>NC_086180.1:12182963-12798588 GCF_023053635.1 Elgaria multicarinata webbii
TCGAAACTTTTTTAAAAAAATAAATAAATTTAAAAGCTGAGATTCTTTGGGTTATGAGTAAAGCTATATAAATACCAACACAACCAGCAGCAGCAGATATCATCAACCTTAACTTTTCATGCATTCTCTATCCATATAAGCAAATCTAAGTGAAGATTCAGCATTTGTTTTAGGATTTTAATTAAGCCTTTAATGGAAGGTACAAGGATAGCAAAAAAAAGAAAAAGGAAAAGAAAAGGTTCTTCTCCAAAAAAAAGGAGGAGGAGGAGGAAGAAAGGAAGGAAAGGGAATACAACATATCAAGTGTATGACAGCACAATCATCTGATAAGTTCCAAAGACCTGCTTAGACATTAAGTATCTTTCGAAGGTCAGGATAATCTTTTATATAAATGACCTCTGAAGTCTTTAAAAAGATTGACATGTAACAGCACTGCAGAAAGCCTTTGGCTGCAAGAGAATCTGATATCATGGCAAAAGAACAGCTTTCCCAATCCACACAATCAGTCTCCCATGTTCCAAACATGTGTCTTTCCCAGTCTATTTCCTAAAAAGTCACAGAACAACCAATTCCCATGTTACACCCAATCTGCACTAAACTATGGCCTGCACAATGCTCCGTTCACCATGCAAAGCAGCCATTGTGACGTAGGAGAAGTCAAGATAATGACCTTGTCTGCCTGCCCCATGCTACGTATGATGACTCACTTCCTTAGAATGCAGGGAAAGGAATTTAATATAACATGGCTAAAGCAGTGTGGAGCCCCTGGTTATTGGACTGGTTAAATATGACCAGTTGACCACCTATTGTTTAACCACGGGGAAATGTCCAAAGACATCCTTGTGGGCTGCCTTTTTGGTGTATCGTGATGACATCTTCCATCAATGTGCCTTTAAACCATCATGTCAAACATCTATGACAACAGCCTTCATCTTCGTGGTGCCCTCCAGATGTGTTGGTTGACAACTTCTAATGTCCATTGGGACAGTTCCTAACGGCCGTGCTGCTTGAAGGTTGTAAGAGCTGTAGTACAACATATCTCAAGGGCTGTGTTCGGGAAAGCTGTATTACAATATACTGGGTTTCCATGTTCTATGTGTTTCTGGGTTCTATGTGTTTCTGGGTTCTATGTGTTTCTGGATGTTTCTGGATCTGTGATTTTTTTTAAAAAAAACAGAGTTATCTGACAGCAGTGGCAGGATGGAGCGATCCCCAGCTCCAAAAGAATCAAGGGTCTAATCTACACCAAGCAGGATATTGCACTATGAAAGCGGTATGAAAGTGGTGTATAAAAGGCAGAAGCCACACTGCTGCTTTATAGAGGTATTGAAGTGCATTGACAACTGTTGGAGCCCATTGACACATACCATATATCACTTTCATAGTGCAATATCCTGCTTGGTGTAGATTAGGTAGGGTGACCATATGAAAAGGAGGACAGGATTCCTGTATCTTTAACAGTTGTATTGAAAAGGGAATTTCAGCAGGTGCTGCAAGCATACAAATGACACCTGCTGAAATTCCCTTTTCTATGCAACTGTTAAAAATACAGAAGACCTGTCCTCCTTTTCATAGGGTCACCCTAGATTAGGCCAAGGTCTCTCTCTCTCTCTCTCTCTCTCTCTCCTTCCCCCCCTCTCTCTCCTTCACACACACACACCTTACTCAGAAGCTTCAAAGAGCTTCTGTCCTTTCCTATCCTGATTAAGCCGCCTGGCCCTGCTTTTCCTACTACCTAGATGTTGTAACTCCAGGCGTCTCTCAAGGGCAGTGGTGGGCAATTTGTAGCCGTCCGGATGTTTTTGCTCCCATCAGGCCTAGCCAACTTGTCAGTGGTGAGGGATGTTGGGAGTTATAGGCCAAAACATCTGGAGGGCCATACAAGTTCCCCACCCCATGTATAACAGCTCCCAAAAGCACACAGCACTGGCATACAGACATCCCATGCAATATGCAGGAAATACCCAGTAACCGACTCTATACTGGTACCCAACGGATTACAGTGTCGCCAAAAATTGCATAGAAGACCCACACACACACTTTGCAACATTGATGCAAAAGCAGAGGAGGAAAAATATATTTGGGGATGGGGGGTTTACATTTCATCCATCAGCTGTAAACCTGTTGCATGAGTCTCACTCTTAGACACATAAGCAGCTTTTCTTTCTTTGGAAGCGTGAGAAGTTAGAGAAGCTACCAAGCCTGCAGTGCCAAGATCCTTTTCTAACCAGGCAACACCGCTTGGGTCCTACTTAAAAAGGCAAAGCTTTAAAAGTGACGCTGACATAAAGCAGCAGGTTTATATACATCATCATCGTCATCATCAAAAAGCAACCACCTGAAGTTATGCTACACTGAGGTTTTCCAAGCTTTCATATTTGACATCAAAGTTCCTGTTTCAGGGGGAGTGAGAGCCCCCCCCCCGAAAAAAAACCTTACTTTCTATTGAGCAGGGGGTCCTACATTGAGCAGGGGGTTGGATTCGATGGCCTTATAGCCCCCTTCCAACTCTACTATTCTTTGAATCTATTTTTGGGCCCAATCACAGCCCTTTTTGTCCTAACTTGCTCCTTTGCCACGTGATCATGGCAAAATCAGGGATCACACCCAATCCAAAAGGTCTCAGAGCAGTGAACAACAAATAGAATAAAAGAATATAGAACAATTTTTAAAAGAAAAAGGTTTGATACTGGTAAAACTGCAGCCAATCATTCACGGAAAGCTTCCTGAGACAGCAACGTTTCCAGAAGAATACAACGTTGGCGCCTGCCTGCCCTCCAAGGGCAGCCAATTCCATAGGAAAGGGGCCACCATACTGAAGGCTCTTCTCCTGGTTGATTCCGATCGGACCATAGGTCTATGTGGAACCACCAAGAGCATGCCCTCAGATGACCTCAGTATGACAACATTGCAACTTTAGCTGTGACAAAATTTGGCTATATGACAGTGTCACCAAGGAAAATACAAAGCTCCCCCACTGACTTTGCTCTAAAGGAGAGGGAGTGACTGCCTCCCCGTTGCCCAGGCAACTAAGCAGATGCCCCCTGTCTTGATGTGTTGTATTAGTGGTTCACATGCACAACTATGCACGACCAGCTAAGACACACACCCAAAAAACCCTATGGATCCTTTGTTGGCTTATGAGAAAAAAATCCAAAATCCACAGTCAGAGAATGGGAATGTTCACCCAACCACAGTCTGTGGTTGAACCATAGTTTGTTTGTTGAACTGTGTTGTCTGAATGTAACAGGTTTTCCACAAGGTGGGCTATCATGTTATCTGAATGCAGCCAGGATGGCTTATTAACCATACAGTGGAGCTTGTTAACCACCATGAAAACAACCCAACAGCAAATCCTGTGTTCTCAAGGTGGCTAGTTCGAGAAAATAATCACACTGCACGGTTAACATGCCACCCTGGCTGCATTCAGACAACACGCTAAGCCAGGGTTCAACAAACAACCCACTCTCGACCGCTAAGTGTGGGTTAGCGTGTTTTGTGAACAGCCTAAATATATTTATTAGGGCCAATAAAAATATCACAGCATAGTGAACAAGCTTTCACTTCTCCAGAACATTTCATGTTTTTAACAATGTATATTATCTTTTAATTGAGTATTATGTATTTTATCGTTTATTGTTGTTCCCCGCCTCAATCAGAATGGAGAGGTGGGTAAGAATTATTATTATTATTATTATTATTATTATTATTATTATTATTGATGCTGAAACAAAGCAGGGGACTGGGAAGGTGGGAATCAAGTGGGTATGATGTCGAAGCCGTGACGTGTGCATTAGTGCCAGAACGTGCATGGGGAGGTGCACTTGAAGGCAAATCCAAATACACATCTGCCACTACACAGGCTCTGAACACCAGGCCTGGCCGCGGCTACTCCCTGCTCAAGCCAAGCACCACCGCTTGATACGCCTGAGACAAGGGATAAAAACCACCTTCCTCCAAACTATGTGGAGAAAGGGGTTTAAATGGAGAAGGATTTCAATATATAAAATAAAACACTGTGAGTTATATGTGCTGAGGTGAATTATTGTCAGAGCGGGTGCTAAATGTGTAAACTTCAGATGATAAATGCCAAACAGATAAGTGGGATTTTTGTGGTAGTTAAAAACAAAATAATTAAAATTTATTTTTAAAAGTTCACAAGCTTTGTTTCAAATAAAACATTTAAAAACCTTTTTGAAACCTTTCATCCAATCCTTTCACTCATTCACATACGCACTTTCCTTTCTCTCACACAATCACTCTTGAACTTTCTTTATTATCAGTATTGATTAATATACATCAACTACGTGCACACCACACTCCAAAGACACCACTCTCTACACTGACCCTCAAATCTCCCAGAACTTAAGTACTCTAAACACAGAGAGCACTAAAGACTCTAAGAGGACCTAAAAAGTCCCCCTCAATCCCCTCCGTCCTTCCCTTTTATATCACTCCTCCCCCTCCCAAGACATTCTAACTCCGCCCACTCAGGCCAACATTCTAAACTCACCACAGACTTACAAACTGCAGACATACATTTGGGAACTGACTTGTGGGGTGTAACGCCACAACATCCCATTGACAGTCAGGCAGCACTGGAGACATTGGACAATATGCTATTCAACACTAGCACCAACGTAAAGGACATCCCTGGAAAACCTGTTGCACCAGCAAACGCTATTGGCATTGCACTAGAGGTTGTTTATGCTAGCACAATGTGATTTACGTTGGGGCTAGAGTCAAATAGGATACTGCTTACTTGCATACAGATGTCATTTATCCATATTCAGATGTGCACCCAACCACATTCTGTCCCAACCACCAGTGAACTACGCAAGACTAGATTGGGGCAATGGAATGTTGTCTAAATTACTCAACAATGAGGACATGTTTAGCCTGGAGAAGAGAAGACTGAGGGGGAGACATGATAGCACTCTTCAAATACTTAAAAAGTTGTCACACAGAGGAGGGCCAGGATCTCTTCTCGATCCTCCCAGAGTGCAGGACACGGAATAACGGGCTCAAGTTACAGGAAGCCAGATTCCAGCTGGACTTCAGGAAAAACTTCCTGACTGTTAGAGCAGTACAACAATGGAATCAGTTACCTAGAGAGGTCGTGGGCTCTCCCACACTAGAGGCATTCAAGAGGCAGCTGGACAAGCATCTGTCAGGGATGCTTTAGGGTGGATTCCTGCATTGAGCAGGGGGTTGGACTCGATGGCCTTGTAGGCCCCTTCCAACTCTGCTATTCTATGATTCTATGTTCCCTTTCCCAAGACCCATCCCTTTGCATGCTCTTTTGAAGGAGCACAAAAAAATTATCAAAAAGGGGAGTGCATTTCACGTTTGTCCAAAATGTTCACAAAAGACGCACAAGTGTTCACAAAAGTCATAGACCTAGTTGAGGCAACACGCTAAGCCATAAGCATTTTGAGCTAAACATTATGGCTTAGTGCGTCATGTGATCGATGACTTAGTGTATCGTGTGAACCATTCCTAACCATGGCAACTACATAATCACGGTTTAAAACATGCTCACTATCTGCTGCAAAAGGGTTAGCAGCCTAACCATGGCTTAGTATGTTATCTGAACAGGCACCATAGAGATCCATTTCAGCTAAGCAGTAATTTTGTACAGGGGTTGAGAACAGTAGGTGAAAATGGCAGGCAGATTACAGAACTATAAAAGAGAAGTTAGAGAGAGGATACAATTTTATTATTGGGGCAGGCGGAGAATGTATAGAACCAACTGACATTAATATTAACTTCCCTGGTAGATCATATCCACGTTATAAATTGCAATTTACATCAAATTAAGATGCCTACAAACAACTGAGTTCATATATTGCGTACTCTACAATGCAGTGTTTAAACTGACAGGAATATTTTGGATAGACTCTGGCCTTAGCTAGACCAGGCTTCATCCCGGGGCCATGACACACAAGGGATCCCAGGATCAGGGAGGGATCATCCCTCCCTTGCCCTGGGATACAGCCCTCCCCTTTGGGCCCACTTTTTCCACAGTCTCAGGCTGAGCCCGAGACCCATTTCCCCAGGTTTCCCTGGCTCCACGCACAGCTGGGAGCTGCGCATGGGGTGCAGCGTCCTCAGGAGCACTGCACCCATCAAGGGTAGGGTGGGGGAGCAGGTAAAGTAGTTTTAAAAATTAAAAAACCTTATCTTTGCGCACGACCATTTGTGCGCTCCGTCTCCTTTAAAACATTTTTTAAAATGGCGGGCGCAACGCCTCTCTTCCTGAGTTCATCACGCCTGACATGTAAACGGAGGAGGTATCTTGCGTTAATCGCAACACGAGATCTCGCCTCCTCCGTCCCGGACTTTCAGGTAGGTCTAGCTAAGGCCTGTGTCCGATTCTGAAAACCGATGAAAAAGGCATCAAGCCCAACTACCAATTTATCCTTCCAGGCACAGTAGACTGGAAGGCACAGCCACAGAGTGCAGGACATGGAATAACGGGCTCAAGTTAAAGGAATCCAGATTCCAGCTGGACATCAACAAAAACTTCCTGACTGTTAGAGTAGTATGACAATGGAATCTGTTACCTAGGGAGGTTGTGGGCTCTCCCACACTAGAGGCCTTCAAGAGGCAGCTGGACAACCATCTGTCAGGGATGCTTTAGGGTGGATTCCTGCATTGAGCAGTGGGTTGGACTCGATGGCCTTGTAGGCCCCTTCCAACTCTGCTATTCTATGATTCTATGACTAGAAAGGTAGGTTAAGACATTTTTCTCCCTCTCTCAAAATAATAGAACCATGGGTCATCCCATGAAGTTGATTGGTGGGAGATCCAGGACAAATAAAAGGAAGTACCTTCTTCACACAGTGCATGGTTAAATTATGGAACTCACTACCACAAGATGTAGTGATGGCCACTAATTTGGATGGCTTCAAAAGGGGGCTGGATAAATTCCTGGAGGCAAAGGCTATCAATGGCTACTAGCCCTGATGGTTGGGTGCTATCTCCAGTATTCGAGGCAGTAAGGCTGTGTGCACCAGTTGCTGGGGAACATGGGTGGGAGGGTGCTGTTGCACCATGTCCTGCTTTGTTGGTCCTTGGCCGACGGCAGGTTGGCCGCTGTGTGAGCAGAGTGCTGGACTAGATGGACCCTCGGTCTGATCCAGCAGGGCTCTTCTTATGTTTTTAATATACTAAGATGTTATCATTGCCAAAATTGATCTATGCAGCAAGTGTAAGTCAGCCCAAGAAATACGGACTGTCCACTTTTCTTGAATGGCAATAAATCTAAACCGATTAGGACAGGAGTTCGGATTTTGGTTTATAAATCCAAGGGGTAGAATTCAGCTGTGCTGCAGCGCTAGCGCTAATTACGTTGCACTACCATAAATCAACACTTGCTAAAGCAATGGAGAAAAGGTTTAATTAGCATGCCACCTTGCTAATGATGTTGCACAAGTGTAAACCAAGGCTTGCGCAATGTAACCAGCACTTGCCAGGGCAATGGGGGGAAAGCGGAGATTTGCCACTGAAATTTGGCTTTTTTCCCATTGCCCTAGCAAGCATTGGTTACGTTGTGCAAGTGTTGGTTTGTGCTAGTGCAACTTTGTCGGTACTACCACTGGGGCTCCGTTGGATACTATCTAAAGTCTTCCATGGAGAGAAGTCTGCTCAAGACTAAATTTCAGGACCACTGGCAGAAGCACTATGCCCCAGGTCAGCAACTAAATGGAGCCAGAGGTAAAGGTCAAAAGCCATTCACTCCCGTCTTCCAAACTGGCCTTTTGCCACAGGGCTTCACACTGCTCTCTTCCTACCATGTTTCCAACTGGGGTGCCAGATACAACTCCTCTAGGGACAAGGATGTGGTCCAGTAGCAAAGATGGAGAGCAAAGATGGAGAAAGATGTGACCGTTAAGGTAACCCTTCCCCATTCCATCCACAGAAAACTTTCAAGATTAAACTCAGCTTCTTGGATTTCACCCGGAGACAATCAAGAAGCCCCTGCAGCTGCTGAGAGGATGCATAAGGCAAAGCGTCTCCAAAGCACTCAGTCTAATGAGTGCAAAACACGCACAAATTACAAATAATTTGTGGCTAACTTCCATCCACGTTAATGGAAGCCATGTTAATCTATTTTCCATTCTACAGACTCTTGTAATTAACCCTCCACACCAGACAAACTTCGCAATTGCTCAACATCCATCAGTCTGCTACAGAAACAAAAAAAAATTTTTTTTAACAGCCTAAGCCCCCTGTGACCCTTTCCTGTTTCCTCTAAAATTCTAATAACTGAATTGTCAAACAAGAATTCTGGAGCCCTCCACTCCCCTATGAGGTCACAGAGTCTGCCACCTCTTTGACAGGAACACACCCTTGCTGAGCCAAAGCCTTATCTACAAAAAAGGATAAAGGTGGAGCTGTAAAATGTTTTCCGTTCCTTGCAAAATTGGGTTATATTGGAGCACACATCTGAAGCTCCACCAGGTTAGGAATTTAAGAGCTACTTTGCCTATCCAGAAAGGAATGTACCAACCAAGAAGTGTAAGAAAGGGGACCCTGCTCCCATCCTGACACCCTTTGCCAGGGACTGATGGCGGCAAAGAAGAACAAGTCCAGGAATTTCTCTTGACATTTTACTTCGATGTGGTAGGAAACTTGTGAGGACTGGGCCTAGATGGCTTTCTGAAGGGGGAAGCCAATGAGACAATGATTAAAAGCAATGCCAAAGGGTTCCCTTGGACACTGCCCTTCGGTGATGGGGAGAGCATAATTTTACTCTTGTTCATGGGATAGTCAACGGAGGAGAAATGTATTGTTTGCCAGTGGGCAAAGCAGGGCTGAAGAAACAGACACAATTCCTTTTTGAGATCACACCAGCCTCCCCTAAGCTGGTGCCCCCAAGGTTACAAGGTCCAGCATTTCTGACCATTTGTCATGCTGGCTAAGGCTGATGAGATAAGGTCCAAAGCAGCTGGAGAGTACCAGGAGCCAACAGCCTGGTTCTCCAGATGGCCACACACTTCTTCATAGAAACATAGAATCGTAGACTAGTACAGTTAGAAGGGGCCTATAAGGCCATCGAGTCCAACCCCCTGCTCAATGCAGGAATCCACATCATTAAAGCATCCCTGACAGATGGTTGTCCAGCTGCCTCTTCAATGCCTCTAGTGTGGGAGAGCCCATGACCTCCCTAGGGAATTGGTTCCATTGCCGTACTGCTCAGTCAGGAAGTTTTTCCTGATATCCAGCCAGAATCTGGCTTCCTGTAACTTGAGCCCATTATTCCATGTTCTGGGCCCTTTCTACATCTAAGGGTTATCCCAGGAAAATGGAGGGATCATCCCTGCCTGCCCCCGGGATCCCTTATGTGGCATTTGGATGCACAGGAACGATCCCGGGACGATCCTGGGATATAGGACTGGTGTAGACATGCCCCTGTACTCTGGGGTGATCGAGAAGAGATGCTGGCCCTCCTCTGTGGGACAACCGTTCAAGGCCTCTGTGTGAGTAACAACCTTTGAAGGCTGCTTCATCAGACATGCTGTCTTGGTGGCACAGGTGGTCAGGCCCTGCCACCCGCAATCCAGCTCTAAAACCCTTACACAACAGCGGTGGGGAACCTCAGCCCCAGGGGCCCAATTCAGCCGTCTGAGGTTCCCCAGATGGCCACACCCCTCTCTGGCCCCACCCTCTTTCCTCCAACCACAGATAGCTTAGTGGCTTCCTGGCTTTTTCCCCTACTCTAAAAGGTAGAAATGCCTCTTCTAAGGCTTAATTACTGCCGGAATGCAGCCCCCGAGAGCTTCTCTTAAAATGAATGCTGCCCTTGGACTGAACTGAATTCAGCCCTACAAGTAAGCGCAGACTAAAGAAGTTTTCAAGGATGCTGTATTTCTACACTCTCTTTCGCAAGGACGGGATGGTGAAGGTTTATTGATTGGTTTTGCCTTTTGGGCACAGAAGGTAAAAATTCAGCATGAAAGGTGGGAGGGGAACTATAATGGGGAACGAATAAGCCGCCAGCTCACATCAGAGTGAGGTTGGCAAGGAGAAACAACACTTCATTAGAAGCATAAGGGCATGTGGTGTTTGGACGTTTGACTTCGAAGGCCTGGGTTCAAATCCCAAACTAAAGCCTAGTTCTGGCAAATGGCAGATGAGGTGGTAATTCTGAGTATGCGCTGCATGTTGAACTCACCTACTTAAATGCTCCTCTATGTAGGGTGACCATATGGAAAGGCGGACAGGGCTCCTATATCTTTAACAGTTGTATAGAAAAGCAAATTTCAGCAGATGTCAATTGTAGGCATGCAGCACCTGGTGAAATTCCCTCTTCATCATAACAGCTAAAGCTGCAGGAGCCCTGCCCTCTTTTAAATCTGGTCACTTCAGTATAGCTCCTGCAGCTTTAACTGTTGTGATGAAGCGGGAATTTCACCAGGTGCTGCATGCATACAAATGACACCTGCTGAAATTCGCTTTTCCATGCAACTGTAAAAGATACAGGAGCCCAGTCCTCCTTTTCATAGGGTCACCTTAGCCCAACATATCTGGAGGACACCAAGTTGAGGAAGGCTGTACTAGAGTCTAGAGAACGATTTACCAGCTTACCTGTGAGAAAAAGGCCTCTATCACCTGGTGTATTTGGGCAAATTACTTTTAAACTCTAACCTAACTCTCAAAGTTGCAAAAATGATAAAATAGAGTAATTCAATGAATGATAGCCTATGTTTCTTGGAGGAAGGATGGGATACAAATGTGATTTATAATGCTAATTCTCATATTGCAGTGTCGGAGTTTTGCCCATGCAGAAAAACGTCACTTGGGGTTTGACACCTGTGCTGCTGACCTCTTTGACAAAACAAGTCGTTCCAGTCTCAGAAGCTTTTCAAAACAGCAGAAGGCAGCTGGTAGGAACACGCAAAGATTGATAATAAATGCATTTTTTTATAATGTAACAGAGAAGTCCCCCGTCCCCAGCAGTCTGCCTAGTTAGTA
Organism: Elgaria multicarinata webbii; assembly: GCF_023053635.1. NCBI lineage: Eukaryota > Metazoa > Chordata > Lepidosauria > Squamata > Anguidae > Elgaria > Elgaria multicarinata. The sequence continues at coordinate 12,193,944 of NC_086180.1, forward strand.
TGGCCACCTGATGCTATATAACTTTGGTACCAATTTTACTATATAACTTTGGCATTGTGGGAAACACATCAAGAAATTAATTTTAAGTCCCCCTCTTTTGTGCCAAACCTTTTAAAAAACAAACATATATACCCTTTTAAAAAACAAACGTACACAATAGGACTATTTTCAGCAGACCAAGATTTCCCTGAGCGCAGTTGTCAGCGGAGCAGGGGGGAAGACACTAATTCTCTCCGCAGTAACCCCTACAAAAACTTCACACGTCCTCATTAAGTTCAATGGGCTTGCTCCCACGTAAACCCACAGCCCAAGGGTGAGGATTTGAAAAGTGCTACTGCTGTCTTGAGAAGTTTTTAACAAATAGATGGGGGGGGGAGAGAGAATCCAACAGTACATCGCATGAAATGGTTCTAGAAGGTGTGAGATAGCAATTAACTAACATAGGTTAATTTTGTCTTTGAACAAAGGGTTGGGAGGGGGGGGACATTTCTCCGTTTTTTTGTTCAATGAATTTGGGGGGGGGAACTAGGGAGGGAAACCACTCATCATAAAAAGTCATGCCCTGATCTGAAAGTGATCCTCTTAGAGAGAAACCCGCCCCTCTGCCCCTCCGTGGCCTCCTCTCTGAGCTGGCTCTGCCGGACTCATTTAGTGTCAGGTTTTCTGAATCTGTTGCCGGCTGCATTATCCTCCCTACAGCGGCGATTTAGTAAGCACCGCTAAAGTATTCCACACACCCAAAGCCCTCTCAAAGCCTAACTACTAACCGAAAAGTATGTATAAACTCAGAAAACAGAGCTATGGCGGCACCCAAGGTGCACGCAAGCATTCCAGAGACATTTTCAAGTTGGGATTATTTTTGAAAGACACCTCCACATTCATCATCACAGCTCTTGTACTTTTAAATTCTCATGCAATTCAGACTGTCGTCTCCCAATGCCAGTTGATACCCTTACTATATTACCTGCTGGCTCATGCTGATGGGAACTGTAGTCCCAAACAACTGGAAGTCACCAGGTTGCTCACCCTGGTAAGATGTTTTGGTCCATTTAAATAAAAAAAAAACACACAGAGAATGAACCCGCTTTCACCCGCTCAGAAGATGATGGTTTCTTACCTTCCACCTCCTCATCATCACACACATGCTTAAGGAAGGAGGCTCCTCTATCCAACACCGCCTCATCCTCCATCCTGTAGTAGTAGAAAAGAAAGAAAGAGTGCTCAGACTTTTCTTGGAGGGAGCCGCTTGAATTGGCCCAGCTCCTGGGCAGGTTAACTTGCAGGCTATTGTTCATGTTACAAGAGAGGAGAGCCGCTTTTCACTCTGGGCTTGCCACTCCTTCATACAGCTTTCCGGTGGCTCAGTGGTGCTCAGTTCCTAACCTCGGGAGGGCATCGCATCAGGTGGCGGGGGGCGGCGGGAAGTAATCACGGCTAGCAGCCTTTCCTTTTTAATTAAGAAGAGAAGCCACAGAGAAAGGCAGAGGGGCGCGCGAGAGCGGTTCACAGCGTCCGCATCAAAGACCTCCCGCAAGGTAGCTGTCCACAGGAAGATCTATGGAAGGGGAGGTGGTGAAGATGGCAGATGCGTGCAAACATCCTGAATGCCCAGGAGTGCAGAGGCTCCCGCCGGCCCCTTAATACCAGCAAAGCACGCTTCTTCACTGCAAGGCAAAGCTGCGTGTCACATGTTGGCCTTACGGAAATCTGACATCTGAGGATTATCCAGAGACCAAGCAACGGCAAGTCAGGCCATCAGAGCAACAGCCTCATTTGCATATCCTAGAGGGTCGATCGTGTCGCGTTCCCTCCGTGGGCCCCGCTCTCAAGCGTGCGGGCCTCGTCGCTTCCCTCCAGCACACCCCTCCATAATAAATAAAGAGCAGGGCTGCAATATTTGATCAATCAGGTGCATCGGTTTTAAAAAAAAGAATTATATTGGCTGAAAATGTGCTCCCAAAGTAACCAGGTGGCAGGTTTTTATGCATGTGTCATACAAGCGCGGTTAGCAAAGCACCGTCTTACGAGAGGCACGCTGCCTTGTCTAGGCCAGAGGGAAGCCTGTTCTAAAGTGATGCCTGTCACAACGCACAACGGAATTTGCCAAGGCGTTCAAGGCACCAAATATCACCTTGCACACTTCCTAAGTCAGTGCAACTCAGAATTGTTTGTTTCGGGTGTCACAGTACACTGGGAATCAGCAACTAGAAGCTCCAGGGCCAAATTTGCCCCAACTAGTCACACCCCCTTCCCTAATCACTGATGAAAGACAAAAAGGTGTATTATTATTATTATTATTATTATTATTATTATTATTAATTTATTTATATAGCACCATCAATGATACTGCCATGGCACTTTGCCAAAAGCCAGCTTTCGGGAGTAGCAGGAGGGCACCTCAACTCAGTTAGGGCGACCATATGAAAAGGAGGACAGGGCTCCTGTATCTTTAACAGTTGTATAGAAAAGGGGAGCAGTAGTATAGATCTAGCCTAATTGTGTAGCATGCAGCTGAAGTGTGTGTGTGACCCTAATATGGATAAGGTCTAACTATTTATTTATTTATTTATTTATTGCATTTATATACCACCCCATACCCGAAGCTCCCTGGGCGGTTTACAAAAGTTAAAAACAGCAAACATTAAAAAGAAATATACGAAGTTTAAAAACATAAAAAGCATAAAAACAACAGTATCCTTGTAAAAAACAGCTATTCTGGGGTCAATAGAAACAAACAAACTCAGCACATGTTGTTAACTGCTTGGGAGAAGAGAAAGGTCTTAACCTGGCGCCAAAAAGATAACAATGTTGGCGCCAGGCGAGCCTCGTCGGGGAGATCATTCCATAATTGGGGGGCCACTACTTAAAAGGCCCTCTCCCTTGTTGCCACTACTATCAACCAAGATAACTAAACCTCCACACACCCTATGTTTTCCTAAAAAAAAACCATGGGAGGGGAGGGGGCAGGTAGAACAAAATAATGTAAACAAAAGCCTTAATTGGCATCAAATGAGATTCCCCCCCCCTTTTTTTAACCCATACACATGAGAGGGGGGATGTTTATCTGAATTAGGACCATGTGCACTTACACTAAAGAATCCACTACCCCTCCGTTATGTGATTAGGATAATGTGTAGTTTGACGGTAAAACTAGAAATGACGATCCGCTTTTCAACACTCAGGGAAACAAAATGAAGGAACTGCTTTTCGCCCACGCTGAATAATAATTAATGTGTCATTGACTTATCCTCAAAAATAGGATGAGAGTTTTTAAAGGAAAAAAAGTGGTTTCAAAATAATCAAATGCAGGTTGGGGGAAGAAAACCATAATTGGAGTAGTCTACTACTCTGATACCCAAAAGCTTGTCAAAGCAACAACAGCAACAACAACACTCCAAGTGTAAGATACATAGGAAAGGAAAGGAACCTCTCGTGCAAGCACTGGAGTCATTGCTGACTCCTAGAGGGACGTCTGCTTTCGCTGATGTTTTCTTGGCAGACTTTGTAGCGGGGTGGTTTGCCCTTGCCTTCCCCAGTCGCAGTTCCCTTTCCCCCAGCTAGCTAGGTACTCATTTTACCGACCTCGGAAGGATGGAAGGCTGAGTCGACCTGAGCCAGCTGCCTGAGAGCCAGCTTCCGCTGGGATCGAACTCAGGCCGTGGGGAGAGTTTCGGCTGCAGTAACTGCCGCTTACCACTCTGCGCCACACGAGGCTCTAAGATACATAGATTAACACAAAAACAATTGAAAGAATTATAGCAACGGATTGTGAGATACTCTCAGACTTAAAAGTGTTGCATAGATAGATAAATAAAAGTAATCTGCTATATATACCGCAGCATTTAATATCTAATAATGGGGAAAATAATACTCCAAACCACTGAATATTAAAAAATATACATCATGTTGGGATATAACAAAGGATACAGTGTAAAAAATAAGACACTGCTGTCAATGCAAAGAAAATAAACTGGCTGAGAACTGACATGATAAAAGAGAACCACTTTACATAGGCCAAGCTCTGTAGCATTGTACAAAAACATCAGATGGTCCAGTAAGTGTGAACACAATGTAAACAAGATCTTCAAAGATGTGAAGCATGGAAGGTATTCATTGCGTTTTATTTATTTATGTATGTATGTAGTTATTTATTTATTGCATTTATATCCCGCCTTTATTCCTTCAAGGAACCCAAGGTGGCATACATAATCTTCCTCCTCTCTATTTTATCCTCAGAACAACAACCCTGTGAGGTAGGTTGGGCTGAGAGTCTGTGACTGGTCCAAAGTCACTCAGTGGGTTTCCATGGCTGTGTGTGGACTAGAACTCGGATCTCCCGACTCCCAGTAGAACACTTTAGCCACTACACTGCACTGTTTTAACAGTTCCTCAAATGATACTTGATAGACAATATCTGTGTATCAAACTCCAAATATTTTTCCATTATTGTTGATATACCGTATTTATACACACGTACATGTGTAGTCGTGTTTATCTATCTATACAAGAGTTGAATGCTTAGCTTAGCCATGGACCTTGGGTTAATACTATGAATGAATTCATTCATTGCATCCTGAATAATTCCCTGCATCTGTGCAGAAAAATGGCTTCTATGCACACACGCACATGCACACACGTTACATATAGCATGCAAGAATTTCTCTTCTTTTTGCAAAATGAAAATCGTACAACTTGATCAGCACATACACAACAAGCTATTCCAAGACCCGGTGTGATCAAATAAAATGTCACATTCTCCTCCAGCTTGCACTTGCTAACTAAACACACCCCTGTCCCTCATGCACACGTACACACACACAAACAGTCCCTGGGAGTTAGAACATAAGAACATAAGACGTGCCATGCTGGATCAGACCAAGGGTCCATCTAGTCCAGCACTCTGTTCACACAGTGGCCAACCAGCCATCGGCCAGGGAGTTCATTGTGTTAATTAAATTATTCAATGTCACTTAAGCAACTTTTGTTATACACACAAAGTAACAAGTCTTTGCCTGCTGACAGTCCTCGGGTCTATATATTGATGTAATTCTTTTTAAGCAGCAAAGCAGTTGCTTGCTCTAAATGGAGCTGAGCAACAGCTGGAACAGATGGTGTGGAATTTCTAGTCTGTGTAGAAATCTTATGCACATCTACTTTTCCCTTGATTACTGCACAAAAAAACCTGTATGTACACACACTTGTATGCATATATAGACACACACACACACACACTTTGGTTAGCGAAAGACTCTCTCAGAGCAAAAAATAAAGGATTTTGAGAATGCATATTGTGGGGGAAGGGTCGGAAGAAACCCATTGTTTCTTACACATTTATATATTTAAGATCATTTTCACAAAGATCTAATACTTAGATGAGTTTTATCTCAGTTACAGTGATGACTTGGATCCAGGGATGGCCCAAGACAGTTAGCTACCTAAGGTGAAGGACAAGATGGCACCCCATCCTATTCCATATACAAAAGCTGACTGGAGAAGAGGTTGAGTCTTTCTTTGACACTGACCATAAGAACAAACGAACATAAGAAGAGCCCTGCTGTATCAGACCAAGGATCCATCTAGTCCAGATGTTGACCAGGAACCAACAAGCACTACATGAGTGCAACAGCACCCTCCCACCCATGTTCCCCAGCAATTGGTGCACACACTCTGTACAGCACCATGTACATTGATGGTGCTATATAAATAAATAATAATAATAATAATAATAATAATAACAGGCTTACTGCCTTGGATACCAGAGGTAGCACATAGCCATCACGGCTAGTAGCCATTGATAGCCTTCTCCTCCAGGAATTTATCCAACCCCCTTTTAAAGGCATCCAAATTGGTGGCCATCACCACATCTTGTGGTAGTGAATTCCATAGTTAAAGCTGCAGGAGCTATGCTAGAGTGACCAGATATAAAAGAGGGCAGGGCACCTGCAGCTTTAACTGTTGTGATGAAGAGGAAACTTCACCAGGTTCTCCATATATACAAATGGCACCTGCTGAAATTTCCTTTTCAATACAACTGTTAAAGATACAGGAGCCCTGTCCTCCTTTTCATCTGGTCACCCTAAATAACAGGGACGGAATCCAGCAAGAATTTACAGCTCTTGCTGTAAGATTACAGAGTAGTTGAAAAGAATCCCAGCTACCTTTTTTAACTAACTCCAAGCTATAAGGGACGGGGAAGTAATTCGTAGCTCTATATTGAGAGGAGCCACTGTACAGGACCAAGGTTCGTTCCCTTGAGGCCAAGATTGCTGACCTGGAGAAGCTAAGGCCTTAGCTAGACTTAAGGTTTATCCCGGGATCGTCCCAGGGTCGTCCCTGCCTGCTCCCGGGATATCCTGTGTGTCATTTACATGAATAGGGATGACCCCGGGACGATACCAGGATAAACCTTAGGTCTAGCTAAGGCCTATGAGAGGCAGACAGATTGATCGAGGAGACCTTCAAGGACCTAACAGAGACGTCCCACTCCTTTCGTGACAGCTCCTCTGCAGTCACGGAGAATGAGGGTCTCAAGGAAGGAGAGCATCACTCTGAGGAAGAGGGAAATGATCCCTTAGAAGGGACCCATTCCTCAGGAGACATGCAAATATCCTCTCACAAGGTGGCATACAGAGGAAGGGACAAAACTGTCCCATGTCAGTTTCTCATGTTTTCACCCTCAAGTCTGTTCCGTCCTGTTTCCACAATAATCTGTGAATTATTTTTTTAAACCACATGAAAATACATATTTCCTGGGCAAGGTGCTTGAGCGGGTGGTTGCAGGACAACTCCAGGCACTCTTGAATGAAACGGATTATCTAGATCCATTTCAATCGGGCTTCAGGCCTGGTTTTGGAACAGAAACTGCCTTGGTCGCCCTGTGGGATGACCTCTGTCGGGAGAGAGACAGGGGGAGTGCGACCCTGTTGGTTCTCCTGGACCTCTCAGCGGCCTTCGATACCATCGACCATGGTATCCTTCTGGATAGGTTGTCTGAACTGGGAGTTGGAGGTACTGCGTTGCAGTGGTTCCGCTCCTACTTGGATGGCCGATTCCAGAAGGTGGTGCTGGGGGATTATTGCTCTGTGCCGTGGCACCTAAGCCATGGGGTTCCACAGGGCTCTATCTTATCCCCTATGCTGTTTAACATATACATGAAGCCGCTGGGGGAGGTTATCCGGAGATGTGGACTGAGGTGTCATCAATATGCGGATGATACCCAGCTCTACCTTTCCTTTTCATCAAACCCAGGTGAGGCAGTGGCTGTTCTGAACCAGTGCCTGGGCACGGTAATGGACTGGATGAGGGCTAATAAACTGAAACTCAATCCAGACAAGACGGAGGTACTGTTAGCGGGTGGTTCTTCTGTCCGGCGAGGTGATGTTTGCCCTGTCCTGGACGGGGTTGCACTCCCCCTAAAGGATCGGGTCCGTAGTTTGGGGGTGCTCTTCGATCCAGAACTGTCACTTGAGGCACAGGTGAACTCAGTGGCAAAGAGCACCTTTTATCAGCTCAGGCTGATATACCAGCTGCGCCCTTATCTGGACAGAGATAGCTTAGCTACAGTTATCCATGCTCTGATAACCTCTCGTTTGGATTACTGCAATGCGTTATACGTGGGGCTGCCTTTGAAAACGGTCCGGAAACTTCAACTGGTGCAAAACAGGGCAGCAAGGTTATTAACAGGGACTGGCCGGCGAGATCACATTACGCCAGTCCTTTTACAACTTCATTGGCTGCCAGTCCAGGTCCGGGCCCAATTCAAAGTGCTGGTATTGACATTTAAAGCCCTAAACGGTTTGGGGCCAGGTTATCTGAAGGAACGCCTCCTCCCATATGTACCTACCCGGACCTTAAGATCATCTACAGGGGGCCTTCTCCGTGAGCCCCTGCCAAAGGAAGTGAGGCAGGTGGCTACTAGGAGGAGGGCTTTCTCCGCTGTGGCACCCCGGTTGTGGAACGAGCTCCCCAGAGAGGTCCGCTTGGCGCCTACACTATACTGCTTTCGTCGCCAGCTGAAGACCTTTTTATTCACTCAGTATTTTAACACTTAATTTTAACTTAAATTTAAATTTTACTGTTTTAACTCTGTATTTTAATCCTATATCAACTTTGCTGTGTGGTTTTATCCTGGTTGCGCTTTTTATACTGTATTTCGTAATTGTGTTTTAAACTGTTGGGTGTTTTACTGTGGTTTTAATTTTTGTGAACCGCCCAGAGAGCTTCGGCTATTGGGCGGTATAAAAATGTAATAAATAAATAAATAATAAATAAATAAATAAATTTAAATATTCCCAGAGGTGTACCCACATTTGTTGTTTTTATTGCAATAAATTTAAATTCTTGTGGCACTTTAAGGACTAACCAATTTATTTCAGCATAAGCTTTCATGGATTGTGGTCAGCAGTCAATGAAGCTTGTGATATAATAAATGTGTGGGTCTTTAAGGTGCCACAAGACTCTTCGTTGTATTTAAGTATGTTAAATGTGTTTAAGAATGCATTTTAAACAGATTTTCTCTCATTTCTAAACTATTTTCTCTCAAAATATGCATTGTTAAATACTTTTTTGAGCTGGGAACATTTGGGAAGTGTGAAATCTGGTGGGGAATTTAGTTCCAATCTAGAGATGTGAAGGCCTGGAAAAAAACCGGAAAATTTCAGGAAAAAAACGGGGGGGGGGGTTCGGTTTTTTCTGAAGCCTTTTGTTTTTTTCCGAAAAATTGGAAAAAACGAAGAAAAACCGGATTACAGGATGTTTTATTTTAGCATGATGAATAAAATGCTTAAGACAAGGTGTTCAGATATTTACTTCTCCAAATGATTTCTAAAAACTGTACAGTATCAGATTATTACAATGTCTGTGCACCAAGGACAAGCAAGTCCTAGGTTGCAAACTGAAACTACAACTCTCTAATGCAAGAGCAAGATGCATTTCTGCCTCTAGGGGGCACTTCCATGAAAGCAGAGACTGAAACTAATACTGATAGCTATAGGTCAGAAAATGAGTCTGATTCAATTTCGTGCATACTCATTGAATCTTGGTGTCCCCCCGCCATTTTCCTCAGTTCTTTTTATGGGAATTGGGGCTTTATGTCTTGACACTGGAGGACTAGCGGAGACATAAATAATTTTCTTTGTTACTAATGTTAGTGGTTTCTTCAGTTGTTGCTGTTGTTTTTAAAAAATGCCTGCTCCTCATAAATTGGCAGAACCAAAGAGGTTCCTTACAGTTCAGGTATTCCTAACAGTTCAGGATCTTGTAGCTCCATTTGTTACCAAAAAAAGTAAGTTTAATTTGTAATAATTGTTTGAATACACTACTTTTAATATACCAAATGTAATAATTTTATGCCAAACCAACTTGGACATAATTACATTTTATGTTCCTAAAATAACAAAGTGACTTTCAATCTGTAAAAAATGCTAATATTGCATTATTTCAATTTTTCCAAAATTTTTCATTTTTTCCCGGGAAAAAATGGGGAAAAACCCAATTTTTTTTCATGGCTTCAAAATTTCTGGAAATTTTACATCTTATATTAGTTCAGGAAACGCAGATCAAGTCAATTTTATCAGAATTCGCAAAGGTTGAATTCCTCAGTAATACCTAGTATACAGCTTGATTATGGAAGTGCCTTTGGGCTGTCATCACTAGCAGGTCTCAATAGCCCAATCCTTCATGGATCTATGTGAACCAGCCTTCCCCAAACTGGTACCTCCAGAGGTGATGGACTACAACCATGGTCGCTGGGAATTATGGGTGTTGCAATCCAATATATTAAGGGGGCACAAGATTGGGAAAGCCTGGTCTAAAACTTTTTTTAAAGGCACCTAAGCTAGTGGGCTTCAGCTCACCTTGTGCTAATGAATTCCACAGATTAATGTGTGGAACTATCCTCCCCTTTTGTCTGTTCTGAACCAACTGCCAAAGCAATTTCAGCGTGGAAAATCAGAGGTCACCTTCAAGCGAAAAAGCTTTTTGTACTACGCCAAGGAAAACATTCCTCGGAACCGGGGATTCTGAGAGGTTTGCTAGAAGAGCTGTGTTTATTTATTAATCACACCGGTATATCCGGCACTTGCTCCAAAAAGCTAAGGGCAGCTTCCATGGGGTAATATTATTTTATCCTCCAAAACACTCAGTGATGTAAGTGAGGTTGAGGGATGGCAAAAGGCCCAGTTGATGTCTAACATGACACCTATCACCTAACAGTCCAGTTCAGCCATCTATAACTCTGACAAGCTGCTTACTTTGCTATGTTGTTAATGCCCAACCTGTTAAAAACCTAACTTTTGATGCATTCAAAACATACAGATACACCCCAAAGGGAACTTCCAATAGACTGAGACCTCCGGCAGCTTTAGGGTGGCCATGTGTCCTATTTTAGAGAGGACACCCCTCTATTTCAAGGACTGTCCAAAGACAAAACTCTATTTTGAAGATGTCCTCTGTCTGGAGAGCTGTCCAGGCCAAGTCCAGGTTAAGGATAAAAAGAGAGAGAGAGAGAGAGAGAGAGAGAGAGAGAGAGAGAGAGAGAGAGAGAGAGAGGAGAGCCTTGGTGTTGCTCATCAACAGTGAGCACCAAGACAGCAGACTGAGGCTTCACACAGGTCACCTCTTCATAATCTTCCCTGCTATGGTGGGTTGTACTATATTCCTCTTTCACTTGTAGCAATTCTTTCTAAAGTTGCATATATACACATTTTACCACATGCACATCTTATGGAAAACGGTGTCCTCTTTTGATGCCATGCATTACTGGCCAACTTATGCAGCCTTGCACCTATACGAGTAGGCGTTCACTTCCCCCTCTTAGTGTGAAGCAATCCTGATAAGTTTCCCGTGAAGAAGTTCACTGGAATTATGCTGCTTTTCCATAGAGAAGACCAGGAAACAGATGGAACACTGCCACCTTTTGGCCGTGGAGTCTCATCACAGCCTTGGGATTTAAATGAAATTAAAAAGAGTTTTCGATTCTAATGAGCAATGCTTCAAAGACAAGGCATTTGGGCACGTTTAACTTTGTTCTCTCTCTTGGTATGCTGAGGCAAGAACCAGTTTCAAAATTAATAATAATATGAATACACTTAGTGAGGCTATAACGCAGAACTCTTTTTATATTATTATTATTATTATTATTATTATTATTATTATTATTATTATTATTATTATTATTATTATTTCATTTCTATACCACCCAGTAACAAAAGCTCTCTGGATGGTTTACAACAATTCGTAAGATAATAAAATACAGCATAAAATATAAATATACAAAATGTAAAACAATTTAGACAGCTAAAAACAGTTTTAATAGAATTCTAGACCTTTTCTGACAGCTGGTATAAATGCCCCATCATATGCTATTAAATGCCTAGGAAAAGAAGGCAGTCTCAACCTGGTGCCGAAAAAAATGACAGTGTAGCATCAGATGGGCCTGGGTGGGGAGCCCGTTCCATGGTTGGGGAGGGGGGGGACACCACTGAAAAGTTCCTCTCCCTTGTCACCACCCTCTGAGCCTGTTCTGGTCAGGAGAGATGTTCCGTCAGGTATTGCGGTCCCAAGCCATGTAAGGACTGCGACAACGGACTGCGACAACGGACTGGATGAGGGCTAATAAACTGAAACTCAATCCAGACAAGACTGAGATGCTGTTAGTAGGTGATTCCGCTGACAGGATGGGGTGTGTTCTACCAGTTCTGGATGGGATTGCACTCACCCTGAAGGAGCAGGTTCGTAGCTTGGGGGTTCTTTTAGATCCATCATTGTCACTTGAGGCTCAGGTGACCTCAGTGGCACGGAGTGCCTTTTACAAACTCCGGTTGGTGGCCCAGCTACGCCCCTATCTGGACAGGGATAACCTGGCTTCAGTTGTCCGTGCTCTGGTAACCTCCAAGTTAGATTACTGCAATGTGCTCTACGTAGGGCTGCCTCTGAAGACAGTTCGGAAGCTGCAGCTCATGCAAAATGCAGCGACCAGATTGATTTCGGGAACCAGAAGGTTCGACCATATAACACCTGCTCTGGTATGCTTGCACTGGCTGCCTGTATGTTTCCGAGCCCAATTCAAGGTGCTGGTTTTGACTATAAAGCCTTACATGGCTTGGGACCACAATATCTGACGGAACGCCTCTCCCGACATGAATATACCCTGTCACTACGTTCAACATCTAAGGTCCTCCTCCGGGTGCCTACTCCAAGAGAGGCTCGGAGTGTGACAATGAGGGACAGGGCCTTTTTGGTGGTGGCCCCCAGACTCTGGAATGATCTCCCTGCCAAGGCTCGCCTGGCACCAACGCTGCTATCTTTCTGGCGCCAGGTTAAGACTTTCCTCTATTCCCAGGCATATGGCGGCACATCTTAATCACCCACATGTTTAGTTTTGTTTTTTATTAACGGTTTTTAATGCTTTATGTGTGTATGTTCTGTGTTTTAGAATTTTAAATTTTGTATACTCATTTTTATCTTAATTTTAGAATTTCTGTAAACCGCCCAGAGAGCCCTGGCCATGGGGGTGGTATATAAGTGTAATAAATAAATAAAATAAATAAGTAAGGCTAGTAAGTGTGGGTTTAAGGCTGTAATGATCCAGAGCTCTTTCTGGTCACAGAGCTCCCACCCTCTTTTTAGATGCTGGTTATTACCTTTAAAACCTAAACAATCTGGATCCTGCATTTTCGAGAGCAGAGGAGAGAAATGTCTACAACTCCCATGATCCCTCACCATTGGCTATGCTGACTAAGGCTGATGGGAGTTACAGGCAAAAACATCTGGAGGGCCACAAGTTGTGCACCTCTGTTCTCGAGCATTGGTCTTCAAACTGGGGTGTCACTACTAGGGCACATCTTGAGCTAAGGTGCAGCACAATAGCAGCACTACCACTAAATAGATTATTATTATTATTATTATTATTATTATTATTATTATTATTATTTGCATTTGTATACTGTCCCATAGCCAAAGCTCTCTGGGTGATAGGATAAAAATACTTAAAATCAATATACAAAAATTTAAAACCACAAAAACATAAACCACAAAAACAAACCCAGGCTCGTTACATATTGCTAAATGCCTGGGAGAAGAGAAAAGTCTTGACCTGTCACCGAAAAGATAACAATGTCGGCGCCAGGCGAGCCTCGTCGGGGAGATTGTTCCACAATTGAGGGGCCACCACAGAAAAGGCCCTCTCTGTTGTTGCCATCCTCCAAGCTTCCCTCGGACTAGGCACCCGGAGGGGGGCCTTAGATATTGAGCACAGTGTACAGGTAAGTTCGTGTCGGAGTGTTTTTAATTTTAAAAAAATCCGTTTTCACGATCTATTTTTTGTTCTGTTTGTTGATATTCACAATAAAATACAAAAACAAAGAAATAAAAAAATTGAGGGCATCTTGTCCAAGGGATCTCTGAAATAATTATTGTTGTTGTTGTTGTTGTTGTTGTTGTAATTGTTATTATTATTATTACTATTTGCCCCCCCCCTCAAAGGCATGTTTGGGCTAAAATTGGGTCCCAGGTGTGAAAAGGCTGGAGACTGATGCTTCAGAGAGCATCCTCTTCCCTAAATTATTTCCTTCCATAAATGCTTTTGTACACCAGTTGCTGGGATACTTGGGTGTGAGGGTGCTGTTGAACTCAAGTCCTATTGGTGTTCAACAAGTAGGCAGCTGGTCTTCCACAGGCAGCTGGTTGTCCATTTTGTGACTGTTCACTGGACTAGATGGAGCCTTGGTCTGATCCAGCATGGTTCTTAGAATCATAGAATCATAGAATAGCAGAGTTGGAAGGGGCCTACAAGGCCATCGAGTCCAACCCCCTGCTCAATGCAGGAATTCTTATACTCTTATGAACAGTTGAGGCCTTGGTCCATGGGTAGTATCCAATGTAGTCCTACTTAGAGTAGACCCACTGAAATGAATGGGACTTCAGTTAAACTAACATTGTATACCACTCGTTTGATACAATCTCATGCCATGCCCCCTATTTACTGAAGTTAAATCATGTGTGGGGCAGATCAGAGTTTCTCTATAGGAGTCCCCACTCTCTGGAATGGCCTGCCCACATAACGCTGGAGATGTCTGGCCCCTGGTTCCTGGCAATGGCCTGTCTATTGACTTCTCTGCAAAGCTTGAAAATTGTATATCAAAGGCCTCTGTGTACTTATTGACTGACATATGTATTCACTGTGATTGTACTGTTGTCATTGATTCACTCTTATATTTCATTTAAGGTTATTTTGTTTTGTTTTTTCAATGAGGAAAATAAATTCCATTCTAAATACATTCATTACAAGGATGATTATCTATAATGAATATATTGCAACCATTAGAAAAAGAAAGAATAAATTTAAAGTATATTAATGGTGGTGCTAAAAAAAAGAAATCAAGCGACTTCCTGCTGGCACCTGTATTGACTCAAAAAGCAAATGAATGGTTTTCATTTTTGTCTGAAGTTATTACTGAGTCTCTTGCCAGTGCAGATCCAGGCTAAACTGGTAAATGTAATTAAACCTGACACCTTCCAGTTTCCACGTGTATCTATTTTTATTGGAACGCCTGGAAAATACCACAATCTCAATTTTGATCAGTGTTACTGTAATCACTGAAGCCTCACCCTTACACAAAAAAGGTGCCCTCGACATGTAACAATCCATAATATCATAAAAATGCAAAATACATAATCAACTAAATCCAATCCAACACCCAGCAGCAAAATATAAAATAAGACATAGTAATATCAATTATGCAAATCCCCATTATGGATGGGATAATCTGGCAAGATCCAGTTCTCTCGTTTCCAACACAAAGTTTGCTTTGTCCTGATTCAACACCAAACTGCAGGGATGGCTTTTTTTTTTTAGTTTATGCAAACATTTCTATGCATTTCCATGCACATTTTTTTTAAAAATCTGCATTTTTGTATGCATTTTTCAAAATGTCTGCACTTTCATGCACTTTTTTTTGGGGGGGGGGGCAAATCACATTGCAAACTTCAGAAACGTACAGCTCTCAATGGTAAACTGCACCTAGTTTGTGTTTAAGTTTGGGAAGTGTGAATTTGGAAAGCTCACATCGAAATGTGGACTGAGACTTCAGCTAGACCTACGGGTCTCGCATGACGGAGGGGTGAGGATCTCCCCACTCTGTTTACATGAGGCGTGCAATGACCTCATAGGGAGAGGACATCATGCCTGCCATATTTTTTTTTCACGCTCGTGCGCTAAAAGGTAGGGTTGTTGTTTTTTTAAAAAAATCCCTGCTCCCCCACCCTACCCCCGATGGGAGCAGATCTCCCAGGACCCCCTGTGCGTCATGTGGAAGCACAGGGACTATCCCAGGGATCACACCCCATCTAGCTATGGCCTGAGCTAATTTCTCACCATCACTTTCAAACTGTTCGATATTATTGTTAGCTATAAGATCCTTTACATAAGCCAAGAAGGAAGATTGTATCCTGAAGTTTATTGTGACATCTGACAAACCATGCTTAGTCTTAACTATTTTTAAGACTGATTTTTATTTTATTTATTTATTTATTTATTTATTTATTATGTTTTTATACCGCCCAACAGCCGAAGCTCTCTGGGTGGTTCACAAAAATTAAAACCATAATAAAACAACCAACATGTTAAAAGCACAATTACAAAATACAGTATAAAAAGCACAACCAGGATAAAACCACGCAGCAAAATTGATATAAGATTAAAATACAGAGTTAGAACAGTAAAATTTACATTTAAGTTAAAAT
The DNA here is from genome assembly GCF_023053635.1 of Elgaria multicarinata webbii. NCBI lineage: Eukaryota > Metazoa > Chordata > Lepidosauria > Squamata > Anguidae > Elgaria > Elgaria multicarinata. The sequence continues at coordinate 12,209,685 of NC_086180.1, forward strand.
TAAGTGTTAAAATACTGAGAGAATAAAAAGGTCTTCAGCTGGCGACGAAAGGAGTACAGTGTAGGCGCCAGGCGGACCTCTCTGGGGAGCTCATTCCACAACCGGGGTGCCACAGCGGAGAAAGCCCTCCTCTTAGTAGCCACCTGCCTCACTTCCTTTGGCAGGGGCTCACGGAGAAGGGCCCCTGTAGATGATCTTAAGGTCTGGGCAGGTACATATGGGAGGAGGCGTTCCTTCAAATAACCTGGCCCCAAACCGTTTAGGGCTTTAAATGTCAATACCAGCACTTTGAATTGGGCCCGGACCTGGACTGGCAGCCAATGAAGTTATAAAAGGACTGGCGTAATGTGAACTCACCGGCCAGTCCCTGTTAGTAAACGGGCTGCCCTGTTCTGTACCAGCTGAAGCTTCCGGACCGTTTTCAAAGGCAGCCCCATTACGGGTTGTATCAAATCTTAGTCCTACTTAGAGTAGACCCAATGAAATGAACTGGACTTGAGTTAGGGTAACACTGGACACAACATAGTGCTAGCCATTGTATCTTAAGTTGATTTGGATAATTATTATTAATATCATCGCATTTATCCAAATCAACTTAACTTTAAGATACTCAATTCCCATTCATTTCAACTAAATTCCCATTCATTTCAGTGGGTCTGTTCCAAGGAGGACTAAGTTTTGATACAACCCAAAATATGTCAGCATTTAAAATACCATGTTTCCAACAACTCATTATAGATCTTGTTCAGTCTTAAAAATAGTTAAGACTAAGCGTGATTTGTCCAGGTTCAAATGTCACAATAAGCTGTGGCTAGTGTAAACCAGAAGCAAACCTTTCTGAATTCCTCCCCACAATGCTGTGACTTGTCTGTGGCTTGTCCTCTTAATCCAGAAAATGCAACCAATAATTCAAACTTCTAATCAATTAACATTAAACTATTCTTGTAACCAAGGCTTTTTAAAACAGAATATAACAGTACAATCCTATGTTCATCTACACAGAAGTCCCATTTACTCCCAGGTGAGTATGCTTAGGATTGTACTTTGCACTGTAGATATTGGGTTTTTTTAAAAAAGCTGCAGATGTTGTGAAGTTTTTCGAACTTCAATATATGACAATATACTTCAGAAAATCACAAATTCTATATACTATTATTATTATTATTATTATTATTATTATTATTATTTATTATTTATTTATATAGCACCATCAATGTACATGGTGCTGTACAGATAACACAGTAAATAGCAAGACCCTGCCGCATAGGCTTACAATCTAATAAGTTGTAGTAAACAATAAAGAGGGAAGGAGAATGCAAACAGGCACAGGGAAGTGTAAACAGGCACCGGGTAGGGTGAAGCTAACAGTATAGAGTCAGAACAAACTCAATATTTGAAGGCTATAGGGAAAAGAAAAGTTTTGAGCTGAGTCTTAAAAGCAGTGATTGAGTTTGTAGTTCTCAAGTGTTCTGGAAGAGCGTTCCAGGCGTAAGGGGCAGCAGAAGAAAAAGGACGAAGCCGAGTAAGGGAAGTGGAGGTCCTTGGGCAGGCGAGAAGCATGGCATCGGAGGAGCGGAGAGCCCGAGCGGGGCGATAGTGTGAGATGAGAGAGGAGAGATAGGCAGGAGCTAGGCAGTGAAGAGCTTTGAAGGTCAGTAGGAGAAGTTTATATTGGATTCTGAAGTGAATTGGAAGCCAATGAAGAGATTTCAGAAGTGGAGTGACATGGTCAGAGCGGCGGGCCAAGAAGATGATCTTAGCGGCAGAGTGGTGGACAGAGACCAGCGGACTGATGTGAGACGAAGGAAGGCCAGAGAGAAGAAGGTTGCAGTAGTCCAACCGAGAGATAACCAGTGCGTGAACGAGAGTCTTGGCAGAAGAGACAGACAAAAATGGTCGAATCCTGGCAATATTATACAGGAAGAAGAATCACATACCGAATAATGTTAGTGTGATATATGAGGAGACTACCAGATTAAGAAATGATAAAACTTTGTCCAACACATTAAAAGAAAATCTAATATTCGCGTATTCTTTAACTCTGTTGGTCTTGTCTCTAAACACATCCAATCTGAAAGGTGACAATATCAAGCCTTGATCTTTACAAATACATAACTGTTTCTATCACCAGAAGAGCTTTGGGAAATATTTCAATTAAGGCTTCAATCTTATACACATTTACCTTGGAGTAAGCACCACTAAACTCAATGGAACTTACTTCCAAGTCAACATGCACAGAATTGCAGTGTAAGAAGCTAAAGAGATGTTCACAAACGGATTATCAAAAGAATACAGGTTTTCATAAACTTTGATAAACTTTCATAAGATCTCTTCTGTCATGAAAACTGTTATCTCAAACTTTTATTTTGGCAACATGAATAGTTTGCTTCATTTTTGCAAGTTTCCATGCCAATAACCTATCAACTTTACTAGCTAATTCGAAATATTACTATTTAACTTATATTTTTATTCTCTCAGATATCCTCAAAATATCCAGTTCCTTTCTTGCTGCCTGCACTGGCTATACATTCTGAGAAATTATGCATACGCTCCTTTTCTAGTTACCCAATTTCCTTCATAAACATTTGTTCCATAAACATTTGAAAACCACACAAGAAATATGTGTCCCCTTGTAAAAGCTCAGTACGCAAGATGTTTACAGCAGTTTTGTGTCAGAACCAAAGTTCAGAAATCTGCCACAGTCCTGGGAATCTCTGGACAGAAAATTCTAGCTCTCTAAGAAAAAAGGTATGATTGCTGTCACCTCGAAGCTGCTTTCGAAACCTGCAGGGGAAAACCTAACAAAACTTTATGCCAAACACGTAGAAGGAATGTCAGCCAGCTGAGGAACCTATATGGGTAGTGTTCACTACGTCCAATGAAAAAGCCCAGTTGAAATATCACTCCCTTTGCAGTCAGTGAAGTCAGAGTAGGCTACAGGGACATGCATACCCAAGGGGGAGGGAGGGAGGCACAGAGAGAGAGAGAGAGAGAGAGAATAGCAGCTCCAATAGTAGGAGCCTGTTGGTCAACACATGAGCAATATGATAGAATTGCACAGAAAGAATCAGTTTCGTCCCTCCCAGTTGTGAAATTCGATCTTCTGCCTATACAATTAAGAGTTACGGACACTGTAAAGCAAGAACTAGCTGCAAAAAAGGCAAGAAGTTATGCACACACCAGTACTTTCCCACTGGAGCTTAGAAACGCACTACCTCCACCTAGGGTTTGTACTTCAACAACAGTCCAATGTTATAATGCAGATTCAGTTGATTAGACTATGTGCATCCGATGCAGTCTTGGCTCAAAGTTGTTGCGTTCAACTGTGTGTGCTGGGAAAGCACAAACAGTGGTTTTCAAATGCCTGACCCCGTGGGAACCTTTTCCACATTTAGGATGTCTACCGTGGAGTCCCTGCAAGTCAAGAGACTGTCCAAGGCCTTAGCTAGACCTAAGGTTTATCCTGGGATCGTCCCGGGGTCGTCCCTGCCTGCTCCCAGGATATCCTGTGTGTTATTTACATGAACAGGGATGACCCCGGGATGATCCCAGGATAAACCTTCGGTCTAGCTAAGGCCTAAAAGACTGTCAAGCATGTTCTAGGAACGCACTCGGTACAAGATTTCATCTAATTCAATGACATTTCCCCACCATTTCCAGAATTTTTCTGAGACATGGGTAGGATTTACACTACTGCTTTGTAATGGTACTGAAGTGCACTGCCAACTGTTGGGGCCCATGACACATTCCATATACCGTTTTCAAATTGCTTTCATAGTGTTATATCCTGGCCATGGTAGATCTTAAAAGGTGGGCTAAGGTACGTCTTACAAGGCTCCTGAAAGATACTTTTGTGTGGAATTTAGCAGTCCAATCCAATTCAATTCAGTTCATGGAGAGGCAAAATTAGAGCATATCACTACACTTGGACAAAAAAGGAGAAGTATTTACTACATCTGAAAGCTTCAATCAGTAGATCAAACAACTACAGCCATCTGTCAGGTATGCTTTAAGGTAGATTCCTGCAAATGAGCAGGGGGTTGGAGTTGATGGCCTTCTAGGCCCCTTCCAACTCTACTATTCTATGAGTCTATGATTTTACATTTTTACTTATTTATCAGTACTGGTAAGGGCACAATGCAATTGGCCTACAAATTAAGGCATGCTTGCACGGTTTGGGGGTGAGGGGTGGAAATCTTGAGGTACTGAAATAGAAAACGGAAAAATGGAATAAAAGATTAGCTTTTATTCATGCTGTGTGGTAGCTTTTGTTTATTAAATTGCAAATTATATTTATTTATTAGCATTCATAAACCACGTTATCTGCTAAACAGCCATCAAGGAGATCATTACCTTATACTTCCTTCAGGATCCCCAAAAGACACCATCATGAAGGGTTTGATAGGGTGCAAAATTTATTTAATTAATTTATCAATTTAAAAGCAGTTGGTGCATCAAGTAGAATTCTTTAAAATGGTTGAGGGCCCTAATTAACCAATGACTCATGTATGTTCTCACTAAAATGGAATTTCTCAATACAAGTAGGAAGTTTCAATTCATAGCTCAGAATGGCCGTGCCCGCCACTGGAAACCAGGATGCCTTACAAAAATAACTCAACACTCACTATCTACACTTTCAAATACCTAAAAATATTTCCCCACACACATTCCTAAACCAGTCAACCACCCCACTCCCACCTCCAAAATACCTTAAAATTCAAAAGCGGTGTCATGCGCATCATATTTCTACACAAGGAAAAGATGGATGTAGCAGAGAATTCAGATTCAGAGGTTGCTTGAACACAGCAAGGGTAACCTCATTTATTAAAAAGGAGTTGGGAGCTTTTCCCGATGTTGGACAACCCAATCCAGCAAGAGAGATGCGCATTAAGAAGCAGACACCAGCACGCAATGGCCTTCTTGGATTGGGGCCACTTCTGGGCTTGCTTTTCTACAGCCTCCATTTGTTTCAACCACGTTTCTGCAGGAAAACCTGCTAATGTGTAAATAAATGTTTTCCTGCAATCTCTGGGCTCATCTACACCAAGCAGATATTCCATTATGAAAGCGGTATGAAAGTGGTATATAAAATGCAAGAGCCACACTACTGCTTTATAGTGGTATTGAAGTGCACTGACAACTGTTGGGACCCATGACACCATATCTTATACCACTTTCATACCACTTTCATAGTGTTATATCCTGCTTGGTGTAGATGTGTCATGGGCCCCAACAGTTGTCAGTGCACTTTATTACCACTATAAAGCAGTAGTGTAGATCCTGCAGTGCACTTCAATGCTGCTATAATGCAGTAGTGTGGCTCCTGCCTTTTATATACTGCTTTCATAGTGGAATATCCTGCTTGGTGTAGATGAGCCCCCTGCCTCCTAAAAAAAGGCAAAACAATCCCAGATCATTCATCCCTTCTCCTTACAACTTGCTTCCTAGGCTCTTTCCACACCTAAGGGTTATTCCAGGAAAATGAAGGGATCGTCCCTGTCTGCTCCCAGGATCCCCTGTGTGGCATTTGGATGCACAGGAACGATCCCTGGATATAGGGCTGGTGTAGACATTCCCTTAGTCTTTATCATCCCAGAAGAACTCCTTTGTAAGCCCTTCCAGTTCATCAACATCATTCTTGAAAGGTGGAGTAATTGGCCATCCGAGGAGCCGCTAAGCACTTCTCCTGTAAGAACAGTTAAACTATGTGATGGAACTCCTGCTTACAATACCCTTCCCCTGAGGCTGCAATGAACCTTGAAGGGATGTCATTATTATAAGGGATTATTTTGCCATGTTTGCATAATAATATTATGAAGCAATCGGGAGGCAGTGGAGGCTAGTGGCTCTGATGGCAGTAGGGCAGTGAATCCGCTCCAGGTTTTGGTCAGAACCAGAGCTGTCACTGTCAGGAGATACTCAGGAGTCGCTAATTATGGCATCTTTCCAGTGCCAATTAAAGACCCATCTTTAATGGATGTTTTTAACAATGTTTATGTTTTAATTCAGTTTTATGTGTTTTATCACTTATTGTTTTTCCCCGTCTCGATCAAAATGGAGAGGCGAGTAAGAAATAAATTATTATTATTATTATTATTATTATTATTATTATTATTATTATTTAGCAAAGCCTTCCCCATCTGGTGATGCTGCCCAGTTTGTTTGCTAACAACAATGTTTTGAGCACTGGGTCTTAGTGTTATTATGAATATTTTGTATAACCTTTTTTGTATTTATTATGATGTATTTTAATCTTATTGAACTATACTTTTTAGATATGGGAATATTAAATAAACCAAATTAGAATTGTATTTAGAAAACATCTCAACTTGAGTTTGGAAAAGAAGCAGCAATTTTTTTAAAAAAATGGCCTTTTCAAAAGCCTAAAGGCCCAAAGTATGTTTACCACATAGCTACTAGCACCTGGAACAATCTCCCTGGAACAAAGAGACTTCTCGCAGTGGGAGATCCATGGTTCGAATCTCATCTTCTCAGGGGTTCCCTGTGGCCACTGAATTCAGTCAGTGGCCACAGGGAACCCCTTAGCCTAAACACACACACCGACCATACTGGGATAAGACCTTATGGCAGCCTACCCTAATGTGATGCCCTCCAGATTTGTGGTACACAACTCCCATTATCCCCAAGCCAGCATGTTGATGGGAATTGTAGTCTGACAATAGGTTGAGAACACTGGGTTAAGGAAAGCTGACACAGGGCTCATCTACACCAAGCAGAATATTCCACTATGAAAGCAGTAGATAAAAGGCAGGAGCCACACCAAGCAGGATATAGTGGTATGAAAGCAGTATATGGTATGTGTCAATGGGCCCCAACAGTTGTCAGTGCACTTCAATACCACTATAATGCAGCAGTGTGGCTCCTGCCTTTTATATACCACTTCCATAGTGGAATATCCTGCTTGGTGTAGATGCGCCCTGACTATTGTTACTGGTTGCTCCCAGGCTGTGGAAATCCTGCCGAGGGAGGGTACGGTGTACATCCTCTCTGTTGCCCTTCCACAACAAAAATATTTTTATTTAAGCATGTAAGCCAAGTTGGGTGCTGTTTTTATTCTATTATTCTTGTGTTTTAATTGTGTTTAATGCGGTAGTTTTATTGTTGTTTTTATCAAGTTTTTATTTATCTGTGATTGTAAACTGACTTCAGGGCCATCTTCTTGGTAGACAGGCAGAGTACAAATCAAATAATAAATAAATTGTAAGGTTTACGGAAATGACACATTGTAAAGTCCTTTGAGTGCACGACAGACACACTAAACAACACAACTCCTTGCAAATTTATATCCAGATGGGTTTTCAATCCCTTTTTCGCTTTCACTACATCACTTTATTTTAAAGTTCTGTTTCCAAAGAATACCAATAGTCATTAGCTGGGCTGCTCCTCTGCAAATCTTTTTTCTATCCTTTCCTCAGATAGCAGCTCCTCATTTCAGACGGTGTATGCTGGTGCCTTACATGATCCACTCAAAACATGCTCCCTATCACTTTGCAAAGCAGCGTTGCCACCCAGTTCGTTAGGGCCCATACGAAAACGTCAATCTGAAATAGCTCAGAGACTAGAGGGAAATCTGACAAAGTGTATAAATACATTGGGGAAAGAGAGGAAAGGGAAGCGAACAGGGAGCAATGGTGGCAAAAGATCAACAATGAACAAGAAAGGAGACAGGCACAGCGACAGGGCGACTGTTCGCAGGGGAACTATTCCCCTCACAGAGCTCAGATACAAAGCAGTTCTTTTATGCCTGATCATATGCCCAGTATCCTGTTCTACATTCTTTGACTGAATGGGCTATCTAGACCAGTATTCTTCTCCAACAGGGGAAGGGAAACAGTGGCTCTTCCAGATGTCGTTGAACTCTAATTCCCATCAGTCCAGCCAACGTGGGCAAACGATGGGGATTATGGGAGCTGGAATCCAGAACCATCTGAAGTGCTATACGTTCCCCATCCCTGGTTTACACTGGCCAGCAGAAGCTGCTTTCTAAGATCTACACCAAGCAGGATATAGTACTATGAAAGCGGTATATGGTATGTGTCAATGGGCCCCAACAGTTGTCAGTGCACTTCAATATTGCTATAAAGCAGCTGTGTGGCTCCTGCTTCTTATATACCCCTTTCATACCACTTCCATAGTGCTATATTCTGGTTGCTGTGGAAAAGAGATGATTATGATGATGATGATGATGATGATGATGATGTATTCACAATGACAATAAGATCAAACTTGTTTACATCCTGCTGGGCGTCTTTTGCCTTGATTTTGGGCTCAACCATTGAGGCCAAACTTTGCCCCCAGAAATTTACCCAGGAAGAGATCAGGGACGGGCTTAGGCTAAGTTGGCTGGTTTGATTTTAGAGAGCGAGGGAGACATCCCCCTTTGCATTACTATCATATGAAGCTGCCCTGTACTGATTCATACCTTTGGTCCAACTAACCCAGCATTGTCAACCCTGCCCCTTTCTACACCTACGGGTGCAGAGGGAGGGAGAGGGGGCGATCCTGGACTTACCTGTTTCCGGGATCGTCGCCCTCAGTCTACATGGGCAGTGCAACGTCACAGACATCGCGGCCGCCATTTTTTTTTAAAGGGAAAGAAAATTAAAAGGTAAAAAAAAAGACCTGACCCCACTCCCCACCTGACCCCCGATGGCCCTGGACTCCCCCCATCCTGACTCCTCCCCTCTGATGACCCCCAATACTCGTGGGGAAGAAGGAAGAAGCCAGGACAGGTGCCCACACCACCTGCAGTTCTCAGGATCGTCTTGGGACCGCATGTAAAATCGGGAAATTTGAGGTCTCAGTTATCCCGGGGAAATGGAGGGATCATCCCTCCCTGATCCCAGGATCCCCTGTGCGTCATTTGGACACATAGGGATGATCCCTCCAAAAGGGTCCCTGAATGGAAGCAGCTCTTCAGGGTTTCAGGAAGGAGGTTTTCCAGCCCTATCCGGAGAGACACCAGGAATTGATCCTGGGACCTTCTGCATCCAGTATTGGGCAAAAGGTGGGATACTAATAAAAATAATAATAAAAATAATAATAATAATGCTGCAAAACAGGAGCTCTACCATCGAGCCACAGCCTCTCCCCAATTCAGATGAATGCAGTATAGCCCTGGTTCTTTGTTAAGCTTCTTCCCTGGTTAGAGCTTCTTCCCTGGTTTATTAAGCTTCTTCCCCTTCTGCATAGGGGCAGAATCTGAAAATCTGAGGCCCACTCCTTCGTTCCCACCAGACAGAAGCCCAGGTGCAAAGTATTTTCTGAATAAGCCCTAAGTTAAAAGCAGGTACCTCTTGGCAACCAAGCCCTAGAATGGTTTTTATAGATGCTTGGGCAGAACTGCTTTAAATAAACCACCGCTGGATAAATGTTAAGCCATGCTTCCCTTGTTCCTCTCCACCCTCAGAAACATGCCCTGATGACAGAATTCGCATTTATGCCTATAAGCTGTAAGAAGGGAGGCGTATGTCCTCAGCAGTATGCCAACCACTCCCTTTCCCCCGACAGTTTTAAGTGGCTTTTAGACCAGAAAATGTAAATGTAGACAAAAGTCTTTTTTAAATCCCTCGTGGTGTGTTTATATGTCTCTCCCCAAAACCTCCACAGCAGAATTCAAAGCTTTGCTTTAAGACCAGGAAAGGACTAACGTTTAAGAGCAATAACGCAGCAGGTGTGATTTGAAGTGATTTTAAATGTACAATGGTGTTTACTTGTTTATACCATGGCAGGAACCCTTTAACTCGCTGTAAACCTGAAGCAAATTCAGGCAGCTGTCGGTTCCGAGGAGGACGACGACACGCGAAAAACTGCTCATTATTATTATTATTATTATTATTATTATTATTATTATTATTATTCTGTTAGTTTTACCCTACCCAGTGCCTGTTTACCCTACCCTGAGCCTGTGTGCATTCTCTTCCCCTCCTTATTGTTTTATTATGATTTTATTAGAATGTAAGCCTATGCGGCAGGGTTTTGCTATTTTATTGTTTTACTCTGTACAGCACCATGTACATTGATGGTGCTATATAAATAAATAAATAAATAAATAAATAATAATAATAATAATAATAATAATAATAATAATAATAATATCTCGCCTTTTGTCCAATGCTGGGCCTCAAGGCGGCATTACAAAATTTTAAACATATACATTTCAAACCTATAAATAGAAATATACAAAATTAAAAATATATTAAATATATTCCAATATTAAAACTTTTAAATATTTAAACTGACAGTTTTAGAAGTCCTTTAAAAGTCCTTGGCACAGACAGACAATGCCTATAGCATTGAACACCAGCCTCAGCAGGGAACGGGGATGCAAGGGGGTGCCCAGCTCTTGTTCCATCCACAGGCTGGATCATGGTGCCGTGTCTCTCTCGCTTAGAGCTAATGGCGTTACTCTGGCTCTTACAATGGGGGAGGGGGGCATCCTCTTGTGAACACGTCTCGAACATGAGTTGAGATCTATGTCCAAAAACAATCGAGTAAATCTGCCTTCTTTCGTTGCTGGTGGAGGGAGCTGGGGTGATAGCCAACGGTGTGGACCTGGGGAGTCCCTGGCCCAAACATCATGTCAGCCACACACTTGCTCGGTGGTCCCAGTCCAGCCACGTGCGCTCAGCTCCAGGCCTCCGCCCAGCCACCATTATCCTGGAACCACGGGTCCAGGTGCTCGGTCACGTAAGTGGCCATCCAACTGGCAATCCGGTCCACCAACACTTGCATCTCTTTGTCGACGCTCTCCACGCACAGGAGAGGGAAGTCCACTTGTGTGATCAATGTAACGGGGGAAAGGCAAATCCATGCGAGATCACTCTGTTCCTTTCCATGACCTGGAGAATTCCAACTTGCCATTTTTTCAGTTCATGGCAGGAAACCCATGGTGTTGCTTCCACATCACACTCCTCACGCTTGTAGACTGCTTGTGGGAGCGAGGTTTTAAGCACAATCCAGGCCCGACATATTTATTTATTTATTTATTTATTATTGTATTTATATCCTGCCTTTTTTCCTCCAAGGAGCCCAAGGTGGCATATATAATCCTTCTCCTCTCCATTTTATCCTCACAGCAACAACCCTGTGAGGTAGGTTGGGCTGGGAGACTGTGACTGGCCCAAAGTCACCCAGTGAGTTTTCACGGCTGAGCAGGGACTAGAACCCGGATCTCCCGACTCTCAGTCCAGCACTTTAGTCGCTACGCCACACTAGCTCTCACCACACTCACTACACCACATATCATAAAGAAACATACAAATAACCCCTCAAAATGTGTGCCTTGTGGAGACATAGGGCATGTCTACACCAGCCCTATATCCGGGATCGTCCCGGGATCGTTCCTGTGCATCCAAATGCCACACAGGGGATCCTGGGAGCAGGCAGGGCCGATCCCTCCATTTTCCTGGGATAACCCTTAGGTGTAGAAAGGGCCATGGGTTATCTATAAATTCTGGCAATATGGGTAAGTCCCTCTGCTTCAAAGAATGTCTGAGTGACAACAAGACTCATTTTGACAGCGTGGTCAGAGGCAATTAGATGTGACATGCAATTCGTTCTTAAGCAGTTACTACCAATGCCCTCAGGCCATAGCTAGATGGGGCTTTATCCCGGGGCGAACCCCAGGATCGTCCCTGTGCATTCACATGACGCACAGGGGATCCCCGGATCAGGGAGAGATGATCCCTGCCTTGCCCCAGGATCTCGCCCTCACCTTAAGCCCCAGTTTTTCCGCGGTCCCGGGCTGAGCCTGAGACCACAGAACATGTGACCGGGTACCGCAGGTTGACCCGTTCTGCGTGATTCCTCACGAGGAGCCAGAACCGCGCACAGGAACCCGTGCATGGGGCACTCCTCAGGAGTACTGCTCCCATTGGAGTTAGGAAGGGGGGAGCAGGGAAAGTAATTTAAATTTTAAAAATAACTTACCTAATGCACACAAGCATTCATGCGCTGCTGCCCCTTTAAAAATTAAAAAATGGCTGGTGCGACACCTCTCCTTCTGAGTTCGCCACATGTCACGTGTAGACAGAGGAGGGATCTCGCATTAAACACAACGTGAGATCTTCCCTCCTCCGTCGTGGGTTAACAGGTAGGTCTAGCTAAGTCCTTAGTCTTCCAAAAGCAACAAGAAAAACCTAAGTAACCTGCAACAGAAAATCTCAGCACTGTACTTGCGGAGATAGGGCTAAAGAAACCTTATTCAATGAACTAATTTATTTCATCGCAGTGCTAAATGCATTGCAATTATGTTGCCCGTTATTTTATGTAACTGTCATTAGGACAAGTCTTCATTTCCGAGCCACAGGTATACTTGCACAAAAAGGGTCAGATGATCCACTCTTGCAAGTCAATGTAAATCGAGTCACCAATATAATCTTATTATGATGATTTTAATATTAACACAAAGATGTTGACATGAATGAAGATATGGGCTGATTTTACCCCAGCAAAGTATTTTGAACATTAATAGATGGTCCAAAACCAGGTATTGCCTCACATATTCTAATTTTGACATTACTGTTGTAAGAATACAAAGAACACATCCTAATTGCTAGGTTTCAAAATAGGAACACACTACACAAAGCAAACATCCATTAGAGAGTTAAAATATTAAAACAATATTAAAGCAATAGAACACAGCATCAGTGGCCAACATGGCCGCACATCTGTAAGAAACCAAACTCTGGTGATATAGGGTGACCATATTTTGGAAACCAAAAAGGAGGACACCTAGTGTGTGTGTGGGGAAGCAGCTTTCTGAGTCCTGCAGAAAGTACGATATTCCCCCGCCACCTTAAAGAACCCGATTGGAGTGGAGGAGGGGAAAGGATTTCATTCTGCACCACCACCATCCACTCCAATTGGGGCCTTTTCTATAATGTCCACAAATGACCCACTTTCCCCTTTAAGACCTCAATTGGAGCTCGGGGTGGGGGAATGATGTGCCTCAAGAAAGCATGTCATTCCCTCCTGCCATGCTAATGGCAGCCTTAAAGGGGAAGGTGTGTCATTCCAGGACATTACTGAAAATTATAGAAAATCCCCCCTGACACCATGGAAAGAACAAAAACCAGGATAAATCCAGGGAAATCCTAACAGTTGGTCACCCTAGGTGATAGGACTTCCACCAACTTGAGTATGAGCATCCAAGATAGCAAGTGGATGCCGCCATTTTGTTCGGCAGTCGGTACATTTTCTGATGTACACACAAGGCTCCACCTCCTTTACAGAGCTGTTCTTATGAACCTACTGTCTATTCGCTCACCTGCTCCTTCACCTGATGGGCCCAGTGGGTGATCGCAGTAAGGAGAAGCAAGAGCAGCAACACTAGCTGCCAGGAAAGTGGCAGCAGCAAGGAGATGGTGCAACAGCTGTCACTGAAAGAGGATGCAGGTAAATGATGAGAACAATGGGCTCATCTACACCAAGCAGATATTCCACTATGAAAGTGGTACATCAAAGGCAGGAGCCACACTACTGCTTTATAGCGATATTGAAGTGCACTGACAACTGTTGGGGCCCATTGACACATGCCATATACTGCTTTCATACCACTTTCATAGTGCTATATTCTGCTTGGTGTAGATGCGTCATGGGCCCCAACAGTTGTCAGTGCACTTCAGTACCACTATAAAGCGGTAGTGTGGCTCCTGCCTTTTATATATCGCTTTTATACCGCTTTCATAGTGGAATATCCTGCTTGGTGTAGATGCGTCATGGGCCCCAAACATTTCTCAGTGCACTTCAGTACCACTATAAAGCAGTAGTGTAGATCCTGAAGTACACTTCAATACTGCTATAAAGCAGTAGTGTGGCTCCTGCCTTTTATATACCACTTTCATACTGCTTTCATAGTGGAATATCCTGCTTGGTGTAGATGAGCCCAATGGCTGTGATACCAAATTGGACAAGGTGGAAATAGAGGGGGGAGGGGGGAAAGGAACATAAACCATAACTGCACAGTGGAAGTGCAAGAAATTCATAATGGACACAGAATTCAGTATCCTCAAAAACTCAGCTGTCATTTAAAAAAAAGAGTTTCTAGTCGTTAAAGATTAGAAAGGTAGGCTTAATTTAAAATGTGTGGGAAATGTTGGGTTATTGTGCCAGAACTTTTCTCTCTCTGGAACTCTGTTTGTGCTCAGAAACAAACACACATCACGCAGGTCTTACACAGCAGAGCTGGTTTATTTCCTTCAGGCTTCTGTGCAGTTCAATTCAGATCAGTTCAGATCAGCACACTGAGGCATGCACAGAGAGCAGTGATCATAGAGCAGTGATCAGTAAGCAGTGATCAGTTCCATTTTACACAAGTGAGAAACTATATACACATCTTACACAATTCTTATCTACATTACATACAGCTGTGATGAGGCTAACTTAGAATCTTGGCAAGGTTCCCAGAACAGCCTCTATCTCAAGGTAATTGCCCACAGATAGACTTTCTCTGTTTAACCCTGAGATAGCCATACACACACAATTTTAATGACTAAGCAAGTATTTCTTTTCATATACTTAACAGTCCTCCTCTTGCGCATGTTGTTTAAATTGTGTTACAATCTGAGACCCAGCTTTAAAAGCATCTCTTTGTGTTTTACCATTGAACGTTCCACCTGTCCTTCCTCATTTTGTTTTACTTTGAATACCCATTTACTGTTAATGGCTTTACGACCTTCAGGTAAAGGTACTAGCTCCCACGTTTCATTTTTTTCCATTGCTCTGATTTCCTCTGACATTGCTTCATGCCAGCCCTGAGCTTCTGTAGGTTCCATCTCCTGAATTTCCTCAAATGAAGTAGGTTCATAGGCTATTAGTAAAGCTCTATGAGAAACCTGTTTGCTTTGGTATTCATCTGAATAACGAATTGGAGCTTTGCGTTCCCTTTCTGATCGTCTTGGCATAGTTACAGGCATAGTTTCCTCCTCTACAGTTTCTTCCCCCTCCCTCTCTTGCTGAGATTGTTCAGGAATTTCTTCTGTTTCTACAGCTTTCTGTTCTACAGGCAAACTTACATACTGTTTTGTTTCCTGCATTTGTTCATGAAAAACTACATCTCTGCTCACAATTACACTTTTGTGATATGGAGACCACAAACGATAGCCTTTTGTTTGTGTATCATATCCCAACAGTTTACATTCCAAACCTCTCTGAGCTAGTTTTCCTGGTCTGTTTTCTTTCTGAATATGAGCAAAACATTTACTTCCAAAAACTCTTATATGTGACACTCTAGGTTTTCTTTTGTAAAACATTTCATATGGAGTTTTTTCATGTACAGAGTGGTAAAGCCTGTTTAACAAATAATTTGAGGTGGACAAAGCTTCTGCCCAGAACAGATTAGACAATCCTGACTCTTTCAATAGAGCTCTTAACATGTTCTGCAAGGTTCTGTTTTTCCTTTCTGCAACTCCATTTTGAAATGGTGAATATGGAGCAGTAAGGTCATGTTGTATACCTTCATCACTGAGGAATTTTTTAAATTGGTTGCTAAGAAATTCACCTCCCCGGTCCGTTCTTAGATTAGCTATAGGTTCTTTAAATCTATTTTTACTCCACTTAACAAACGCTTTGAACTTTCCAAAAGTTTCACTCTTCTGTTTTAACACATACACAAATCCAAATCTACTGTAATCATCAACAATAGACAAGAAAAATCTGTTTCCTCCTTGACTTGTCTCAAAAGGACCTGCAAGATCTGCATGTATTAATTCAAAAATTCTTTTTGTTGTTCTCTCACTATGTTTTGGAATGTTTGACTTATGACACTTGGTTTCACTGCATACATTACATTCTACATAGTTAGAACATGGTTTGATTTTCACCCCTTCACACAATTCTGAAATCTTAGAAATTGTTTCATAGTTAGCATGACCAAACCTTTTATGAGTTAAATGGATACACTCTTGGTGTGGTTTGCAATTGGCTATTGTTTTTGTTGTGACTTTGCTGGCTACAACTTCATTTTCTGTACAAGTATTAATCACATACAAAGATTCTTTCATTATTCCCTGCACACACACCTTGTTTCCCTGTTTTATAGTACAATTTTCTTCAGTAAAACAAACCTCATACCCCATTTCTGTTAACTGAAACACACTTAGAAGGTTTGTTTCCAATTCTGGTACATATAAAACACTTTGTAGTTCAACTCCCAGACAATCAAAATATACATTACCCACACCACAAATCTGGATTTTTGTTCCATTTGCAAGGGTAACACACTTTTGCTCTGAAGTAGAAGTTTCCAAGGTAACAAATGAAAGTTTGTCTTTTGCCATACTTATTGAAGCCCCAGAGTCCAAAAACCAAGGATTCATTGTCTCTTTGATTCTTGCTAGAAGACACTTCTTTGTTGATTCAGCTTCATTCATTTTGTTTTCTTCTCTCCACTTTGCTGTTGACTGCTTTTTCTTCTTGTTGTTGTTGCAATCCCGCCTTAAGTGTTCTGTGGAACCACAGTTAAAGCATTTCCTTGCCTTTAATGCAGCCACCACGTCAAAAGTTTTATGGCTTTGTTGAAATTCAGCCACAGGAAGTTTAAGGCTCTGTTGTTTTGAAGCTTGTCTTCTTTCATAGGTTTCCAGTAGTTTTCCAGCTACATACTCGAGGGTTAAATTTTTCTCCTCTTGACTTTCGATCATGGTGACAACCGCGTCGTACGATGAATCAAGACTTGACAAAATCACATAGACTTGGTGTATAGTTGTAAACTCCATCCCTCGTGCCCTGAGTTGATTGAAGATTTCTCTCATGCTTTTCAAATGGTTTGACATAGACTCCCCTGGTTTTAGCTTCATTCCATACAGCTTCCGGGTTAGAATTATTTTACTGCCTGCTGTTTCTCTTTGATATACAGCTTGTAGCGCATTCCAGCACTCTTTTGATGTATTCAAAAACTGAATGAAGGAAATTTGAGAGTCTTCCACAGCTAATGCAATAACTGCCATTGCTTTTGCATCGTCCTTAAACCATTTAGCATTCTGTGGATCTGCTCTATCTGGTGGATCCTCTGTGACTACATACCACAGTTCAGCCTGAATCAGATACATTTGCATTTTGTAAGACCATAATGCATAGTTAGAGTCATTCAGCTTTTCCAACAATTGATGCAAACCAGACATATTAGCTCCTGCCATTCCCTCTGCTTTAGGAATTGGTATCTCACCGTCCTCCTGCTCAGAGTCCTCCTCAGAGTCAGCCGACTGAGATTTTTCCTCACTTTGCAGCACTGGCTTTAGCTTGATGTCTTCCTTCATCAACAGTTTTCTGTTTTAGCAGACTCCTGGTTCTGGTTCTGATACTGCACCGTTCCCACCAAGTTCTGGTTCTTCTGCCTGGGTTAGGCTGGCGTAGGCTTCCTGGACTGGACTGGGCCCATAACCTTTGTTGGGTTATTGTGCCAGAACTTTTCTCTCTCTGGAACTCTGTTTGTGCTCAGAAACAAACACACATCACACAGGTCTTACACAGCAGAGCTGGTTTATTTCCTTCAGGCTTCTGTGCAGTTCAATTCAGATCAGTTCAGATCAGCACACTGAGGCATGCACAGAGAGCAGTGATCATAGAGCAGTGATCAGTAAGCAGTGATCAGTTCCATTTTACACAAGTGAGAAACTATATACACATCTTACACAATTCTTATCTACATTACATACAGCTGTGATGAGGCTAACTTAGAATCTTGGCAAGGTTCCCAGAACAGCCTCTATCTCAAGGTAATTGCCCACAGATAGACTTTCTCTGTTTAACCCTGAGATAGCCATACACACACAATTTTAATGACTAAGCAAGTATTTCTTTTCATATACTTAACAGGAAATGCCTTGTGAAATTTCAGAAAGGGCAGAGGAAGAGGGGGACAAAGCAGGATTTGCCGTGGGCCACGTTCTAAATAGCTTTGGGCCCCTCCCCGTGAGTAGGGAAAGAAGAATGAAATTGTGCAAATAAAGTTGGCAAGCGAATCTGAATGAGCTTGGCACACAGCACTATTTTTCTCTTTATTGCAGTGTATGCACAGAGCTGCCTGTAATCCTTACTGAGTTCCGTGAGTTACAGTACCAACGTTTGTTAATGAATCAGAGACCTGGTTTCAAATCCTTACTCAACCATGAGATGAGAGGGTGACCTTGGGCCAAGACATTTATCTCTTCCCATAAGCTCCCCTTCTGTAAAAAGCGCCACCTCCAGGGATTATTGCAAAGACAAACGCTATAATGATTACAACAGACTTTGCACACTAGAAGCGACGGTATAATAAATCAGCCTCCAATTACACGATATTTTCCATGCGACTAACTATACTCTAATTGAGCCATGCAAGCCCTTCGCTGAGCAAACAGGTTTTGGAGAGAAACCTATTAGCAATGCGCTCCCTTGCACCCAACTTCTACTCAGAATCTATAGCTGCTTAAATGGTAACAGGAAGCTAATCATACTAAAATCTGGTTATCTACACTCATTATCTTGGACTTCTTTATTACTCTAGAAAGTGGAATGAGTGCCCTAGGACTAGGGCCAGATGATGCTAGATAAAGAGTTCAAGATTTTTAAATCGATCCAACAGAATTTTCAGCCTAGTTGTTACAGAGGTTATAAACCTATGGGTGGAATGGACCACTTCAGACTGTTTGAAGGACTGTTAGAGGGCAGTTCTCTGTTTGAAGGGCCAGTCCAAGTCCAGCTTAAAGATAAAGGATCATAGGAAGGGAGACCAGGGGACCTGACGTTGCAACTCAAGGGTTAGCGCTTGGTAGCAGGCTGAGCAGGAGGCACACAGGCCATCTGCTCACAGTCCTATCCACTGGGGTAAGATTATTGAGCGCCAGTGTGGTGTAGTGGCTAGAGTGTTGGACTGGGAGTCATGAGATCCAGGTTCTAGTCCCCACTCAGCCATGGAAGCTCACCAGGTGACTTTAGGCCAGTCACAGACTCTCAGCCCAACCTACCTTACAGGGTTAATGTTGTGAGGATAAAATGGAGAGGAAAGGATTATGTACACCGCCTTGGGTTCCTTGGAGGAAATAAGGTGGAATATAAATGTAATAAATAAATAGATAATAAATAAATAAAACGTTGCATTTTTATTTAAATTGCAGTAATCATTTCTGCACATAGTTACCCAAGTCAGTGCACACAGACTGGGTTTGCACAACACACTAACCTACACTCAGTGGTTGAGTGTGGGTTGTTGTTGAATCGTAGGTTAGCATGTTGACTGAACCCAGGACATTTTCCACAGGGTTCATTGTTAACCATGCAATGTGGCTTATTTTTTTCAGACAAGCCACCTTGAGAACCTATGATTCGTTGTTGGGTTGTTCAGAGTTATTTACAAGCCACAGTGCATGGTTAACAAGCCACCCCGAGGAAAACGTCCTGGGTTCCAACAACACGCTAACAATCTATGTTTCAACAACGACCCAAACTCAACCACCGAGTGTTAGTGTGTTGTGTGAACAGCCACAAAAATTAACATATGCAAATGTTAAGTAAATCTATATCCTTCCTGGAGAGCCATTGCCAGTCAGTGTCAACAATACTGGGCTAAACCAATGGTCTGACTCAGTATAAGATTGCTTCCTATGTTCCTATGAAATGCAATTCTATAGATTCCCCCCCCCCCCCCCGGCTGGCACCTCTGCAACTGGAAGACTATTTTCCTGCTCTGGAGGAAATCCTGGCTCCAGTTTGGAAATCAATTTCACAATGAATTCCAAACACGGGGGGATAAAGGGGTTATGATAATCAAAGGTCTACCATTTACTTCAAGGGAGAAAAGTAATCAGCCTGTATCTAATTTGCACGCAGCACATGACTCAGTAAGTTCCATTGAAAGAAGCACCATGGGAACAATCTACAAGGAGATACTGCTAAAAAGATAAAAATCAATGATAACCACACTTTAAATACATCGGCCATGGGAAGTTGGCAAGGGAGTCAGCAGGAACTGCTTAAGACGGCAAAAGTGTAATTCCAGGGTGCAGTTTCACTGGAGACAGAGAAAACTGCAGATAGCTGGACTTCCCAACTGCAACACACCATGAACACAAATGTTCCACCAGGCTATTTTACAGTCCTACGTTACAGCCCAAGCAGGTCATGAGACATTCAACAATATAAATAAAGCTGCCCTCAGAACACCCTGAGCTGTGGTGGGGTTGATCGAAGTTCAGGCAGGATTTCAAGTCGAAAGACAGGCTGGAAAAGACAAGGACACATCTACTACTTCTTTTCTGTCCATTGTTTTCGGGATCTAATGCAATGGTCCAAAAAAGCAGCGGGCCTAAGAGAAGGAGAGCAACCCTTCTCCTTCATGGGCAGAGAAGAAGCAACGGTCAGAAAACAAAAGCAGTGGGTGAATTAAGAGTTTTTCTTCACTCTAGTGACCCGAAGTCACTGAAAATCAAGGTTTCTGCTATATGCATAGCCTCATATCTGGATTGTCTCTGGGGCCTCAGCTAGACCTACCTGGTCTAGCGCGACGGAGGGGTGAAGATCTTGCGATATTTTTATTGCGAGATCTCCCCCTCTGTTTACACGAGGCGCACGACAACCTTGGAGGGACGTCGCGGCCGCCATTTTTGTTGTTGTTGTTAAATTAGCAAAGCGCACGAATGGTTGTGCGCAAAAGGTAAGGTTTTTAGAATTTTAAATTACTTTCCCGCTCACCCCACCCCACCCACAATGGGCGCAGAGCTCCTGAGGAGCTCTGCGCCCCATGCACGGGTCCCAGCCCCTTGCGAGGAACCGTGAGGAACCAGGACAAACCGCGACACCTACACACACGTTCCGCGGGCTCGGGATTATCCCGAGACCGTGGAGAAAATGGGCTCGAAAGGAAGAGTGAGATCCTGGGGCAAGGGAGGGATCACCCCTCCCTGCTCCCGGGATCCCCTGTGCGTCATGTGGACTCACAGGGACAATCCCGGGGATTGCCCTGGGATTTCGCCCCATCTAGCTATGGCCTGGGTCACATTAGAATGTGACATGAGGACAGACTGGACAATACCGCTCCCTAATACAGCCAAAATACATAGAGAAGAGTGACATCTACACAAACTACACAAAATTGGCCATTGCATGTTGGATTTTATGAACATAGGCCTTACTCAGACTTTGCAGCCCTGTGTAAATGTCAGAGACAGGGCAGGCATTTTGGGTGGGCAAGAAAGGCACATGCGTCCTCACTCCCCTCCAAGCATATGGGCTGGTTTGGGAAAACATATTCCTCAAACATGCCCAAATCTTGGGAAGTGCCTATTTTCTATACATGAAATGGAGTGATGGTGCTGATATTTAAGCAGCCAGCCTACAAGCCTTCAAAACTTGAACAATACTCTCATGCTCTTGTATTGCTCCCCATAATTTCAATGGAGACAGCTGATGAATTGCACGCGCACAGACACATAAAGAGTTATTGCACTACCCAGTACTAAAAGAACATGCATCCTAATATTAGTTATCAATCTCAGAGACCTAGGCCAGTGCAAGGTACTTGGAATCAGGTTTATGGTTCAACTGCAATGTTCTTGATAACCAGAGACAATAAAAGCAGTTACCTTTGATCAGAAAGTTTCTGGTAAGAGAAGAAAGCTAAGGCCAGGAAACCCTATAGACATTAAAAATCAATGACGCAAGTGTCAGGATCAGGCCCATTCTCCCTAGTGTGGGGGACTGGATTTCGGAGCCTGGATTGGACTCGGAGGCTGAAGGAGAAGACAGGAAGCTGGAGAGGAAATTCTCCAAGACTCTCCAGGAGTCAAGGAGGAATCTTCCGAGGACATTATCAGACTGCACCCCCAGGTTCAGAGCTCATCCTCCCCACCCCTGGGAACTCAGTTGTTGTCGGAGGGGAGGGAACATAGATGTTGATAGATCCCAGAATCCACTGGAGGGTCAAACAGGTGGAGAGGAGATGGGAGGTGGACCGCCAAGTTAGCCACTTGCCGGAGGTTTCAACCTGAAGACCCTCCCTGAAGGAGGGATTCAATAAAAACCTGTCAGGCACTGCGGGGAAACTGTCCATTTAGTTGATAGCCAACTGCCTTGCTTTGTTAGGCTAATTAAGCTTAAAGGATAGCTTCTAGCCTTCACACTCCCTTCACACTTCAGGTGTTAAGACATTTCTATTTACTGAATAAAGCTTTGTGGATTGCATGACAGACCTCTTTATTGTCGCACATCTCAGCGGGAGGACTTGGAATCACAACAGCAAACTCCCGTCCAAGTATTTGAGCTTCATTTCTGACTCTACCATGAAGAAGACCTGTATTTACTGGGGCTAGAATGCACTGCTCTGTCTCAGGATTATACATGGGGATATAGAAAACTGCAAGAGCATTTAGGATAGCCTATTTGCCATTTCTGTGTACAGCAACAACAAAGGTAGTGACTTCTATCGGATGGACAAGAGGTAGATAGTAGAGTAGATTGTATAGCATGACAACATCTGGGCCATATTATGCAATAAACTAGGGCCCTTTCAAAACCATACCCATGAGTAGCAGAGATCAGTAGAGGGAAGGAACTGGGCTGGGAGGAATTGGGGGTGGGGGGAGTGGGGTCAGAGGGAAGAAGCTGGGACGGGTGGCCACACCTACCCCGGTCTCGGGATCATCCCGAGACCGCAGGAAGAACCAGGTTTTCCCAGGGAGTACTTATCCCTGGGAAAACCCGTTCTTGTCCCTCCTTCCTCCCGGGAGTCCCTGTGCATCATTTGAACGCACAGGGACTCAGCCATGACCAGCCCAGATTTTCAGGCTGGTGTAGAAACGGCCTAGGTCAAGCAGCCCCTTTCTTCTACGTTTCTATCAAGACAGGCCCAAGATATTTTGCCACCTTAGCGGAAGAACAAGATGGTGACCCCTCCCATTCCATGTAGAAAAACCAACTGGAGTGGCAGTAGAATCTTTCTTCAACAAAGAAGGTATGGGACAACATCCTCCACCCCACCTGGAGGCAGCTCATTTACACCAAGCAGGATATTCCACTATGAAAGTGGTATGAAAGCGGTATATAAAAAGCAGGAGCCACACTACTGCTTTATAGCGGTATTGAAGTGCACTGACAGCTGTTGGGGCCCATTGACACATACCATAGACTGCTTTGATACCACTTTCATAGTGTTATATCCTGCTTGGTGTAGATGTGTCATGGGCCCCAACTGCACTTCAGTACCAATATAAAGCAGTAGTGTAGGTCCTGCAGTGCACTTCAATACCGCTATAAAGCAGTAGTGTAGCTCCTGCCTTTTATATACCGCTTTCATAGTGGAATATCCTGCTTGGTGTAGATGAGCCCAAGGTCTTAAGAAGTGGACAACCAACCTACTGTCTTCATCAATGTGAACAAAAGATGGAGTCAATATCTTCCCTAGAAAGATCCACAGCAAGGAAGATCCCAGCTCCAAACTGGTAAAACTCCAAACTACTAAGGTAAGGTTCAAGCTATGACTATGACCTTTGAGCATGGAATCTCACGGCTTTATGCATCCTTAGATAAGGAACATCTACAGAACTGTAACTTTCTATGCTTTGACAAGACAAATGGAAGCTATTCCTTTAGAGCTTTTGCAAACACTGAATAAACAATAGCCATGAAGGAGTCCAAGATATATATTGACATGATAAGCAATACTCATAAAGAGGAACACAGTGTAACACTGTTTTACATATTTCAGAACTTTCACAATCGTTTATTTACTCAACACACTGAAACAGCAGTCCTATGCAAGGGCAGGGAAAAATGTGCCCACATATAAAGGAGTTTGGAAATAGGTTTAGTATAGGAAATTTACTAGTCCTCAAGGAGTTTAAAGCTCAAGCAAGGACATACTAAATTCACAAGCAGACAAAAGAAGAACAATGCTTCTCTGAATCACCTGTTTAGATTTCTGTACTGGTCACAGAGTAGAAAGACTGGCTTTTATACTGGCTTTTCTTGTTTCACCATTCCAGGTTTCCTTGCTTACTTATTTGAAACAGCAATTTATAACATTTCTCCACAAGTGACCATCATTTGTTATGCACAGTTAGAAACCTCTCCCAAATGGTATTAATTCCAGTGGGGTTACCCTACCAGAGGCCTGTGAAACCTGCAAGGCCTCAAGCCGAAGGCAGCCCATTAGACTCGTTCTATGCCTTTCCACGTGTTCTCCCTCTTTTCGCAGTGCCCGGCATGCAAAAGAAACAGGAGAATTATCAGGTGGGCCGCCCTCTATCAGTGAACTTTCTTTGTCTCTGTGGCTCATGAGTTTCGCAGGCTCATGAGCCACAGGGAACCAGCTCACTTCGTCACCGGTTGACACAGGTTGTCAACAGGGAGGCTACTGTACAGCAAAAAGAAAAGCTGCTCATGGAGTTAAATCACTCAATACCTGTTATTGTCACCTTGTTTTTGTTTGTATTTCGCATAGCAACGTACCATCTCTGAGGCAAAGCACTCCAAAGGACAGGGATGGATAGGCCTGTAAGGAATAAATCACCCCTGCTAATCGCTCTCCCACCCTGTTTACTGTAAATAATGAATGGATTCAAGCTGCAGATGGTAAATGCAACAAAACACAGCATCACCTAAAAGGCATTAAAGCAAGTTGCCATCTAGCTCAATATCGCTAACACTGACTGGCAGCAGCTCTCCAGGGTTTCAGGAATTTTTCCTACCTGGAGACACTGGGGATTGAATCTGGGACCTGGATGCGGAATAGATGCTCTACTACTGAGCTACACCCCTCCCCTAAAATCACATAATGCCTATGACCAGATCCAGCTAAAGTTAGTTGTGCTTAAGCACCACTGAATGCAAAGTAAGTTAACTAACTTAAGTACACATGATTTCAAGGGGCTTAAAAGCATCAATAACTTTAGCTGGATCAGGGCCAATATCCATATTGCAGATTGAGGGACAGTTCAAACTTGGCATTCAGCATACGGTACGGCTTTCACCTGAGACTGCAAGTGTGGGAGAGCATTATATCTCAATTCTCTTCCCTGTTCGGGAACAAAATTGCCCCATTCATGAAAAGTTAGCCCATCAGGGAGAAGATTAGTTACAATCCTGCTCCACAGGCAGTAAAAGGACTGGATATACACTTTGAGAACGAAATTCAAGAAATCCAATTGTTCCTGCCAACGCCTTGTCAATAAGCCCACACGTCACTTTGCTGCGGAAAAAAAATAATTGGTCTGCTATTGTGTTACTAAGCTGATAGTCTGGCTGTTATTTTTATAATGTATTAGTTTTATATGTTTTTAATCAGTTTTATGTATTTATGTATTCTAGGCCGGCCCAGACTTCCTGGTTGAACCGCGGGCTCAATTGAAGAAGCCGACGGACCGCAGACGGAGGCAGGTAAGGGAGAGGAGGGCGGAGGGGGGGGGTTACCGGGCCCTGCCGCTGTCGCCGCATGGGTGACAGCGACAGCGGCAGGGCCCAGTAAACCCCACTTACCTTTCCGGCGGAGCTCCGGATCGAGGCGAAGGATCCGCCTTCACCTCGATCCTCTTCGCCACGCTCCGCTGGCCCCCCAATCCTCTTCGCCTCCGCCTTAAGGGGAGGCGAAGCACCCCGCTCCGCTTCTAATTCGCCGGTCCAATTAGAAGCGGAGCACATCCCTAATATAGAAGGCAGGAGCCACACCAAGTGGGATAAAGCAGTATGAAAGCAGTATATGGCATGCATGTGTCAATGGCCCCAACAGTTGTCAGTGTACTTCAATACCGCTATAAAGCAGTAGTGTGGCTCCTGCCTCCATATACCACTTTCATACCTCTTCCATAGTCCTATACCCTGCCAAGGCATGATGGGAGGTGTAGGCTTTTCAGGCAAAAAAAATAATTTGGTTTATCACAAAGCTCTAATTTAAAACACAGTTCTTATTAAGACAATTTCCCATTTATTCTAAGAAAACAACTTACTAACTCAACCAAACTAAAAAACAACAACCAACCAACCTAAAGATGAATAAGTTGCATAGAAATTTATTATATATCAAATAAATGTTATAAACATTATTCACAGACACCCCCCCCCCCGAGCAACGCAGGGCATATCAGCTAGTTACCAATAAAGCTTCCCTACTTTCAAGCACAGAGGGTTCTTTCAATAGGGGCAAATCTGTGTTGGGTGCTTCTATAACCTCTGTGGTTCACACGTGTTCACGTTTGTTTATTGCACTGCCACCACCACCACCTACCCATGCTTACACCATACCAAGTGCAGGTAGCAAAACTGCATCAATCAACACTGACTAGGTGCTACATTGGCTTAGAAAACGTCCAGGAAATAAAAGAAACTTTCCCCCAGCCATCCCCAATACAAGAGCTTTCCGGTACTTCTAACTAAGCATTGCGTAAAAAAAAAATTGTGAAGAGGAAGTTTCTGTGCTAACCTGCGCTTTTGAAATATTTTACATAAGAGCATGAAAGGAACAGGTAAATGGACGGAGAAGGAAATTCATCTCCCCTTTCTCACCTGAATGAGCTATCATCCTCTCATTAAGAAGGAAAATGACAGCATCCAGAACTTACAGGCTATAAAGCTGTGTGGCAATTCTGCCCCTGGACATTTGTACATCCAAGGATGAAGGCTGACACAATGCTGCATGAGTCAATCCAATTCTGAACATCTTTATAATCTGGATACCTGGTTGCATTAACTGTAACAGATGGTCAGACACAGGAGCTGTCATTTTCACCAAGCAAACCATTAATTTTTGTCAATATTTGCACAATTCTTTAAAACAACGCCACGCTTACAAAGCTGAAGGCAATTTGCACTTAAGAGAACTGAAGATTGTAACAATTACCAGGGAACATGCATCCATTTATCCTCGTTAATTCCAGGTTAAATGGATGGGGTACTTGATCAGAATATTTATTCCCTCCAAAGAGGAATGTTTGGTATTCAGGACATTTCTCCCTCTCCATTTATTTTTAAAAGAAAGCAATAATTTAGTCCATTAAAATTAAATAAATAAATAAAAGCTCCCAGGCATCAGATATTACCAGGTCTCTGAAGTGTTATAGATCTTTATTAGCACTAATCAAGTCACAGCCACCATCTGCATTTTGTTATTAATGTGTCTGTTCAAATGCAGAAACCCAGGGAGCTCTTGCAGAACCAATCTGACTTAACCGTGATAGAAAGGCTGCTGTTATTATAAATAAACTTTCTCCAATTAGGTTCTAGCGCCCTCACTAACAGACAGGTAAGCTTGAGAACAACATATTTTACAGGCAAACACTCTCTTAAACCTGAGCATGGGGGATAATGTGTCTCTCCTAGTTATCTGTAAGCTAAATGCTTGCCTTGCACAGGGGAAAAAAAACCTAGTTCACCTGAGAAAAAAACCCACCCATACTCTGAACTACAGGCCCTTTTCTTAGAATCATAGAGTTGGAATGGGCCTCTAAGGCCATCGAGACCAACCCCCTGCTCAATGCAGGAATCTACCCTAAAGCATACCTGACAAATGGTTGTCCAGCTGCCTCTTAAATGCCTCTAGTGTGGGACAGCCCACAACCTCCCTAGGTAACTGGTTCCACTGTCGTACTGCTCAAACAGTCAGGAAGTTTTTCCTGATGTCCAGCCGGAATCTCACTTCCTGTAACTTGAGCCCGTTATTCCGTGTCTTATTTGCCTTCATATTTTCTCCACTCCCTGTCCCTTCCGTCCTTTCTTCCTTCTCGCCCACCCATTTTCCCACAGCTACCTGCTTTTTAGTCAAGTTTCCTACACAGAGTCCCTGACCTCCAGACATCTTCCAACAACTTTCCAGCTGTCAAGACTTTGGGCCAGCCCTTGCAGTATGGTGTCCCTCCCACAGGCAACACATTACAAGCTCTCCTACCACTAGACCTTGTAACATTATTCCTGAGTCCAGCTTCTTCCTGTAACCCCATTTTTCCTCTACCCAGTTTTCCTTCTGGCCTTTGCCACATCTATCTAGAGTTCTCTCAGTTTCCTGTTTCTCAGCCTACGCTGCTCCTTAGATCACCTACCTCTTTGGTGTTCTTCTCACGACTTCTAAAGCCTTAATCCTCCCACCTGCCAAACAGCCTTCTTGTGAAAGCATGTATATCTTCCTGCCATTCTACCTTATGTGAAATTTCTCCCATCCAAACTAATCATTCACTTCACTCACAGAAACTGCACTGTCAAGATTCTATTACCAACACCAAATGGCTGGTGACAGCTGCAAAAAAAAATCCAGTCCAGTTTATGTTCTATAGTTGTCTGCTAAAACCTCCTGGCCCCTTTTCATATTATGCATAACTAGCAAGTGAAGATATTCTACTGATAACACAGGAGATTTAAATCTTGAAAACTGTCCTGAACTAGTGGGAGGTGGGAGTCCCAATTTATCAGCTGAATGGAATGCTGACAGGATCTGCCAGCAACATAACTCGCTGATGTACAGGAGTGTCCTATACATACAAAGTGAAACTTCATCACCCATTAACAAAAACACACATAAGCCAATGCTTCTCTGCAGCCCAACTTTCAACCTACAATAGCAACAACACGCTGGGCATTTATCTCTCCATGCTTCCATTTCAAAATACAACTCTGCCCTCAACTACTAGTGCTTTAGAACTGTAAGGGCTGCAGCTCTTAACACTGTGACCCTGTTCAGACAACACACTGATG
This sequence comes from Elgaria multicarinata webbii, assembly GCF_023053635.1. Taxonomy (NCBI): domain Eukaryota; kingdom Metazoa; phylum Chordata; class Lepidosauria; order Squamata; family Anguidae; genus Elgaria; species Elgaria multicarinata. The sequence goes on from NC_086180.1 coordinate 12,238,356, forward strand.
GGGTTTAAGCACTTTGGGCTAAACATTATGGCTTAGCATGTCGTGTGAACCATTCCAAACCATGGTGACTACATAGCCACAGTTTAAACATGCTCACTAATCATTTGCTGCAAAGGGGTTAGCGGCCTAACTATGGCTTAGCCGAAGCTCTCTGGGCGGTTTACAAAAGTTAAAAACAGTAAACATTTTAAAAGTATACACAATTTTAAAATATAAAAACAACAGTATCCATTTAAAAACAACAGTTCTGGGGTCCATTAAAAACAAACTTAGCACTGTTCAATGGTGTTAAATGCCTGGGAGAAGAGAAAAGTCTTGACCTGGCACCTAAAAGATAACAATGTTGGCGCCAGGCGAGCCTCATCGGGGAGATCATTCCACAGTCGGGGGGCCACCACCGAAAAGGCTCTCTCCCTTGCTGCCACCTTATTGTGGTTAGCAGGCTGAGGGGAGTGCAGCTTGTTTCCCAGAAGAATCACTGGGAATGCCACATTGGCAGGGGACCCACAGGGGCCATAAAAAAATCCATGGGGCCATGTGTTGCCCACCTGCACTTAGACTATTGAAAGAATGGAATATGGCCACACAACCTCTAAGCAGGTGGTATGGCTTCTCTATGGCCTACTACAGACATTAAGCTGACTTCTTGCATACCATAGTTTCCAAATTGGGAGCTGGCCGCAGGCCGCCTTTCAAAACAGGAGCCCTCCCAAGGTAGCGTGCAAGAATAAAACACTTAATAAAAACCAATGCAGTAATAAAAAAAACAGTAAAAATACAGTAAAAAGAGCAACAGCAGGAAACTTTCTATGAAACAACGAATACTAGCATAAAATAAAAGTTACAACTGACAACTGCAGCTGTAACCCAGTCTGCAATGTACATGAGCATCATTCACATGATCTGCCCACCACCGTGTGTAGATGAGACCACGTATAACAGCAGTTTCATGATAGAGGCAGGAGGGTACACACCTTCTCCTCCACCACAGAAACCAGATTGCTGACTCCCAGTAAGCACCTGAGCGACATCTTAATCTAGAATAAATGTGTACAGCGTCAATGGCTCTGTCCCCTTGTTAAAACTATTCCATTAGATCACCTCTTGCACCAGCTCTTTATGCCAAGGTACAATGCCCTATTCCCAAGAATTCGGAATGAGTTAGCACAGCCTTGGTTTTAGGCTGCACCTGGTCACCATAAGCGGCAAGGAATTCCAAGTTGGGTTAACAGGGGAACAGGGCCGGGCAAACCTGGTAATAGGCCCGGGCCAGATAGGAAATATAGACCCCATTTCAAACTGCTCATTAAATATTTTTTAATCAGTTCTAAATACATATGAACGATTTATTTTTAAAAAATGTAATGGCAAGCACTTTTATTCATCACTTCTTCACATTCAGAAATGTTTTACGTGCTTTTCTTTGGGCAAATTCATCATCAACAACAGAAAAATCAAGCAACTTCACACAAGGGGGACTCGGAGTAGGCTCCCTCAAAATCATAGGCCCATGCCAACTGGCCCCACTGGCCCCCCTCTGCCCAGCCCTGCAGGGGAAGGACGGAGTGCTCTGACCCTCCTCTGTGCCCAGCACAGAAATACAGAGGGCTGCCAAAGGAAGTCCGGAGCTCTCCATGCTTTGTCTGTTAACCTCCAGCAAACTAGTAAAAAAAACCCAAACTTTGCAATCTAGTAACTCTGCAGGCTTAGTTACAAGGTTGGATTAGCAAAATGCCCATCATTTGACAAGCGACATATGCATGCAGGAAGGTCTGTATATTGCAAGGACCTGAGGAGTAGACTGCAGAGTGATTCTGACCCCCCTGAAACCCCTGCAGGGCCTTTTTCAGTGAGGTTAGAGGGCAGGTTTTGCCTCACCACACCCAACATCTCCCATGTGCAATGCTTTACTTCTTCTCATTCACATATTTGGTGAGCAATAAAAGGAGTGCACTGGGCAGAGGAGTGCATTGGGACAGACGCTGATCCTGCTTTCTGATCCTGGTGACCCCAGCCATGGAGAAACAACCCTGCTTTTACCTACACAAGCCCATTTTTCATTTATAGATGAGCCCGTGTAACAGACACAGCCATGTCACAAGAAAGCAGGAAACTCCAAAATGCAGATGGCAGATAAGATTCTAGATCAAGAGCACATGCATTTATTAATAGGCAAATCCAGTTGGCAACATAAACGGTATAGTGATGAAAGAAAAATTACTAAGCAGAATACTTACCTAAATCCGACTACACTTGGGTAATCAACACAAGCTCCACCCCTCTTCCAAGAAATATGTCCCATTCACATGTGCTACCTTCAGTCGCACCAAACATTGATGCCTCCATTGAATAGAAACCAAAGCGGGGAGGGAGAGGGTTTTAAACAAAGGACAGGCTCATTACAACATTATAATGATGTAACAGTGGGACAAAAAAGAAGTATAGAGAACCAAAGGATGTTAAGACAGCAAGCTTAGCAGGCGAGGAAGAGGGAGAGAAGAGCATTGGAGTTATCAGGAAATTCATTCAAAGAAAGCAAAGAAATTTATTCCACTACAGTATGGGTGTGGAATATTTCTTCCTAGCACCATGACAGATTATAGGGATATTAAAAGGATTATGGAAACATGTTTTCTTAGAAATGGGGAGTTAATGCCACTTCACTCAATTTAACCAAGCCAAAGCCTCGAAGGGCGCAATCCTATGCATGTTTAGACAGAAAAAAATTCTAGAACTCCCAGCATGCTGGGAGTTCTAGAACTTTTGTTTCTGTCTAAACATGCATAGGATTGTGCACAAAATAACCCTTTATGTTCTTCTGCCATGTATTCTTTTCTAAACGTAAGTGCTGGCAGGATTGGAAACACTATATAAAACCATTCTGGGTGGGGATAATGGAGGCTGTAATCCAATACCTTTGGAAGCTAACAGGTTGGGGAAGTTTAGCTTTAATTGGAATTTAAATTCTCTGGTTTGGTAAAGACTCAATGTTTCAAACAGTGTAGAAAAGTTTTGTATTTTTTGTAAACCGCCCAGAGAGCTTCAGCTACGGGGCAGAATATAAATGTAAATAAGAAGAAAAAGAAGAAGAAGAAGACACTACAAGCCACCCTCTTCCTTTACTCCTTGGACATTTTCTAAGGAGCTTTCTGTAACAAGCCCACCTCACTTCAAGAAGGATGCAGACAAGCTGGAGCTTGTTCAGAGGAGGGCAACCAGGATGATCAGAGGTCTGGAAACAAAGCCCTATCAAGGGAGACTGAAACAATTGGGCATGTTTAGCCTGGAGAAGAGAAGATTGAGGGGAGACATGATAGCACTCTTCAAAGACTTAAAAGGTTGTCACACAGAGGAGGGCCAGGATCTCTTCTCGATCATCCCAGAGTGCAGGACATGGAATAACGGGCTTAAGTTACAGGAAGTCAGATTCCGGCTGGACATCAGGAAAAACTTCCTGACTGTTAGAGCAGTACGACAATGGAATCAGTTACCTAGGGAGGTCGTGGTCTCTCCCACACTAGAGTCCTTCAAGAGGCAGCTGGACAACCATCTATCAGGAATGCTGTAGGGTGGATTCCTGCTTGGACTCGATGGTCTTGTAGGCCCCTTCCAACTCTGCTATTCTATGATTTTATGAAATTAGGTACAGAAGTTTTACACAAACTCTTTCTCTCAATGAAATGCAAGCAATAGTTTCTACCACCACTATCACTGGTATAACAAGCACACGGCAAGGAAAAGCTGTTTAGACAGACGTATGTGAAGCAACCAGACCAGCACATGGAGCAATACATACATGGAGTGGCTACACCAGCAGAACACATCTCTGCATTGCATTGCACATCCCTTTAACCCCCAAACAGAACACAAATGCATGCAGCCACCATTCAGACAGCAGGACCAAAAACAGGTTCGCACGTGCTTGTTTCCACCATTCTACTGCTGCAATATCAAGCAGTGAATTTCATGGGACAAGCAGCCCTCACAGATAAGAAAGAACTTTCATGTAGCTCAAAATAATATTTGGGGGTTTGCACACTGTAACTGCATGCCAGCAAGAAATAAGGCACATTTATTTGCCTATCCAAGAAAAATTCTATACTGCTTTTCATTTTTAGTAAAAGAATAAATAAATCCCAAAGTAGTTCACAACATAAAAGCATAACAAATGCAACTCCTTTGAGACCGCAGCACAATAGGTGTCACATGCACACCTATATGGGTTACTGCCCAATCCTCTCCTGAATGCCAATCATATATATCTCAAGGTATATACTACCCTGTTCATAACTGATACAATATGCACTTTCTTGTACTTGGATATTTTCATCCACGCACAAAATGCATTGTCAGAAGAAGACCCTAAGGAATTAAGTTGTGGTAAAACCCATACATAAGCAAACTGAGTTGAGTGACATAATTGTTTCCCCTTATTTCTGCACAAACTTCTGAACATATAAATATATACAAGCTCTAACTTTCTCACACACTAGCACTACATGAACAAGTAATCTATTTGCATGGGTTCTTTCTAATAACCTAACATAATTGCTCACATTTTTCTATCCTATGCAGATTAAAAGTGTGCACCTGACAATCAAAAACCAAAGAAAAGCCTGTACAACTTTAGTTCTTTTGCTTTAAAAGTGAGATCAGCGCTTGGAAGGATTACAACAGATCAGGTTGTAATTAAACACAAATACAAGAAACATTTAGAGCAACCTTCCTCCAGCTGCTGCTCTCAGGATGTGTTGGACTACAACTCCCATTTTGCCATTCTGGCTGAGGATCATGAGAGCTGTAGTACAAAGCATCTGGATGGTGCCAGGTTTGGGAAGTCTGATTTAGACCAACAAAAGGGGCTTGAGGAAAGATTCCTCTTTCTCCCATATACATCCATACAGCTCTATGCAGGCTACACAAACAAGATTCATGCAGTGTCTCCCAAGACAACCTACGTTGTGGCACCAGAACTGCAAGTTCAAGTATGATAGGGTGACCCTATGAAAAGGAGGACAGGGCTCCTGTATCTTTAACAGCTGTATTGAAAAGGGAATTTCAGCAGGTGTCATTTGTATATATGGAGAACCTGGTGAAATTTCCTCCTCATCACAACAGCTAAAGCTGCAGGTGCCCTGCCCTCTTTTAAACCTGGTCGCTCTAGTATAGCTCCTGCTGTACTGTTGTGATGAAGAGGGAATTTCACCAGGTTCCCCATATGTACAAATGACACCTGCTGAAATTTCCTTTTCAATACAACTGTTAAAGATACAGGAGCCCTGTCCTCCTTTTCATATGGTCACCCTAAAGTACGATCTCAGCCATGGTCTTCACATCTCCCACACCAAACACAGACTCGGACACAATTTGCTGTAGAGGTCTGTACATTTCTGAGTTTGCAATGTGATTTGCGGGGGTGGGGGAACCCACCAAAAATGCATCTGACAGCGTAAGTCAATTTGAGAAATGTGCGTGAAAGAATACATACTTTTTTAAAAAAAGTGCATAAACGCGCTTTAATCAATGGGAGAAGAATGCATACACTTCAAAGATGCTTACTTTTTGAAAAATACACACGGACAGATTGTCATTCATAGACAGAAAAAAACAAAGATCATAATCTGATATGGACTCAAGTTAGAACGAACATTGAGATGGAATTTGGTGAACTTCAGCGAGCTCACATTGTGCTGATTCGCCCATCCCTACAGGCTGGGTCTAGTCAATACCAGTAGCAACACAGCTGCATTTCCAGTAGGACTGAGCTTGGTGCCCTGTGCTTACAGTACTCTAACATCTGTCGAAACCTTCTGCTCTCTCCCCTGTTTAGCTCCCAAATCTCTTTTAGCAATGCCAAGTAGAAGCCTACACCTCCCACACTGGTGAAGGTGAGCAGCAACGGACAGGTAGGGAGGTAACAGGTATGGACAAAACAGGGTTCAAAAAGGCCATTTTATTACTGAAATTATATAGTAGCAGCAAAAGTGTGTAAGCCAGTCAGCAGCTAAGCCGCCACTACCTCATAATGCTCTCTACCCAAACCTTTAACAATATTAACCACTTGCCCCTTAATCCCACCACCACCACTGTGCAATGCCTCCTTCCTCAACTTGTTCCACATCTCAGTAATCCAACTCCATCCAACTTGCAATGAATATCTCTAAGCCATTCCTTTCTCAAGTCCAAACCAAAGGTTACGCACAGATACATGGTGGTTTCTCTTGACACTCTGGGATGTTTTTTCTCCCCAAACTCACACAGACACCACAAAGCTAATCTTCCCCCACAGGGGTGCGGGTGTGGGGGGAGGGAATATACAGCTCCCCATATTCCCCCCCCCCCCACATAGAGAAAAAGAGTTGAGCGGAGAACTTTAAATGGATAAATGGCAGGAAGAGAAGATTTAAGCAACCCCACCTGCCTGCTAGTTGCCCATTCAAGATTGCAACCTTGAAGCTCGGAGGCTGGCAACAAGGGAGAGGGCCTTTTCAGTGGCGGCCCCCCCAATTATGGAATGATCTCCCCAACAAGGCTTGCCTGGCGCCAACATTGTTATCTTTTCGGCGCCAGGTTAAGGCTTTTCTCTTCTCCCAGGCAGTTAACAACATATGCTGATTTTTTTTAACTGACCCCAGAATAGTTGTTTTAAATGATATTGCGTTTTTTATGCTTTTAAATTTATTTATATTTGTTTTTAATGTTCACTGTTTTTAACTTTTGTAAACTGCCCAGAGAGCTTCAGCTATGGGGTGGTATATAAATATAATAAATAAATAAATAAACCTCCAGTGGCTGGTTTTCATATTAATAATAGTAACAACAACAACAACAACAGTGTACAGTTACACACAGCCATGTATACAATAGGTGGCTTAATTCCAATACCTGTCTACCTAGCTTTTCCCCTGCAGAAATGAAAAAACGAAACCAGCCCCAATACCCTGTCATCAAAGACCAGCTCCAAATGTCCCATTACTATCTTAATATTGCCTACCTAGCTTGCTAGTTTAGGTTGGGGCAGTGACTTGGGCTATGGTTACGAAACGGTGTACATTGACGGTGCTATAGAAGGAACACTCTCCATTCAAATATTTCTGTCCCCAAATCCTCAGTTCAGCCCCGGCTGCCCTCACATTCCCATATCTTTCCACCATGCTACAGTGGCTCCTTTGCAGGCTACAACCTGCCCTGTGATTCCCCAAGTCCCTGTGTACCAATATACCCCAATCCAGGACCTGCTGACCACTAGGTCAGAAAGGCCCTGTTTGGAAGACACCCATAGTCAATAGGGCTTTTTGCCTTATTCACCGTAGTTAAAGCAGTAAGCCTGTGTGCACCAGTTGCTGAGGAACCTGGGTGGGAGGGTGCTGTTGCACCATGTCCTGCTTTGTTGGTCCCTGACTGACAGCTACCTGGCCACTGTGTGAACAGAGTGCTGGACTAGATGGACCCTTGGTCTGATCCTGCAGGGCACTTCTTATGTTCTTAATGTTTAAGGTGTCTTCTGAACAGGGCCACACTCTCCTAACGCCTCCCCAAATCCCAACCTGTGTACCATAAAACTCAATGCTATTTCACCCGCTTCTTCTACAATCCTAATTATAGCTTGCAGGTTCCCTCTACCTAGAAAACCCTCTCTCTTTCCAATATCCCGCATGCCCTAAAGATATCCCTCTGGGCAAACTATCCCTACAGATCCAGTAACCTCCTGTCAAACCATTAACCCACAGCCTCTGAAGCCCAAACCTGGGGTTGCTTTCCCCAGCAACTCCCTCCTGGCCATCTGCAACGCCCCCTCCCTCAAAGTCCTCCTACTCAACCCTAGTGCAAGAACTTTCCCTGGATAACCAACCCAGAAATTCTTCTTGCCCTTTTTACCTTTCTTCCAAACTATCTCAGTGCCAGTAATCCTTGATCTGTCCAACTTGATCTGTCCATCTGGCAACAAGGGAGAGGGCCTTTTCAGTGGTGGCCCCCCAATTATCGAACTATCTCGCCTGGCACCAACATTGTTATCTTTTCGGCACCAGGTCAAGACTTTTCTCTTCTCCCAGGCATTTAACAGCATATGCTGAGTGGTTTTTTTCCTTAACTGACCCCAGAATAGTAGTTTTTTAATGGATCTTGTTTGTTTTTATGCTTTTTATGGTTTTAAATTTTGAATATTTGTTTTTAATGTTCACTGTTTTAATCTTTGTAAACCACCCACAAAGCTTCAGCTATAGGGCGGTATATAAATGTAATAAATAATAATAACTCCTGTGTTCCTTTGTATTCCTGCTATGTTTCCCAAACCTCACAAAAAGTACCATCCTCTTCCTCAGTCCACCCCAAATTTCCCTATACCCTGTTTAGTGCTCTGCGTTGCTTCATTTTTACTTGAACTCCTCAAACCTTAGCTCTGGCACATGTTTCCAGTGCCGGGCGGGGGTCAGCCTCACAAGCATGTTAAATCATTAGAGAGATCCTCAGAGCATGTGCAAAGTGCTTTTCCATCATAACCGAGGAACCGCAACCACATCTGAAGGTCAGAAGATGCCATTTTCAGGCAAGCCTGAGCCCCACCACCATGGGAACCACTGATTGTAGAACTTAAGCACTTAATATGTGGAAGTCATCTGCATGGGGAGACACTTTGCACATGCTCTGGGTCATACACTTTTGTAAGACTATATTCAATGTTAGTCTAACTTGTCACATTCATTTCAATGGGTCTACTTTAAACAAGCTTAACACTGGATATAACCCATAATTATGACTTTGGCCTTAGCTAGACCTAAGGTTTATCCCAGGATCATCCCAGGGTCATCCCTGTTCATGTAAATGACATACAGGATATCCCAGGAGCAGACAGGGACAACCCTGGAACGATCCCGGGATAAACATTAGGTCTAGCTAAGGCCTTTGTATGTCCCTATTTTCAAAGAATCGTGGAATAGCAGAGTTGGAAGGGGCCTACAAGGCCATCGAGTCCAACCTCCTGCTCAATGCAGGAATCCACCCTAAAGCATCCCTGACAGATTTTCTTCCCCAGCAAAGCCTTATTTTTGGTTTACCGTTGTATTTTTTTCCCCTCTTCATGCCTATAAATTATTTAAGCCTTGTAAGCTTCCTTCAGCAAAGGTTTTATTTTATTCTCAGTTTTAAAAGCCGAGCTATAAATAAAATTAAGTAAAACTACAGAGAGTTCGGGCAGCTGAGCAACTGAGGCAAAGTCCTGCCCCAACTCCAACCCTATCCTGTGGCACGCACTGGGTCAAGCCTGTCTGACCAGGAGACCCAGGTTCAAATCCCCACTGGGGTACCGAAGGCAAGTGCCTTTCCCTCTGTCTAACCTACCATACAGGGTTGTCATAAGAATAATAATTTAAAAAAAAATCAGGGAGAGGGAAAAAGCTAGAAGCGAGCAACCTTCCCCAACTTGGCACGCTGCAGACATGTCATACTACAACTCCCATTATTCATCCAGCTGGCTTGGGGATGATGGGAGTTGTAGTCCAACGCATCTCGAGGGGCCCAGGTTGGGAAGGCTGGAATAAGCAGGGAAAGAACCTAATTACAGCCTGGCTGGATCAAACCGAGGGTGGAACCCCAAATATGCCCTAACTTAGGTTGTCTTCATTTCAATGGGTCTCCTCTAAGTAGGACGGTAGGTAGGATTTTACCCCCGAGGGTCCATCTAGTCCAGCTTTCTGTTCACGCAGGGGACAACCAGCCGCGCGCGTCGGCGCAAGGGAACCCACAAGCAGGGCATGAGCGCAGCCCTGTGCGCCGCCTCGCGCGCTCCGAAAGGCAGAACCGCCGCCCTTCACCGGCCAAGCCCCCCACCTCCCATCTCTTTCCCCCGCCCGCTTCTCACCTCCTGGGGTCGCCTTTGCGCCGCTCCTCCATCGCAGCGGCCGGCGAGGGCAGCCCGGGAAGAAAGAAGCCTGAGCCGGACCCGCTTCCCTTCACTCGCTCGCTCGCCCGCGCCTTTTCCTCTTCTCCCTCTACGAAGTTCTCCTCAAGCGAGCCAGCCGCGCATTCAGCCGCAGCGAACGCCTCCTCCGCCGGCGACAGCCGCCGCCGCCGCCGCCGCCGCCGCCACACAACCCGGGCGAGAGAGACGCCGAGAAGTCCGCTCGCTGTCCAACTTCGCCGGGCTTGGCGAGGCGCAGCGCGGGTCCGGCAAAGGCGCGCGAGGGGCCGCTGCTGCTGCTGCTGCTGCTGCCGGCAGTGCGGGTCCCCTCAGGGAGAGGCGAGCGCGTGGGTCGCGCCGCGGTTCAATGGCTCCCTCGGAGGCGACCGCCCCCACCCCCCGCCTCGTTTCTCCCGCTCTTCACACGCCTCCTGGCTGGGTCTGGCGGGCGCCCCGGCGAGCCGAGGAAGGAAGGAAGGCGGGCGGGCGGAGGAGACGCGGCAGCCACGCGCGCGCAGCCCGCAGTGCCAAACCCCTGCTTTGCCCCGTGCCCTTGGAGGCGGAGAGAGAGAGGCTACGAGGAGGAGAGACCCGCCGCCGCCTCCAGCGCTGGGAGCTTTCTCTCGCTACCCGTCCAGGATTTAAAGCCGTGACTCGCCGCTGTGGGGCCGTCCCGGTCTGTCCCCTCCTCTCTCCCCGGATCCCGTTCCCTCCCACCCGCCGCCGAAAAGCGTCACAGGGCCCCAGGCAGCCAGAAAAGGAGGAGCCGGCCCGCCCGCCTGACTCGGGCTTCTGGTGTTACAACGCTGGCGTTTCATTTCAGGGCTTCCCCCCCCCCCCCTACTCCAGCCGCGTTTAGGTCACTTTTCCTACTGGGTGAGAGTAGGGCGGGGTGTTTTAAATGGCTCGGCTGCTGCCCAGAGCTTGCCTTGCTGAGGCACGCCTTTCTTGGGGGCTCGCTTCTGCGTCGACGTGCGTAAAATTGGGGCGCCCGGATAACAGGTTGCCTGGCTAGTTCGTTGTTGTGGAGGAATTCCAACTTTTTTTCTCTTCCCCCCGCTCGCCCCCACCCCTCAAAACTTCTTCGACTCTGGGCAGGTGCTTGGATTAAAAGAGCTTTTCCCCTTTAAAAAAAAGAAAAGAAAGAAAGCCCAAAGAAGCTGCACAAAAGGTTGTACGAAACCACCCCCCCTCAAAAAAAAAAGCTGCACAAAAGCCCCCAAACGAAGCTGCACAAAAGCCCAGGAATTTAGGAGAAAATGTCCAGTCGGGTTGCTGTTCTCAGGCTAATTGCCATTGAACTCAATGGGGCTGACTTCTGAGTAGGCATGAACCACCCAAAGAGCTGCTGCTGCTGCTATGGGGCGGTTAGAAAGGTTTCCGTTATTTATTTCATTTCATTTCTATACCACCCAATAGCCGAAGCTCTCTGAGAGGTTCACAAAAATTAAAAATATGAACGAATGAATGACATGTATAGGATTGTGCTGCATGGCTCCTGCAGGGAAAACCACAAGCAGCATAAAGGTTATTTGAAGGAACGCCTCCTCCCATGTGTAACTCCCCGGACCTTAAGATCATCTACAGGGGCCCTTCTCCGTGAGCCCCTGCCAAAGGAAGTGAGGCAGGGGGCTACTAGGAGCAGGGCTTTCTCTGCTGTGGCACCCCGGTTGGTTGTGGAATGAGCTCCCCAGAGAGGTCCGCCTGGCGCCTACGCTGTACTCTTTTCCTCACCAGCTGAAGACTTTTTTATTCACTCAGTATTTTAACACTTAATTTTAACTTAAATTTAAATTTTACCGTTCTAACTCTGTATTTTAATCTTATATCAATTTTGCTGTGTGGTTTTATCCTGGTTGTGCTTTTGATACTGTATTTTGTATTTGTGCTTTTAACCTGCTGGTTGTTTTATAATGGTTTTAATTTTTGTGAACCGCCCAGAGAGCTTCGGCTATTGGGTGGTATAAAAATGAAATAAATAAATAAATCCACGTACGTTTACTCAGAAATAAGTCTTAATTGAATTCTGTGAGACGTAGAGCTCCCATCAGGTGAGTGTTTTATTGCACGCTCATTACTGGGCATTCATGGATTTTCGAGGGTCCCTCTTACGATGATGTCTGCCTCCTGCGTGCCTTCCACACCATCTAGCCTTCTTCACGCCACAAAAAAACACCCCAGTGAGTCCAACTTATTATTAGAGATTGAATTTGCCGCTATTTCCTGCTGTGTGCAGGAGAAGCAGCGGGATCAAAACGGCCCACTAAATGGGCCATGTGCATGTTGTTTACTTCCTCTTTCAAAAGAAGAAGTAATGAGGGACAAACGTGCAGGCGGAGAAGCGATGGTCAGCAAACGTGATTTCCCTCTGTGAGATGACGCTCTTAGGCCATAGCTAGACCTAAGGTTTATCCCTGGATCATCCAGGGGTCAAACCTGTTCATCATTGATGGTGCTATATAAATAAATAATAATAATAGGTGACACACAGGGGATCCAGTGCTCAGGCAAGGGCGAACCCTGGATGATCCCAGGATAAACATTAGGTCTAGCTGTGCCCTTACTGTCTGGGAACTGTATATAGGATTGCAGTTAAAGCGCCACTTTAAAGGCTGACCAAATTTACCACAGCATAAGCTCTGGTAAAGGAGAGTCCTCTTTGTCAGGTGCATGAAGTTTGCAGGTAAATTATGTACAAGGTTCACTTGAAGGCATCCTCACTTGCAGAGGCCCGTGGGGCATGTGGGAAAGGGATTCCTTCTGTGTTGCTCCCAAACTGTGGAGCTCCCTTTTGAGATGTTATTATTATTATTATTATTATTATTATTTATTTATTTATATAGCACCATCAATGTACATGGTGCTGTACAGATAACACAGTAAATAGCAAGACCCTGCCGCATAGGCTTACAATCTAATAAAGTTGTAGTAAACAATAAAGAGGGAAGGAGAATGCAAACAGGCACAGGGAAGTGTAAACAGGCACCGGGTAGGGAGAAGCTAACAGTATAGAGTCAGAACAAACTCAATATTTGAAGGCTATAGGGAAAAGAAAAGTTTTTAGCTGAGTTTTAAAAGCAGTGATTGAGTTTGTAGTTCTCAAGTGTTCTGGAAGAGCGTTCCAGGCGTAAGGGGCAGCAGAAGAAAAAGGACGAAGCCGAGTAAGGGAAGTGGCTTGTGGGTCCCTGGTTGATATCTGGTTGGCCACTGTGTGAACAGAGCGCATGTCTACACTGGGCGATATCCCGGAGATCATCCCTGTGCGTTCACATGATGCACAGGGGATCCTGGGAGCAGGGAGGGAAGGAAAGGAAAGGAACCTCTCGTGCAAAGCACTTGAGTCATTACTGACTCCTAGAGGGACGCCTGCTTTCACCGACGTTTTCTTGGCAGACTTTGTAGCGGGGTGGTTTGCCCTTGCCTTCCCCAGTCGCTGTTACCTTTCCCCCAGCTAGCTAGGTACTCATTTTACGACCTCGGAAGGATGGAAGGCTGAGTCGACCTGAGCCGGCTGCCTGAGAACCAGCTTCCACTGGGATCGAACTCAGGCTATGGGGAGAGTTTCAGCTGCAGTACTGCCACTTACCACCCTGCATTTCCCTGGGATATCGCCCTACCCTTTCTTCGCAGCTTTTCCCATGGTCCAGGGACAATCCCGAGGACTGTGGGTGGTGTGGCCGGCTGGGCCAGTTAGCAGGAGTCATCTGAAGGAAGGAGCCAGGACAGGAAGACTCCAGGGCCATCGAGGGTGGGGTGGGGAGTGGGGTCAGGGCTTTTTTAAAAAACTTTTTCGCAGGAGTGCTCCAGCTCCTGTATTCTTAAAAAAAATGGCAGGCACGATGTCCTCCTTCCTCCCTGGACGTCACGCGCCACATGTGAACGTAGGGAGAGGATCTCGCAATCAGCATATGGTGTAGTGGCTAAAGTGTTGGACTGGGAGTTGGGAGATCTGGGTTCTAGTCCCCACTCGGCCATGGAAACCCACTGGGTGACTTTGGGCCAGTCACAGACTCTCAGCCCAACCCACCTCACAGGGTTGTTGTGGTGAGGATAAAATGGAGAGGAGGAGGAGGATTATGTATGCCGCCTTGGGTTCCTTAAGAGGAAAAAGGCAGGATATAAATGCAATAAATAAATAATAAATAAAAGGCCAAAAGTACACTCTATGACAAATTAAAGTTTACATGCAAATTTAGCACAGTGACGCTTCACATCAACAGTAATAAGTAATAACAATCATCTTAGCATTGCTAAGAGGAAGTTAGAAGTTTGGTAGGAAGTCATTGTTTCTGTGAATAAGAGTCTGGTAACACCTTAAAATTCTAATCCATTTATTGTGGCATGAGCATCCTGCGTTAAGCTAAGTGGGCTTTGGATCACAAATGCTTCTGCCACAGTAACATGGCCACCTTTTTGCTACTAGATACAAACACAGCTACTATGGAATTTACTACAAATGTGTGACATTTACTTAGAGGTGCAAGGTGTTGTAAAGAAGTTTCCCTCCGCTTCATACACACCCCTGCCTCATTGAAACGGAAGGAAATGTTGCATGGCCATTCCAAAACAATACCCCCACACACACATTAATTATGTTTGGATCCTATGAGAATGCAACCATCTTCACTCAAGGAGTTCTTACTGTTGCAGGAATATTGCATTTTCCCAGCATTCAAAGAATGCTACCATTCAAGAGGAATAAAGGGGGCAGATGCCCCCTCCCCTTTGTACTAGACCGCATATGAGGATTCCATAGAAACAAGGTTGTTGTTTTTTCTGGTCTGCACACTTGTTCTACATATTGTACAAAAGCCAAAAATAGAAAACCCCAACAGAGATGCCAAAAAAGCCAAAAGCAAAGCGGTAGAACAAAGGATGTTATTTATTATTTTGGCATCTACACATTGTACAACCTTTGTTATAAACAATTATAAATGAGGCTGTGGGCTTCTCTAAATGAGTCACGCTTGTAACTGGCCACTCATGGAAGTTTGTGGGTCTTTTTAACGACGTCATAAACAACCAGGATGTCTCCCATGGCAACCTTGGCAAATTTTGCCATGAAAAGAACCACTTTTAAAGTGGTAACATCCTAAAGAAAAGCAGGATTTTCTGCCACAAGATGGTGGTGTCTGAATGGAACTGAACAGAGGGGAAGTAGTTAATTCAAACGATGTAGTCACCCCTCTCCATCAGTGTAATGAAGTCCATAACAACTGTGTAAAAAAGCAGGAAGCACAAACACCCCGGGTAAGCAATGCGATTTCCCCTTAATGTAAAAATGCCCTAAGTGTTTTAAGTGGTGCCCCCCTGACTATGGAGAGCTCTCCCCAGTGAGGCCTACTTGTTGCTAACATTGTCATCTTTTTGGAACCTCATCAAGACTTTCCTCTACTCCCAGGCATTTGGAGGCAAATGGTGGGTTTTGTATGCATCAGTTATTTCGAGTAGGATGTTTTAGTTGTTTTATTATGTTTGGCATTTTTGATGGAAATTCGTTTTAGCTACTTCATATTTTGTATGTGAATAATTGTGTTTTAAGTTGCCTTGGGTCTTTTTTAAAAAGAAAGGCAGCTTCAATTATTATCATTATTATTATTATTATTATTATTATTATTGAATTTCTATGTGCTAGGTGTGCATCTCAAATGCACAAATCCATTTGCAAATAATAATAGGTGAGCATCACTCATGTAGAGATGCTCAAAATCTTCAAATGCTCTGGAGTGATATTTTTTACCTTAATCTCTGCCTTTGTTTTATATTGGAATTGTGTGATTTGGAGGCTGGCCACATGTTTCTGAAAAAAAAGACCTGCTCTACATTTTGCAGTAAGTGCAGTTTTGACTTCTCTTGCAGCCCACACTGCTGCTCTCCTTTTTCCATTGATTTTATTGGAACTGTGCTGGCTCTCAGTTTCTTCATGCTGATGTGTTTTAACTGTTAAATATTGCTCAACTTTAACTGTTTTGATGAAGAGGGAATTTCACCAGGTGCTGCATGTAAATATCTGTCACTAAGGCAGCTTTCTAAATAAGGAAAATGGCAAAAAAATAATAATTTAAAATCGATTACCAAAGGGTGACCATACCCTCCCTTCAACCCACATCTTAAAATAAAACAAATAAAAACAAACTTTGTTGAAAATAGCACTAAACTACTGGCAATACTGCTGTCTTCTCTGTTCAAATCTTCAAAAATTAAAATACAAAGCAAACACCTTTTCAATACAACTGTTAAAGACACAGGTGCCCTGTCCTCCTTTTCACATGGACACCCTAGAGTAAGGCAGGTGGTAGCTAGACCAGCAAAACACCTGGAATTGAATTGTTTTCTCACAAACTGCATTCAGTCTTTTTAGGCTGCTTTGCTTTTCAACGATCTAACACAAAAGATGTAAAGTATCTTGCCAGCAAAAAAGGATAGAGCTGATCATAACAGCAGGCTTGCCAGCTCAATAGGATTGAAGCCTAAGTAATGATCCCCGCTCCTGGTGAGTTATATCCTGTTTGGCCCATAACTAGTTACCTATCAAATTCAAACATGACAAATGTCAGCAGGGTTTTTTTCCCAATTAGGTAGTTATAAACAGGTCTGTATGTACCAAACTAAAAATAAATAAATCAAAACTCTGAAAGTAAAGTAGCTGTGACTATTGGGCAGTATAAAAGGGTAATAAATAAATAAAAATCTGCTTATTTTGTACAATTTATTCTACTTCTGAGCATCATGGGATTCAGCAAGAAGACAAGTAGATAATGTAAGCCCTCCCTCTGATCACCGCAAATGCTTCTGAACCTCACCTTATCTCAATTTCGAAGACTGTTAGACACTGTCCACTCCACACTCTTTTAAGTCTATCTTTCCAGACAGTCTCAGGATACTAAATTCTGCACTGAAAGCCAAATTACCTGCTTTTTCTTCATTTGGTGGGGTGGATTTAGCACACTCACAGCCCTGTTTATAACCATGAATGGTTTTATGGCTGCTGGCCAATTATTCTTTTATTAGGCAGATTGCTGTCTAATAGTCCAGGATGATCGATTGATGTTAGGAGATGGTTTCTTGATAGCAAGGAATCTCTCTACAATTTTTCATGAGACACCTATCAGAGTTAGGGAGGAGTATGTGACCGGGTTTGGATGACACACCGTAGCCTCATGATGGGTTATTTAACTGATGGTGGGCTATTGTGTTGTGTAAACAGCACTTGGCAGTTAGGAAGACACAGAGAATGATGGTGGAGTCAGGCGGAGGGGCTGTTTGCTTGACACAAGAGGCTGTGGGGTGCATGTGGCTGCCATTTTGAATATGCAACCTCCGTTCGGGGATTGTCATGTCATGTGAACCTGGATTAAACCACCCTCACATAAGCCACACTCGCTGGGTTCACACGACATGACAACCCCCGATCAAGGATTACATATGCAACCTGGTAATTTATGAACCGCAGCATGTCATCCAAACCCAGTCAGAGTGTTGGGAAGAGAAAATATCAGAGGAGAATTCCCAGATGGAATTCGCTGAAATGGGAGTGCAGCTCTGTCTGTCAGTTCTTCTGCCTTGTAGGAGTGCCTCTTTAACTCCACTTATTCTCTGTTTGATTCGCAAATCAAGCAAATATTACAAAAACACTGTGGGCCTGTTCAGACGTCAAGCTAAGCCACAGTGGTTAGCATTTTTGAGTGAACCACAGTGGCTTAGCGTGTCATGGGGAGGGAACCCTGACGATGATAGCTACTTTAAACACCATGGGGCACCACCCTCTGGAGTGGGGTTAAGGGGCCCTGGGGTGGCTTACTGTGTAGTCGGTTGGGATCCCCATGGTTAAAAATGATGGTTCTGGGGTGGGGTGGGAATGTGGCGTCCATAGAGACAGCCACCTAGAGCAGCCACAACTTCCAGCGATGCACTAGCCAGCACAAACTTTCTCTGTGGTTGAGTTAGCTGCATGTAGGCTACAGCATCTAGCGTGACCAGATTCCTGCTACAGTGGCTGCTGGGATACATGGCCACAATGACAGAAGAGCAACAGGCAAACCCCAGAGCGGGGAGAGGTAAGGTAACTCTCCTCATTCCATAGTGCCTCTAACTCTCTTCCCCCATGCGCATGTGAACAAGGCCTGTAGGTGTACAGTGTTCTCTCACCCAGAAGAAACTAGAATGAGTAGCACAACCCCAGAACTTTCCCTACTCAAGAAGTGGGGAATGTGCAACAATATTATTGCAGGAATTGTAACAAACATGTGAATACTGCACAGAAATGACTAAATCTCTCCTAAGTCATGTATTATCTCTACAACAAAAATTAATACGAAAACAAGCCTGAAATTCAAGCTCTCTGACGCCAATTCTGATGTTACATTTTACCAGCAAAAGTCTTGAAATCATTGTTTAAAACTATTCTCAAATTACCTTGATGACCATTTACTGGCAAAAGTCAATGTAAGTTGAGAATGATTGGAAGCTGGTCGGCAAGTTCAGCAGTAGCTAACCTTATCTCCGTCTAAATGTGTGTTTTGAAATTGAATGTGCTGGGGGCAGTGGAGGCTTGTGGCTCCGGTGTCAGTAGGGCGGCGAATCCGCACCAGGTTTTAGCCAGAACTCTAAAGGACCTTATCCAAGGTGTTCTGCAGGTACAATCCAGTGAAGAGGTCTCCTGACCAAGCCCTTGGGTGCTGCACAAGCACGCTGTATCTTCCATTCACTTCAATGGGGCTTGTGCAGGAAACCTCATTATTGAATCATGCCCAGGGTTTGTGTTGGAAAAGCAAGCAGGTCGTTATGCTAGACCTCTCTTCCCTAATTATAACCTCACCTCCACGAGAGAGTTGGAGCAAAGCAATCCACGTTTATAGGGCTGCAAGCAATAACCTTTACAAAAAGCAAAAAACCTTTCTTCAGCTTGAGAATTCTTCCAAGTATAAAAGTTTTACATTTCTAATTCCTCCCACTCTGTAAACACAATAGACAGCTGGATGCCTAACTACACAGAAGAAACATAATGCAAGACTCAGCATCACTCTTTGCATAGAATGACCTTGTTGAGTGGTAGGAACTTTACACCTATGCATCTCACCAACATTTGCAAAACTCATTTTAAAATAAAAATAAACATTCCCCTTTTTCATCTGTAGCGAACCTCGTGTGGCGCAGAGCGGTAAAGCAGCAGTTTCTGCAGCTGAAACTCTCCCCACAGCCTGAGTTCGATCCCAGCGGAAGCTGGTTTCAGGCAGCCGGCTCGGGTTGACTCAGCCTTCCATCCTCCCGAGGTCGGTAAAATGAGTACCCAGTTAGCTGGGGGAAAGGTAATAACGGCCGGGGAAGGCAACGGCAAACTACCCCACTATAAGGCCTGCCAAGAAAACTTCAGCGAAAGCTGGCATCCCTCCAAGAGTCAGTAATGACTCAGCGCTTGCACAAGAGGTTCATTTCCTTTCCTTTTCCATCTCTAGAAAAGTCTTTGGCTTTTACAGAGGTGGCGGGGGGGGGGGAATCTCACACATGCCAGCATTATAAACAACACTGAAATAGTGGATTTCTGATGGTGACACTGAAATCAGTGCCCCCCCCCAATTAGCTATATTTTGACCCTACAATATAGGAATAAGGGCCCTTTCTACACCTATGGGTCTAAACAGGCCATGTGATGTCATGGACATCGCGCCCATTGCGGGTGCCAGCGAAAATGAAAAGGTAAAAAAAAATCCCGCTCCCCACCCTACCTCTGAGGGCCCTGGACTCCCCCCATCCCGACACCTTCCCTCTGATGACCCCCGGAAGAAGCTGGGACAAGCACCCACACCGCCCATGGCCCTTGGGATCATCCCAGGACTGCATGTAAGACCGGGATAACTGAGATCATCCCTTCCTGATCCCGGGATCCCCTGTGCGTTATTTGGACACGCAGGGACGATCCCTCCAAAAAAACGATGGTGTAGAAAGGGCCAAAGAAAAGAATGCCCTCCAGACTGTAGAAAGATTCCCCATCTCTTATTACTGCATAACTGCAACCCTCATATATATATATACAAGATTAGGGGAAAGATTTTCAGGGCAAAATTTGCTACTGACAAGCAGAAGTGAACCCTAGGATCTGTCATCTCCGATATGAAAGGAATGCTGACTACCAATAATATTATGGTATTTCATAATCAGTGGCATGAAATAAGTATTAGATATTAGGGAACATATGAAGCCGCCTTATACTGAGTCAGACCATTGGTCCATCTAACCCAGTATTGTCAACACTGACTGGCAGCAGCCCCTCTCCAGGTTTTCAAACAGGATTCTTTCCTTGCCCTTCCTGGAGAAGCCAAGGATTGAACCTGGGACCTTCTGCATACAAAGCATGTGCTCTATCATAGAATCATATCATAGAATAGCAGAGTTGGAAGGGGCCTACAGGGCCATTGAGTCCAACCCCCTGCTCAATGCAGGAATCCACCCTAAAGCATCCCTGACAGATGGTTGTCCGGCTGCCTCTTGAAGGCCTCTAGTGTGGGACAGCCCACCACCTCCCTAGGTAACTGATTCCATTGTCGTACTGCTCTAACAGTCAGGACGTTTTTCCTGATGTCCAGACGGAATCTGGCTTCCTTTAACTTGAGCCTTTATTCCATGTCCTGCACCCTGGGAGGATCAAGAAGAGATCCTGGCCCTCTTCTGTGTGACAACCTTTTAAGTATTTGAAGAGTGCTATCATGTCTCCCCTCAATCTTCTCTTCTCCAGGCTAAACATGCCCAGTTGTTTCAGTCTCTCTTCATAGGGCTTTGTTTCCAGACCCTATCATTCTGAACTATAGCCCCTCCCCGTTTGGGATGGACCCATTTGTCCATTTTGGTTTCTCTACGTTTCTTCCTTTTCCAGTCGTATGTTTGGTTCATCCCAAACTTTGAGATGCATTATTTTTTAATTTCACTTGAAAATTCATAAGCAGTTTAATGCACATTTCTTCTAATATGTGCATTTTTGTATGCATTCATAACAGACACATTTTTGCAAGCATTTGTCCTAACATACATTTTTAAAGTTATTTTCTGTAATATATATATATTTGTGTGCATTTTTTATTATTTTTGGAGAACATTGCAAAATTCAGAGAAGGGCAAATTTCAAATGAGAGCTGAGCTTCAGTACACATAGTGGTTTGAAAGTGCATAATTCCGTGTAGCACAACCTGGTGCCCTCCTGTTGTGTTTGACTGCAACACCCATCATTCACAACCAGGTGACTAGGAATGATGGCACTTGTAACCCAACACATTTGGAGGCTGGGATGCCATAGCAGGAAGGCACTCTTGTCACCTATTTGAGCTAGAAGATGGGTCCCAAAAGGCAATAATCAGAAAGGAGACTACTGTGTCTCCTGTGTGACTTAGAATCATAGAATGGTAGAGTTAGAAGGGGCCTATAAGGCCATCGAGTCCAACCCCCTGCTGAATGCAGGAATCTACCTTAAAGCATACCTGAAAGATGGCTGTCCAACTGCCTCAATTGAGGGGAGACATGAGTGCTATCATGTCTCCCCTCAATCTTCTCTTCTCCAGACTAAACATGCCCAGTTCTTACAGTCTCTTGACTTCACACATCAATGCAGCTCTCAGACTGTGTATTTGGAAGTGCCGGGACATGTGTGCATTGGTCGCCTTGGCCAAGGTGTAGTCATTTTTAATATACATACTCTCTAGAATAGCAGACCTGCCTCGCAGTTCTTTTACACAGTGACTGGGTAAAAAGTAAGCCAAGAGCAAGTAACGTAAGAGATAGCCATGGGTGTGTCAAGCACAAATGGACACTGAACCCAGCCCAAATAATGTGTCAGCTTGTAACGTGTTACAAGACCCAATATACACCAAGGGCTCATCTACACCAAGCAGGATATTCCAGTATGAAAGCAGTATATAAAAGGCAGGAGCCACACTACTGCTTTATAATGGTATTGAAGTGCACTGCAGGATCTACACTACTGCTTTATAATGGTAATGAAGTACACTAACAACTGTTGGGGCCCATTGACACATCTACACCAAGCAGGATATAGCACTATGAAAGTGTTATGAAAGCGGTTTATGGTATGTGTCAATGGGCCCCAACAGTGGTCAGTTCACTTCAATACCACTATAAAGCAGCGGTGTGGCTCCTGCCTTTTATATACCACTTTCATACCACTTTCATAGTGGAATATCCTGCTTAGTTTAGATGAGCCCCAAGATTTTTCTGGTATCATACTCCATGACATACTTATAATAGTCTTTAATCCGAGCAGGGACCAGCATTGAAGATACTGTTGTTAATTTTGTCAGCCAAATTTATATACCCAAGGTACTTAGGAAGTCCTGCTGGATCAGACCACGGGGCCTTCTAGTCCAGTACTCTGTTCACACAGTGGCCAACCAGCTGTCAACCAGGGACTTTTAAGGAAATTCTGGAGTACAGATAGAGATAAGCTTAACCTTTGTGGAATTTGGAGAAAATGTACCCTGGGGTGGAGGTTCTTCCTTCAATGCCTGGCGCAATTTGTTCCTGGAGAAACTTAGACCGGTTACTGACCAATACAGGATGTAGCACAAGATGAACAGCCAGCCCAACCCAGTGCTGTCATTGCTACATTCCTAGTGTTGTGTAACTGACTAAGGTAGACCTGCCAGATATTGCATACCACAGTGCTGAAATCTACTCTCCCTTTTCATTCAGCCATACACAGGGCTCTCTTTACTCAAGCCATGTGTTCAGCGTAGAGATGGGGAGAAATCCATTCAGTTCACATTTTAATGCAAACATGCCTGATTTTGTACTTTTGAACTGAGACGAACTGAGATGCCCTTCAAAATTTGCACTTCTCCAGAATTTGCAACGGAGTACACCAATCAAAAAATGCATACAAAAAATGTACACGTTGAGGGAAATGGCATTCAAAAATGCACTGTATTAGGAAAATGGCTTGCCAAAAATGAGTCTATTAGATAAAAATGCTTATGAATTTTTATGCGAACTTTTTTTAAAAAAAAAAGTCTCAAAATTCAGAATGAACTGAAGACTGGAGAAATTCTCAAAGTTTGAGAAGAACTGAACTTAAGATTGGAAAAATGAGAAACCAGGGGAGACTGAAATTAACAGATTCATCCAACTCTAGCTTGCTCTGGGTTCCTCACTAGCCTCATGTTGGGGGCTGCCATTCAAGGAGCGCCAGGACACAAGGACATGAAGGATGTGTATGTAGAGAGGCATAAACCTCATGGCAGCATCATGAAAAATAAATTGAAGCAACAGGAGGCCATTTTTGCCAACTAGGCCACCCCCACCCCACAGGCTGGTCCGCAAGGCGCTCGTCCCAGAAGAGCTGAAATCTCCAGTTTGCTGCCGGAATTCAGAGGCAAAACACTCAGCTCTACAGTGCACTACACTGACTAAATTTAGTTTGTTTGCAAGCTAAATTTAACCCTTCTGGGGCTCTGTAGCAGGTACGCAGTACCAAAAGGGCCAAATTTCACTTGCAAACAAGCTAAATTTGGCCCTTAGGTGCTCTACAGCTGCTATGGTTGCCGTTTCCTTTTTTAAAAAAATGGGTGCAGTGGGGCTAAATTTAGCCAGCAGGCCGCATGTTACCCACCCCTGCCATAGACCTTTTAATTCAAACTAGGTTTCGCAGCTTGTGACCCACCAAATGGAATGCACCTCATCAGCCTTGCCTTGTGTGCTGCCATGTCCTCAGTAACACCCCAGTCCCAAGTGGGCAAGAAAACCAGGAGGTTCATCAAGCCACTATACATGTTGGTAGTCTACATTTGATTTGGTAGGTCGCATGTTATGAAGCCCTCTTTTAGTGCATGGCTGGAAATGTCCTTTACTGGCTGCCATAGTTTACAACAGTAGTTCTACAGCAGGCTGGAGCAGCTCTCCTAGAGGATCAGAGGATCACTGGCGAGAGCATAGCATGCAGGTATGTCCTGCGGGGAGGGGTCAGCAACTTGCTGGGTTTGGGGGGCGAGCAGAAGGGGGAAAGCATGAGGGGAGGGGAGTCCCGCTCATCCTCGTGCCCAGCACACAGCAACAGCTGTCCTGCTTTGGATTCAGACCGAATCCAAAGTGGGCCAGGGCAGTTCCGAGACACCACCAATTCAATTGGGGCCGATTTGGAAGCTCTGAATTGGTCTCTTAGGCAAATCTGGTGGGGGGGGGGCTGTGCTCAGCCCTACTTGCTATGTTCTACCTCTGTGCAAGTAAGAGAGGGAGGCAAAGGACACAAAACGGCCAACCAGCTGATGTGGATGGAACATTGTGAGATATAAGCACTAAATATATAAATAATAGAGGTATGTTTCCTCACTTGTACGAAACCCCAATTGTCACCTTCCAACTGGTTGCAGAAAGGCAATGCTTTAGCAGTACCTAAAAATTCCAGGGTCTGCCTACCTAATAATTCTACCAACTGAGTTTATCATGACAGAGGTGAAATTTGAAGTGGTGACTTCCCGGTTCACCTTACCCACTATGCTGCAATAGCTCTCACTTGCATAAACTACCCTGGAACATTTTTCCTCTGCAAGCACCTCTTCTCCGTTTGTGCCATATTATGGTCTGGACTGCATAATGCAGCCTTCCCAAACCTGCAGAGTTCCAGATGTTTTGGACTACAACTCCCAGCATTCCTGATTATCAGCCATGCTAGCTGGAGGTGGCTGAGAGTTGAAGTCCAAAACATCTGGAAAGTACTCGGTTGGAGAAGACTAGCATAAAGGATCCAGCAACTGGATTATAATATCAAAATCTCCTGTCTAAAAAAAATACAGGGTGGCAGGAGAGTGGAGGGTTTGCATTGGATACCCAGAAGCCTCTGACTTCAGAGGGTACTGACTGTCTTCATAGGATTGTGCCCTTAATTGCCTTTTTCTGCACTTTTTCCAACTCTACAATGTTTAATGTGAATAACAGTGTAATTCTAGGTCTACTCAGAAGTAATCCCCATTATGTTCAATGGGGCTGTGCCCCAGGTTAGCGCACACTTACAAAAGTCTCACTGATCACAATGAGAACTTACGTCTGAGTAAGCATCCTTAAGATCAGACTGTTAATAAAATAAATTAGACATAAAGATTTAAGCTACATTTGGGGAAAGGCCCAAACCTCACAATTTCCGTTATGCTTTCAGTATACCCTATGTGGGCTCTGCAGTTCAGCAGCTGGCCAAATTAGCTGTAGTGCAGCATGAATTAGTAGCAGGGACAGCATCTATAAGGCAGAAAATGCAGGTCAATCTGTTGGATGCATTTTGTGTTGGATCCTCATCAGTCATCTTCTCCTGACTCTGCTTGGAGTGAGCCTCTTGTACCTGGGACTCTGCTTTTGTTATTTTGGAGCCCTCTTCCCTGTGTGCACGTTAAATCACTCAATCTACAAATCCCAATATGATCAGCTGTGAAAGGCACAAGGGTGTGAAAGGCATCAGCTGTGAAAGGCACAAGGGTGCCGTAGGGTGGATTCCTGCATTGAGCAGGGGGTTGGACTCGATGGCCTTGTAGGCCCCTTCCAACTCTGCTATTCTATGAGTCTATGATTCTATGAAAATAGATGGCCATTTAGTCTGATCCAGCATGGCTCTTCTTATGTTCTTATGAGGGTATCCACGTTGGGGAAGGCTGGGATATACAACTATTTTCTTGCGAAAGATGTGTGTTTTTCCAAGAGGCCTTGGAGAGCCATAGTCCGTGAAAAAACAATACTAGACTTTGCATAAGGCAGCTTCTTGTGTCTTCCATGCAGGAATTTTATACATTGTGAAGTAGCAGCCCTAAGAGAGCATTAAAAAAAAGAAAATAATAGCAGTCAAAATGTGAAAAAGTACTTGAAAATCTTTTTGTTTTGTTTTCTTTCTTTTATTTTAACTTGTAAGACATTTAAAACTCAATTGGAATGGGTTACAATACATTTTGAAGCCAATCACAAATTTATCATGAGTAATCTGGAAACGAATAGTCAAATAACTAGAATTATGAGCAGCTGGTTGCCTTTTTTCCCATGCCGGCACACTTCATGTCATCCTCCCCAGATTGTAAACAAGTCAAAGCAAGAAGAATGTCAGCTTCTTATGTTTTTCCATTAACTCATAAATAATAATGTCTGTGCTCTGTTAATCTGTTCATGACCTTCTGCGTCACATAAGCTAAACAACTGGTTGTCCAGTAATCCCAGCATCAAACCCCAAATATGTATTAACCTGAAAGCAGAAGGCACATAAAAGAATGTTCAAGAACTGGATCACATGATCAGTAATATCACATGATGTGTAATGTGAATAGGAACTAAAGTGATTTAGAAATGGTTGAAAGGGGGGAATCAGTTCTGGCCAATACCAAAGAAAAATATGTTTACAGTATATTCAAGAGACATGAACAGAGCAATTTTAAGAGAGAAAAAGAATCAATTGTCTACTGTAGAAGTAATTGTTAGTAACTTAGCAGAAGCAGAATTGTTTACTGTGCTTGATGCCCGTAGTAGATTCTAGCCAATTCAACTAGATGACCAAAGTTCCAGGTTATGTACATTTAATACAACTTTTGACAGGTACTGGTTTACAGGGATGCCATTTGGTATCTCTTCAACTTCCAAGGTCTATCAGAGGATGATTCAATAGACTTTGGGGGGCATTGATGAAGTCACATGCTATATTAATGATATCTTGGCGTGAGGGAAGACAAAACAGGAACATAATGAGAGACTAAAGTGATTCAAACTGTAAATAGGGTTCTGAAGAAATCTAGTCTCAATTACACAGGTCTGTATCTCAGTTTTAGCAATTACAGAACTACGTCTACAATAGATACAGCATCACTTGCACAATTGTTAATGGGGAGACATTTGAGAACCAGGTTATCTCCGCACTGTTGTTACAACCTCAGCAGATAAAAAGTGACATACAGGAGCACCTGAAGAGAAGACACAAAAAACAGAAGCATTAATATGGTAGAGATACAAAACCTTTACCTCCTTTGCAGGTGGGTGATTCAGTTAACATTTGTCAAAATGGAATGTGGAAATCAAGAGGCAGGGTGATAAAAAGGATTTAAAAAAAAACAATTGAATATAGAGAATAGTTCTAAAAAAAAAAGCAGATACAATGTGAGTAGGAACTAAAGTGATTTAGATATAGTTGCATGAGGGGAATCAATTCTGGGTGAAATCAGCAGGGAAAGGAAGCTAAGGAGTTTTTGACTACTTTCAGTTTTGTATATAGTTAGGTAGCGGCACACAGCCAAGTAAAGTTCATTCCTTCTAATTCACTCTCTGTGGTTCATTTTATAACCTTGCAAATACTGCATCATGTGTCTCTTGGTGGGCTGTACCACTTCAGACTGCAATTAGGAGGTGATATATTATAAAGATTCTTCATATATTTAAAAATGAAACAGCAAAAACGCTTAGCCTTCTGCCTTATATGTTTTGTTTCTGATACAGAGAAGCACTGAAACATGCAATTCCCTTTAGCGCTTTTTGAAGTGACACAACCCAGCAAGGATTATATCACATGCGTTTGTTGTTCATGACTCCCCATAAGAAAGATTTATGGGAGTATGTACAGATGAGATAAAAACTGAAGGAAGTTAGGATGGAAATACAAGACGTCCCTATCCACCATAATTCTCAGTCCTGGTCATCAGCTGTCTCAGAGATCAAAACAATAACCCACTGAACTGAGTCTTGCTTTTCCAATGGTAGCATGCATGCTCAAATATATTCTAAAGAAGCAAAACATTTATGATGGGTCTGCTATGAAGGGACGTGAAAATGTGTCTCATAAAAACAGCAGTGAATTTATGTCAACAAAGATTATCATTGTATAAACTATTATTCCAGTTGCATTAACTATGGCTTTAGTAAATACTAGTAAATTTAGCTTACATTCGGTATGTGTTGTTTAGCTTCGGGGGGAGAAAAAGGCGAGTAAAGGGAAACATGATAAAAGTGTACAAAATTATGCTCATAATACTAGAACTCAATGGAGTCATCCCATGAAGCTGATCAGTTGGAGATTCAGGACAGATAAAAGGAAGTAATTATTCTTACAGCGCATAGTTAAACTTTGGAATTCACACTTCCACAAGATTTAGATGGATTTAGAAAGAGGTGGATATTTTCATGGAGGATGGGTCTGTCATTGGCTACTAATCTTGATGGGTCTATGGTACTTCCAGTATTGGAGGCAGTATGCCTTTGTACACCAGTTGCTGGGGAACATGGGTGGGAGAGTGCTGTTGCACTGTGTCCTGCTTGTGGGTTCCTGGTCCACAGCTGGTTGGCCACTGTGTGAACAGAGTGCTGGACTAGATGGAACTTTGGTCTGATCCAGCAGGGCAGTTCTTATGGATATCTATGCCTGGGGGCTACTGGGGGTTCACCCTCACTCCACCACCACCCTCACCCTTCGTGGAGTACTGGCCTCCCTAAATCTGCCTTCCCTAATCTTCCCTAATCTGTTGTCCTCCAGATGTGTTACATTACAACTTCTCATCATTCCCACCCAGCATGGCCAACAGCTGTAGTAAACCCATGTGTCTAACTAATGTGAAAATCACTACATTGATTGTAATGTGTGCATTTTGAGGCAAATCATGAGATTTCAGCTCAGTTAATTCAGATTTTAACTCAGAAAATACCTCAACTATATTAGCATGCACTTTGTAACCCCAAAGCTTAAATTTCCCCCTACTAATCGTAGTGTCCTAGCTTAATTCAGTACCAAATTTCAAGTTTGTAGCTCATGGGGAAATACCCTACTTGCAGTTTTGATACCCCCTCTGTGGTAACGCAGCTGCATTACTCTTCACTTGCTCTGAGAAGATCTTGAACGAATGCCAGTACACTGTGCTTCTATAAACTTAACTGAGTGCCCCCTTCTGGTTGTATGAGAAAAGAGAATGAATGATGAAACCAATGTTCTTACAAGTTTATTTTACAAAATTGTAGCCCTCTCTATTCCTTACTTTGAATATTTCCCTCTTTATAAAAATGTTTATGATTGTTTGTTATCGGATTTATCTGTTTGGTAAATTGTAACTCAGGCGTTAATTTTTGTTACATTTGCTTTCTTTTTTTAATTACTGTTGCACTGCTGGTTTTATTGCTTTGAGCAACCTTTACTCATACTTCTTGTACTGATCCTGGTTCTAGGCGCTTTTTTTTTTTTTTTACTGTTGCAGCTTGCTAAAGCTATAATGGAGTATGGGGGGAAATGAATCCCACAAATCCAGTTTTCTGAGTTATTTTGGAGTAAGCACCACATTCCGTGGAACATTGGATCCAGAAAACACCTGCTTCAAGCTAGGATTACTCTCAACTATTTTAATAGATTACTCCCAAATATTTTATGGAAGTTGTACAAATGGCTCCAATCGAGGTACATAGATGTACACATAGATGTATTTGCATCCACATACAGAAATGGATAAAAGCTAGAGCGTATTGTCCATGTCATGTGGGTGTGTCTGTTATGTACTCTGTACCTTAATGAAGGTCTTCTCCTGAACATTGCTCTCCATGTGGTAATTTTTGAAGTTCGGGAGTTCAGTCTCCATAGCCATGCCAACCAAAGAGAATCCAAAAACGCACCTCTCCTATGCAGATCAGTCACAAGCAAAGGTATAACTTGAAAACCATGTTATCGCCTCATTCACAGCAAAGAGAGGCCATTGATTATTTCTTTCTTTCTTTCTTTCTTTCTTTCTTTCTTTCTTTATTTATTTATTTATTTATTATCCTAGTGGCCTTGCAGATCATGTCATTGCTCCTGCTCCAAAAAAAATCCTCAAGCTACAGTACATTCCAATGTAACCTCACTGCCTCATTACTGATCCTTCTCTCTGTGCCATTTTGGATCAGAATGGGAGGCCTTGCTCCAATGGCAACTTTTCTGTGAAACTGGTGGGGATGTTGATAAAGCCTTTTTTTTTCATTGTGGCACACACCCAGGGCCGGTGCCAGACTATTTTGCGCCCTAGGCAAGGTGAGCTACTTTCACCCCCTCCCCCCAAAATGCCAACTTTGATTTTTAAGAACATATGTTTCCTGGAAAAAATAAGAAGCACAAAACTTGAAAATGCTAAATTTATTTTAAAGTGCAAGAAATACGTCATGCCAATTATAGCAAACAAATGGGAAAGGAACGTCTATGGGTCTAAAATGCATTATTTAATAGGAATATCACCTCCAAATCATCCCCCCCAACTCACACGCGCACACACACACTCAGCATCGCTCACTCCAAACAAACACACGCATGAACACATGCATTCACTCAAAGACCTCATGCATTCTCTCTATCTCTTCCAGGTGCGTTCCGGAAGTCTGAACGTGGAGCTGCCCCACCCCCACCCCAGTGTCCCTGTCTTCGCTTCAGCTGGGAGGGCACGGGGTGCCATCTCGCCCGCCCAGGCCCAGCTGAATCTTCGGGCTGAGCCGGCTCACAGCCAACACGCATGAGTGCTGCGCTGTGCCTGGTGCCCCTCTTAGCTTGGCGCTCTAGGCGGCCGCCTGAGTGGCCTCTATGGTAGCACTGGCCCTGCACACACCCCTTTGGAACTTTCTGCCCAGGGAAATTGGTCGAATGACTGATTGATAAAACAGTTCCATACAGCCTGTCAGCTCTAAAAAGAGCCCCCCAAGGCAGGAGTAAAATATCAATACAAGTAAAAAGAGCATTCAAAGCTAGAATAACACAAAGAAAATAAAACCACAGCTAGATAAAATTAAGACACACTAAAAGAAGGTGGAATCAAAAATGTCTTAGCCAACTACATAACAGACAACAGAGAACGGGGCAGTCTAACTTCTCTTTCAGGTGGAGAGCTCTACATTTAGGGTGCTGCCACTAAAAAGACCCTGCCGTGCATCCAAACCACCAACCTTAGTGGTGAAACACAGAGCAGGCTTCCAAAGAGACCATGATTGATGGACAGGTACATAAAAGAAGAGGTGGTTCTTCAAATTTCCTGTTCTTAAGCCATTTTGGACACGCCCCTATGCATGTTTAGATAGGGGGGGAAAGTCCTATAACTCCCAGCATGCACCAAGCAGCTTTGTATTACTCTTCACTGGACAAATTCATGGAGTATCAAAGGCAATAAGGCTATATACACCAGTTGCTGGGGAACATAGCCGTTAAGAGGCCTCTTCCTTTCCCCACCTTGGCAGTGAGGGGGGAAATCTGAAAGAAATGTTTTCATCTCCTGATTATTCTGGGTTTTCCAGGTAAATAAGGAGAGTGCTGTTGCACCCATGTCCTGCTTTGTTGGTCCCTGGTTGACAGCTGGTTGGTCGGTGTGTGGACAGAATGCTGGACTAGACGGACCCTCGGTCTGATCTCTTCTTATGTAGTGCAATATGGCCAGAAAAATAAACACCAGAAGTCATTCTGGCCGCAACATTTTGAAAAGCTTCCAAACACTTTTCATTGGCAGCCCCACACAGAATGAATTGCAGTATTCTAATCTGGATGTGACTAAGGCATCTGCCTAACCACTTCCCCATTCTCCTTCTGCCTGCCTGCCGGCGAAGACTTTTTTAGTATACAAAAACCTTCTGTGGTGGCTCACTCTCTTATTATTTATTTATTTATTTATTTATTTATTTATGTAGAGTATTTTTATCCCGCACCTCAGCCAAAAAGGCTCTCAGAGCGGTTTACAATTGATCAGTAAAGAAGACAGTCCCTGCCCTTAGGCTTACTTTCTAAAAAAAAGACATGGCACACAAGGAAAAGGGGATGGGGAGGGAAGAGGGAGAAAATAAAAAGAAATTAAGGAGACTGTTCAGGCTGGTGGGAAGGCCCTGCTCCATCCTCTCATTTCCCAGTGGAGGGGCAGATCAACAGCTCCTTCTTCTTCCCCACAGGGTGAAGATGTTAGCCCTGGGGAGGGGGTGTTTCCCAACTGAAGCAGGCTTCGATGGTCTCTGCCTGCTCCTGTCACCCTCTTCTGCTGCTGCTGTCTTCTTCTTTTGTTTAACCTTAGCTGCTGCATGTTTGCTTTTAATAATATAATTTGGAGTTGTTGTTTTTTAAATAGATTTTAATGTGCAATTTTCCATAACTCACTTTGGAAGTTTTAACTAATAAAACCACATCCGTTGCACTGGGCTGCAGCACTTTGCACAAGCTACGGTGTCTGCAGTTCAGCTAGATTTTAGGGGCTTCCAGAAAGGGCTGGTGTCAAGGGAAAGCATGGTTGGATACCTGGCAGGAGCCCTCAGCACAGCAGGGGCCCACAGATAAGAGGCCCCGGAGTTGCCTGTCCTCTTCACCTCTGCAACCTGCACCTACAGCCCTTTCGCAACAGAAGAGGGCTGTTTCCGAATTTCCCCCCTTCTGCGATCAGCGCTCACAGGGCACACGCGACTAAACTTTCCCACAATTACAACAGCGCTGTTGCGGGAGCACGTGTGCCCCATTACGGTGCTTGCACATATATATTAGTATTAGTATTAGTATTAGTATTATTATATCTATTTATATCCTACCTTTTTCTGGGACTCAAGGCGGTTTTACAAGATTAAAACATGTACAATTAAAACATATAAATATAAATTACAAAAGTTAAAATAGAATTAAACCTACAGTAAGATTAAAAACATGTTAAACGTTTAAAAAACTGCAACAGGTTAAAAGGGGGGGATCCAATACATTAACAGGTTCAGTATAGTTCTAATAGCCTGCTGAAACAAAAACGGTTCTCCCTGCCTCCGAAACTTTAGCACAGAGGGAGCCAGCCTAGCCTCCCTGGGAAGGGAGTTCCAGAGGCTTGGATTAGTAGAAGTGGGCAGGGCTAGGGAGGTGGGTACGGGGCACAGGGGTTTTTTATTGACTCGTGAGGGATGCGCACGAGTGCAAATGTGCAGCAACACATGGGGGGTATGAATTGTGTCGCATATGCACTCCTGTGCAGAAATATGTTTGTATTTTTTAAAAAAAACAGTCAACGGTAAAACACGCAAACATCTGGCGAAAATGGCAGACAGATCCACTCCCGCACTCTTCCAATACCCATGCACACACCCCTCACATCTGGTTGGCTGTTCGCTAAGTCGTGAGCACACGATGAACAGCAACAACTTTGCCAGGGGGAAGGAAACCGGTCACAGACCTCGGGATTGTTGCAAAAGAGGGTGGGGGGAAACTGTGACAAATCCAGTCAGGGATATCCCGGAATAACTGAGTGATGGACTCAAAATCACAGCGGGATCAGCTATGTGTCATGTGGCCTGGTAGGCCGAATGCAGACTAGGGCATCAGTGTCTACAGTGTTTAATAAATGAATGAATAAAAATAATGTCCTTTACGATTGAGTATTCAATAAATGTTCACCTTTTTTAAAAATGTAAAAGTTCCCTGGGTTCACACCCTAATGAAACGTGCTGCACATGCCTATGCAAATACTACATGAAATACCTTTTATGTTTCATAGAAGTCTGATGTTTTGCCTTTGCCTTTAGCTAGTTTCAGGTGGGATGTCAATTTTTCTGCCAGGGCTATTTGCCATAATTCCACATGCTATGATTTCGGTGTTAGAAGTTCTGCAGTTTCCCAACTTTTGGCTACGGCTCTTCGAACATCATCATCATCCACTTGTAAACCTCCCTTGTTTCCCCCCCCCCCCCACACACACACACACATCTATCTTCTTCTTTTTCTTACTGCAGAAAATCCAATTAAGGGGAAAAGATGGAATCACTGCACAATGCCTTCTAATGGTTTGTGCTAGGAGCCCTTAATGCAGAAGCATTTGTTGTTCCCCTTTATGTGGGTTGCTCAATTCTCCCCCACACAACAGGATGCAGTACATCTACACACATTTCCCAGACTCTAGGCTTGCTCTCCCCCACCCCTCCCCGCCACAACGTCAGCTACTTCGTTGAATCCAGTGTGCATTTTTGCATATGGAAGAGCTGATGCTCACACTGGCTCTGACCACATGTAAGGTAATTGCTGGATTTGGATTTGTGTTTTGGTTATTAGAGTAATGTAGGGCTTTGATGTGAAACAAGTCCATGGGACGTGTTTCAGTCTCTCCTATTTACTCAAATGTTTTGTGTCACTCTTGATGGTTTCTGTGGTTTATCGTCTCCTTTGGGGCTGAAAATAGCATCCGTACAGTTTACATTCCCCTTTTCCATACAGAGTACATTTCATTTTGACTCTCTTGGGCAAACACAGTCTTAAAGAAAACTATTTTTTAAAAAGGGGGGTACTTTAAAAAAAGTAGACAACACACTGCCTGTGGACCACATATGGTCTCCGCTTCCCTCCGCCCCATTGCAGCCCCTGACATGCTGACAAATTCAGCAGCAAATTATACAGAGAGCACTAAAGGGGTCAAATTTAACTTGGCCAGAAGCTAAATTTGACTCTTTTAATGCTTTGTAGCCACTATGAAGTGCTAAAAGGGTCAAATTCAGCTTGAGAACCAGCTAGATTTAACCCATTTGGCAGGCAACCACGATTTTCCCCCTGGTGCCCTGCACACTGCACTAGGGCCATTGACTGCAGCCAATGGGGGTGGGGGGCATCTGGGGGCAAAAATGGCCCCTGGAGCTCCTGAAGTTGTCCACCCCTGTTGTAAAGGCTTAGAAAGTCAAGAGTTTAATTCTAGAGTCAGTTCATTTACATTATTCCTTGTGAATTTCTCCTGCATCTGAACTGAAATGAATTGGAGACACATGAGGATATAGGCATGCAGTTCCTTCTTGAATGACTCAAATCTGCACCCGTGGCAAATGTCCATTGTAAACTAAGGCTCCATTTAAGCAAGCAAATATATCTGTTGGAAGAGGGAATAGCAGTGGTGATGATATAGATATAGATATTGTCTTCTCAGGATTTTGGGCACCTCTAAACAAGCAATTTATTGCACGCTCGTGATCGGCCACTCACAAACGTCTGCGGGTCTTTCAATGACCAGGATGTCTCCCATGGTAACCATTGGAAATCCTGCCATGAAAAGAACCACTTATGAAGTGGTAACCTCCTGAAAAAAGTAGGATCATCCACCACTAGATGGCGATGTCTTAATGGAACTGAACAGAAACCAAGTGGTCCCCCCTCTTTGCCCATGTAATGCAGGCCATAACAATCGCTCCAAAAGCAAGAAGCACAAATGCCCCAGGTAAGCACACAATTTCCCCTTAATGTAAAGACACCCTTTCGCAGGTTCAAAATACACATTACAGGAGAGTTGCAGAAGGAAAGGAAAGGAACCTCTTGTGCAAGCACTGAGTCATTATTGATTCTTGGAGGGACACTAACGTTTTCTTGGCAGGCCTTATAGCAGGGTGGTTTGCCGTTGCCTTCCCTGGCCATTATTACCTTTCCCCCAGCTAACTGGGTACTCATTTTACCGACCTCAGGAGGATGGAAGGCTGAGTCGACCCAAGCTGGCTGCCTGAAACCAGCTTCTGCTGGGATCGAACTCAGGCCGTGGGGAGAGTTTCAGCTGCAGAAACTGCTGCTTTACCACTTTACGCCACACAAGGCTCCCCCAAATTTCACTCAAGGTCTTGTGTTGTGTGTTTTTTCAGCAGCAGGAAAATCCCCAGCTGTTTGCTTTTGACAAGAGCTACATCATTCTGTGTGCAGGGAAAGACAGTAGTACCACGTTCACTTGCTTAATTCTTATTGGCTTCAGTAGGGCTTAATAGCACATCAGTTCGCTGCAGGTTCATAAGCAGTATGAGCATCTGGGCCCAGTTATGCCAATATCCTTAAAAACAAACCAGTTAAAGGCCATCACGGTTGGTTGATATAACAGGAAACACTTTGGATTTATATATATATATAAAGAATGAAAGAAAAAAAGAAAAGAAAGAGTGATGCCAGACAAATGCCTCCTGCTTTTCCAAAACCATCAACACCAGGGCTTCACCTCACGTTTACACAGCAATGGGAGGCCATTGTCTTGGTGCGGCTGTTCTATTCCATTGACTTTACGGGGTTTGAACAAGGCGTGACAGGATACTGGTGTGCATGGGGAAGACAGTGTGTTCCGGACACACATGCCGAGCATAAACATTCGTGCTGTCAAAGGGCAGGCTTTCATTTCAGGCTCTCAAAGCACCAGGATAAAATATTTCCTTTGGAGGATTTCACACATCATTTCGGATGGATAAACACATGCACTGAACATCCGACACCCCGGGGCTTCTCTTGCTCTCAAAGCCTTGCATCAGTGCAGTGCTTCTTCTGGTTGAAGGGATGGGCTGCTACATCTTTATAGGACACCTTGATGGGTGGCATTGGCTGTAGAGTGACATCTATCAGGGACACTCCTGTTGCATGGGTCGGTCCTGGATGTATCTCTACTGGCTCAGCACACCATGTCCTTTCCTGAGGCCACGGGTTCTTAGATGTTGGGTGCTTTGGACCCCAGTGACATGCCCCCACCGGAGGAATCCTCTTCAAAGGAAGAGCTAGAGCTCCCGGAGATAAACAACATTGAGGAACAGAAGACTAGGAGATGGACCAAGATGAACTTGGGCCTTTGGGAGAGATGGCCATAGGACCATCTCTCTGCAAGAAGAGAGTTCCGATTCTGAGACAGGCTGAGCGACCACCTGGCCCCTGAGAGTGGTGATATCTCAAGGGGAAGGCAAACACTACCACTATAAGAAGACATGCCCAGTCACAAAGGAAGGCTTCTTGTGAGTAAACTCCTCATGAATAGAGCCTTCCTCTCGAGGAGGACTTCTTCCAGAAGCCTCTGATGTTCTGCAGCTGAGCCCTGGGTTCAACCCTCAAAGGGTTTATAAGGCTCAGGTCCTCAGCAGGGAGAGCTTCTGGAGCAATTTAGACCCACTTTGGTCCCTGGTTGCCTAGCCCACCCTCCGCTGGACCTTCTGCGAATAGACCCTGGATTGCCTAGTGACTCTGTGTTTGGAATACAGCAACTTGCCTGGAGCTGAGCTCTTTCATTGGACCTCGCTGACCATGGATTGCTCTGTGAGTTGCATTTGTACTGGTCCTCCTTTGCTGCTGTGCTCTTAGTGTGAACCCAGCTGGTTTGACCCTGGACCTGTGGCACACTCTGCACCAGGACCTCCTCCAGCCTTGTCCCCCACCCCCCAACCCCAACCCTAATAAGCAGGGCACCTGGAAATAGCAGCAATGCCTGACAGAGAGCCACACACTGAGGCCTGCATATAAGCCTGCAAATGAGCAATATCTCACGAAGACAGTGTGCCACCAATAGGTAGGTAGATGGGGTTAAATCTACCTGTGAGTCACCCAGTGCTCCTATTTTTAAAGGCAAGTAAACGTGCAAGTGCAAAACATCTGCAATCTGATTTTTATTGCATTGTTGCAGTGACGTTAATGAACTTGCCTAAACCTGAGGAAAATATTTCCCCCTCGTGTGCTGTGGAGATACCAACATGCAAATACAAAAGAAGCCCTGAGGCGTTTATCAAAGGCACTCAGATTTCGTCGACAAAGGATCCTGATGCCAGAACTAACTGGACCATCTTCAGTTTCGTGTGCCCTACAAGGCTAGTAGGGGGAGGATTCATGAGGGGTAGCAGAGGTTGGCTACCTGAGAGCCAGCTCAACCTGCCTGCATGTTTTTCATCTGAAACATTCCCTCACCAGCTCTAGAAATCACTTAAATATAGGATGTCCTATCCTCACCACAACAGGAAGCAGTGCAATCTCCCACAGGCCTTCCCCTTAAGGGCTCAACAGGGTTGAAACTGTCTCCACCACGGAGGACTTGAACATGGGATCCTTCCAATACATGACTTCAGAGTCGTGCAGTTCATGGGTTTATCAAGGAGCGGGCATGGACATAGCTAGGACTGTCTCCAGGTGTGAGAGGCCCTCAGCCAAGTTCCATTGGCCGGGCCCCCTTCTAGATCACTTCCACCACCAGCACCACCCATGGCAGGCCCACTTGGTGGTAACAGCAGTGCTCCACTTGAGCTGCCATTTCAATTCCCCACAATGCCCCAGAGCGATACTGCATTGGCAGCATTGTAGGAAATTAAAGTGGCACCCTCCCAAACTATCAATAGGGGGCACAGATTGGGCTTCAGCAATGGCCATGCTGGGGCGCTAAGGATGCTACATGCTGATGCTGACCCTGGACATGGAGATGACTCTCATGACTCCTTCCCCACATTTGCCCAGCCGTGGCAGGTTTGCTCCACATGCAGCTCGTCTAACACAGGATCATAGAACAGCAGAGTTGGAAAGGGCCTACAAAGCCATTTAGTCCAACCCCCTGCTCAATGCAGGAATCCACCCTAAAGCATCCCTGACAGATGCTTGTCCAGCTGCCTCTTGAAGGCCTCTAGTGTGGGAGTCGTGCAGTTCATGGGTTTATCAAGGAGTTATCTAGCACATATAAACCGAGTTATCTAGCATATATAAACCGGAGTGGCTGCTGTCGTGTGGGCCTATTGCTCTGGACTCACAACCAGGAAACTCCGGGTTTTAAAGGAATCCCGTAGCCAACACAGACTCGTATAGACACCCTCTTGGTTTTCTATAAATAGGCAGCAATATAGATTGACACACACCAATTGGGTTATAATTAACAGTTACTACTTCAGGAAAGAGATTTTGAGAGTTGTTGTGGGTAACACATTAAAACCATCTGCTTCGCCACGGCAGCCAAAATGGCAAATGGAAGGCTAAGCTGCATTGGGAAGAGAAGAGAAAATAATATGGAATTGGTAATAATAGCACAGCTAGAAAAGGCCACTCGAGGCTGATTCAGATGTGCGAGTGGCAAAGGAGCGTCTGATTTGCCACCTCTTAGGCAGCTGCCTTCCCCAACCTGGTGCCCTCCAGATGTGTGTGATTGCAACTCCCAGCATTCCCCCATCTGGGCACGCTACAAATTGTAATCCAACACATCTAGAGGGCACCAGGCTGGAGGAGGCTGTTCTATAGTGTGAGAAGGAAGCGGGACCCATAAACTTCAAATCAGTTTTGGACTTCACGTCAGCAGACAGCTCCTAAAATGTTCTTCCCCAAGGAAGCCCTTCCAAATAGTAACCCTGTCATGATGGTCAAAACTGGATAATGATGTGAAGCTCTGTGTATGAAGTATAATAGAATCAAACCATCCACAAGAGCAACCGTAACTCCGTGGTAGAGCAGTAGGTCCAATGATTTAAAAGAAAAGAAAAGGTGTGTGGCTGTTCTCTAGGCTATAGACCAGGAATGGACAACGTCAGGGGTTCGGGTGTCCCTCCATCCCTAGATCCCCACAGGCCACCCTCCCGCAACCGCTGCACCACCAGCAGCAACCCTCTCCCCCAAAAATCAATAGTTTTCCAACAAATTTCAGTGGCTAATCACTACAGAGAGGGAAAGTGACAAATTTAATTAAAGCAAATTTAATGTGTCACGTCTAATACTCCGTAACAGTGAAATCTGACAGCAAACCACCAATTTGGGGTGAGGGATGAATCCAGAGGAGGGGGTGCATGAGTCCTGTGGCTGCACGTTGCCCTGCTCTGGCTAGAGTCAAGGGGGCAATAGAGACTAGTGGCTCCAGTTTCCGGTGGGGCTGTAAATCCACTCTGGGTTTCAGTCCAAACCAGCCAGATGTTTCAAGGAGCTCTCCAAAGTGCTGAGCCCTATCCACAAGCTAGGTTCAGCACTTTGGATAGCACCCTCAGTGTTCTGGCTGAAACCCAGAATGGATTCACAGCCTCACTGAAATCGGAACCACTCGCAGTTAAACTTTCGAATAGATATGTGTAAAAAAAAAAACCACTCATTCCCTGATACATTTTTGACCAATATACAATTCTTGTTAACTTCCCTTATTTTATTTATTTATTTATTTATTTATTACATTTTTATACCGCCCAATAGCCGAAGCTCTCTGGGCGGTTCACAAAAATTAAAACCATAATAAAACAACCATCAGGTTAAAAACACAAATACAAAATACAATATAAAAAGCACAACCAGGATAAAACCACGCAGCAAAATTGATATAAGACTAAAATACAGAGTTAGAACAGAGTTGAAATCCCTGTGAACGTTGTACTTGACCGCTGCCCTTCTTTGAATGTGCTGTAAGGAAAACTGAAGGGGAGGGAACCTCCTGTACACCTTGGCCTTCGCTCATCCAGATGTTTGCCTGGTAGCACAGCAGCCAATCCTCCACCTGCCCCAAACTGTCTTTCTTACATAATTGTCCGTGCGTCGGTTCCAACACACTTTGGCAAAGACCCACTTGATAATTGCAGGTTAGAGAAAGACCATGCAGGATCCTCAAGAGCTCTGCCCTGGAATGCCTCCTGTAGCTTAGGTCAGGATTGAGCCAACAGAGCAATTTGAGGATGAGAGATCCTCGGCAATTATACAATTCCTGAGTCATGTTGCGCCAATTCCTTTGCTTGGGGAGGTGGGAAGAGACACCAGGTGGAAAGAGATTGTTGGGGAGGTGATGTAACTCTTATATTGTCGGTTGCAACACTTGCCAGCTGCATTGACAAACAACATCTTTGACGAGGCCAAAAGAGTCAGTAGGTAGACCCAAAAAATTAGCGACGTTCCTCTCAATAATGCAATGCTTCATCAGCTGATGGGATCAGCAGGAACATTTGATAAAGACTCGAGAACCATGGCTTCCATTTGTTCTTAGGAATAGGAAGGAATGGTGCCAAGGGTCAGCATTTTGGGGGCACCGGCCCAAGCCCTTGCCCCAGCCGGAAGCCCAATGGCTCTGCTGCTCTTTGAGGACAGCCAATTAGGCATTGTGAAAAAAGAGGAATGGCATTACCAAAACAGAGGGCAAAAGAGGACACCAATTAGCATAACATGTGCATGTGCAAACACACATACACACATATGTGCATGCACTATAATTTAAATAGAAATACAAGACAACTCACCATAGTGGCAAAGGCTGACCAGGTGCCTTGTGGGTCAGCTCAGTCTGCTGTCCAGTGCTCATTGTTGATTGGCTACTTCAAGGCCCCTCCCTTTTCCTCCTTATGGTACTTTGGCCTTAAACTAGACTTGGAGTGGACAGCTCATAGGGAACACCTTCAAATAAAGGACTATCCTCTGCCACCTCTCAGACCAGTCCTCTGAGAAGTAGGATACCTGGCTGCCCTCTGACTCCTCTTCCTTGTTGTCATTACCTGGTCACCTGTCCCTGGGCCTACACGAGTGAGCTGTGAGAGCTTCTGTTCACAATGCCATTGTTCCAAAGGAGAGAGGGCAAGAGAATGCGGAGCAGCTGCGGCAACAGCACGGAAGACCTGGTCCTGCTCAGCAAGAGGCCCACTGACTGAGAGCATTTTGCCAAAGGGCCCCTGAAAACCTAGCTTTAGCTTCTTAAGGCTGCTTCCTGAGGGAGGGCTCATGGGTCTATCAGTTAGAAGGCATTGAGCAGCTCTTCTGCTGTTTTCTCTAGTTGCTTGGGACCGCAATACCTGATGCAACGCCTCTCCCAACATGAACCTAACCGTACACTGTGCTCAACATCTAAGGTCCTCCTCCGACTGCCTACTCCGAGGGAAGCTCGGAGGATGGCAACAAGGGAGAGGGCCTTTTCGGTGGTGCCCCCCCCCAACTGTGGAATGATCTCCCCAATTAGGCTCATCTGGCGCCCGCACTGTTATCTTTCAGGCACCAGGTTAAGACTTTTCTCTTCTCCCAGGCATTTAACAGCATTTAACAACGCTAAGTTTGTCTTTTAACGGACCCCAGAATTGTTGTTTTAAATGGCTGCTGGTGTTTCTATACTGTTTTCATGTCTCTGGTGGTTTTTAAATTTTGTATATTTTTAATGTTTACTGTTTTTAGCTTTTGTGAACTGCCCAGAGAGCTTTGGCTGTGGGGCGGTATATAAATGTAGATAAATAAATAAATAAATAAATAAATAAGGAAAAAGATGGAAGAAGCAGTGGGAAAACATGGGAAGGCTACAAGTAGACACCATTGTTGTCTGGACACCCAATAAAATTCCATGAATGAGACAGGGCAGTTTCATAATAAAAGCCTTAATTGGACACTGCGTAAATAGGGAGGCAAGATAGAAATACGAATGCTAGAGTATATGGCCATTCACCTCTCTCTACGTGGAGAGCATGTGATGTCCCTCCTCAAATCTCTGCACATCACTTTCTGGCAAAAGTGTTGCATTTAAACCTCACCATAGCCTTACCCCACCCAGAAATGGCCCATTTTATCCAATAAAGCAAATGGCGCCCCCATATTCATGGTGGCAGACATAAAACCAACTAAATAACACAACGGATTCCTCTTCATTGGTTTCTAGAAATCTGAGGCAGGCTGCCTTCCCCAACCTAATGGTAGTACAGGGCCTCTCTTTAGGATTACCTTGTCCTTTAAGATTAATCCACCACCTATCTTTAGGATTACCCATATCTTTCTGTTCATATTTCAAAAAATACCCTGCCTGTGTCCTTCAGCTCTGCTACAACCCTTACCCATCTCAGGATCTTCTCCTCTTAAACACTCCTACTCATTCCCACATGTTGCCTGGGACATCCTCCCAGGATTCCTACATAGTTTCACCTCCCACCTTCTCTCTCCATCTTCAAAGCTCTCCTCAAAACCTTCCTCTTCTTTGGATGTTTTGACCTAACCCCAGAACCAAAACCAAACCTAAACACATATAACTATAGCAGTAAATGTGACACTCACCATGCCAATTTGGTTGTGTGAATTCATCCTTCAGCTTCTAAGTCTTAGAGGAATGAAGGCTGTGTAGCAGGAGAACTTAGGAAAATAAGGGACCTCCCAGTAGAAACAGTGAAACAGGAACATCTGTAACACTACTCTAAATGGCACCTCCCAAACATCTTCATGCTATCAAGTGCTTTCTAATAACAATAAGTTGCTTAAACTAGATTGTCGCTTTCCTTTCTACTTCAAACTCCCTCGCAGCAGGCTGAACCATTAGATCAGCGCATCGTCCCTGTTCCTAGAGAACCCAAGTCTGTTTTATTACTTCAGGGTTAACTGGGACTTGACTGCCTCGCTCAACATTGATATTGGCATACTTCTCTTCCGAACGCAGAACAGTGAGAGCAGTTTGTAATGACATGCTTGACTTGCCCAAGCCGCTTTGGGAGTGTTCCTTCTTAGGGAGTCTCCTGGTCATTTAAAAACTGATTCTGTGTGTGTGAACCAAGCGGAGAAATCCAGACCATTATATATGCACTTGCATAGCCAGCAAGCTACCTGCTGACTAAGCTAGCTAGGACTGGGTTATGTCCATTTTACTTGTGATCTCTGTCTAGGAACCTGACCCAATAACCTAGTGAAACTATGGCCGTTTTCTACACCTCCCTTTTTTCCCAGGATCATCCTTGGATCATTCCTGTGCATACAAATGACACACAGGGGATCCCGGGAGCAGGCAGGGACGATCCCTCCATTTTCCTGGGATAACCCTTAGGTGTAGAAAGGGCCAAAGATAAAGGTAAGCAAACAGTGACTCTGGCCGTTGCTAGATGAGGGTTTAGCCTGGGCTGATACCCGAGCTCACCCCTGTGCATCCAGATGACACACAGGGGATCCCGGGGTCAGCCCGGGCTAAACCCTCCCTTGACCCAGGATAACCGGATCTACTTGTGGCCCGGTATTTCCGCAGCCCTGGGCCGAGCCTGGGGCTGCGGAAGGTCTAGCTGGTTCCTTGGCTTTTACTGGCTACGCAGCTTACTCATGAGTAGCCGGGAGAAACTGCGCTGTGCTCATTGGGCCGGGGGGGGGAGGGATGGGGGAAAGAGCTGAGCCAGGGTGGGGAGATCGTGGCTGGGGGGGCAGAGGGGGCATCGGACATGGCGAGCAGGGGGGCCAGGCGAGCGAGCAGGGGGGCCGAGCGAGCGAGCAGGGGGTCAGGCAAGCGAGCAGGGGGGCGGGCGAGTGGGGGGGGCCGGGGGGGCGTTTCTAGAAAACAGGGAGAAACTCATAGAG
Source organism: Elgaria multicarinata webbii (assembly GCF_023053635.1). Taxonomy (NCBI): domain Eukaryota; kingdom Metazoa; phylum Chordata; class Lepidosauria; order Squamata; family Anguidae; genus Elgaria; species Elgaria multicarinata. The sequence continues at coordinate 12,282,203 of NC_086180.1, forward strand.
AGCTGTTTTAACAACCACCCACAGACAGGCTGGCAGTGCAATTTAGCCATTTGGATTTATTTCACGGCAAGAATGGTAGACATCAAACCTGCAAGCCCATCGAAATGATTGTCAACAGAAATCTTTGAAGTGTGTGTTATGCACTGTACTCACATTGTATGTATGTAGTTATGGTGTGTAGCTGGGGGGGGGGCAAAATTAAATCGCAATCCCTCAATATTATACACTTTTTAAGCTGGAGAAAAAATTCCAAATATACCATCAAAAAGTTAAGGTACTCAGCATTGATAGAGTTTCTCCTGGTGCTATTGTAGATTGTTTAAAACCTATAACCTTTTCCTCGAAAGAGGGGGAAACATAATCATCAATAGAGCTAAGAATTACAAATGAAGATGACCGACATTTGTTTCAATTCTGGAGAGGTAGCTTCTTGATCATCCATTTTAAAAGTAGTCCCTTAATGCTCACTTGCAATGGCCTTAGCTAATGCTTATTCTATCCACTTTGTACCACATCATCCAATCTTAGTGGACAATATTAATGGCACTAATTTGTTTTGTTATAAAAGGAGTACAATATATATTAGTCCCACACACGTCACTTGCAGAACGTAGTGGTCACTCCCAATACAGCCATCAAGCAAATTTTCCAAAAGAATCTAAAGCTACAATGTTATGTCTTGGGAGTAATGGGAATGTCGGCATCAGTGGTACTTAATAACAAAACTAGGCTCAGCATCAGAGAGCTTCGGCTATTGGGCAGTATAAAAATGTAATAAATAAATAAATAAATAAGAAAATTCCATCTATTTGCTGGAATGTATTCCTGTGGACATGATCATGGTGGCTCCACTTTTCCCAGTCAGTGTCATCACAGAAATTGCTGCTGATCCTATTTTTGGTCACCTGTTTCACACATTGCAACTTGTCCAAGCGGGCCCATCACTGGGAACTGTTGAGAAAGGCTGCATGGCTGAGAGGTGAATTGTGCAAATCCATGCTAGGCAGGGCCGGTGCTACCATAGAGGCCACTCAGGCAGCCGCCTAGAGCGCCAAGCTAAGAGGCGCACCGGGCACAGCGCAGCACTCACGCGTGTTGGCTGTGAGCTGGCTCGACCCGAAGATTCAGCTGGGCCTGGGCGGGCGAGATGGCGCCCTTCGCCCGCCCAGCCGAAGCGAAGACAGGGACACTGGGGTGGGGGTGGGGCGGCTCCACGTTCGGACTTCTGGAACGCACCCGGAAGAGAGAGAGAGAGAGAATGGGAGAGAATGCATGGGGTCTTTGAGTGAATGCATGTGTTCATGTGTGTGTTTGTTTGGAGTGAGTGATGCTGAGTGTGTGTGTGCGCGCGTATGATTTGGGGGGAATGATTTGGAGGGGATATTCCTATTAAATAATGCATTTTAGACCCATAGACGTTCCTTTTCCATTTTTTTGCTATAATTGGCATGACGTATTTCTTGCACTTTAAAATAAATTTAGCATTTTCAAGTTTTGTGCTTCTTATTTTTTCCAGGAAACATATGTTCTTAAAAATCAAAGTTGGCATTTTGGGGGGAGGGGGTGAAAGTAGCTCACCTTGCCTAGGGCGCAAAATAGTCTGGCACCGGCCCTGATGCTAGGGAGAGGAGAAATTAATAGTGTGAATGCAAGCTAACAGTACAATCCCATACTTGCCTATTCAGACATAAGACGCAGAGTTCAAGGGGGCTTACTCACAGGTAAGTCCATAGGATTGTAGCCTAAGTGTGGATTTGCACATCCAAAAGTTTGTCTGAATCCCCACTGTGTTGGGTTACTATTCTTCAATGGTTTCAAGAAGTGTCTTGCTAAAAATAAGTGGATTTCACTCCTCCATTTATTCACGTGCCTTCAGGGCAGCAAGCAATGCAGGCAGGCAAGGCAGTGGATTCTAGACCATGAAGTATTATCCTCAGTTGGCAGATTACATTTTAAGTATTTAATTCTGTTCATATCCCACCCATCATAAAAATCCCAGGGTGAATAGCAATATTAAACAATAAAATACAATGATAAAATGCAGCACGTCTAATTAAAGCAACAACAGTCAGCAAAGAGAAACGAATACACAACAGAACTGCAGTCATATTCATTGACCGCTCATAAATGCCCAGGGAAATAGATTGGATTTAGCCTGGTGTGAAATGCCAGTAAAGTTGGCACCAAGCTCACCTCTAAGGGAGGGGATTCCAGAGTTGGGGGCCTACACAGAGAAGGCCCTATCTTGTGTCACCAGCCAATGTCCTTGCCTAGTAGTGGGACAACAAAATGAGCCTCTCCGCCAGATCTAAGGGCAGATTTATAAGATATGATCTAACTGCACGCACGCACACACACAGGTACAGAGGACGGTCCTTGAGCTAGTGAAAGAAATCACATAAATATTGTTGCAGATAAAAACAGCTCTTCACCTATGGCTGAACTTCTCTGCTAAAATGGCTGCTCAGCCTTTGACCTCTCCACCCATGTCCGAAAACAAAAAATTGCACAACATCTTTAAAAAATACGGAAGAGAATTAACTGTTATTACATTGCTTTATTCCAAAATCAACTGAATGAATAGAAAAGTTGTTCCCTTGAGTCAATGTACAAAGCCAAAGATCGTGTTGCTGGTTTTCAAGCCAGTAATTGTTTGATGGGCTAAGGATATCTTTGATTAGAACCCTAAAGGTCCAGTGGATTCATCACAGCCACCACTTGGAGATTTTAAATTGTTCCATGTAGCTGCCATGATAAAGCAATAAACATAGGATACAAACAGCAACACAAAACATTTATTAAAGTAACAGTAACAGTAAACCCTCCAAGTTATAACATAAAGGTCAATTTTAAGTTGGACTAGAACATCCAGGTCTTTAAGTAGGGTGACCATATTTGGGAAACCAAAAAAGAGGACACCTAGTGTGTGTGGGGGGGGGGAAGCAGCTTTCTGAGTCCTGCAGAAAGTACGTTATTCCCCCACCACCTTAAAGAACCCGATTGGAGTGGAGGAGGGGAAAGGATTTCATTCTGCACTACCACCATCCACTCCAATTGGGGCCTTTTCTATAATGTCCACGAATGACCCACTTTCCCCTTTAAGACCTCAATTGGAGCTCGGGGTGGAGGAATGATGTGCCTCAAGAAAGCATGTCATTCCCTCCTGCCATGCTAATGGCAGCCTTAAAGGGGAAGGTGTGTCATTCCAGGACATTATTGAAAATTATAGGAAATCCCCCCTGACACCATGGAAAGAACAAAAACCAGGACAAATCCGGGGAAATCCTGACAGTTGGTCACCCTACTTTAAGCCTCATTTAAAATCCGTCAGGGAGGAAACCAAGCACAGTTACTGGAAGGATGGGGCTAACACAAAGAAGGACCTGTTTCTTGTTCCCACCTACTTCATAAATCTTACCAGGAGGCACATGAGCAGGGCCTCCATAGCTGATATTAGGGCCTGGGAGTTCATACAGCTGTAGGCTGTCCCTCAAAGAACTTGGTCCCCAGCCATTTAGGGCTTTAAAGGTGATCACCAGCCTGAGGTGGGAGGACGCGTACTACTGCTGCCACTGCCATGCCCAACCCCCACCCAGATGAGAGAGGCTCCAGGAGTTGGGAAGCCACCACCTTTTCCAGCACCTTACCCATGAATGGTACATTAGACTCTGAGTAATCATGATCTAGAACAGGAGTGTGGAACCTCAGATGGCCCCGCCCCTTCCAATGGCCCTGCCCCCTTTTCTCCAACCACTGATTTTTTTTTTGGTGGCTTCCTGGCTTTTATGCAGTTTTCCCCCTCTTCTAAAAGGATGAAATGCCTCTTTTATGGCTTAGATTTTGGCAAGAACTACTTTAAGCTAAAATATGCTGGTATGTTGACCCCACTCATTTTGCCTTCGGGGCCCCCAAGTGCTTCTACAAAATGCAATTCAGCTCTTGGGCTGAACAAAGCGCAAGATCCCTGATCTAGAATCAAAGCATCCAGATTTGGGCTTGGTTTTTTGGGGGTTGTTGTTTTTAAAAACAAAAACAACGCTTTAACCACTGCCTCTGTAAATGAAATGGGAACTACACCCTCTCTCAGAGGGGTATCAAGGACCTCTGAAGTCCAGATGGCAGATCTTTATATCCAGGAAGTACATGGATCCAAAGAGCAGGTGGTAGGTCTCAAACCTCCAAGGAACTGGTCCACAACGTCAGGCTGCACTAGCAGAAACTTATTAAAAACAACATGATTAGATGAAACCACGACTGCATCCATCTCTGACTCAATCAAAACAATGGCATCTAAGTTGAAGGACTGCAGGCAGTTTCAGGGCATCTTTACAGTAAGGGGAAATCACGTTCCTTAACCAGGACATTTGTGCTTCCGACTTTGGGGCACAATTGTTATGGGCTGCATTACACGTGCAGAGAGGGGCAACCACGGGATTTGAATTGAATGCTTCCTCTTCATTCAGTTCCACTGAGACAGTGCTATCTAGTGGTGAAAGATCCTGCTTTTTTCAGGATTCTACCACTTTAAAAGTGGTTCTTTTCATGGCGGAATTTCGAAGAGATACTTTGGGAGATGTCCTGGTCATTGATGACATTGTGTAAAAGACCCGCAAACTTTCGTGAGTGGCCAATCATGAGCGTGGAATAAGTTGCTTGTTTAAAGGAGCCCTTAGTCTGCAAAATGTAGTGCAAAGCTGGTTACAGCGAGCCATTGAGTGTTCTATCTGGTCTCCCAATCAGAATGAGTGTGTTCCCCCAATAGAAGGGTCGATCTCCAGATGTTCTAAACTTCAACTCCCAGAAGCCCCTGCCAGCATGGCTAATGATCAGGGATGCTAGGGGTTGAAGCCAAATCATCTAGGGGTCTATTTTCTGCCCACACCCACACCAATGAAGTGTATTTCATTACTCTTTCAGCTTTCAGATACTAAATCAGACTTTTGCTCTTTCTCTGCCAGCATCATCTGCTCAGTCAAAAAGGAGTCTTATCCATGAGCATTCTAACTGGAGACCCCAGGAACTGAGCCTGGGACCTTCAACCGGCAAAGTAGATGCAGCATTATTATTATTATTATTATTATTATTATTATTATTATTATTTATTTATTTATTTATATAGCACCATCAATGTACATGGTGCTGTACAGAGTAAAACAGTAAATAGCAAGACTCTGCCACATAGGCTTACAATCTAATAAAATCATAGTAAAACAATAAGGTGGGGAAGAGAATGCAAACAGGCACAGGGTAGGGTAAGCAGGCACAGGGTAGGGTAAAACTAACAGTATAAAGTCTGCACAACATCAAGTTTTAAAAGCTTTAGGAAAAAGAAAAGTTTTTAGTTGAGCTTTAAAAGCTGCGATTGAACTTGTAGTTCTCAAATGTTCTGGAAGAGCGTTCCAGGCATAAGGGGCAGCAGAAGAAAATGGATGGAGCCGAGCAAGGGAAGTAGAGGCCCTTGGGCAGGCGAGAAACATGGCATCAGAGGAGCGAAGAGCACGAGCGGGGCAATAGTGTGAGATGAGAGAGGAGAGATAGGAAGGAGCTAGACCGTGAAAAGATATGATCCCTCCTCAAAACCTGCCTTGTTGCTGTTACCAAGCTAGTTTACAGAACAATCCGAAACAGCCAGCTCACTCCAGGGTCCTGCTTCAGGCAAGGCTGAGATGGTACAAGTTCCAAAAGCCGGTTTACAAGGCAGTCCAAGGTCTAGGCCAGCTGAGTGCAGGCAAAGAACAAGAATCCTGGCAAGGCCAACCCACAAGCAGGGTCATAAGGCAGTCCAAGGTCTAAGCCAGCAAGGTGCAATCAGAGAGCTAATATCCAGGCAAGGGTGATTCCAAACACAGATAGGGTGACCATATGAAAAGGAGGACAGGACTCCTGTACCTTTAACATTTGCACAGAAAAAGGAATTTCAGTAGGTGTTATTTGTATACATGCAGCACCTGGTGAAATTCCCTCTTCATCACAATGAAGATATAGTAGAGGGACCAGATACAAAAGAGGGCAGGGCTCCTGCAGCTTTCACTATTGTGTTGAAGAGGGAATTTCACCAGGTGCTGCACGCATACAAATGACACCTGCTGAAATCCCCTTTTCTACACAACTATTAAAGGTACAGGAGCCCTGTCCTCCTTTTCATATGGTCACCCTATGTAGGAGCGTACACAGACATCTTATGTTCTTTTGTTAAGTGTTTAACTGTATTCAGTGTATGCAGTTGGGTGCGCTTTGGGCTCTGTTCTTACTTGTATTTTTCCAACTGCAGCCTATTTTTCTGTTTTGGGGAGAAGGGTAGTTTCAGTGGATCCAGAGATGCCCTGCCACGTCTCCTTTTGGGTTCTTCCACTAGCAGAAACAACATCTGTGGGACTCGTAGGCCAACAGAGTTTTCTGGGGGGATCCAAAGCAGAAATGCTATGTGTTGTGATTCTGAGCCCTTCCACTGAGGTGTGAAACAGTAAAGAGGTCTGCAGTACAATCCACAATGCTTTATTCAGTAAACAGACATCTCTTCACACCTGAAGGGAGTGTAAATGCTAGGAGGTATCCTTTAAGCTTAATTAGCCAAACAAAGCAAGGCAAGTTGCATGTCAACTAAATGGACAGTTTCCCGCGGTGCCCAACAGGCTTTTATTGAACCCTTCCTTCAGGGAAGGTCTTCAAGTTGTAACTTCTGGTGAGTGGCTAAACTTCCCCCTCTCTTTCTGGTAGTGACAGCGTAACTGGGTGGCTGCCCTACCTGTTTGGCATGGAGGAAATTAATTGCTCCTAAAGCTTGAGCTTTGAACTTTTTCAAACATTCAGAATTTTCTGCATGTCTACACTGCTCAAGCTTCAGTTTAAAACAAAAATGAGCAAAATCGGTCCTGTAGATCTCGAGTAATAAGCCTTACACTACTGTATCCTTATATAAGATTTCAGTTGTAGAATTTGTCCCTCTTTTTTTTTAACAGAGGAAACTGGTGTCAGAAGGGCAGGTGGGACATTTGTTTGCTTGTTTCATTGAGATCCTGCCCAAGAAATTTAAGGTGGCATACATGGTTCTGCCTGCTCCTTTTTATCCAAACAACAATCTTGTGAGGTAGGTTAGGCTAAGAGATTCTGACTGACCCCAGGATCACCTCATGAGAACTTTGTGGTGAAGTGAGGCTTTGAACCTGGGCCTCCCTAGTCCTAGCTACCACATTTCTGGAAGGTCTCTTGGAACGGCAATGTATTTTCCATAAACGGTTTGCCTTCGCCAGAAATCGCCATCACAAAGAGGGCTCAAAACATGTTTTTGTTTGCCTGTTTTTTCAATGCAAGATATGATCCTCAGGAATCCAGATACCAGTTGTAGTGGAGCCTTGCTTTACCCTGAGTGTGTATCAATCGCTGTCCTTTTGCTGTTTGTTTTGGAAACTTTATTTCCCATCAGCTAATTCAAGGTGGCAGCCAGGACCAGTTCGCTGTGTAATCCAAGAGCTGTTTTCGCTAATGTGCCCTGATAACATTCACTTTGGTCTGGAGTCCCGTGACAAATGCCCCCAGTTCATCAGCAATAGAGCCAGTGAGTTCTGTCTCCGGAGTGGTGTTTTCCTTAAAAAGACAAGGCGAAACAGGGCTGGTTGCATATGCTTTTACAGTCATTGGGGCATGTTGTCTTGATGATACAGTTGCCAAGTCAACAAGATATGAAAATCTTTATGAAAACCTTTCGAAAAGAAAGCTGTTGGAAACACCGGCTCATATAAACATATCTGGTGTAAATATACAGAACAGGATAACGTGGACTTCTTTTGGAGAGAGTTAGGTGCATGGAGGGAAAAACTTTGCTATTTCTTTTTTTAACCCTCCTTGTCATTCAAATGTTACCTGGAGCAATTAGATACTGTGTGGACAGTTACACCACTCCAGAGAAAATCCTCATTGGAACTCTCAGTAGTATTCTTGGAGCAGCATTGATCTGTTGCAGCAAAGACAGCAAAAAAGTCTAGTGGCATTTTGAGGATTAAGCGATTGATTTGGGCCTAAGCGTTTTGTAGTCTTGAGCCGCAGAACTTGTTTTCTGTGGCTCAGACTGCGGGTGTTTCCAGATGAAGCTCTCCGAGTGCTCATCTACACAGGATATTCCACTATGAAAGCGGTATGAAAATGGTATATAAAAGGCAGGAGTCACACTACTGCTTTATAGCGATATTGAAGTGCACTGCAGGATCTACACTACTGGTAATAAAGAGCACTGACAACCGTTGGGGCCCATGCCACATCTACACCAAGCAGGATATAACACTATGAAAGCAGTATGAAAGCAGTATATGGTAGGTGTCAATGGGCCCCAACAGTTGTAAGGGTACTTCAATACCGCTATAAAGCAGTAGTGTGGCTCCTGCCTTTTATATACCTAGGGTGACCATATTTTGGAAACCAAAAAGGAGGACAACATGGTCGCCCCCAAGGGGGCGTGTCCAGTACCAAGGGGGCGTGCCCACCCGAACATAGCCTTGGTCACAAGTCTGATTTTACAGCACACATTTAAGACAAATCTGTTCTACATAACATCTTAATGCTAAAATCACTGAAATAAAGAACAAGTGAGAGATTCAATGTATCTGAAATTAACTTCACTCACTCCTACTTTTGTAGGTTTTGCTGTACTTTGAAGCTTTTGCTATACTCTGTGTGTTACATTCTCCCCTTCCCTCAAATATCTTTTCTGACTGTATCTTCACTCATTGCAACCTGCTGTTGTTGTTAACAGGGTTTGCTACTGGCCCCAGATCTGTTTCAAATTTGGTACGGCTAAAGCTCTACCTAAAAGCTATCATGGTGCCAACTTTCAGCTCTTTATCTTTAAAAATGACAGTTTAAAAAATAATAATTTTAAAACCTCATTTTTTAAAACCTGTCCTACAGAGGACTCTCCTCTATTTGAAAGGCTGCCAGAGGACCACCTCTACTTGAAGACGTCCTCTATTTGAGGGGCCATTCTATTCCAGTCTGGTTTAGAGGTGAAGAACTCCAACAACTGAGTCCCATCCACAGTGCACACCTGGACAGCAGACTGAACAGGTAGGCACACAGATCACCTGGTCACCATTTTCCGCACTGTGGTGAGATGTACTGTATTTCTATTAAAATTATTACATTTTGTTTCTAAATTTATATCCTCATACATGACCACCCTAGGACTACTAGTATTTGTGACCATTGCTGTCTGAGGCTGACGGGAGCTAAGATCCCAAACCCCTAGAGGTACCTTATGATGATGATGATGATTGATTGATTTATATCCCACCTTTTCCCCAGTACTGGGACTCAAGGCCATTTACAAGATTAAAACATGTACAATTAAACATATAAATATAAATTACGAAAGTTGAAATATAATTAAACCTACAGTAAAATTTAAAACATGTTAAAAAATTAAAAAACTGTAACAGGTTAAAAAAGGGGGGGGGGGAATCCAATACATTAACATAGGTCCAGTATTGTTCCAAAAGCCTGCTGAAACAAAAAAAGGTTTTGCCTGCCTCCGAAACTGTAGCACAGAGGGAGCCAGCCTAGCCTCCCTGAGAAGGGAGTTCCAGAGCCTTGGAGCAGCCACCGAGAAGGCCCTCTCCCTCGTACCCATCAGGCGTGCCTGGGATGTTGGTCGGACTGAGAGAAAGGCCTCCCCAGAAGATCTCAGAGCACGGGCAAATTCTTAGGGGAGAATACGTTCTTTCAGATAACCTGGACAGAAGCCGTAGAGGGCTTTATAGGTGATAACCAGCACTATGAATTGTGCCCGGAAACAGACAGAGGTTGGGGAAGGCTAGTCTACTCTGACAGCGCCCTCCGCCAGCCACTGCTGGGATGTGGGCCCTTCACAGATGCCCATTCATGCCTACCCTTGTCACCAGCCCTGCATGCCGTCTACTGAGCTCCATCCCCTCCCCATTTTATTGATGCCACAGACGCATGTTTCCTGAACATCAGCCCCCTCACTTTGCATTGCAAACTGCATGGGAAAACAGAGGGGTCTTTCAAAGGCAGGTTGTGATATGGCCAAGAAAAGAAGTAGAAAAATATAACTGTGTGCCCCAAGATCCTTTATGGATCATGACCGTGTCCTTTGTTAACTGGCACAGTTGAGTTTCTTTTCTGCCCCTTGACTTAGCATTGGACCCGGATCTTACTGGCATGGATGTCGGCGCGTTGACTGGAGTTCCTTTTTGCCCGTTTGGGCTGTGAGTAATCGGCACGACGCGACGCGTCTCCGTCGCTAGAAGCGGTTGTTTTTAAAACATCTGTGATGCACAAACGTATTTCGAAAAGGAAAAAGGTTAGACAATTATAACTCACCCTGGAAACTGGCATTGCAATGAGATGATGTACAAGCAACTAATTGCATTTGTGTCATCCTCAATACACCATTGTTAAAATAGCAGCAAGGGGAGAACTGAAGTCGCACAGAAACTTCAGGGGGATTTCACACCACGCTTCATTCTGCAGGCGCCTGGCAGTTGGATGACAAGGCAGCACAAAAATCGCTGGGTGGAGAAGTTTTTGTATTGCGCAATATCTTTGGATGTTGTTGGACTACAATTCCCACCACCCCCAGCCAGCATGGCCAATAGTCAGGGAAGATGGGAGTTGCACCCCAGTCTTGCCCAACCTCATGCCCACCAGATATGTTGGAGTCCATGGAGGCTGGGACGGTGAATCCACTCCAGGTTTCAGTCAGAAATCTAGAGAAGCTATCCACATGTCCTGTAGACATCTGACTGGTTCTGACTTAAACCTGGAGCGGATTTACTACCCCACTGACATCGGAGCCACCAACCCGTCAGTGGTTGGAGTGCAACTCCTATCAGCTCCAGCTAACATGGCCATGGGGTGGCTCATTGTCGTCTGGGGATGCTCATTGATCCAGCACTGTCACTGGAGGCACAGGTGACTTTGGTGACTAGGAGTACCTTCTACCAGCTCTGGCAGTTACGTCCATTCCAGGACAAGGCTAGCTTGTGGTCCATGCACTGGAAAATTCAAAATTGGGTTGCTGCAATGTACTTTAGGAGGGGCTGCCTAAAGATTGATCCAGAAGCTGCTGAATGCTGCAGCCAGAGCAGTAATGGGAATGGCTTGTGTCACCAGGATATTTCACTTTAGCTGAAGGAAATGTACTGGCTACCTTGATGCTACTGGGCCAGGTTTAAGGTTTTGGCACTTGTTTACAAAACCTTGAAGAACTCTGGACCAGGAGACTTAAGAAATCACCTGATTCCCTCCTGGCCAGTGGCTGTGCTCATCAGGACATCCCCTCCTGGTGATACCCAAGATTTCAGACATTTGGTCCACGATGGCTCAGAATGGGGCTATTAATGTCATAGCACCTACTCCCATAGCACCAACTCTTCCACTGCAGATTAGGCAGGCGCCAACTCTTCTGGGTTCTCAGCACCTAATAAGAACATATCCTTTCCAACAGGCATTCACAGGAAGGTCATCTTGTCCTCTGTACATCGATTACACATTTCTTTAATATAGACAACCCATAAATATCACTAAATAAATAAACAATAAAAAGCAGTAAAAAGAATCAACAAGCTTGGGAGGATTTTTTTTTCTTAAAAAAATATGTTTTGACTTGGTGCCAAAATGATGTCATTTGGGGAGAGACTTCCACAAATGGGGTGCCACCACCGAGAAGGCCCTCTCTCTCCAGTTGCCACCTGCGTCAGTTTAGTGGCAGAGTCTCCGAAGATATTCCCTAACCATGCCTGCCGCTATCTTGGTGCCAGGAAATCAGCAGGGGAAGTGAATTAAATTAATGCAGATTGAACAAGCAATGTACTCAGCCTGGGGGGATGGAAGGACCCTTACCCAGGGGAGACCACTGCTGGTCTCTTGCCAGGAAGGAGGTCCGGGGGACAGACACAAAAATATGGAGCCATCCCTTAGTGCAATTGAGCCATTCACATGATCTCTCTCTCTCTCTCTCTCTCTGATCTGCCAACTGTTCTCTAAGGGCCATAGAATTGCTCTTTCTATGGTTAAACTACTTCATAGAATCATAGTAGAGTTGGAAATGGCATAAAAGACCATCGAGTCCTCAATGCAGGAATCCACCTTAAAGCATCCCTGACAGATGGTTGTCCAGCTGCCTCTTGAATGCCTCTAGTGTGGGAGAGCCCACAACCTCCCTAGGTAACTGATTCCATTGTTGTACTGCTCTAACAGTCAGGAAGATTTTCCTGATGTCCAGCCGGAATCTGGCTTCCTGTAACTTGAGCCCATTATTCCATGTCCTGCACTCTGGGATGATCGAGAAGAGAACCTGGCCCTCCTCTGGGTGACAACCTTTTAAGTGATTGAAGAGTGCTATCATGTCTCCCCTCAATCTTCTCTTCTCCAGGCTAAACACGCCCAGCTCTTTCAGTCTCTCTTCATAGGGCTTTGTTTCCAGACCCTTGATCATCCTGGTTGCCCTCATCTGAACACGCTCCATCTTGTCTGCGTCCTTCTTGAAGTGTGGTGCCCAGAACTGGACGCAATACTCTAGATGAGGCTTAACCAGGGCCAAAATGTCCTCTTTAAACATTTATCTACTGCCTTCTAATTTAGTTTTGTTCTATTATTATTATTATTATTATTATTATTATTATTATTATTATTATTATTATCTAAAGAGCTATCAAGTGTTAATAGTTGTCATAGTGTTCCCAAGAGATGTTACTGACAGCTAGAGAAGCTTTCAAGAACTCAACTGCTGCACCAAGGCAAAGTTCCTTGCAACCACCTCCTCTGCAAACTGAAGACTTAAATCTACTCTGAAGATTGATCGCTCCGTTTTTTAAACGCTTTACTGAAACTTTGTCCACACACCCCATTGTTCTGTTTTGCTCTGATAATGCATCTGCCAGTCTCCATCACCAAAAGGCAAATATAAAAGGAGGCAGCAAAAAAACCCAGATAGATCTATATAGATGCATGTGAGCAAGTGGCTTCCGCGGGTGGGCTTCTGCAGGTAGCGTGCAAGGAACTTTGGCAGTGCCATGGCCCCAGCGGACAGTTCTGTGCCAAACGGCACAGCGGAAACTGGTGCCAGCCCTGTATATATGCGCGTGCGTGTGCGAATTTAATGTCTGTTTTTTGCAATCAGTTCCCCCACCCCACCCCAACCACTTACAAGTATGGCAAGTACTGTTTTAGGCATTTAGCTATTTATGGTCTATTTTAACATGCCCAGAGGCCACAACGATTGTCACGTAATAGTTTTATGTGAATAAAGGATGATGCAGGCAAGCGACAGGACAAATGTTTGGTGCAATTATCGCGCATCTCTGGCTGTTTCATGGCATAGCTTTGCCCGCTCCGCAGCAGCAGGGGATGCATTTCACCTGAAGTTGAAAGGGTCACATCAACCCCCTGCTAAATGAAGCAAGCAAGGTACAAGGGGAGTGCAGGGAATCACAGCATCGAAAGAAGCTGTCGTACCGATTCTTTTTCGCCTCCGAAAAATAGCACCTGTAGAGTCATATAAAAATGGGATGCAGCTTCATTGGGGGGGGGGGCGGCGAGTCACAAGAACAGAGAAAGAAAAGCCCTATTTGCAGCAAATCTGCACATTCAGCGAGCAGCTGCAATTAATTTATACCATCGAAATGGGCTCTTGCCGCATTCAACCCAGAACAGAGCTTGGATTGGCCTTAAGGCATTGTTCCGCCCTTTCCCCCGGGGTCAGTGATTGGCTTAAGTCAGAGAGAACCCCAAACATTAACTCCAACAGAATATCCAAGTCACAGCCACATGCGTATGGCGTTGGTGGTGGCACCATATGGAGCATGGTGTAGAGGATGTGGATAGAGAGACATTTTTTCTCCCTCTCTCTTAACACTAGAACCTGGGGTCATCCCATGAAGCAGATTGGTGGGAGATTCAGGACAGATAAAAGGGAGGACTTCTTCACACAGCGCATAGAATCATAGAATAGCAGAGTTGGAAGGGGCCTACAAGGCCATCGAGTCCAACCCCCTGCTCAATGCAGGAATCCACCCTAAAGCATCTCTGACAGATGGTTGTCCAGCTCCTTCTTGAATGCCTCCAGTGTGGGAGAGCCCACAACCTCCCTAGTTAACTGATTCCATTGTCGTACTGCTCTAACAGTCAGGAAGTTTTTCCTGATGTCCAGCCGGAATCTGGCTTCCTTTAACTTGAGCCCGTTATTCCGTGTAGTTAAAACTATGGAATTCGCTACCACAAGATGAAGTGATGGCCACTAATTGGGATGGCTTTAAAAGCAAGTTGGACAAATTCCTGGAGAAGGCTATCCATGGCTACTAGTCCTGATGGCTATGTGCTACCTCCAGTATCAAAGGCAGTAAGCCTATATGCACCAGTTGCTGGGGAACATGGGTGGGAGGGTGCTGTTGCATCACGTCCGGCTTGTGGGCTTCCTGTGGGGAGCCACTGGTTGGTCAACAGAATGCTGGACTGGATGGAGCCTTAATCTGATCCAGCATGGCTCTTCTTATGTTCTTAATTATAATAGTAAGAAGAAGAAGCTATGAAGGCTTGGAGGGTCCTTTGGGCAAGTTGCTTTCGATCAAGAGGGTCTCACACACCGCAGAACTTCTGCTCACCTCTCTGCTGCCCACCAACACATCATTTATGCCACCAACTGTGCTGACTCTGCTAGCCAACACCACTGTTTTTTGCTCCTTCCTAGACTTCTTAGTGCCCTTTGCCAATCTTTGCTGTGGTTTCTTGCCTTTGTCATGTGTTCAAAGGTATTTTTATCCCCCACTCCCCTGGCTGCTATTAGTTCCATCCTTCAGCTAATTGCTTGCTTTGATCCCTTTGGTAAATTATGCAATGTTTGTTTGCCATTCGATCTCTACTGATTGTGTCGTAGAAACGCCGGATTGTTTACAATGGGTATCATGTGAGCCCTCTGCTGTGGGTACACTTGGACATTGCGCCAAGATCTTGGGTAACGTAGGCAGTCAATAATACATGTTTATCTCTCTTTTTTTCTAGTCAATAATACATGTTTATCTCTTCTTCTTCTTCTTCTTCAAGATTATGACCTTTGAATTAGAGATGGGCGAGGTTATAGTAACAACAGCAGGACCAGATCTACACCAAGCAGGATATAACACTTTGAAAACAGTTTGAAAATAGTACATGCAATGTGTTCTGCGCCTGAACAGCTGTCAAAATAGTTATAAACCGTTATAAAGTAGTAGTGTGGATTCTGCCCTGAAGTGGCTTCAGAGTTCCTCTTGGTTTTGTTTTATTCGCTTCCCTTTCTGGTTTTATTGCACTGTGGTTTAATACTTTTAATGTGTATCTTAATTACTGTAACCTGCCCTGAGATTATAAAGAAGGGCAAGTGGAGTTTAGCTGGAGAGGAGTTCCAAGCAAAACCTCAGCTCCGGTGGGCCCTACGCATAGGGCTGGGCCCTGGCAACTGCCCCTTTATGCTGGATGCTGATGTCAGGACCGATCCATCTCATTAACTTAGCAAGCTTTAATTGATTATAAGCGTATCAAGGTTGCCATGATGTAGTCCCCATCACCAGACGACCTTCTATAAGGTTTTGCATCACAACCAAAATAAATCAGCCATTTGCATGTCGCTTGGAATTTGGGGATGGGAAAACTCTGCAAAGAACACACAGCTGTTCAAGGACTGATGTTCATGATTCAATCCAGTAGCACTTTCCTGTGAGTCAGTCACACAAGCAAAGGTGTGTTAATTAGTTCAATCACACCTCAGTGCTATGAAGAGAGTGTAAAAGTCGTATATGGATCATTCTCACCCCACCAGTGTGATGTGGCTTCTACATTTTTGATGTGGTATTTATTGATTGATTTCCTTTCTCTACTGCCCAATAGCCGAAGCTCTCTGGGCAGTTCACAAAAATTAAAACTGTAAGGTACAACATAAAATATAAAATATGGAAGCTTAAAACTATAATATAGAAGTACAACCAGACTAAAACCGAGCAGTAATGCAATGGTTTAAAATACAGATTTGAGACAGCACAGCTAAAAGACTAGGGTGCTAAAATACTGAGAAAATAAAAATGTCTTCACCTGGCACTAGAAAGAGCACAACATCAGTGCCAGGCAAACTGCTCATTCCACAGGGTGATTTCACAATAGGATGCTCCCACCCCCTCTGCAGAGCTGCCCCGGCCATTAGATGGAGTGAAGCAACCATTTCAGGCAGCAGATGCTGGGTGGCGGCAGCAACAGCACTTCCCCAGCTGTTCCTTCTGGGCTTCTGGCTGTTTACCTCTATGGGAGGACAGAGCTCTGTGTGCAATGCATCTTGTCCTTCACCCCTCAAATGTGGTAGGATTAAACAGCCAGTCCAGTCAGCTTCTGCCTGCAGAAAAGGGTTGGGCTGCCATCTTGTCTTTCGCCTCAGGCAGCAAAACGTCTTGGGCCAACTCTGCTCCTCTGTGGTGAGGTTTGGCATTTACTACATCAGAAACAGCTTTTGTTTTCAAAAGGATTTCCTCATGGAATAAATCATAGAATCATTGAATAGCAGTGTTGGAAGGGGCCTACAAGGCCATCGAGTCCAACCCCCTGCTCAATGCAGGAATCCACCCTAAAGCATCCCTGACAGATGGTAATCCAGCTGCCTCTTGAATGCCTCTAGTGTGGGAGAGCCCACAACCTCCCTAGGTAATATCAGATCTAGGTAATATCAGATCTCGTCACAAGGGTGGGCCTACAAATGAAATATTATGTTCATGGTATATTAATACTGATTAAAATGGGGAGGGGGATAAGTAGGGTGACCATCTGCCCGGTTTTGCCCGGATATGTCTGGAAAATGGGGGGCAAAACTGGGGTCCCAGGGGGAAATCCCTCATTTAGAAAAAAAATCAGAAATCCCACCTCCCCCAGGAGAGGCTGGAAAGGCCCATTTTGGCACTTCCAGAAATGGACCTTTCTAGCTGTTTCTATGTCACATCTGGGCTCCTGCTGGGTAGTCACTATGGCTAAGTCATCACTATAAGTGTGCAAGGCTGGGAAGGCCCATTTCCAGAACGGCCGAAACAGGCCTTCCCAGCCTCTCCCATGGTCCATATTGGCTTCTGTTATGGTGGCAACCCAGGAGAAGCCTGGGAAGGCCCGTTTCAGCACTTCCAGAAATGGGCCTTCCCAGCCCTGCCCCAGCCCTAGATGGGCCTCTGCTGGGTCATCACCATGGTGTTGACCCAGCAGAAGCCCAGATATATGCTTCAGCACCAAGGAGAGGCAGGCAGTCTCTGAATCACCCCTAGTTGAATTGTGGTCATTTTGGAGGCTCTGAAACAGCCTCTGAGGCAGGTCAGGGAGGGGCTGTGTACAGCCCTAGTGTCTATATGCTATATTAACCCTGTAGTGGCTGTGCAGTAGTGCTGCATTGTTTATATAATGCAGCCACATCGGACTTGTGCATTTTCAAGCTCTCGATTTACTGTGACTTTGACCTTTTCCCCAGCTTCAGTTCTGATTATCTGGTGGGCGTACCTTGGGTAAGCGCAGGAATAGGGGGCAGGCTTGACAATGGAATGACCATGTCACTGCAATTTTTTCCAGCCAGATAGCCTGCGTTCCCTCCTGCTCCATCTAGCGTTTTCAATTTCGCCTCATAGCAGCAATGCTGCAGGCTTTTGAGCTAATCACCTTCCAATGCAGTGTTATATTGGTTGTTTATTCGTTCAGTCGCTTCCGACTCTTCATGACTTCATGGACCAGTCCACGCCAGAGCTTTCTGTCGGCCGTTGCCACCCCCAGCTCCCCCAAGGTCAAGTCTGTCACCTCCAGAATATCATCCATCCATCTTGCCCTTGGTCGGCCCCTCTTCCTTTTGCCTTCCACTTTCCCTAGCATCAGCCTCTTCTCCAGGGTGTCCTGTCTTCTCATTATGTGGCCAAAGTACTTCAGTTTTGGCTTTAATACCATTCCCTCAAGTGAGCCATCTGGCTTTATTTCCAGGAGTATGGACTGGTTTGATCTTCTTGCAGTCTAAGGCACTCTCAGAATTTTCCTCCAACACCACAATTCAAAAGCATCTATCTTCCTTCGTTCAGCTTTCCTTATGGTCCAGCTCTCGCAGCCATAGGTTAAACACAGGTGCCCATATTTTTGCACTCCCTTGGGGGGCGTGGCTATGGCGAGAGATGAGCACATACACTTCAGCACTATACCATTAAGTCCACTATAAATCCAAGGCACCCCGGTCACAATATACATCTTGAAGGGAAACATTTGTATATCTCAGTAGTAAAGACAGAAAGTATACACTGAAAAAAAATGGAAGTGCTATCCAAAAAGCCAACCGTTGGTACACACATAGCCCAAGAAATCCTGATTACTTTTTTAAAAATGGCTGAAAATGGGGCATTTTGATGTCAGAATATGAATATCAACCAGCACTGATTGAGCCAAGCTAGGCAGGTAACCAAATATTGTGCTGTAAGAGTTCTGTTGCCTTCCCATATTCTTAAATTAGATGAAGTAGCTCTACCGGTCCCACAGGAAGAGAGGTGATGAAATTACGTTGTTTAATTAGATGAACGGTCTGGACTGTTTACTGAAGTACAGACTCTTCTCTAAAACATGAGTTAAATCCAGTTTGCATTCTGCAAACACAGATATGTTCCTTGTTGCCCATCACACGCACACGAGCAATCCTCAGGCCCAGGGAGGGGGAAACACCCACCCTCCATTCTGTTGCGTACATGGGCTTGTCCAGCTCTCAGGCCATAGCTAGACCTAAGGTTTATCCTTGGATCGTCCAGGGGTCAAACCTGTTCATATAGGAGACACACAGGGGATCCAGTGCTCAGGCAGAGGTGAACCCTGGATGATCCCAGGATAAACCTTAAGTCTAGCCGTGGCCTCAGATGTACTTTGCCAGCTGCCATTCCAAATCCCACCCCCTTTCCAAGTCTAAGGATAATTCAGGCGTGCGAAGGGTTGGAACGCTGGGCTTTACGTTAGCCAGTAAACTTCATCGCTTAGGTTTTGAGCATGGTGAAAGCAATCCTATAAAGACTGATCTCTTCCGGCAGGCCTACCCAGTCGAATTTGCAGACGCCTGGCTGTTATTTTCATAATGTATTAGTTTTATACGGTTTAAATCAGTTTTATGTATTTTATAGTATTTTTGTATTTGTTGTAGTTCCCTGCCTCAATCCAGAGGGAGAGGTGGGTAAGAAAAAAATTTATTATTATTATCATCAACAACAACAACAACAACATCCTATGGTCCCTAGGCAACATCTGGGGTGTGTGGGGACAAGATAGTTTGGATTCCTGGATCCAGGCCCAGCCCAAGGCAGGTCACTGCCTAAAGCGGGGACCTACTGCCACCACCATCCCAAACCGCCTGCCCGCCCACTTGCTCTTCTTGGCGCGAGTATGTGTGCACACTTCAACAGCTGGCCCACTCACCTGCCAGCAACCTTGCTGTTCTTTGCGCATGCATGCTGCACGCCTCCCAGGCGCACTGCCAGTAAAGTGTTTCCACCTTCAGGTGCCGTGCAGTGCCTGCACATTGGGCAAAGTACCGCGAGTGATCCCAAAATAGGCAAGCAGGGCCAGTGAGCAGAGCAGAGGAGAGTGGGAGGAGGAGGCATAGTGTGGCGTGATAGGGAGCAAGCAAGCAAGCAGCTGCTTCTTGGTCTTGTGGGCTGCCAGTGTGGTGGGCCAGCTGGCCCGCCATGCAGGCAGCCGGCAAACCAAGAAGCGGCAGACCCTTTAGAAGGAGAGAGTGCCGCTATTCCCATACCCTGCTGCGCCAACTTCTTACTGCTTTATGGTAGGGCCAGCCCTGCCTGGATCCGAGGTCAGAATCAGCATGCCAACCTCATACCCAGGAGTCTGAGCTCCCTGCCCTTTCCCCCCTCACAGCTGGGGGATGGAACAGGGAGCTCAGACACACGCCCCAACCCATTGCTTGTTGTAGGGGCTGTGGGGTGGTTTAGAAGCCACCTCTGCTGTGCCATGTGCCGAGTTCATATGATATGACATGGGTAATTAAGCAAATGGCAGGCACATGCAGGGGAAAACACCAATATCCGGTGGTTCTCCCCCACCCCCTGCTCCGATCGTGAGAACCCAGCCAACCTGTTAAACTGAAAGGGTTTTGTTTATTGAATTTCCCTATGAGTAAGCGAGTCCATCTGAGATTTGGACAGATAGGCAGATATGCTATGGAATCCCTGCTGTCAAATGCAGAAGTACACGGACACCACACCCATATCCCTCTTATGAGCCATAGGCGAACTTTCTCAATATTCACTTTTACACTGCAATTAAAACGACCATGACAATAGTTTAGTCATAGGGGCAGAGGTGTCATTTGCATATCGCAGTTGATGAAACCAGGGGGTGGGGAAGTTTGCAGATCAGGTTGCCAGCTGGAGGGCACTGCGCCGAGTTGGCGCTTGAAGCAGAAGCATGAGTCAGTTTAAGGAAGGAGCTGGATCCAGAAATGTGCCCTGGTTGCAGATACCAAGCCAAAAAAGCGAGAATCACGAAGATGAGAAGCGATCCATAAAGTCCAATGGCAGCCCTCCCTCAAGGCAAATCTAGACAACCAAAAGTATCGTTGTTCGGCAGGCTTTTACCTTGTGCAGCCTCGCCTGTCCAGGTGTGTTAGCAAGTGCTCACATGCGGTACAGCCAGGAGCGACACACAGCAGCTGAATATAAATAAACAGAAAAAGCACATTTAAACTGGTTTGCTTGTCCGTTGCTTTGCCCCAAAGGAACCCTGGGAGGTGTAGTGTTGTGAAAGTAGAGATAAATGTTGGTTGGAGGCCCGTAGCCACTCATTCCCGCAGAGGTTTGTAATTCTTTTGATTCTGTCCTGGAGGAAAGCCTGGGCCAGCTCAAGATATTTTCCTGCCTGAAGCCAGCCCTGCATTCATCTTTAAGCAATATAAGCACATGCTTAGGGCACCAAGGGAAGGGGGGGGCACCACACAGTACCGGTACCATAGCTGTAGCCATTGAATTTTAAGAAATTCCAGATTAAAAAACATTTTCAATAAATGTTTGCATTTGCATTTTTTCCCCTTATAACAGTTTTATTTTTTAAAAAATGCATAAAACAGTGATGAAAATGTGTACTTTTTCCTGTTGCCCTAGTTATAGGTGAGTAATTGGCTTATATTGCTTGCTGCTATTTAGTGTTAAATAAATATAATAAAAGTTTATATTTAATATAGTTGTGTGTTAGATGGAGGTAATCTCCACACACGGCTCTTGAAGAGGGACCACTTCGGGTCATACACAATATTTACTATTGTTTTAATCGTTGGATTATTTTCGAAAGAAAACTATTAAAACCATTTATTTACTTCATCGAACACCAGAGTTTTACTCTCTTTCCAGTATAAGCAATGGAAGGGCCAAAAGGGCACCATTATTGGGCTATGCTTAGGGCATCAGCTGGCCTTAATCCGGCCCTGCCTGAGGCAAAGGACAAGGTGGCATAAGAACATAAGAAGAGCCCTGCTGGATCAGACCGAGGGTCCATCTAGTCCAGCACTCTGTTCACACAGTGGCCAGGCAGCCGTCGGCCAGGGATGAACAAGCAGGACATGGCGCAACAGCACCCTCCCTCCCATGTTCCCCAGCAACTGGTGCACACAGGCTTATTGCCTGGAGATAGCACACAACCATCAGGGCTAGTAGCCATGGATAGCCTTGGAATTTATCCAACCCCCTTTTGAAGCCATCCAGGTTGGTGGCCATCACTACATCTTGTGGTAGCGAGTTCCATAATTTAACTATGCGCTGTGTGAAGAAGTCCTTCCTTTTATTTGTCCTGGATCTCCCACCAATCAGTTTCATGGGATGACCCCATCGGGTTCTAGTATTTTGAGTGAGGGAGAAAAATGTCTCCCTGTTCACATTCTCCACTGCCCCTGAGAGCAGCAGGCTAAATTAGGGGGTGTAGGCTGCATGGCACACAGGCCTCTCCTCCAACGCTCCAACTGCTTCATTCTGCCTAATGGTAGGGCTGGTCCTAGGGAAAACCATCGAGGTTTAAAAATATGTATGGTTGTACTGTGGGGAAAATACCAAACATTTGGGGCTGGCGGGTTGCTGCGTTTGCAACCTACAAGGGAAATGACAGCAAGATCTAGGGATGAGGACAAGCAGGTGTGCATTAGAGCAGGTGCTAAGGGACCAGCAAACCAGAAGCATGTCCTTTATTTGCCTTCTTGAAAATGGTGGACGTGTAGAGTGGCCACTTATGCACCGCTAACAAAGAAGACGCTGTTTTACACAAACTTTGCAAATGCTCATGTATATGTATAAATGGACATTTAGAAATAGATACTCTGATTTAAATAGAAATACAATACAGGCTTCACCACAGGTGGCTAAAATGCCGCAACCTTACCAGGGCTTCTCCTTCCGGATTCTTTGCGGGATTAAGATCAGCTCCTTTACATTGGTGAGACACATGCTTTGAATCAAGGACTTCCTTACTCGGCAAGTTCTATGCATTTCATTATACAGCCAATAGATACTGATGCCAATGTATTGGATTAAAGTTCCTTATTGGGTTAACTCGGATCTTTCTAGAAGTGGGATAAAGGTTAAAAAGCAAGGGAGATGGCCTGGAGGTTGACGATGTCATGTAAAGGACCCCCAAATTTCCGTGAATGACCAGTCACATTTGTGCAATAAAAGCCTCATATAGAAAAGCTTTATAACTCACCATTTTCTATCACAGGAATCACAGGCATCACAGTGTCTTGGGCCAAGAGGAGAATGCTGGGGGCGTAGTCGAGGCTAGACGTAGTAGCTAGATTCTAGTGCTTAACATTCCGTGCCTATCTTGCTCATCCCAAGGGAACTTCATCTTACCTGAGAGGGACCGCCTCATCACATTCATTCTTCCCCTGGATTCTCAGATCTGAGGACGATCTTGTGCTTTGTGTACCAATATTTAGAGAGATTTGATCAGCAAGTGCACGGGGCAGGGTGTTCTCAGTGGTGGCACCCACATTGCACACCGACCTCCCAGGACAGATCTATCAGCCTTCATCTCTCATGGAATTTCATCAGAGGGCCATTTGCTGTTTGTTTGTCTTTAGGGGAACAGTTGCTTTGTTTACTTGCTTTGCCAGCCACCTGTGCTCAGTATGTGAGGATTTTTTAAGCAAACAAAGTATAAAAGCACCTTAAGGGTGCAAATGCAGTAAGATGGGAAAAAGGGAGAATTTGCTTCTCCCTTTTCCCCCATCTGATTTGGGTGCTTTTCTCCCCCTGTTTTTGATCCTGCAAATGCACCAGTTGCTGGGGAACATGGGTGGGAGGGTGCTGTTGCACCATGTCCTGCCTTGTTGGTCAATGGCTGATGGCTGGTTGGCCACTGTGTGGACAGAATGCTGGACTAGATGGACCTTTGGTCTGATCCAGCAGGGCCCTTCTTCTTATGTTCTAATTTTTAGACAGAAATAAGTGCTACAACATGGTTACTTGGGGGGGGGATGCTGGGAGTTGTAGGACTTATTATTTCTGTCTAGGATTGTGCTCTAAGACTCCTCTCTCCTTACCAGACTGTCATCTTGGAACTTTAAACCATTTGGGCTACTGGGAAGCTGTTATGTATGGAAAAGTATTGCAGAAATCACAGGAGCAGCTGTTAACCAAAGGATATTAGGGGCAATTCTAGCTTAATATAATTACATTTTTAAAAATTACTTCTGGTTAAATGGTGCTGGTTTTTGTGCCCTTGTTTTGTGTTTTTCTTTTAAAAAAATATGACTTTTGTTGAATTTTTAAATACCCTTTTTTGTGTTTCTTTAATGGTGTGGGAAGTTGCCTTGCCTTTTCTGAAGTGACTGATCAATATCCTTCTGGAATTGTTTGAGAAAATATTGAATTCTGCCATTGCTGCTGAGTTCCTACAGGACTGTTGCTGCGTATTCCCTGCTTCCTTGCCAATGTTAAGCATGAAGGAGCAGGCAAAGAACTGAGATAGAGGCCCTGTTCAGAAGACACCTTAAACCATGGTTTTAACCACAGTGGTTAAGCCAGAAAGCCAGGCTGTGTTCAGAAGACACCTTAAACGACAGCTTTAAGCACAGTGACTAAGGCAAAAAGCCTTATTCGCTGTGGTAAAAGCCATGGTTTAAAGTGTCTTCTGAACATGGCCTGGCTTTCTGGCTTAAGCACCGTGGTTAAAGTCATGGTTTAAGGTGACGTCTGAACAGGGTCAGATTGTGTTCATTTTGAAAGGGGCATCAGTTCCCCCAAAAGCAAACAGCATGCTCTTAGCTCCTTCTTGCCAGCCAGATGCAAAACATCAGGCTTCTGTCATCACCATGGCTGCATTCAGTCTTCCAAGCTCTCTCTCTCAGCTCTCACCCAAGCCGCATCCAGCGGCTAGTAGCTGCCAACCAATGAAAAACACGAGTGCTCATTTAAGCGAGCATCTGCTAGGCAGCACCCAAGAACCGCCTTCAAATTCTCTCCCTAGTCTGCCTCTATTTATGTTGTCTGCATCAGATAATTGGTAATAGCACCAATCAGCCTTTCCAGGGAAGCAAGAGAAAGGATACACCTGTTCCCTAATCCCCTCATTGGCACAATTGCTGATTCTCATTCAGGGATTAGAATGCCCCAGCCCTGCTGTTGGACTGGGGGAGGAATACCTGTTTGGGAGTGCAGTTCGTCATCTGCTAGAGCAAGGATGTTGACTGTCTTTCAACCCGAG
This sequence comes from Elgaria multicarinata webbii, assembly GCF_023053635.1. Classification (NCBI taxonomy): domain Eukaryota; kingdom Metazoa; phylum Chordata; class Lepidosauria; order Squamata; family Anguidae; genus Elgaria; species Elgaria multicarinata. The sequence continues at coordinate 12,306,926 of NC_086180.1, forward strand.
GACCACATGCCATTTTGAAGAAGTTCTAGCGGGGTTCAATCCAGTAGGGCTGAAGGCAAATATTTCAGATGATGATGATGATGATTTATATACCGCCCCATAGCCGAAGCTCTCTGGGCTGTTTACAAAGATTAAAACATTGAACATTTAAGAAAACAGATACACAAAATTTTAAACCTGTAAAAACATTGAACAGATAATATATATATTTTTTAAAAAAACATAAAAACATAAAACAGATAATATACAAAGACAAAATCCATTTAAACGGATATTGATCTGGGGTCAGTTATAAAGCTCAACATATGCTGTTAACTGCCTGGGAGAAGAGAAAAGTCTTGACCTGGTGCCAAAAAGATAACAAAGTTGGCGCCAGGTGAGCCTCGTTGGGGAGATCATTCCATAATTGAAGGGCCACCACTGAAAAGGCTCTCTTCCTTGTTGCCATCCTCCGAGCTTCCCTTGGAATAGGCACCCAGAGGAGGATCTTAGATGTTAAGCGTAGTGTACGGGTAGGTTCATGTCAGGAGAGGCGTTCCGTCAGGTATCGTGGACGCAAGCCGTGTAAGCTTAGAGCTCTTACCGCCAGTAACTAAGCCTTAGTCCCTGTGCTATAGCAGCTTTCCCTTCCAGATGTGTTAGACCAGAACTCCCATAATTCCAGAGCCGGCTATGAGAGTTGCGGCCCAACACACCTGGATTGTGGTCCAACACACCTGGAAGGCATCAGTTAGAGCTTCATCTGTGAAATGGTGGCTCTCACATGTGTATATGCCTTGATAGTACTGGGGAAGTTCACTGTATAAAAGACTACAGAAAAAGTATCCCCTTTCGCTTGATGAGCTTAGTGCTACATTCGTCCATATGAGTGTAAACGGAGAGGAAACGAGGATCTACTCAGGTGCCCCCCCTCCCCCCTAAAATGTATTCTGTGGACCATCCCCACTCCTTTGATTATATGGAAAATTACCTAGCTTTTGCCAACTCCAGGGCTTCAGCTGCTCAGTTTCAGGAATTATTTATAAGAACATAACACCATAAGAACAGCCCTGCTGGATCAGACCATGGGTCCATCTAGTCCAGCACTTTGTTCACACAGTGGCCCACCAGCCGTCGACCAGGGACCACCAAAACAGGACACGGTGCAACAGCACTCTCCTTATTTACCTGGAAAACCCAGAATAATCAGGAGATGAAAACATTTCTTTCAGATTTCCCCCCTCACTGCCAAGGTGGGGAAAGGAAGAGGATTCTTAACGGACTAAATGTACGCTTCTAGTGAATGAAAGTGCCAACAACCCTAAAGGTTCACACCTGTGTGTTTGAACAACAACTGGAGATAACAAGAAGACCCGGGTTCTCATTTAGACATACACACTCACCCCACCCAACTGTTTCAGGGTAGTATTTGAAAACAGCTTTCTAGATGCTGCTCAGACTCGCTGGAATCGTGAAAGAGGTCAGCGGCCTCGTTCCTTTGTGCCATCTGCCTTTCTCATTTATCCCTTCTTCTCTCTCTTGTTTTGTTCCTCTTCTCTCTCTCTTCCCCCCTCCTCTCCATACCTCCAACAGCATCACACTTTCAAAATTTACTCTGTAAGCTCCTAGGAGGCAAGGACCTCTCTTTTTTCCTTTTTCCTTTTTTGCTTGTTACTCTAAAAATATACTGATGGAAGACAGACAGACAGACAGAACTTCTGATAAATGTAATCGGGCCAACTCTTAGTCTCACCCGCCTGTCTTTAAAATGGGAAGATCGATGACCTACATCAAATGAAAAGTGAAATACAAGTGGTGAACAACAACGCCACCTCTGCCTCCGGCACGCCTGTCCATGTGAGTTCCACTTCCCAGGATCTGCCTTTCTTTTCCTTGGGTGGAATCCAACGCTGCAGCCCTCCTTTCCGTGTTCTCATGAGGAAGCGTCTTCCCACGAAACACCCAGAGCCAGCAGGCCAGAAATCACCGACTCCGCCAGCCAAATTCCCAGCTGTGCCTGAGCAACTCCTGCCAGCTCTGTGCCAAATCATCAGCGTTTACATTTCAGGCTGCAAAAATAAAATAAAAGGGAGGTGACCTGAGAATGAGCATCACAATGGTATCATGGCCATGAATATTCTTCAGCCTCTGGCTCCTGCTCATGTTCCTACTTCCCCCCACCTCTCTCTCTCTCGCTCTCTCTCTGGAGCTGTTCAGACAACATTAGGGTGACCATATGGAAAGGAGGACTGGGCTCCTGTATCTTTAACAGTTGTATTGAAAAGGGAATTTCAGCAGGTGTCATTTATATGCGTGCAGCGCCTGGTGAAATTCCCTCTTCATCACAGCAGTTAAAGCTGCAGGTGCCCTGCCCTCTTTTAAATCTAGTCACTCTAGTATAGCTCGTGTACCTTTAACTGTTGTGATGAAGAGGGACTTTCACTAGGTTCTCCATATATACAAATGACACCTGCTGAGATTCCCTTTTCTATGCAACTGTTAAAGATACAGAAGCCCTGTCCTCCTTTTCATATGGTCACCCTAGACAACATGATCAGCCAGACACAATGGTTAAAGGGAGGGTTGTTGTTGAACCAAGTATTGTTGGTTGAACTGTGGGTTAGTGGGTTATCTGATTGTCTGCAGGGTGGCTTGTTAACCACGCAAGGTGGCTTAATTTCTCCAACAAATCAATTAAATTACAGCGAGGGGATCCCTTTCAGCCCAAGGGCCAAATTTAATTTCACAAAAGCTCTTGGGGGCTGTATCCTTTGGGTGGGGGCAAAGGGAAAGCAGGGGAGAGCCAAAATAAAAATGCCAGCATATCATAGCTTAAGTTCCCTCCTGGCAGTAACTAATCCTTAGTGAGAGGCATTTCCACCTTTTAGAATGGGGCAAAAACTGCACAAAGACTGCGAAATAACCACCGGATCGTGCTTGGGAGAAAGTGGGGTGGGCGTATGGCCATCTAGGAACTACGTACGCATGCGGCATTTCAACAAGAAAAGAAGACAAGGAAACAGGGTGAGAAGCCAAACCAGCTTGAAACATATTTTATATCCGATTGCAAAGCACAGTATTGTTGGAAGAAGAACCTACTGCCTGCCTTGCAACATTGTGTCTTGCTACTGTATTTACATCTCTCCTATCTTTTGCTTTATCTTGCTTGCCTGTTCTTTCCATTTGAATATCGATTCTTTGGACCCTATTTATAGCATCACAGAAAACACAGGCGATGTAGGCCTCACAAGAGCCTCAAGACGAACGACGCCTCCTTCTGACGTCCTGGATCCAGCTCGGATGAGGGAAGGAAGGGTCGGAAATGGTCGCCGTCACAGTACATGGAATGCTGGTGTCTGGCATAACCATTATGCTTTGGGTGACCACATGGAAAGGAGGACAGGGCTCCTGTATCTTTAACAGCGGCATAGAAAAGGGGATTTCAGCAGGTGTCATTTGTATGCATGCAGCACCTGGCGAAATTCCCTCTTCATCACAACTGTTAAAGCTGCAGGAACCCTGCCTTCTTGACCAGATACAAAAGAGGGCAGGGCTCCTGCAACTTTAATGGTTGTGATGAAGAGGGAATTTCACCAGGTGCTGCCCTGCATACAAATTACACCTGCTGAAATTCTGTTTTCTTTGCAAGATACAGGAGCCCTGTCCTCCTTTCCATACGGTCACCCTAATTATGCTAAGCACGTCGCTGTAAAATATCATCAGAACAGTATTGTAGCATACGCTTGACTTAAGACCCTTGGCAGAAGCAGTCACAGCTGTACTTACAGTGGCCTTCTCCAACCTGGTGTCTTCCAGATGTGTTGGACTACAACACCCAGCATGGCTTTCTTGGGGTTGATGGGAATTATAGTCCAACACATCCAGCGAGCACTAGGTTGAGGAAAGCAGACCAACAGTTGACACTTCCTGAAAATTCCAGCCTTCCACTAAAAACGAAGTTTACAACCTTTTTCCTTATGGGGATGGAAGGAGAAAAAAATGCAAGCCGTTTTCTATCCAATTGCTTTATTAAAAAATAAATCTTGCTCTTGAATGCCAGTATTCTGGCATTAGAGTGCAAAGGCACTGAAATAATTGACAAGCCCTTGGCACTTGAATTTTTAATTGGATTGCATTTATTTTTTAAAAAAATATCTCCATGTATTTCATTCTTACTGTTTTGTACTGATGCAATATCCCACCTGCCTACTTTTGTATCTGGTCATACTAGGCAGGGCTCCTGCAGCTTTAACAGTGGTGATGAAGAGGGAATTTCACCAGGTGCTACATGCATACGAATGACACCCACTGAAATCCCCTTTTCTATGCAACTGTTAAAGACACAGGAGCCCTGTCCTCCTTTCCATAGGGTCACCCTGTCCCACCTGTCCCCAGCGCACCTCGAGGGCCACCCACCACCATAATGTCTATAATAACAACCTGGAAGCACAACATTACTGCCAGGTAATATCCCTCTCACATCACTAGTATACAAATGTGCTCCAATGTGTTTTAGGAAATATTAGGTCAGCTGTACTCTCCCAGTCCGGGTGAGAAAAGCACCATCCTTCTGCTTGACTGCAGACATAGCGTGGAAAGCTGAATAAGCAAGTGCATTTCATTTTCGATCAGCATCTTACCTAATTGTTCGCTTCCAGCTGGACTTCCAACAGCATAGACTGGCGGGGCCCTGTGGCTGCTGCACTACCTTGGATGATGGGGCTGGTTTTAAGGCTGTGACCCCCCTGTCCCTTTTTCATAGCATCCGCCCACACCTTCCTAACCAGTAAGAACATATTATCCTCTGAAAACCTATCCCTTGGTTCCCATTGCTCCTTCATTGCTCCTTTCAATCTCTCTCTTTCCTCTGGTGTTTTGGCTGTAGCCATTAAGCAAGCTGTGATTTCCCCTGTACTTAAAAAAGAGAGAGAGAGAGAGAGAGACGGGGGAGGCATCTCTCAATGCTTCTGCTCTTGCATATCATAGTCCTGTGTCTCTTCTTACTCCAAGATCTTTGAGCATCTTAGGTGCTTCCAAATGGTGGAGTCCTAGGCCTAAACTACACCAAGCAGGATATTGCACTATGAAAGCAGTATATAAAAGGCAGGAGCCACACCAAGCAGGATGTAGCTGTATGAAAGCGGTATAGGGTATATGTCAATGGGCGTCAACAGTTGTCAGTGTACTCCAATAGCAGTAGTGTGGCTCCGGGCTTTTATATACTGCTTTCATAGCACAATATTCTGCTTGGTGTGGATTAGACCCAAGTGCTATCAATAAGGCATTGCAGAGCAGCTATTTTGACTTTTCCTTCTTAACGGGTTTTCTGCAGCATGAGAAATTACAGAAGAAACAGTGGCAAAACACAGGTTGAAGACAAACATGTCTGAACCCCACCACCACTATAAAATTCCATGAATGAGGCCTTTTGCTTTATTCACCGTAGTTAAAGCCATGGTTTAAGGTGTCTTCTGAACACGGCCTGGCTTTCTGGCTTAACCACCGTGGTTAAAGCCATGGTTTAAGGTGAACGGGGCCATTGAGTGTGTTTAAACCGTGGTTATGAAGCCAGCATGGTTTGGAATGGTTCACACATGTTAAGACATGGTTGACATGACACACTAAGCCATAATTGTTTAGCTCAAAATGCTTAACCACTGTGGCTTAGCGTGTCATCTGAACAGGGTCTATGAGTGTTTATTTTGTTCTTCTTGATTTTCAACTTTCTTCAGCCTTCAGTACTGTTAAACACAGTTCTTCTTTTGTCTCGTTCTAGTTTGCAATGATCAGGTTGATCTTGCTTAAGTTTCCCAGTTATCTGCTTAACAGTCTTCTAGTGGTTCCTTCTCTTCAGTTTCATTTTTCTGTTGTTGTTCTACAGGGTTGTGTACTGGGGCCTCTACTGCTCATCATTTATATTCTTCTTCCCTATTTTCTTATTCAGTCCTTCCTGTTAAGCTATCAAAACTGATCTCTTCCGGCAGGCCTATCCAGGGGAATTTTAGGATGTTTTTAGAATGTTTTTAGGATGTTTTAACAATGTATATTATGTTCTTAGTTCAGTTTTATGTATTTTATATTTACTGTTGTTCCCTGCCTCAATCAAATGGAGAGGCGGGTATGAAATAAATTATGATGATGATGATGATAATGATGATGATGATGCCAGTGATTTAGAATGTGCATGTTCCTACAATGAGCTTCCTTTTCAGTTCTCTCTACCTGATATCTCTGTTGCCCTGCTATCTCATCTGCTTGAATGTTCACATAATCTCAATCTTAGGGCTTTATCGCACCAGCGTTTTATCGCACTCTTGTCATGCCTGGTTTGCTGTTTTGCAGCACGGTACTCACATGCCGTCATGCCTGTCCTGCAGTCACCCCGACTCTTCCCCTCCATTTTTCGTGTTTTCCTAGAGCGGAGAAAGTCCGGTTGATTTCCTCCATGTGGGATTAAAGTGCTCTTCCACCCCCTGTATTGCCATCCTTGCACTTTGTCCTTTGTTGGGTGTGTGTGCGTTGAAGTGAACTCTTGCTGACGAAAGAGGAGGGGGTGGTTCTCCTTCTCCAGCACACTGTGTCAAAAGAATGGGCTTGTGCTGTTCCAACCCCACCCTCAACGGAAATTAACAAAAATGCTTATAGCTCCCTCATTTTTAAAGATAAAGAGATGAAACTTGGCACCATGATAGCTCTTAAGTAAGGCTTTCGGCATGCCAAGTTTGAAGCAACTCCCTTCATCTGTTGATTTGTTAGTTTTGTTTTTTTTAAATCCCCTCTAACTATTTCCACTCTATAAACACACACATACACCTCTCTGATTCTGAGTTAATCCACCCCTGCAGATTTATGCTGTCTTTTGCTGATTCAGAAATTTCCTGACTATTGAACATGTTTTAAGTATGATTACTTTCTGGATGCTGATGTGGATGTGTTTTAGTAGGCCCAATTTCTGAAGGTTTTCTGTTTAAAAAACAAAACAAAACTGATGTGATTAACAGAATAATTGTAACTTTTTCCTGTTGCCATAGTTCCCTAATTTCAATAATAATAATAATAATAATAATAATAATAATAATAATAATAATAATACCACCACCTGAACCAGCTTTCAATTCCAGGGCTGTTTCTTTAATAAATATAGCAAAGATTGTCTTGGTGCATGTTCAGAATTATCAAAGCATTAGAGCATCTTCCTACATGGAAAGACTAAAACATCCAGGCCTTTTCATTTAGGGAAAACAAGAACCAGGTGTGGTGGTACGTGATGAAGATCTACAAAATTATGTCTTGTGAGAAGAATGCACATAAAGGGAAAAGTTTTCTCCCTATCATAGAATCATAAAATAGCAGAGTTGGAAGGGGCCTACAAGGCCATCAAGTCCAACCCCCTGCTCAATGCAGGAATCCACCCTAAAGCATCCCTGACAGATAGTTGTCCTGCTGCCTCTGGAATGCCTCTAGTGTGGGAGAGCCCACCACCTCCCTAGGTAACTGGTTCCATTGTTGTACTGCTCTAACAGTCAGGAAGTTTTTCCTGATATCCAGCCGGAATCTGGCTTCCTGTAACTTGAGCCCGTTATTCCGTGTCCTGCACTCTGGGATGATTGAGAAGAGATCCTGGCCCTCCTCTGTGTGACAACCTTTCAAGTATTTGAAAAGTGCTATCATGTCTCCCCTCAATCTTCTCTTCTCTATATAATACCAGAATCTAGGTTCGCTCAATGACACTGATCAGGAAAGACAAAGGAGGATATACAACTATTTAAAATGAACAGGTGCTTTAAAAAAAACACGTTATGAATTTGATCTGCCGCGTCCAGCAGAGACCTCTGTTAATGAAATTCCTAATTGCTGGGTCGGGTTCAGCGGGAGGTTGTTACTAGCCTGCCAATGTTACAACCTCCAGCTGCCTGGATCCACGTCCGAGAGATTCTGCCCTGGAAGATGGTTCTCATGCCACCACACCAGGATTAGTATTATCTGTGCATTAATATCTCAACCGCAGAGCCGAAACAGCTGGGCGCTAGAGAGAAAGCCTCCTGGTGTCAAAAATAGTTCCCAGCCTCCAGAAAACCTTCTTGCTTAAGCCACCGGGGCTTTACTTTTAGTTCATAAAATAGTTGCCCATTCAGAAGTCTTTATTAATCACTTAATGCCGGTGCTCTGGGAATCGGCGATTCCCTTGTCATTTTGTCTAACGCCATTCATTGCAGGGACATGAATGCCGCCGTCCTGTCGGTGAGTGAGCCTGCAGCGGCCTCGTGTGGCACAACACAGCATAATCACAACCCTGCGTTTGAACCGTGGGGTGTCTCCTCTGAAGAGCGAGCTGTGGCACAAAGCACTTGCCCAATGTTTTTATTATTTATTTATTATTGCATTTAGATCCCGCCTTTTTTTCATCCAAGGAACCCAAGGCGGCGTACATAATTCTCCTCCTCTCCATGTTATCCTCACAACAACAACCCTGTGAGGTGGGTTGAGCAGAGAATGTGTGACTGGCCCAAAGTCACCCAGTGGATTTCCATGGCTGAGTGGGGACTAGAACCCAGATCTCCCAGCTCCCAGTCCAACAATTTAGCCACACCACCACACTGGCTCTCAACTTTAGAGAGTTCCACTCTGCCAGAGGGCTCAGTGATGGGAGCAATCATCCCAAGGTCAATTATGTTCACTGAACGAACCTGCACGAAAATGAGATTTTCGAGGATGGATTTTTATAATCTGATTTAAACCCAAATAAGTAATCTCTCCTGGCCATGACTTTGAAAGGACTGTCATTTCCCTGCTGACAACAGAAGTATTGCATACATACACATATACATACACATACACATATACATACACATATACACATATACTCCTAAATAATACTTCTTTATTTTTTATGAAACCCTGTGGAAATAAGGCCTTGAAAGCTATAGTTCTGTGAGAAGCAGGAAACTTACTCTCAGAACAGCCAGCAATTGCTCACCTGCTCACATATGATTCGTGAAATATTAATATATATTAATGTTTCATTAGTCACAACTAGAGAGAATTCCAGCTGATTCAAGCCTTATTCGGTCAAGATTAAGTCTCATTGATTTATATTAAGGCAATAAAATGCTCACTAGAAAATCACTTTTTGTCTTCCTCATCCTGCTAAACCTCCACATTCTAATACAGCTCATATCATTGGAGAAAATTCAAATTAGATGACTATAAACATTGGACACAAAAAACCCCACCACTGAGTGATTCATCCTTATCATGAAATGAGCTTGAGTTTAGACATCTCTACTCACTTTTCTCCCCATGATTTTAAAGATTTCACTCATCCACTTCTCACTCGTTTTTTCCTCCTGAGAGCCTCAGTTTCTACAAAGACAATAATTCTCCCAATGTTCATTTCAATGTACCCATGCCAACTCTAGCACACCCCTTTGAAAACTGAACAACCAGAACAGTATACAGGATTCGAAATGGGCCATGCTATAGATTGTTAAGCATTTTTAACCTGCTTTTCTGCTGAAGGCTCCCGGAGCAGCTTGTAAAGTTTAACACTAAGATTTTAAGACTGAGAGCAGGGAATGCCTAAAAGACACGACACAAAAGGAAAAGGGAATGGGAGGGAGGAGGAAAAATGCAAACTCAGGCACCCATTCTCAGTTACGAAATTCTTCTGGGTGTTCTTTCTGGCTGGGAAAGGCAAAGCAAACTCCCTGCAGCTGCTCCTTCTTTGGACTATGTATGGGGACTGGCTAATTTCCCACTTGACAGCCTCCCAGTGGTCCTTGATCCTCTGGCCAATGGATGAGACCAGAGAATGCTGCCCTTCAGCAATGCAATCCTAGGGCAACTGATAGGTGAAGCCAAGTGTTCTTTCTTGCAGGTATAGGGTTGAAGAGAGCTGCTTTTTCTCCAGGCCATTGTACGGGACCATGTTGGTCTTCTCCTTACCATGATGCTCTTCCTAGGAGGCAAGGTGAGCAACCTGGCTGATAAATATATGACATCTGTAATGGCATTGTGTGCTTTTATTATCAGCCCACTGCCTGCCACAGTACACTAAAGTGGCATCTCAGTCCTGGGCCCAGTGCTCTTCAACATTTTTATTAATGATTTGGACGAGGAGGTGCAGGGAACGCTGATCAAATTTGCAGATGACACAAAATTGGGTGGGATAGCTAATACCCTGGAAGACAGAAACAAATTTCAAACTGATAGGCTGGAGTGCTGGGCTGAAAACAACAGCACGAAATTTAATAGGGATAAATGCCAAGTTCTACATCTAGGAAATAGAAACCAAACACACAGTTACAAGATGGGGGATACTTGGCTCAGCAATACTACGAACGAGATATGAGCCAACAGTGCGATATGGCTGCAAGAAAGGCAAATGCTATTTTGGGCTGCATTAATAGAAGTATAGCTTCCAAATCACGTGAGGTACTGGTTCCTCTCCATTCGGCCCTGGTTAGGCCTCATCTAGAGTATTGTGTCCAGTTCTGGGCTCCACAATTCAAGAAGGACGCAGACAAGCTGGAGCGTGTTCAGAGGAAAGCAACCAGGATGATCAGGGGTCTGGAAACAAAGCCCTATGAAGAGAGACTGAAAGAACTGGGCATGTTTAGCCTGGAGAAGAGAAGCTTGAGGGGAGACATGAGAGCACTCTTCATATACTTGAAAGGTTGTCACACAGAGGAGGGCCAAGATCTCTTCTCGATCCTCCCAGAGTGCAGGACACATAATCATGGGCACAAGTTACAGGAAGCTAGATTCCGGCTGGACATCAGGAAAAACTTCCTGTTAGAGAGGTACGACAATGGAACCAGTTACCTAGAGAGGTCGTGGGCTCTCCCACACTAGAGGCTTTCAAGAGGCAGCTGGACAACCATCTGTCAGGGATGCTTTAGGGTGGATTCCTGCATTGAGCAGGGGGTTGGACTCGATGGCCTTGTAGGACCCTTCCAACTCTGCTATTCTATGATTCTATGATCTTCAGGGAGTGCTCCAAAGACTCGGGTAGTTACATAAAGTTAGGAACTATTTTGTATGCATTGCTTTGCACTTCTATCGAATCTCACCTGCCATGATTGCCAGTTAAGACAGATTTTCTTCTTTAGAGTTCTTAAGAAGTCACGTGGTATTTTGTCTTCCAGATTTGGTATAACCAAACCTGATCATTACATTGCCCCCAATTATATGCTCATATTTCTGGGACCCAAATATTCATTATCACTTCCTTTTAACCACTTCATGACTGCTCAGCAATATCTGGTGAAATATTTGTGAAATGTGGTTTTTCATCAAGTTTGAAGAGAGTTCAAAATCTTAGGATGCCCTGACTGCTATATCACCTCTAAAAAAACTGAAGCTGAAATATAAAATGCTACTCATGCTAGTTTTATTTTTAGGCATTGTTGGCATTTCCAAAATTAAATGAATCCACGTCTCCACTTTCTCTGCTTTGGCTCCATCTCATAAGGAAGGTCTTAATAGATGGGGGAGGGAGGGGAGTTTCAGAAAAAGCACTCTGTGCAAACCATTAAGGAACTGCAAAGCTTCATCTTAGCAATGGACAAGCTGACCTTGTTCTGTCCATCTAGCAGGAAAGGATCTTGGTAGGAAAGGGGAGCGGGGAGAGAAAAGAGAAGAGAAATATTAGTCTAACAAAATTAAAGTCCATCGTTTATTTATTTTTTCCTTGCATGTAACTAGCAAGGAAATGCAGGGTTAATCTTCAAGTGAAAATACATGGCGTTTACTTTTCTACCTGACCCAATTCTTGAGATGCTAGGCGGTGGTGGTTTTCCTGTTTTGGAAACTATGTAGAAGTTGGGAGAGCCCACAACCTAGGGAGGTTGTGGCCTCTCCCACACTAGAGGCCTTCAAGAGGCAGCTGGACAACCATCTGTCAGGGATGCTTTAGGGTGGATTCCTGCATTGAGCAGGGGGTTGGACTCGATGGCCTTATAGGCCCCTTCCAACTCTGCTATTCTGATTCTATGATTCTAGAATACCTTTAGGTTCAAACACCGTAACATGGAATTGTTTCTGGGTTAAATCTTGTACATGCAACATTCTCTAGGAGTAGGTGATGTTTTATACACCTGTCATCGTTTACACATAGAGAGGGAGTGGATCTGCAGAATCTCAGCTTTTATTTAACAAAGAAAAAACTTTTCTAGCCTGTATGGCTGCAAATACATGATTGAAATCTTCTGACCAGTTTATTACTTATTTGTTACATTTATATCCGACCTTTCCTTCAAGGAGCCCAAGGTACAAAATCCTCCTCCTCTCCATTTTAACCTCACAACAACCCTGTGAGGTAGGTTAGGCTGGGAGTCAGTGATTGGCCCAAAGCCACCCAGTGAGGTTCAAGGGGACTAGAAGCTGGGTCGCCCAAGTGCCAGTTCAACACTAACCACTATCCCACACTGGCTCTCTGGTCAACTGTTCTTACCCTGGATCTGGTTAAATAATGCTTATATGACTGGTAGGCTGTGCTTTTAGGAAGACGACGTTTGCTGCTTGTAAACTCAGCTTGAAACGGCTGCAGTGAATGCAAAGAATGTTTATGGGGTTGGGGAGGAGGTGGATGAGGAGCTGTTACTGGATGAGGTTATTTATGCAGACAGCAGCTGCAATTCATGCAGAAGCAGAGTGACATTACAGCAAGTAAAACTGCTGGTCTGGCCCCAGCCTTCTTCATTCTAGGCAGGCCTGTGCCAGCAGAGTTCACAGAGATCTAAACATGGAATGTATTCTGGAGCTGAGAGTGCAGAGTAGCCCCAATGTCTGGATATTTGAAAGAATTTAGGTCTGAAATCTTGGCATTTTAGAATGAAAGTAAAACGCAGGATTGTGACAAATGACTGAAACGGTGCAGACACTTCTATATTTATTTCAGCCAACAAAATCACAACAAAAGCCAACATGATCAGCACTAACATCATAGAATCTTTGGATGCTAAAGGTTTTGACGAGGCCTACTATATCTAGACAAATAAGACACCACAATAAAGTATATTATCTATTCAAAGAAAACCACACATTGATTTGATTCATTCATAACACTAACCTATGGCTTATTTAACCCATGAGTTGTTGAATTCTGTTGTGAGGTGGGAACCCAGCTGTGCTAACAAACCATGGTTTGTTAACCATGTAGAATACAGAAAGAGAGCCCATGGTTTGTAGTTGGATTATAAACTCTGGGTTGTTTAAATCATGGTTGGCATTGCATGCGAATCCAGAACCATGGGTTTTCTTGAGTTGTTTCACTAGGCTACAGAGGCGGTGGGCAAGAGTGTTTTAAAAAACCTAGCCACTATATATGCCAATATTATAATGCTGAAAAAGCATTTTGGATACAGGCAGGACCAAGTGAACAAGGAGGAAACCAACCAACCCAGGGACTGAAAAAACGAACTGTGGCTTGTTTGATCATCTCCCAAACAAGCCCTGGGTAGGGCAACAAACAGTGGATTAACCATGGGTTAAGTGTTATGTACAAACCAGGTCAATGTGGTGCTTTGTAAGTTTTTTAAAAAATCAGTTGTAAAAGGAGTAATTTAACTCATGGTTACTCCAGAGGTTCTCATGGGGATGCAAAATTAAGATGTCCCCACAATTAGTAGGTGAAAGACTGGTATGAGAACAAGCCTCCCCATTATCCCCTTGCCTCGAACAGCCTCAACAGGAAAGGGAACATTTTTTTTTTTAAAAAAAGCCTCAGATCAACTCTAGGCTTAAGAGAAAAATTCAGTGATAAATAAAATTAAATAAAGCAAGGTAGAAATCCAGGAGCAGGAGAATGGATGTGTTACATGTACAATTGTTCTCCAAACAATCTCGGCCCAACTACCACTTTCTTTCTTGACTGCCGATTTTGCACATCACAAGTTCAGTGTCACCAGATTTCATACTGGACCAATCTAAAGCAGATTTCATGACAATTGGAAATTAACAAATTAACAAATTAACAAATCAGGGACAATTCTGGAGCTTCTAATAATGCAGGAGTCATCAAATGGCTCCCCATAAGAAATCTTTCATTTAAAACATTTGGGATAATGGTAGGGAATCCTATCTGGCACATTCTTGCACCTATCATTTTCTGTATGTCGCGTTCGCTTTACAGTAAAGGAAAAAAAGCAGACTGCACGTCTAGGCTACATTTTCAGCTCAGTGAGCTGAATAGCCATCATGGCTCAGGAGCAACCATAGTGTACGGCTAATTTAAAATATTTCATCACATTGAAGAAATAAAGGTGAATGCTTACAAACAATAGGTATGTTATGGTAAAAAAGCAGGCAAAAGCAAAATCTTAGAAAACTGGGTAAACATTGCCTTAAAAAATTCTGGTCAAGTACACATCCATCTACAACGGCTTTTTTGTTTTTGCTTATTTACAAAAGTATTTTTAAAAATGTTACTGGACTGCTTTGGACAAAATGCAGGAACTGGACATAGTGCCAGGAACTGCCTCCCTGGTCCACAGCACTAGGAATATACAAGTATTTCAATCTACTGGGGTTATATGAAGGGGGCACAAGATACCACCCGAGAGTTACAAAATCAGTTCCAGAGAAGCCAACGGTTTTACTTGAACTATTTCAACGATGCTATGAAAAGAATGCAAAGCATTTCACTGAAACCCTTGAGCTCTGTTTTGTAATACAAGATGACCTTACGTTCTCAACAAACAGTTCACCTAAGAAATCTTAACACAAGATAAATATTATAAAACGAGTCCATTGCAAAACTCAACAATGCAGCAAGTTGGACCTTGTCCTCGGAGACCTTAAGCGAAAGCTGAATTGGTGATACAAATTAAGTGATGTGAAAACAGGGAATGCTCAGATTCAGTATGCTTTTTGGAAGGGCTACAACGTGCTCAAAAATTCTTTCACCTGCAAAGACAAAAGCACAAGTATACCTTTGCGGACAAAGTAAAAAACACACACCAAGTTTTCTAAATATCAAGTTCTAGGAAAACTCTCCACCAGAACACAATGAAGAATGCATAGATCTGCCTTCCCCAACCTGTTATCCTCCAGATATGTTAAACTCTAGTTCCCACCATTCCCAGCCAGTATGGAAATGATGGGAGTTGCAGTTCAATACAATTGGAGGGCACCAGGTTGGGGAAAGCTGGCCTTTGTCAAATATAGTGGGGTGAACCAGAGTTCAGCATTGCTTGCTTGAAGCCAAAGATCCATAAATATGGTGACCCAGGAAATTAATTCTGGCTACTAGTAGGGGAAAAAACTACAGCATAAAACTTGCCACATTTTTATTTTTTAAAAAAATTATAATGAACATGATTTTTAGTGGATTTTCCCACTAAAATTCTACTTGTATCCCATTTTTAGATGGGGTTTCCCAGTGGTCTCTCACTCAATGGACTAATGAGATCCACAGCCGTCAAGCTTCAGCAATACAGAGCATCAAGGACTCCCAGGGGATTCCCAGTTGGCCCATTAAAAATGAAAAAGAAATGAAACAATGTGAACAATAGCCCAAGGTACTAAAGAAACACAACTTTTAACAAGAAATATAAAGATGTGCTGTGTGCCTACATACAAAGGAACTTTAGTGAAGTTCTGATCGCTGGCCCAAAGATGACACAAAAGAACAGGTTGCTTACCTGTAACCATGGTTCTTCTAGTGGTCATCTGTGCAGTCACACTATGGGCTCTGCGCTTGCGCCGAGCCTGTGCCTCGGAAAGGTTTGTAGCTGAGAAAAAACGTTATTTAGGCGGGAACCCCTCCCCCACCATCCATTGCGCATGTCCCGCGCGTTCCCGCCTTACCCTCAGTTCCTTTGCGACATGTTATGAACCGAGAGAAAGGCAGGCCTCTTCTGCATCAGAGACACCGAAGAGGGGATGGTGGGTGGGTTGTGTGACTGCACAGATGACCACTCGAAGAACCATGGTTACAGGTAAGCAACCTGTTCTTCTTCTTCGTGGTCTCTGTGCATCACACTATGGGCGAGTACCAAGCTATGACTTACCGGTGGAGGGTCGGTGTCATTGTAGAACTGCTGAGAGGACTGCTCTGCCGAAAGAAGAGTCATTGCGAGACCTGGTATCAACGTTGTAATGTCTGGCAAAGGTCAGTGGTCGTGACCATGTAGCAGCCTTGCAGATGTCGATTAGAGGGATTCCCTTGGCGAATGCTGTGGATGTGGCTAGGCTTCGAGTGGAATGAGCTTTGACCCCATGTGGGAGCTCGAGCTTAGATAATTGGTATGCAAGCTTGATGGCATGTGTTATCCAAGCTGAGAAGCATTGTATGGAGACATTTTGACCTTTCTCTTTTCCACCATAACAAATAAAGAGTCTCTGTGATTTTCTAAATTGTTGTGTCCTTTCTTTGTAAAATGCCAGGGCGCGACGTACGTCTAAACAGTGAAGTCTCCTTTCTAAATCCGAAGATGGAGAAGGAAAAAAGGTGGGTAACACTATAGGCTGATTAATGTGGAAATCAGTAACCACCTTGGGAAGGAAGGTTAGATCTGGTCGGAGAACCACTTTATCTTTGTGAAAGATAGTGAAGGGAGGGTCGATGCGCAAGGCACAGAGTTCGCTAGCCCGTCTTCCAGATGATATTGCTGTTAGAAAGGCTGTTTTCCATGTTAAGAGATGTAAAGGAGCTGTTGCAAGAGGTTCGAAAGGTTTTGCAGTGAGTATATTGAGGACTACAGAGAGGCTCCAACTTGGAGTTATTGGTTTGATGGGTGGAATGAGGTTCTTTAGCCCCTTCATGAACCGTTTTATTATGGGTGTAGAGAAAAGAGTCTTGTTGTTAATTTCTCCTCTGAATGTGGAGAGAGCCGCTAGGTATACTCTGATAGAAGTATATTTTAGACCTTTGTCGTATAGGTGATGTAAGAAGCCTAGGATGTGTTGAATAGAGCAGGTGTTTGGTTGAAAAGAGTTGCGTTGTGCGAATTGGGTAAAGTAGTCCCATTTCCTTTGGTATGACTTTGTGGTTGATGGCTTTATGGCTGCAGATAGGATGGTCCTTATTTGCGGTGAAAAATTTGTTGAGGGTATAGTAGTCTCTAAGGGTGGATTCTCCATGCTGTTAGATGGAGGGTCTGTATATCCGGGTGATGGATGAGGCCTCTGTTGCATGACAGCAGGTCTGTTGTTGGTGGTAGAGGGTAGAATATTCCCCTCGCTGCTTTGAGGAGAAGAGAGAACCAGGCTTGTCTGGGCCAACGAGGGGCGATGAGGATGCAGTCTGTGTTGTCTAGGATGATCTTGGTGACTACTTTGTGGAGTAGTGGAAATGGCGGAAATATATAGAAGAGGGTGCCTTGCCAGGTGTGGAGAAAGGCGTCTCCCATAGAATTGGTACCTATTCCTGCTCTGGAGCAGTATGCAGGGCATACGCTGTTTTCCTCTGAGGCAAAGAGGTCGATGGAAGGTTGGCCCCAGGTGCGAAAGAGGGTGTTTAATACAGGTTGTGCGAGATTCCATTCGTGTTGGAGATGGAACTGACGGCTTAATGTGTCTGCCAGGTCGTTGTTTGATCCTGCGATATGAAGAGCGGTAAGGCGAATACCTCGAGGGATCGTCCATTCGAGGAGGCGGAGAGTGAGGTTGACGAGGTTGGGAGAGCGAGTGCCTCCTTCCTTGTTGATATGCCAGAGAACTGTAGTGTTGTCTGTAACAATCTGAACATGTTGGTGAGATAGATGGTTCTCGAAGGCCAGTAAGGCCTTTTTGACGGCTTGAAGTTCGAGGAAATTGATGTGTTGTTTTGAGTCTTGTGAGGACCAGCGGCCTTGGATTTGAAGATTGCCGCAGTGGGCTCCCCAACCTATGGTGGAGGCATCGGTTGTGAGGACTCTCGAAGGCGGTGGCTGCTGGAAAGGAATGCCCTTTAGGAGGTGGTTTATGATGGTCCACCAGCGTAGGGAGCGAACGATGTCGTGAGGGACGGTGAGAAATACACGTCTTGCATTGCAGTCTTTGTTGTAGTGAAGAATGAACCATAGTTGTAGTGGTCTCATATGGAATCTGGCCCATTCGACTACGGCTACAGTGGAAGCCATGTGGCCTAAAAGTTGTTGAATGGCATGGGCAGAGGAGCGTGGAGCGGACATCACTTGAAGTGCTTTGTGCGTGAGGAGGCGCGCTCGGTCTCGAGGGAGATATGCTCTGGCTGTAGGTGCGTGGAGATAGGCTCCTATGAACTGTACCGATTGGGTTGGTTGTAGAACCGACTTTTCTTGGTTGATACAGAGACCCAGGTTGTTGAGGAGGGTGAGAGTGTATGATATGCTGTTGTGGAGGTCGGTTTTGGAGTCCGATACGATCAACCAATCGTCGAGGTAAGGGTATACCTCGATGCCTTGTAGACGGAGGTGTGCACATACTACGGCCATGCATTTGGTAAAAACTCTCGGGGCTGTCGATAGGCCGAACGGGAGCACCCGAAATTGGTAGACGTTGTCTCCTATGCTGAAACGTAGAAAGTGGCGGAAGGATTTGTTGATGGCAATATGAAAGTATGCATCTTTGAGGTCTATTACTGCAAACCAAGCGGTTTTTCTTAGAAGTGGGAGGATGGATTGCAGGGTGATCATTTTGAATTTCTTGGGACGAATGAATTTGTTGATGCCTCTTAAATCCAAAATGGGTCGAAGACCCCCATCCCTTTTGGGTACTGTGAAGTACCGAGAAAAGAATCCGTTTGCGCGAAGGTGGTGAGGGACTTTTTCGATTGCACCTTTGTGTAGTAGAGTGCGGGTCTCTTCTAACAGTGGTTGTGATGGAGTGGTGCGTTTTACGATGCCGATTGGTGGGATGGAGTCGAATTCTATGCGGTATCCTGTAAGGATGATGTTTAAGACCCATGAATCTGAAGTAATGTTTTCCCATGTGTGGAAGTAAGAGGCAAGGCGATCTTGGAAGTTGCGAGATTGGGTAGGCATGGCGTCAAAGGCGACGTTTGGTGAAGGTATCCGTTTTCTTTTGGGTACGGAATTTGGATGATGAGTTGGCTGGTTTCCTTTGAAACTGTTGAGAAGGTTGAGACCTTGGTAGTTTGTCAAAGGTAGGTCTTTGGGTGTATTGTTGTTGAGGTCGAAGCCAGCGTCTTGGTCTTTGAGGCTGGTGTTGCTGTTGAGAAGGGGTTAAGCCCATTCTTTTTGCGGTGTTACGTGCTTTTTGAACAGTATCAAGTTGTTCATCGGTTTTGGAGTTGAAGAGTCCCTCGGCATCGAAGGGGAGATCTTCGATGCGGGAGCGAGTCTCTGGAGTAAGAGTGGCTGAACGAAGCCAGGCGTGGCGGCGTAAAGCAATAGAGCCAGTCATTAGTTTAGAGTAACAGTCTGCCTGGTGTCGAGTGGAGTTGGTCTGGAGTTTAGATAATCGGGACGCTTGGGCATGGAATGCGCGGGCGAGTTCTCGTTGGTCTTCAGGTAAGTAATCGCAAAGCGATCCGATTTTATCCCACAAGAATAGTTGATAGCGGGACATCAATGCTTGGTAGTTGGTAACTCTGAGACCAAGAGCTGCTGCTGAGTAAGCGCGGCGTCCCATGAAATCTAAGCGTCGTCCCTCCTTGTCTACTGGGGCAGTATGTGTCTTTTGGGATCTAGAGTGGGAGGATTCCACAATGATAGAGTTTGGTTTTGGATGGGAGAATAAAAATTCCACATCTTTGGTTTGGACTTTATACATAGACTCTAACTTACGTGATGTAGGAGTCATTGTTGAAGGCGAGGTCCAGGTTTGCTTTATTGTTTGAAGTAAGATGGGTGAGAAAGGAATCTCCACTGGGGTTGCTGATTCCGGGTATATTGCATCGAAGAATGGGTCCTGAATTTGTTCTTGTTGCTGTTGAGCGTCGACTCCTAATGCTGTAGCAATGTGGAGGATTTGTTCAGCGAAAGACCCCATTTCTTCTGATGGAGATGGGTGGTCTTTGGTTCCCACTGCGTCGTCTGGTGATGGCATCGACGGGGGGGAAGTGGATGCTGAGGAGGCATCGGAGTCGTAGTCCTCAATAGGAGGTTGAAGTATGGGTCTTGATGTTGTAGTCGCCGGAAGCAGAGGAAGCCGTTGGGAGGAAACCAATAGCGAGGTTGAGCGTGGCGGAACAGGGGGAAGTTGTGCCTCCTGTTCTACTTCTTGAATGTAGCGTTGTTGATGGTGTGTATCCGGGTATGGATCACGGTATCTTTCTCTCCTATAGTGGGGAGAGTAGTCCCGGTGTGTGTAGTAGCAATCGGAGTATCTATCCCAATCGTGAGGGGATCTGGATCGGCTGCGGTGCGGTGCACGGTAATACCGGTTGTAATGCTCCCTGTAATGTGGCGGGGAGTGTTGGTGAGATGTCGATCTAGGAGAGTATCGATCATGATAGTACCAGTCATGGTTCCGCTGTACGGGTACGAGGTCATCTGAGCGAGGTGGTTCTCTGTTAGAGGGATGTCGAGTTGGTGAACGTTGGTGCCCATGGTGTCGAGAAGGCGGTATTGCCTCTGCTCGAGTGTCCTGTTGAGAGACAGGAGATGGCGGAGAGGGTTCTGCCGGGGACAGAGGTTCCCTTATCTCGCCTTCAGACGTGGTAGAGAGAAGTTCAATGGTCGGGCGTTTGGCCAGGTTTGAACTCTCTGCCGTTGGTGGTAATTGAGACACGGCTACCAGTCTGCGTGATTGTGATGATTTCTTTTGTTTCTTTGGGTGAGGCTCTGGTGGGGATTTGGCTTTCTTTGCTTTCTTGGAGAGTTTCTTTGCTGTCGATACCGTAAGAGTTCGCGAAGTCGAAGGTGGCGGTGGAATTGTTGTCGGTATCGATGTGCCGGTCGATGTCGAAGCTTTCGGTATCGAGGTCGTAGGGGACGCCATGTTTACGGGTTGGAGAGTTTGTTTCCAAAGTTGTGCTTTTAAGCGGTCTGAGCGGTGGCGTCTAGTTTGCTTAGAAAAAGCCTGGCAGTGGTGGCAAGTTTCTACTATGTGCGTTTCTCCAAGACAAAGGAGACAAAGAGAGTGCCCGTCTGCTGCTGGTAGCTTACTGCTACAACGGACGCATTTTTGAAAAGGGGCCTTAAGGGCCATACAAAGTAGAAGTTAGTAGTAGGATAGAAAAGAGAATAACTTTTTAACTTTTTTTTTTTTTTTTTTTAGGAGGAAAAAAGGGTGCGAGGAGATTGGAGAAGAATTAAGTAAGAAAGAATGGAGAATGGAAGAAAAAAACTCAGCTACTGCAAGAAGAAGCGAGGAGGAACCTTTCGACGAGGCGCTAGGTAAGGCGGTCGCAAAGGAACTGAGGGTAAGGCGGGAACGCGCGGGACATGCGCAATGGATGGTGGGGGAGGGGTTCCCGCCTAAATAACGTTTTTTCTCAGCTACAAACCTTTCCGAGGCACAGGCTCGGCGCAAGCGCAGAGCCCATAGTGTGATGCACAGAGACCACGAAGAAGAATCCCTATTTATTAACATGGTTCATAGCAGTGTCTTTAAAATGTGAACAAGACTGAACTGCATTCTTACACCTATAAAAAGGACCGGGGAGTAAAACAGCTGAGTGTTCACTGCTGCTTGTATTTACTTCAAATCTGAAAAACAAGAGTCCCCCTAACAAGAAACCAGGTCCCTATTGCATGCTTAAGCAGTGAGAAAGGGCACATTCTGGGACAGGGCTGTTGAACCTCAGGCCTGGGGTCCCAATACAGACCCCCCCCCCACGTCCCCTTCCCTGGCCACACTCCCTTCCCCCAAATGCGTATTGGTGGTTCCCTGGAGTTTGCACATTTCCCCCCCCCCTTCTAAAAGGTTGAAATGCTTCTCCTAAGGTAGAAAGAGCTTGAAGCTAAAATACGTTGGTAGTTTTGGTCCCACCCCTTTTGCCTTCAGCCCCGCTCACCACTGGAATGCCTCCCCCCCCCCGAGAGCTCCTCTCAAATTTAATTTAGCTCTCAGGTTGAAAGAGATTCAACACCTCTGCTCTAGAACTATAAAGAAGAGCAGACCTGTTAAACACTTACTGTACTATAGAAAAACATCCTCTATAGTAGCGAGAGAACAAGGCCAGAAGCTTTCAGATACCTGCTCTGTATGTAGGCCTCTGTATGTAGTTTGGTTCTTGCAAGTGAACTGCATGATGGGACTGGAATAATGTATGTGCCTGACTGTGCTGAAATGCACCATTCTGCTCTATCCAACAGAGTTTCTGTTCTTGCAAGGGCTTCTCCATTTACTTGGATGGACGGGGATCACTCAATATGTACACTTTTTGGTATATTTATTTATTTATTTATTACATTTTTATACCGCCCAATAGCCGAAGCTATATGTGGAGCCGCTGTTTCCAATTAAGTGAATAGAGAAGATATAAGAGTTCCATAGACATAGTCAAGCACACACAGGATTCTTAAGTGTTAAACATGGTACCTGAGAAGATAAAAGTTACTATTTTCTGGCAAGGATTACCTTTTCAATCATATTTTCATGCCTGTCTTTTTTGCCTTTGAAGTCTTCATTTACATCCAGTGTTAGAATAGGTACCTCTTGCAGATATTCAAAATCCGTTCTGTAAAGAAAACTGCATATTTGAACTGGAAAATTGGAGACACGGAGAGGGTAAAAGGCTATTTATTACAAAAACATAGCGAGCTCTTGAGATTTACATAGCGAGCTCTTGAGCCCTATGAAGGAAGGCCTACTGTGTGCCTAGGACTGCAATCTTACCTGTTTGGATTTCTAACAGTAAGAGTTGCCCAAGCTGGAATTCCTTATTGCCATATTAGTTAGGGTCTTAAATATTCATAAGAGAGCTTCTAAACTACATTTGAAATCTACATGTTATTTTTAGAAATGACAAGTACTTAGCAAACTCCAGTGTCTTAACTGTTTAATCGATAGATTAAAAGAGTTCTGAAAATCCAGCACAGTGCTGAAAATTTATTTATTTATTTATTTATCATACTTATACCCCGCTCCTCAGCCAAAAAAGGCTCTCGGAGCGGCTTACACTTAGCAAAAAAGACAGTCCCTGTCCTCAGGCGACACACAAGGAAAAGGAGTCAAGGAGGGAGGGAGGAGAGAGAGAGAGAGAGAGAGAGAGAGAGTCCAGCAGGAGCAGGCCCCGATGTTACTTCTGCCTGCTCCTGTCCCCTCGGTCCTTCTTCTTCCACACAGGGCCAAGATGGCAGTTTGCCCTGTGGGGGGGCGGGAAGAGTCCAGCAGGAGCAGGCCCCGATGTTACTTCTGCCTGCTCCTGTCCCCTCGGTCCTTCTTCTTCCCCACAGGGCCAAGATGGCAGTTTGCCCTGTGGGGGGGCGGGAAGAGTCCAGCAGGAGCAGGCCCCGATGTTACTTCTGCCTGCTCCTGTCCCCTCGGTCCTTCTTCTTCCCCACAGGGCCAAGATGGCAGTTTGCCCTGTGGGGGGGCGGGAAGAGTCCAGCAGGAGCAGGCCCCGATGTTACTTCTGCCTGCTCCTGTCCCCTCGGTCCTTCTTCTTCCCCACAGGGCCAAGATGGCAGTTTGCCCTGTGGGGGGGGGGGGGAGAGTCCAACAGGAGCAGGCCCCGATATTACTTCTGCCTGCTCCTGTCCCCTCGGTCCTTCTTCTTCCCCACAGGGCCAAGATGGCAGTTTGCCCTGTGGGGGGAAGAGTCCAGCAGGAGCAGGCCCCGATGTTACTTCTGCCTGCTCCTGTCCCCTCGGTCCTTCTTTTGCAAGCTATAGTATTTAGGCCTATAGCAGTTAAAGTCACCAGCCATTTAAAATGTGGATACTTAAGGGCCCAATGACATCTGTTACAGTAAAGCCAGACAGAAGCTTGCTGGTTCACTTAAGAGATTTGTGCCTTATCAGAAAGTTCATTAGAACACTGACAGGCACGTTCACTGGAAACAGACCACGGGGGGAGAATTACCGTAACGTCCTGTGCTGGAGCCAGCTTTCATGTTTATAATGAAGCTTTTCCAGATATTCTATGGGGATGCCTTGTTCTTCATCCCTTCCACGCACATAAATCCTATTCAAGCATTTCTAAAAATAGAAGACAAGGCAGATGTAAAATTCTCAGACCAAAATGGAATTGAAGCAGAGTCTTAATTACCCATAAAGGAAAGAAAAAACATGTTAGCCTGTTGCAGACAAAGGGCGGTATCCAATGGTACTCCTACCCAGAGTAGACCCATTGAAGTGAATGGGCCTAATCTAAGTAGGACTACTATTGGATACTGCCCAATGTCAACACGGATTCTCGTGGCACCTTAAAGAGTAGTGTTTTTACTTAGCTTTTTGTAGTATGAAAGGCAAAAACACAATAAAATACCACTTCTGCTGACAGAGACCCAAGAAAACTGATGCTGCAGTACTGTGCCACAGGACTCTGGTGCATCATCCATTACCTCAAGGTTGCAATCTGCTAGCCACTTACCTGGAAGAAAACCTCATGAACTTATTGAAGCTTACTTC
This sequence comes from Elgaria multicarinata webbii, assembly GCF_023053635.1. NCBI lineage: Eukaryota > Metazoa > Chordata > Lepidosauria > Squamata > Anguidae > Elgaria > Elgaria multicarinata. The sequence goes on from NC_086180.1 coordinate 12,331,351, forward strand.
TAAGTAGACATGTCTAGGATTGTGTCTGAAACGTTTTCTAAAATGCGGTCTTCGCATTGTAAAGCGTGCCATGAACACTATATACAACAGCACTCTTTCCAAAACTTCTTAGATCTTTATCTCCTTCCTCCAAGAAGCTCAGGGGGTTGTATTTGGTTCTTTCCCACCCGTTTCATCAACAAACAAACAAAATGTGAGGTAGGTTAGTCTGAGGGATAATGATTAGCCCAAAGTCAACCAGTGAGCTTCATGACTGAGTGGTGATTTGAGTTCAGGTTCCTCCGTTGTAACCTGACACTAATCACTGCACCCACCGGCTCTTCTGCATCGCTCACAGCAAACAAGTCAAAGCAATCCTTTGTCACACAGTCACTCACAAAATTTATGTTGAAAATTTCAACATATATGGCTCGGGTCCAGTTTATTTGAAAGACTGTATTCTCCCTTATGAGCCTGCCTGTGCTTTAAGATCTTCTGGAGAAGCCCTTCTTTCAGTCCCACCATCTTCACGGGCGTGCTTAGTGGGAACACGGGAGAGGGCCTCCTCGGTGGCTGCTCCAGGGCTTTGGAACTCTCTTCCCGGGGAAGCTAGACTGGCTCCCTCCTTGATGGGCTTTCAGAAGCAGGCAAAAACTTGTTTGTTACAGCAGGCCTTTGGAGAGTAATTTGGTCCTCCATCTATGTTAATGACTTGTAATTTTGTTGTGTATTTTAAACATTTCTTCTTTTTTTACATTTCTTTTCCTAGGTTTTACAATGTAAGTTTTAAACTTTGTAAGACCGCCTTGAGGCCCAGTATTGGGCAAAAGGCGGGATACTAATAATAATAATAATAATAATAATAATAATAATAATAATAATTTTTTCAACATTTCATGTTTGGGCTGTGCAGGCTGGATAGCAAATCTGCTAAGAGATGTAGAATAAGAGGATTCACAGGTCCAATGATTTTGTGGATGCCCACCATTGCAATAAGTAAACGTTCCAACTCTCCAAGTTGCAGGAAATAATTTACTAAACTGGACCTGCACAATCCAATTGGGAGGGAGCACTCGTGTCAGAACATCAGCCCAAAACAAGAACAGCGACATTGCTGATGTCATTCTCTAGTTGTTTTTCCAGTGCTTATCTAGTGCAGACTGCAAGCTAGAGCCCTCCAATCTCTTCATCCAGCCAGGAGAAGCCATACTGGAAGGCACTAGTACTGAAATATGAAGTCCTGTGGAATTTTTCCAGCCCACTGATAACACAGCAGTAATCAGCTCAAGATCTTGATCTCCGATCAAGGAAGCTCGTAGTCTTGGCTTTATATTTGATTCCTCGCTCTCCTTTATTCCTCATATCGAAGCAGTAGCTAAATCCTGTCGTTTCTTCCTGTATAATATTGCCAGGATTCGATCATTTTTGTCTGTCTCTTCTGCCAAGACTCTCGTTCACGCACTGGTTATCTCTCAGTTGGACTACTGCAACCTTCTTCTCTCTGGCCTTCCTTCATCTCACATCAATCCACTGGTCTCTGTCCATCACTCTGCCGCTAAGATCATTTTCTTGGCTCGCCACTCTGACCATGTCACTCCACTTCTGAAATCTCTTCATTGGCTCCCAATTCACTCCAGAATCCAATATAAACTTCTCCTGTTGACCTTCAAAGCTTTTCACTGTCTAGCTCCTGCCTATCTCTCCTCTCTCATCTCACACTATTGCCCCGCTCATGCTCTCCGCTCCTCTGATGCCATGCTTCTCGCCTGCCCAAGGACCTCCACTTCCCTTACTCAGCTTCGTCCTTTTTCTTCTGCTGCCCCTTACGCCTGGAACGCTCTTCCAGAACACTTGAGAACTACCAACTCAATCACAGCTTTTAAAACTCAGCTAAAAACTTTTCTTCTCCCTATAGCTTTTAAATATTGAGTTTGTTCTGACTCTATACTGTTAGCTTCACCCTACCCGGTGCCTGTTTACACTTCCCTGTGCCTGTTTGCATTCTCTTTCCCTCCTTATTGTTTACTGCAACTTTATTAGATTGTAAGCCTATGCGGCAGGGTCTTGCTATTTACTGTATATAATCTGTACAGCACCATGTACATTGATGGTGCTATATAAATAAATAATAATAATAATAAGAAGAAAGATCTTTCAAAGATCTCATCCATTACTCGAGGCACAACAGTCACAAAATAATTCTTAGTCACACAGGTACAGAGAGACACGTGCAGAAGGCAAGACACAGCCCTAAGCCAACACACACTCAGTGTGCTCCTTTCCAGGATGTAAAGATTAGACATCTTAATCCTGCACATACAAATGAGCAAGAGGCGATAGCGCTCAGATTATTTATCTCTATTTCCCCTCCCCCTTGCAGTTTCTTCTTGCTGATCATGCCAACTAAACAAGTTACTTATCTTGACCCAATTATGATAAAGTAAGAAAAACCTCAAGTTCAAATGCATACTGCAATGACATCTTGCAGTGATATTCTAATACACAGGTACATTGCTCAAATCTAAGGTTAAAACTAAACTCTAGTTCTCTCTTTCCAAAGTTGCCTCCTAAAGAAGGCAAGTGATCAAAGAGCCTATGTGGTAAGGTAGAAGTTTTAATTCTGTGAGCCCTTGAGAAAGTTGTGGGGAATTAGATATAAATCTAATTCTATTGAATAAACGAAGAGCGGGTGGAGCTGGACCAGGAGACGTTGTTTAAAATCTCCCCTCACCTGAGGCCTCCCAGCCATCAAATTTGCTGAATTGCTATCGATCAGCCTAACCTACGTCACAGAATGGTTGGAATGATAAGATGGTAAGATCTGACAGGAAGGGAAGACTTCAGCAGACCTGAAATACAAATGAATTCACCAAAGGGGTGATATAATCTTGTGCCCCCCCCCCCCTCTCTCTCTCTCTCTCTCTCTCTCTCTCTCTCTATATATATATATATATATATATATATATATCACTTTTAGAAGCATCAGAGGTACAAAGGTTTTTACAAGCCTTATGAGTCAGGATTGGGATGCTCCCTTAATTGTCCCCATAACTCCTAGGTTCAATGGGAGGGTGGAATTGCATATACTTGGGAGTTGGTGCTCAACAGAAATTGGGTGTCTCCCAAATTAAGTTCTTCAATAACAATAACCAGGTCAAGCCTCTTACTCTGAAGCAATTCGACTCCCTTCAGTGAATCAACTCCAGCTTAATCCCAATTTATTTATTTATTATTGCATTTATACCCCGCCTATTTACCTCTAAGGAACCCAAAGCGGTGTACATAATCCTCCTCTCCATTTTATCCTCACAACAACAACCCTGAGAGGTAGGTTGGGCTGAGAGAGTCTGTGACTGACCCAAAGTCACCCAGTGGACTTCCATGGCTGAGTGGGGACTAGAACCTGGATCTCACCAGACCCAGTCCAACACTTTAGCCACTACACCACATTTCAGTATTTCAACACCTCTACTCTGAGCGAAATAATGGACGGCAAGTGCTTTACCTACAAGAATAAGCTGCACTTTTCTCTTCCTAGCTATCTGAACTGGAATGCAATACATGGTAGAAAAGCATTCACAGATGTGTAGAATGCATATAACAGTGCTGTGATATCAGGGGCACTAAAAAATGTGTTTCTCTCTCTCTCACACACATACACACACTTCTTTCAGAAATCTATCGGTAGAACAAAGGAATCAAGACAAACTGGAGCATGTTCAGAGGAGGGCAACCAGGATGATCAGGGGTCTGGAAACAAAGCCCTATGAAGAGAGACTGAAAGAACTGGGCATGTTTAGCCCGAAGAAGAGAAGATTGAGGGGAGACATGATAGCACTCTTCAAATATTTATAAGGTTGTCAAACAGAGGAGGGCCAGGATCTCTTCTCGATCATCCCAGTGTGCAGGACACGGAATAATGGGCTCAAGTTAAAGGAAGCCAGATTCCAGCTGGACATCAGGAAAAACTTCCTGACTGTTAGAGCAGTACGACAATGGAATCAGTTACCTAGGGAGGTTGTGGCCTCTCCCACACTAGAGTCATTCAAAAGGCAGCTGGACAACCATCTGTCAGGGATGTTTTAGGGTGGATTCCTGCACTGAGCAGGGGGTTGGACTCGATGGCCTTGTAGGCCCCTTCCAACTCTGCTGTTCTATGATTCTATGAATTCTGCAAGTTAATAAGCCCTAGTGCAGGGGTCAGCAGAGGGTAGAATAGGATCTACTGACAGATCACTGGATGATCTGCAGTAGTTCAGCAAGGGTGTCTACACTTTAATGATAGCAACAGAAAGGCACCCTCCTTTCTAAATTAGGCTATTAGAATATCTGATCTGCAGTAACTCATACGTAGATTTGTACTTGAAAACGCAGGTCACACTAGCATATGCCTCAAGCAGTGCAATAGGTAAGTGTCCACCCCGAGCTACCATTTTGCACCATTCGGTGAATCTCAAGATTCATAAAACAAAAACAAAAAAAGGGTGGACCTCAGAAGCCTGAAGTCTGCCTACGCCTGCCCTAGAGTCCAATACTGCCGTAACGTTTCATTTCTTACCTCAGGAGTAGCTCGGAGATAAATAATGCCATCTAATTCAAGTCTTGATCCAAACTGCTGATTCATCCAGTTGTGCCAGTCTTGGTAAATGGTCCACTCCGTTTCGTTCATACAGTCAGACTCGTATAAATTAGATGCAAAAATGTATCTACACCAAAAAGAGGGATGCAAGCTCAGCATTATCCTATAACTTTTCCGATTGGTAATAAAGAACTGATTATTAGGGGTGGTAACATAATTTAACAGATTAACGCCTGTTGAACTGTAAATTGCCTTGCATATAGTTTGTGAAGAAGAGTGGATTATAAGAATAAGTAAGTAATGTGCTTACCAACATTAACGTTTGTGAACTACCACTATTAGAAGAGGTGGAGGGAGATGGGAAATTCGGGAGAGAGCCTGTGTGTGTTTGTTGCTCCACAGTTATGGAATAATGTTCCTCAGGACATGTGTCACAAGTAACTTCTAGAAGACCTGGGGAGACTTAAATACTTGAAAGGTTGACACACAGAGGAGGGCCAGGATCTCTTCTCGATTACTCCAGAGTGCAGGACACGGAATAACGGGCTCAAGTTACAGGAAGCCAGATTCCGGCTGGACATCAGGAAAAACATCCTGACTGGTAGAGCAGTACGACAATGGAACTAGTTACCTAGGGAGGTTGTGGGCTCTCCCACGCTAGAGGCCTTCAAGAGGCAGCTGGACAGCCATCTGTCAAGGATGCTTTTGGGTGGAATCCTGCATTGAGCAGGGGGTTGAACTTGATGTCCCTAAAGGCCCATTCCAACTCTACTATTCTATGATTCTATGACTTATTTCTCAATGGGAGGGGTGCCTGCAAAGAAGCAGCGTGCCTCTGCTCTATCCTTGCAGGCACCCTTCTTGATTACGATGTGTGTATGAACTCTCTGGACCTAAACTATTGGGAGAAGGGGAAATGACATCATGATGGTAGGGATGCGGTCTTGGCCAGGGAGTATCCTAGGTCCAAGGTGGTGGCCATCTTTGCTCTTGTATGGACTGCAAGTGATGGATTAAACTGATATATGTTATACTACAGTTTCTCTCTCATAAACACTACAAATTAAAAACTAGATTCAGCTTGACTCACTCTGTCTATATGATTGTAGGAATTAGGAATAAGGCAATTGTCAACACCACAATTATGAAAGGGCAACAAAAAAAAATCAGCAAGAAAAATCCATACCTGTCACTGTAAACAGATCTCTCAAAGAAGACTACAGGGTTTTCAGCTTCTTTGAGTTTCCCGTCAAGAGATTTGAGTTGAGCCCGGATTCTGCTCAGACAGGCGTAGGCCTGGAAAGTGAAGGACCATCTCTCTGGCTTCTCATACATCATCTGGAGTAAGTTGCCACCACTCTTTTGTGAGGATGTCAGCTCCTGTTTCAGAAACAAAACAAGCAAGACACCCACTTAGTGATACTTTTATTTTTATTTTTTTTAAAAAGCTGCTAGTAAAAATTTCAAGATCACTCTGCTCTAAAAGGCAAAACTTCCCATCAGTTCTATCTCTTCATCTACATTTTAAAGTCTGCCAAACACACCATGATGTTGAGGGTAATGAAACCATGAAGACAGTACTGGGTAGTTACTATTCATCTCACTCCCACCTTGCCTGTGAGAACCTCATAGAAATTCAGGAGTAAGGCACTGTAGACTAAGTACTGACTGTTATGCTCAGAGGTAACTTTCTGTATTACAAGAAACTCAAATTCCCTGAAGCCATGTGGGAGTAGAACTCTGCAGGGTTTTCTATAATTCCTGAAAAGACTATACTGTGCTCCCCACACACTGGACACAGTCAACTACCACAGAAAGTTGTTTCCTAGGAAGAAAGATGTTTTCTAACTGGGCATAGACCCAGGCTAGGATGGAGAGAGCTCTATTTCAATACGATTGTGGAGAGAACTGGGTTCAAATCCCCACTCAGCCATGAAGCTCACTGGGTAATCTTGAACCAGTCACTCACCCAGCCTAACCTACTGAACGTAAACCAGGAGGGGAGAAACATGTATGCTACCTTGAGCTTCTTAGAGGCAAGGCGAGATGTAACAGTAATAAATATTAAAGTATAATATAAACAAAGGATTCAGAACAAAGAGTAAGTACTCTTCTCCAACATTAAACTCACAAAACAGAAGGAAGAGAAGTTGAAATTAGGTACATGATTGCTAAAATCAAACAGGGGGGAAACTTGCTATTATCAGAAAGAACATAAGAGCCATACTGGATCAGACCAGGGGTCCATCTAGATCTAGTCCAGCACTCTGTTCACAGTGGCCAACCAGCTGTCAACCAACAAAGCAGGACATGGTGCAACAGCACCCTCCCACCCATGTTCCCCAGCAACTGGTGCACACATGCTTACTGCCTGGGATACAGGAGGTAGCGCATAGCCATCAGGGCTAGTAGCCATTGATAGCCTTCTCCTCCAGGAATTTATCCAACCTCCTTTTAAAGCCATCCAAATTGGCAGCCGATACTACATCTTGTGGTAGTGAATTCCATAATTTAACCATGTGCTATGTAAATCACAAGAATGTAAGATTTAAATAAAAGCAGTTGAATTCCAGGGATTCCGCACAAGTGGAAAAGTCTCTGCTTCATGGGTTTAAGCATGTCAGCCTTCAAGATATTTCATTCAAGTGGACAGTAATCTAGCAGAAGAGAGATCACCAAACTCTTGAAGCATTTTGTTCCATCCTTTAAACAAATATATTTAAAGTTGAGTCAGATATGCACCTGCCATATGTTAAGTATGGGGTAATTCAATAACAGCTGTTACTGATGTCCAAATGCAGTTGGCATCATTCCTTACACATGAAAAAGGAAAAGAATCCAATTTTGACACTTGGAAACAGAACTCTTACTTGCCCCATCTGAATAAGTTATGTTTTAGCTCCTTATTTTACAAGATTTCTGCTAGCATTAGAAATTCTGTAACTTGAACAGATGGGTACGGTACCCATTTGCAACCTGGCTAGCAGATGCAAATAGCATAAGTTATACACAAAATCATTACCACAGAATACATGTATTTAATAATAAAGACATTTATAAACCACTTTTTCAAAACAGCTCAAAGATTAATATTATAGGTAACTATTTTTTGACAACCGTGAAGAGTCAGTGTGTATTGCAGAGCAGGATAAAAGTTCCAATCCTGAAATGTTAGTAGGGATTTAAAAGCTTCAATAGTGAGAAGTCTTTCAATAGTGAGAAGTCTTTTAAAATCCATGACTTTGACCACTAGAGAGCAGGCCTGTCACACTGCCATAAAATGGAGAAGTTGGTTTAAAGTGGATCTTTATTTCCACTTGAAATTGGGCATGACAGGAAAAGAATATGAATTTTAAGCACTCTTGAACGCAATATCAAATGTTGTTGTTTTACCTGCATAGGTTTATGTAGAATTTTAGTGAAGAGAGATATTCTACAACTAGGACACAAAAATTATATCAGGCATATTCAAATAAAGCATTCTTGCACAAAGTAACTTCCTTTCTGTACTTATTTTTGCAGATCTACTTCTGCATTTATATTTTTTGTCATGGGCTAAGAAGAGCAGAATTGTTTCATTTTCAATCTAGAACTGCACAGATTTATAAGCAGCCAAAGCCCCTGGGATACCAGGCATTGAGTCTAAAAAGATTGGTCATAACAACTTATTTAGTTTAAAATGTGGCAGTTGAATCTCTTTTACTTCACCTCACCATTTGCATCTCCAGAAATCTGTTCCGTGCCCCAATCGTGTAAAATGTTTCCACGTACCTCACAATCATCTTGGCAATTCTGAACGTTGCACCATCTTGCTACTGGCTCTGGAACAACTTCCCATTCCTCTCTGGCTTGTTTGAGAATATTCACAAAGGTAGACTTCCCCGCAGCTGTGTGAAGAAAAGCTATGCTTACCAAACAAGATTCTGGCATGCTGTCAACCCCATAAACTAGCCCAAATTCCACAAGCTCTGCTGATTTGCCCCATTCTGGAAGTGTGAATTTGATTGCAACTACTGTTCATTTCCAGTACCACCACGGCAGCATTGGAAACTGCCCCAAGAAAACATGGCTCATCGTACAAAATACAGCTCCGTTTTTCAATGGAAAATTCCCAAAGTTGTTGATAATAATACTAACAGGGTCCCATTAAACTTTTCTGTGCTACTTCTCCCCCAAGTATTTGGAGTTTAACTGTGCAAATTAAATCTACGCATATTTGCATAAATTAAATACATTGTATTTACCACATAGTATCAAAAATATGTATCCTGAGAATGCAAAAGTCTTAAGAACAATTTCAGAAATGTCCCTTAATGTATGCAAAATCAAGTCTTTAATTATTATTTACTAGCTGTACCCTGCCACGCGTTGCTGTGGCTCAGTCTGGTTAAATTGAAAAGAAAGAAAAGACAAAGCGGATGTTTCTAATATGTTTAATTTCACAATGCTTGTGGATATACAATATTTTTAGTTGTTCCATTTTCTGTGTAGATATAGAGATTGTCTGGTTTGCCGACTCTAGAACACGCAACATATAATTGTCCATGTGAGAAGCAATCTGTGTCTAGATCTAAACCGCACAATTCTAAAGATTGGCCCTGAGCTTTGTTGATGGTGATTGCAAACGCCAATCGAATTGGGAATTGCAATCTCTTAAATTGAAATGGCATATCTGTTGGAATCATAGGAATGCGAGGAATGAGGACATCTTCACCTTTGAAAGGTCCTGTCAAGATTGTTGCTTCTATGACCTATAAGAGCAAATAGGAGAGAACATGCAAATAGGAGAGGAGGCAGTGGATTGGCCTACTGTTTGGTTTTTAAAAAAGGATGCTTTTACGGTGAGGTTAGTGGAAACTCCTGGCAGTTACCTTTCTTCAGAACGTGTAACTGTCACAGGTGTGACATCTATATTCACTCAGCCAATTGTGAGAGAACATGCAAATAGGAGAGAAGGCAGAGGCAGTGGATTGGCCTACTGGTTGGCGATGTCACAATGACCTATAAGAGCAAATAGGAGAGAACATGCAAATAGGAGAGAAGGCAGAGGCAGTGGATTGGCCTACTGGTTGGCGATGTCACAATGACCTATAAGAGCAAATAAGAGAGAACATGCAAATAGGAGAGGAGGCAGAGGCAGTGGATTGGCCTACTGGTTGGCGATGTCACAATGATCAGCAGGACTGGTTTTGAGGAGGCCTATTTCTTCGATTTTAAGACAAACCTTTGACCCCATATAGAACATAGTTACATAACAACGCTCGCGTATTCGAATGCAACGTTGTGTCAAAATTTCAAAGCAATCAGTGAAGAACTTTTGGAGATATAACGTCTGTTTCGAACGAACATTTACATTTTTATTTATATAGATTTTATTTATTTACAGTATTTATATATACTGCTCCCCATTCAAAATTTCGGAGCGGTGTACGAGATAAAATAAAATAATGTGGCACTTCATTTCAGTGATAGTATTGCAATATTTGATTTCAAGCTAGAAGGCTGAGCCTATTCATGCTTACTCAGAATGAGTTTTACTGAGCTTAATTGACTTGTAAATATGTGCCTATTATTACATGCAATCCAGTCTTATGCATTTAAGCATGTTCACACAAATTTAGTCCCACCATAGCCCAAAGAAACAAACAAACAAACATACTTTGTCTGGAGATGGACCCATCCCATTTTTCTCTCTTAGCTATATCCTCTTTTCTAGTCAATTCTGCGGTCCATTTAAGTTTTTCTGTTTCATTTCACCTTGTTTCTCCTTTGTTACATTAACTGGGTTCGGATGACACAATGGCCCATGATGGGTTAAATAAGCCAAGGTGGTTTATTTAACCTATCGTGGGTTATCCTGTCGTCTGTCAGGAATTTTTTTTTTAATCCACGGTGGCTTATTTGCCCAAAATAAATCTCTGATAACCCACGGTCTGCAGTGGGGTTCTTTAACCCACCATCAGTTATCATGCCATCTGTCGGACATCATGGGTTATTTTGGTCACCTACAGAGTTGTGTGGCAAGAGCAATTCAGACTGCTGCTCCGATCCTTGCGGCTGTTTTCTGTATAATGGAAACAGCTTACACAGGCTATTTCAGTCGTCTTTATGGGGGTAAATGCACAATTGGGAACTCTTTAAAGTCTCTATTCCTGCAACATCTATGGGGGTAAATGCGCAACTGTAGGAGTTGCCGGGTTTTGAGGCTGCATCGGGTACCTCCCTATGAGAGCCATCTCTGTGTGAGATTTTGTCAAGTAACTGCAAACTTCCAAAGGTTTATTTGTGCCACCCCCTTTTTGGTGCACCCAGGGTTTTCACCCCTTTGTATGTAATCGTGTAGGGTTTTGATGCTCCATCGGATGCCTCCTGACTAGGGTATGCTGTGTTTGAAGCTTGGTTCCAAACCTGCACACTTCCAGCACTTTAGAGCCACCACCTGCTTGTAGGGATGCCGCTGGAAGTGCTGAATTAACCTCTCCCCTTTTATTGGGATATTGTGCAGGCAGCTGCAATGATGTTATCAATGGGTAAAACAGCACCACTGTTTGGACAGGAAAATTGCAGTGGGGCAGGAGTGGGAGATCACTCAGATTATGCACATTAGCTTAAAAAACTATGTAGAGTAGCTTATTTGTCTGATTTATTTATTTATTTATTTATTTATTTATTACATTTATATACCGCCCCCCATCCGAAGCTCTCTTAACATTATTAAATGCTGTTAAAATGCTGTTAAAATGCCTGGGAGAAGAGAAAGGTCTTGACCTGGCGCCAAAAAGATAACAACGTTGGCGCCAGGCGAGCCTTATCGGGAAGATCATTCCACAGTCGGGGGGTCACCACTGAGAAGGCCCTCTCCCTTGTTGCCATCCTCCGAGCTTCCCTCGGAGTAGGCACTCGGAGGAGGACCTTAGATGTTGAGCGCAGTATACGGGTAGGTTCATGTCGGGAGAGGCGTTCCATCAGGTATTGTGGTCCCAAGCCATGTAGGGCTTTATAGGTTAAAACCAGCACCTTGAATTGGGCTCGGAAACATATAGGCAGCCAATGCAAGCGGGCCAGAATCGGTGTTATATGCTCAAATCTTCCTGTTCCAGCTATCAATCTGGCCGCCGCATTTTGCACAAGCTGCAGTTTCCGGACCGTCTTCAAAGGCTGCCCCATGTAGAGGGCGTGGCAGTAATCTAATTTGGAAGTTACCAAAGTATGGACAACTGAAGCTAGGTTATCCCTGTCCAGATAGGGGCGTAGCTGGGCCACCAACCGAAGTTGGTAGAAGGCACTCCGTGCCACCGAGGCCACCTGTGCCTCAAGTGACAAAGATGGTTCTAGGAGAACCCCAAGCTACGAACCTGCTCCTTCAGGTTGTGTGGAACAGTAGCTTATTTTCATAATAAGCTATTATGCATAGTTTATTAAGTCACTATTGCTTAAAGTGACCTCCAAACCCGACCATCCTCTTCACTGATTCATTCCAGTTTAAGTTACACACCACGGATTAATGCTCTACCATTTATGCCACCTGTAACAATCTGAAAAGCATCTGCACCTTTATTTCCCAGCTAGGACTCTTTTGTGCTGTAGAAATGATGAAATTATAACTGCAGGGAGGGATTTTTTATTTATTTATTGCTTGACTCTATGTGTATGAGCCTGCCTGCCCCCATGCACACACCGTCAAAAATACATTTAGTTTGACTTCTTAGCTTATTTAGTTTCTTAGGTTTACCTGAAGTTCCTCTGCTTAAAAGTGTTCAAAGTTTAAATAATTTCCAGAGACAACCCATGTTAGTCTATTACAGCAAAAACAACAAAATGTCTTCTTGCATCTTAAAATCCATACTGGCATGACTTTCTGTGGCCATTGTGTCCTATATCCATAAAAGCTTATGCCAGAATAAATGTGTTCGTCATTAAGGTGACACAAGACTCTTTAACACTGAAATGAAAATTGATATATGCTGTTATATGTAAATTGTTATATGTAAAATGAAATATGTTTTTCAATGAAAAACTGTAAGCCGTTGTGAGAGGTTATATACCTGAAAAGACAACTAAATTTCTTAAAATAAAAATGCTTTTTATGATAAGAACATAAGAAGAGCCATACTGGATCAGACCAAGGGTCCATCTAGTCCAGCATTCAGTTCACAGTGGCCAACTCAACTGGCTGCCTGTAGAAAGTGCACAAGCAGAACTCAAATGCAACAGCCCCCTCCCACCCATGTTCCCCAACAACTGGGGTACATAGGCATACCACCTCTGATACTGAAGGTACCATAGAACCATCAGGACTACTAGCCATTCATAGCCTTCTCCTCCATGAATTTATCCAACTCTCTTTTAAATAGGGTGACCATATGAGAGAAGGAGGACAGGGCTCCTGTATCTTTAACAATTGTGTAGAAAAGGGAATTTCAGCAGGTGTCATTTGTATGCATGCAGCACCTGATGAAATTCCCTCTTCATCACCAGAGTTAAAGCTGCAGGAGCCCTGCCTGGCGTGACCAGATACCAAAGAGGGCATACAAACTGTTGTGATGAAGAGGGCATTTCACCAGGTGCATAATAACTATGACACCTGCTGAAATTCCCTTTTCTGCATAACTGCTAAAGATACAGGAGCCCTGTCCTCCTTCTCTCATATGGTCACTCTACTTTTAAAGCCATCCAAATTGGTCACCATCACTACATCTTGTGGTAGTCAGTTCCATAGTATAACTATGCGCTGTGTGAAGAAGCCTTTTCTTTTACCTGTCCTGAATCTCCCACCATTCAGCTCTATGGGTTCTAGTATTATTTGAGAGAGAGAGAGAAATGTCTCCTCATCCACACACCAGGCATAATTTGTACACCTCTTATCATGTGATCCATTAGAAAGGAAACTCATCCACACCGGGGGAAGGGGAGACTTTACCTGTTGAATTTCTGCCTGCCGCGCAAATAGGAAAAAGCCCAGGAACTCGACTCCGGGAGATGGGGAATAAAGACTACGGCTTTAGCGACCACACCGACCTCACTCTCCGAAAGAAGTTCCTTCCCACCGAGAAGAGACTGGAGCCCAAGACAACGAACATCCCCCGGCCTTTCCTTACCGATATTGCCTTCGATGGCGATCTTTTTGATGCTGTTCTCGGCCCGGCTCCGTTTAGGCGGGGTTGCCATGGCGACTGCCGGGCCGGTAACCGGGGAAGGACCTGGGAAGAACGGTGGGCCTGGAAGGACAAAAAGAAACGAAAAAAGCGGGACCGCTTCTGCCTTCTTTCACGCGAACCTCCTCAAGGTCGAGCCGGGCTGTGGCAGCTGTGCGAGCGAGCGTGTGTGCGCGCGCGCCAATCCCCAGCGTTCGAATTTGGCGCGAGGTCGCTCGGGGTTGGCCAAGCCGCGCGGTGACGTCAGCCCGAAGGCCCCACCCACGCGGGCTCCTTCCCGGTCTGGTCTTTCAAGATTTGGTTACGATTATTGCTGTGGTTCCCTTTCTCCCGCCCCCCCCCGCCCCCTCTCTACAGATGCCCGATTGGGTCAGAAAATATTCGGCGAAGCGCGAACCGTCGCATTTTTTGTAGCGGGCGGGGATCAGAATCGAGCACACTCACCTCAGAGAACGCCGACGCCGGCTTCTGTGAAAAAGGGAAGGTTAAACACAGGCCGAGCAACGGATGGGGCGGAAAGGGAACGTGGTCGAGTTCCGAGTAGATGGATTGGCGTGGGTGGGCAGTGAAATGGTTGCTGTGACAACGGACCACACTGCTAGGCCAAAATTCAGTCTCTCCACCAGAAAACAGAGAAGATTGTACAGAGAAGATTGTAAAATCAGAAGGCAAAGAAAAAGGGGCTGTGCTCCGTATTCTTGCTGTATTTTTCTAAAAGATGCTGGGAGTTGTAGGTCTTCCCACCCCGCCACCCCCAGTCTAAACATGCATAGGATTGTGCCCTAAGAGAATTTACAGCCACTGTGAATGATGGAAGAAACTAAATACTCTTCTTTGTGCAACTCATGTTGAACAGGTAGCCTGGCCTAGTTATGGACAGCATTGTCAAGAATTCCCTCAAGATATGTGTTCAAAGGCATTTCATCCTCAAATCCTTCTTTATTGATGGCATTTATAAGCCACCAATAACAAGAAATTCCATGGGTGGCTTACTATAAAAGTTAAAAGCAATAGAATACACAGATCAAATTATTAACCCCATAAAATCTAATACAGCATAAACCAGCAGCAGATGACAAAATCAGTATAGAAAGCTCACCACGGGAAATTTTACCAGTCTTAAAAAAAATTAAAATGTAGTATTTACAGATGTTTTTATTATTAAACATTATGATTGAAAAAACACAATAAAATATATAAGCTCTTCATCTGGCACCAAAAATACAACACTGGCACCAGGCAAGCCTGTCTGGGAAAGGCTTTCCATAATCAGGTTGCCAACACTGAAAAGACCCTCTTCCTAGTCACCACACCTCATTTGACAGAAGGACCTCAGATGAATGACCACAAATATGGGGAGATCTCAATCCTTCAGGTAACATGGCCCCAAGCCATTTGAAGCTTAACACTTAAGCCATTTGAGCCACTTAAGCTTAACACTTAAGCCATTTGAAGCTTTTTTCTAAAGCTTTTAAAACTTGATTTTGTTCTGACTTTTATATTATTATTATTATTATTATTATTATTATTATTATTATTATTATTTATTTATATAGCACCATCAATGTACATGGTGCTGTACAGAGTAAAACAGTAAATAGCAAGACCCTGCCGCATAGGCTTACAATCTAATAAAATCATAGTAAAACAATAAGGAGGGGAAGAGAATGTTAGTTTTACTCTACCCTGTGCCTGTTTGGTGCATTCTCTTCCTCTTCTTATTGTTTCATTATGATTTTATTAGAATGTAAGCCTATGCGGCAGGGTTTTGCTATTTTATTGTTTTACTCTGTACAGCACCATGTACATTGATGGTGCTATATAAATAAATAAATAAATAAATAAATAAATATAATAATAATAATAATAAACCACCTGCACTTTTATTTGAGCCCCAAACAGACTTCTTGTAGTTTGTTTGCCCTCAAGTCCCCAGAGTAAGAATAATTGAAATAAATACATTTGCACTCTCTGCTTCCATATCCCTTCCCATTTTTATGTTGCCTACTCTGTCAAATTTTATAGGGTCCTTCTCTGTGGAACTCTCTGCCCCTGGAGGTCAGGTAGCGCCAACACTAAGCTGCTTCCAGCACCTCCTGAAAGATCTGCCTTCCCCAACTGCCTAGCCAGCGTTTCTGTGTGTGTTGGTTGTTCTTTTCTTGCTCGTTTGTTTTTTAAATTGAATAATTTTAATTTGCTTTTTTAATCTTTCTTTTACTGTTTTATCTTTCTTTTACTCTGGAATCTGTGTTAGATAATTGAGCATAGGTATATAAATGTTGTAAATAAATAAATAGATCGTTAGCTCATTAGGGCACAGACCTGTGCCAGTATTCTTTATAAAATAAACAAACAATGTGAAAGATATCATGCATGTGGACATGATACCTTTCACATTTTTTATTTTTGCAAACAATGGCAAATCAGCGGTTTAGGCTCCAGGTAGAGTCAAGTCCCATCACCTCATTTGAAGGTATAAGCACTACGTTAGTTTTGAAAGGGCAAATACTAATGAATACTCTCTTTTCACAAAGATTTCATTTATTCAAACACACACAGACACAGGCACACACAGAGCAAATAGCAAACAATTACTGGAAAACAGGCAAGAGAAACAAAATACATGTAACTAAGACATCCATAGAAACCTATTGTCCAGGTTATGCACTAGGCAACCAAGTGGCCCAAGAATTAGTGGTGACATACCGTAAAAACTTCACACAGGAGATGGAGGCTATTGTAGAAAAAAATGGTGTAGAGACTCTCTTACATCACCGGAAGTTGACCAATTCAAACAGAAAATCTTGCTTTCTATTTCCCAATCATGGTGAATCAAGGCTGCTCAGACTCTTGAATACATGATGAATTAGTACTGTTCAGAAGACAAAAAAAGCTTTAACCACTGTGGTTTAAGGTGTCTTCTGAACCGAGCCACTCTCTTTAAATTTCATTCATTTCATTTTTATACTCTCTGGGCAGTTCACAATAGCTATAAAGAAAAACATAGTGTAAAAACAATTTTAAACAGCTAAAAAACAGTTACAATACTAGAACCTGATAAAACTCCTGATATTGAAATCCCATTGTATGTCAAGTACCTGGGAGTATACCAGTCTTAACCTGGCACTGAAAAGATGACAATGCTGGTGCCAGGTAGACCTCAGTGGGGAGTCATTCTACAGTTGAGGGGCTAATACCAAGAAAGCCCTCTCCATTGTTGTGACCCTCCAAACCTCCCTTGGAGGAGGCACTCTGAAAAGGGCCTCAGATGCCAATTGTAGTCTATGGATAGGTTCATATCGATCAAAGCATTCCATCAGATATTGCAGTCCCAAGCCGTTTAAGGCTTTATGGGTCAAAACCAGCACCTTGAAACAGGCTCAGAAACATATGGGAAGATAGTACAAGTAGGCCAGAATCAGTGTTATTTGTTCAGACCTCTTGGTCCCTTCTACCAATCTGGCCGCCACATTTTGCACAAGCTGTAGCCTCTGAACTGTCTTCAAAGGCAGCCCCGTGTAGAATGGATTGTAGTAATCTAACTGGGAAGATGCTAAGGAAGTCAGGTTATCCCTGGCCATACATGGGTGTAGCTGGGCCATCACCTGAAGCTGATAGATGGCAGTTCATGGCACTGAGGCCACTTGCACTTCAAATTATGATGGCTCCCAGTAAATCTGCTCTTTCAGGGGAAATGCAACCCCATCCAGAATAGGTTGAATCTCTTCCTTCAGGTCAGAAACACCCACCAAAAGCATTGTGCTTCAGTTTATTAGCCACAGCAAGGCACTGATTTAGCACATCCACAGCCTCACCTGATGATGAAAAGGACAAATAGAGCTGCATGTCATCAGCATACTGATGGCAACACACTCGAAAAATCTGGTATACCCCACTCAAGTTTCATGCAGATGCACAGGGGACAAAACTGACCCCTGCGGGACCCCATACTGGAGAAACCACGGGGCCCAGCAATATCCCTCAAGCACCACCTTTTCGAGCTGCTCATCCAAGTAGTAGCAAAACCACTGCAATGCAGTACTTCCCATTCCCAATTCAAGATAATCCCCCCTTAAGAATCCTATGGTATAGAAAGCTCCCGAGAGATCAAGGAGAATCAAGAGGGTCATACTTCCCATCTTTCTCCCAACATAGGTCACATGACCAAGGCTGTTTCCATGGCAAAACCTGGTCTGAAGCCCGACTAAAATGGATGCAGATAATCAGTCTCATCCCAAAGCATCTCAAGTTGATTGGCAACTACCTGCTCATGGACCTTGCCCAGGAAATCAACGTTTGCCACCGGCATAGAGTTGTTAAGATCTTCTTGGTCCAGGGAGTACTTCTTCAGGAGTAGTCTCACCAGCGTCTCTTTCCGGTAGCCCAGGACCACACTCTCTCACAAGGAAGTATTAATCACTTCCCTGGGCCAGCCAGCTGTTCCCTTCCTGCCATTTTATATAAGCAAGGATCCAATACAGAAGCGTTTGCACAAACTTATCTGAGCAGCTTGTCAACATCTCCCACCTACTCCCTTACTTGCAGTTGCTCCCCTACACCCACTTCACAGCTTTTATGCACAATTCACCAGAAGGCATGGTTCTGCTTCCATCACATCTGGTTTTGGTTTCACTGTTGTAGCCATACTTTGACACAAACACAAGTTCTAATCAGGTGGTGTGTTTATCATGTCCTGTGCTTCATAGTATAGCTATTAGACTGTGTTCTTTATACCTCTGTTGTCCTCAGGTCTTTGCTTTCACTTGTATCTATTCACTTTCTCTGACTTCTTCATGGATGCAAGTAAGTAGGTCTTGCTTATGAAAAGCTTAAACATGAAAACATTCAACTAGTTAGTAATTAAAGGTTGCTTGGTCCTTTGTGTTGCAACCTACTCAACTTAAAATTCCATAATGAGTCTTCCCCAATTCATACACAAATTTCTCCATGTTTTCCCAAAGGCATCAGTGGTGCTTTTCCTAATGCGGTGAGAAGAGAAAGCTCTCTGCTACTGCCTTTTCCACAACACCAAAAGTGAAACCAAATCAGCTCATCCCACTCTTCTCCAGCAGCTACAGACTGGTCTTCAGCTCCATACACTTCTTTGGGCATTGGATAGGGGGAAAGACCTATGTTTGAAATGGAACCAATTACGTAGGGAGGTGGTGGGCTCTCCCACACTAGAGGCCTTCAAGAGGCAGCTGGACAGCCATCTGTCAGGTATCCTTTAAGGTGGATTCCTGCATTGAGCAGGGGGTTGGACTCAATGGCCTTATAGGCCTCTTCCAACTCTACTATTCTATAAAAGAATATCCAAGAAGAGGCTTGTGCCCTGGCAGGCACAACTGACCACAATCACCTTTTATTTTGAGACTTTCAGATCTTTGCCAGCATTTCAGTGTCATGGTTTAAGGAAATGGAACGACATCAGGTTCATCCTATTTCTATTAGATTTGCTTGCCATAGAAATAAGTTTGCAAATTCATGTGAGGTAATTACACAAAGTAATTTGTATGTGGAATGCTTAGATATGTACAATGTATAGATAATAATGAATGACATTTTATAAATAAAAACTAAGATAGGAGAAGAAACAAAAAAAAGGCAATCATGGTCAAACATAGCTATTTATTTTTCTTTTTATAAACAGCATTCAGTTCATTACTGAAAAAGACTAGAATTTATATATTTTTTCATCCCATCACTTACAACAATCTGTATACAGTATTTACATCTTTCCAATATATGTGTTGCAGAATTTCAAGACATTCGACTTTTTTTTAATCAAAAGCTGTTTTCATTTAAAACAAGTATTGATCAATGACTACAAACTGAAGTAATATTGGCACAGTCTGCTTACAGTACAGGTCTCTGTGTTGCATCTTATATTTTAAGCCTTTATTGTCTAGCTGCTTTGACGTACTTAAAGACGCAGGCATGACTAGGGTTGCATCTGCAATACCTTTTTGTCTCTGATTCAACAAGCCTCAGTTACAGATTTAGGGTGGCGGTGTTGATGGTGGTGGTGGTGGTATTGTTGGGTGAGCTCATAAATGAAAGCAAGTCCCACAAACAGCATAAAACCAAATACAAGGGGATCCGGTTAATTCAGTTAGAAGAATCAGACAGTAAAGCTTTTCCTGGACTGTACTACTTCAAACTACAGGGTGGGAGGATGGGATTGCATGCTTGAATACTCTTGCCACAAATAGAACGTCTTACCCATAGAAAGCCAGTCAGGAAGAAGGGTTCAAATCTAGCCTTCTCCCCAAAGTGCTGTTTTTCTTGTGCATAAAGATGCAACCCATCTGTCTCTCACCACCACCAACTGTAGCCTCAAGTTGTGCAATCTAGAAACGCTTGACTGCTCTGTTCTGCTGTCAGTTTAAAACTTCCTTCATTCAGACAGGAAGCTGCAGCCATAGCAGATGCACTTTGCAGCCCACATCAAGGAACCCATCACGTACTGTCTGGAGAGCCCAGGCTAGAGATTCTACATTTTTCCTAGTCTCTTTCCCCCTCTCACTGCATTTAAGACCCTGCCAGTTAGTAGGAATTAAGTGAATCTGTCTGCAGTCTGCATGTACCAGGACTACCAGTGATTAATATTTTGTAAAGCCTTTTTGTTCTCGGCTGCTTGTCAGAGGTATCAATTCTGATGGCAAAATTTAGCAACACGGTATCTGTGAATAAATGTATTAAAAATGGAACCAAATAACCTTTCAAAAGATTTGTGTTCCCAAATGACCTAGTTGCACATGTACAAAAATAATGAATACAGTTTAGTGGCTATAAAAAATTAATTTCCCCTAAAAATACAGTAATCTATGAAAAACTATTGAAAGGGCAGTGCTCTTGAGGGAAGAAATACAAGCAAACAAAAGCATTTTAAAATTTGAATTACTTTGCAATTTTAGGAAGGAACTATATTTCAAAAAAGGAAATTGTGTGTACGACTGACAGAAATAAGATACCAGCTAAACTTTGACATAAATGTAAATATCTTACTCCTAAAGTGGCTAGTGGTTCTAGAAAGGCATCTAGAAAACCCAAATATGTCTTAACTATTAAAAGAAATACAATGCCAAAATAAGCACTATGAGAGCATCGCAGTTGAAAAATTGGCAGGTCCACCTTCATGTTACGATTTAATAATAAGAGAACTGGCATTTCATCTACAATATAGTATTCCAAGGGGTAAGAATAAGAGTCAGCTGGTTTAAGATATTCCCCAAACAAAAGTGTTGATTATTTTAAAAATTACAACTTCATATAGCAAACCAAGGCAAGGGTTTATGGAAATTAAAGGAAAATTCTAAAAGATAAGAGTCAATAGCAGCAAATTGGCCTTTTGCCTGTGGAAGGGAGCTTGAGAGAGAGATTTCAGTTCCAAAATATTAACAGAGACTCTGTTTTTTCTATCTTAAGGTAACTACAAATATTCAGAATTCTACATTGCATAGTAAGCAGTAAAAGAAAATTTGACATGCACTTGCAAAAAGGCTATTTGTCCTTTTGAAAGTTGTTCTCTCTAAAGCCCAGCTACCACTAACAGTAGAATATGGGACATTTTTATACTTATGCAATTAGCATGGATCCCTGACGTGAATATGCAAAGAAGACATACAATTTCTCTGGTCAGAATTTTAAAGTTCTGTCCTAATAATGTAAAAGTCTCCAGATCAAATCAATTACTGGCCTAAGAAAGTATAACACAACTGGTTTTAATGGACTTGCATCTACTTTTATGGCCATCAGTACTGCCCAGTCTCATCAAATTGAGGTAGCTTACCTCTTGAAGTTATTAACTACATCACCAAGGATTGGTAGCTGAAGTAAGAGCAAAGCCAGTTCAGCCTTTTGAAGCTCTAAGGCTCTTCCTTCACAGCGGAAGGAAAATGGTGTTAGTAAATCGCTGGCTGTAAGTAAAAAGTCAGTTCCTAGTGTTCACCAGGCCCGAATATCCAATGTTTGATATAAAAAAGCAATCCAGTAATCTAGACAGAGTATCCCTTTAAAATTAAAATCCTGATCCAAACTGATTTTGTTTTGTATGATACTGTAATGTTCAGCTTTCAAGAACTTTGTTAAGCTGAAAAATCAGAAGACTTTTGGATTAGCATTTTAATGCACCCTTAAACAGTAAATAATTTTCTCAAGACCACAAAAAATAACCCAACAATTCCCATTGCAATACAAATAAGGAATACTCAGATTAAACACTGTCTTCATATTTTCAATGCTTTTGTCTTCAAGTTTAATGCACTCAGCAAAATTTAACCAACAGCATTCTCAGACAGTGATCTCCAAGCTTTTATTATCCAATGAGGAAGTCAGCAATGAAAGCAAACCAACAGTTTTAATGATTACTTTTCCCCAATGAGTACTTGAAACTGAATACACCCTGTTCATATCCGTATCCATATTCACCACAGTCTCTAAAAGGATGTTATTTGAAGACCTAAGATTATGTGATCCAAATATTATGGCCAAGGTAGTAAGTACTCCCAAAAATATATATTCAAAGTTCCTAGATCCAAACTTATTTGTACAGGAGATGTGGCAGGGTTTTTTTTGTTTGTTTTTTAAAGAACTCATCTTTTGTGAGATATTAAAATTGCTAGATGAGGAAGGCATTTAAATAATAATTATCACTACTTAAAAACTATCTCTACATCCAAACTTAATTAAAAAAAAACACATGGGATTTTCAATTTCAGAATTGTGAACCTGACTTCTAAAATCAAGCACAGACAAAACTGGTATATGAAAAAAGCAGGGTCATGGATGTGTATTAAATATGACCCAAATTGCCGATTATTAATTTTGCTAGATCTGTATGCAGATTTATTATTCTCCCTGCAACAGCTACAATCAAAGGTTACCTAATTTTTCAAGGTCAAGAGCATGAATTAAAGAGAGCTAGATAATGATTACAGCAATTCTTGTTTTTTCCGTTTGTGACTGAGTTACTAATAATTAAAGGCCATCCCTCAAGCTCAAGAATATGTTGTATGCCTATTAACAGTGTAATGCTTAAAGCCCATTTTGTGTATGTAATCTCATAGACACTGCAAACACATGCTATGGGAGGTTGTTGTGTGAGTCATCAATATGCTAATGTGTGAAGTGGTTTTCAGGTCATCTTCATCCAAGGATGAAGACCTCTTTGAGACTACATAGACCAATTCATGGCTTTCAGTCAGTCTGTGCAAATTGTGTTGGAAAGGGTGAAAGTTATGATGCTTTATCACTATATACTCAGAGAACTGGTCAAACCAGTCAAATCTGTTTGTACACAGAACTCTGAATAAAACCTGAGAACAAGTGTGGGAAACAGAGAGATGTCGCACGTTCTCAGTTTCTCAGAATGAAATGTCCCGAGTTTCTCAATATTCTACCATGAACATCCAAATAGTGGTCTATAAACCATCTAGAAGTCTGGTTATATGATACTGGCTCTTTTCCTCATGTGAAAGGAGGAAAAAAATAGACAAAGAAAGAGCGACAAAATTACATCAAAATTAGTCTGACTAAAATTAAACCAAGACATCTAAATGCAAAAACAAAAACAAAGTCCAGCTGTACTCTGTACGAGAAGAAAATTGATGTGCTTACTGAATGTACAACGCAAAGGGACTATGTGCTCAGGATGAATGGAATGACAAGTGTTCCACATGAGAAAATGGATTGAGACCATTTATAAAAAGAACCGAGGAACCCATGCTCCTCAGTCAAGTGGGCTTCCTACTCCAGCATTAAAATGACTATGGATGATTTAAAAGTAAAAAAAAGTTTCCTTGTTATCATTACTGCTGTTCCCTGTGATTGACTTTGCTGTTTGTTTTTTACTTCACACTCCTGCCAGACTGCTGATTTATTTGATAGGAAAGCTTACGGTATAGTTTGACCTACACCAACCATCAAAATAACCATGCTGGCTGATCTAAATGAAAGTTAATGTTTGCAGAAAAAAATATAAGCAACAAAGAAGTGGTCAACCCCATGTTATCCTTGGTCCTCCACAGATGTAAAACTTATTGGGTGAGTTTCTGAGCAGGACATAAAAAATGAGCCCCTCTATCACGCTCCCTTCCAAAGCCTACAATCATCTCTAAAGGCTTTGCTTTGTATTAAAAGCTGGAGATCACCGACAGAAGTTATGGCTTTTTTTTTTTAAGTTTTACACATATTTAGTTATATATATATATCTCAAGTGTTAGTAAATGTCCTGGGTAGGAATTTGTGTTTTCTGTTTCCAGCAATGTTCTTTGTATGTGCTTTGTACCTCAGAAGAGAGAGTCTGCCAAGGCACTTAGAGAAGGTTAAGGTCTCTTTAAGGACCTTCTGAGAATGGGCTACAACTGGCAATGCAGAACCCATACAACCAGCAGTGTCACATTTCTCAACAAGCATGTTTTTTCTCCTTTTATAAACAAATGACATCGGCTATTTTTTTAAAAAAAGTTCACAATGAACAATAACAGAAAGCCATTTACTGTGTGTGTGTCGCTAAAAGGTAAAGGACTTCCTCTAATAAAAGCATAGAGAATGGATCTAGGTTGCCCAAGTAAAAACAGAACAAGTTTCCTTTTCTTTCTAAAAACAAAAAAATTAAAAGGCTGTAAACCTCCACACACTTACTCAGGAGTAGGTCTCATGGATCTCAGTTAGTGTGTAGAGAATTGCAGCCCAAATCCCTAAAACACCACATGCCTGCTTAAAGAAACAAGTGATTTGCACAAATCCATTTCTGCTTATCTGTCCTTTGAAGTGAGTTTTTCAATCAGTTCTTGGAGCGGAGCAAGTTCTCTTCTGTCTATAAGGTTAAATTCCTGGTGGAGGCAGAAATAAAACCAACATCTTAGATATTTAATGACATATTCATTAGTTCTCAACAGCATTATTTTAACATTAAGTAACTGAAAGCAAAACTATAGGCTTCATGAAATGGTGGATTATGCTAGGGAGAAAAGTAGCCAACCCAGAAAAGTAGAAAATAAGTGAGGGAAAAGCTCACCTAAACTAAGATTAAAAGAAAGATCCTCACCTCAAGCAGAAAAACAACCCCCCCTTATATCTATTTTCCTGTTGATTGAGATATTTGTTTAAATATTTCATTTTGAACAGCAAATTTTGGCCCAAAGCAACGTTGCCATTTTGACCAGTCTCCTGTTTCTGGAAGTTAAAATAGAAGCGTTTAACTGGACTCCGTGACCATCAATAACAGGAGAAAAGAACTAAGCAGTGTTGGCTGTATTTATTGAAAATATTTTTTTAATCCTTCCTTTCTACCAATGGTGTTGCCTCATTTCCACCTGTAACTATTTCTCCAGTCTCTTGAATGTTTTGGACGGGTTATATTGATGTTAAAAAAGAACCACGACCTCTGATAGTGCCATTCTAATCCTATGTATATTACTCAAAAGTCCCATTCTGTTCAATGGGGCTTGCTCTCTCTCTCTCTCTCTTTCCCGTCTTCCCTCCTGAACTCCTTTTCCTTGTGTGTCATGTCTTTATTAGATTGTAAGCCTGAGGGCAGGGACTGTCTTTTTTGCTAAGTGGAAGCCGCTCCGAGAGCCTTTTTTGGCTGAGGAGCGGGGTATAAGTATGATAAATAAAATAAATAAATAAAAAGGTACTAAAGCTCACTGTGAAGATTTCCACAGAAAGCATTCCCCAAGCTGCTTCTGTTGCAGAAGTAAAAGTAGCCGACCCAACAAAGTCACAATAGCAGTGAGTGGGAAGGTACTTATCTCAGCTCTTGAGACATATCACTTCTTGCGGGTAGGTGGGGTGAGCACTAGTTCCCTGTAGAGTGTTCCTGAACCTGCACTGTATAGGCACAGACCCCATGTGCAGCACGGCACAGTTGGACATGTTCACACAGCATGATAAACCAAACCAGAATTGTAAGCAATCCTGGTTTATCATGAATGAACCAGTATGCTAGCGCACACTGACCAATTGTTCCCAATGTAAGCGGTAGGGACTAAACAAACCATGGATGGAAGGCATGCAGTTTTTTTAGTCGCTCCCACTTGCAGCAGGAGTCAAGCAGCAGAAATCACACAACAACCACCTGTCCGGGTTTTGATTTTTAGTGTCCATAGTTTCTATGTTACCCAGGCAAGTGCAACTGTTGCAATGAGTTACACCAGCCACTTAAAGGTCAGAAGATAATTGGATAATTGGTTAACGACCTGACAAGTGTGATTGATTGTCAATTAAGTTGTAAATTGGTAGAGAAAGATACTGCTGTGTATATAAGTCTTGTGTAAAAGCGTGTCTTTACCTCTCCTGTGTGAATATGACGTTGCTGTGAGTATATTGTATGATATTGTAAAAATATGATCTCTATGTCTTTAACTCAGTAAAATATTGCTGAAGAAAATACTGTTGCTGTCGATTATCTCTGTGGCTGTCTTTACTTTCTCTGAGCCTGCTTGGAATGCTGCATACTTTGCTAATCTCTCCAACCGGAGAGGAATTTATCCGGACGACCCCAACACAACCAGCAGTCTGTCTTATTCACATTGCATGTGAACTGGGTCACTATTAAAGAAGCCATTTCTAGTTTGGTGGCCCAATGCTAGTGGATACCTCTAACAATGGAAATCTGCTGCCACATGCGTCATATAATCTGATCCGGACTCAGTTCCATCACTGTTAGAAATATCCCTTTATTAGCAGAGGTGAAAAATAATCCTACCTATGAAGAATCTGTTTTTACTTTATTCTGATAATAATTTCTGCATATTCCACAATACCCAATTAAAGTTCATAATGGCTGGCACATTCTCCATTCAAATCACATTGACAAAAACCTATTGCAACAGACAAGATAGAAGGTGGCTCTAGATGTAGAGTCCTAAAAGTTTCAGGGACAAAGTACGCTTACATGGTGGTGGAAAAAAGCTTGATATCATACAATCGTGGCTACAGTTCCATCTCTCCCTGCCCCCTTTCTCTCAATAATGCTTCTACTATATAACATGCATATCTTCGAACTATGTATACGTGTGTTGTTGTTGTTTTTAAAAAACCAAGTATGATTCTATAGCATAGAATTCAATTGTGGATGGGGCACAACCTACACAGCACTGCATCAACATTATGATCATGGCAAAGGTAAATTCTAAGGTTTAATGACAACCCAGCAAGGTAGAACATATGCCGTTTCACCACTGTAAGTGCTAGAAAACAGAGAATCGTGTTCCACTTTGTAGGGAAATATTACATCACAGTGACCGCTGTGCTAATTTACCTGAACAAAAAAGATAAAGTGCTTGAAAGATGTGTTGAGATGTGCCTCTTCTTGAAGCTGGATGACTGGATCAAAGTGCTGGTGATAGATGTGAGCATAAACTCTGAAGAGACGCTTTAAGATGGTCTTGGCTACTGACATGAAGTTCTTTGGGAAAGGAACACCTAGAAATACACAAAGCAAACATTCAGTCTTAACATTCCAATAGAACTGCAGGTTTATCATGTTCAAGACCTATCTCGTCGATAGCTTCTTGCTTAGGTGCATAAGCAGAAGTACAGGACATGACTCATAGAAGAGAAGATACCACCTCACCCGACATGAACCACCCATATGCTACATTCAACATCTAAGGTCCTCCTTTGCAATATTTACAGAAGTGTGGAAAAAAACCCCTAAGGTCCTCCTCTGGGTCCTAACTCCAAGGGAGACTTGGAAGATGGCAACGAGGGAGAGGGACGTCTTGGTCGTGCCCCCCAATTATGGAATGATCTATCCGAGGAGGCCTGCTTTGTGCCAACATTGTTATCTTTTCAGCAACAGGTCTAGACTTTTCTTTTTTCCTAGGTATTTAGCAGCATGTGATGAGTTTTAATCTATACTGGATTTGTTTTTACGATTTGGCTGATTGCTCAAAGTTGTTTTTAGATGTATGTTGTCTCTGTGTGTACTGTCTGTTGTGTGTTTACGCTTTTAAATTTTGCATATTGTTTTTAATGTTTTTATCTTTGTAAACCACCCAGAGAGCTTCGGTTTGGGGGGCAGTGTAGAAATGTAATCCATCATCATCATCGGAAGCCAGTCATGAAGATTACAGAGTTCCTGACAGTAACATGGATTGGCAGAGCCCAGGGACTACATCTGGACTGTGAAGACCAGGAGCACTAGAAAAGAATCTTTTACGTGAGAGTTTTTCACCGGTAGCCCAAAACAAACAAAGGAGACAGCTAAGACTATCCAGCAAGCTTCCTAAATGTTTGGCCCAAATGACGTTGATGTCCGACTATCCAGTCTACTTGGCTGAGCCTGCCTTGTCAAATTCACTTCTGACATGGGCACTGCAACCTGGGATTGGTATGAGCAGAGACAGAAACCCAAGATGGTGACATCCGTCATCTTCAACATAGATGCCATCTACATGTTCAATAAAACTATGATCACAGAAACCATTTTTAAGATATTCAAGCCTATTAAATAAAGCCATAATTTTAAGGGGTTGAAAGCCTCAGCACTAGAATCTCAAATCATATAGGAATGTGATCCCATTCATAGCATAGTTACAGATGTTTAAAATAAAACATTCAAATCTAGTAAACTGTTTAAACGGTTTATTCTCAGAGGGGCTGTTATATAGGCAGCCAGTGATAACAGGATGTCAAGTGATTTCGAAATTGACAAAACTCAATGTGGATACACCCCATTTTAGCAACCATTTATGAAAAAATACCGTATTTTCCGGCATATAAGACGACTTTTTAACCCAGGAAAATCTTCTCAAAAGTCGGGGGTCGTCTTATACGCCGGGTGGTGTAACTTCCAAACTTACTGTTTGGGTTCTGAGGGTGTCGGGGGTTGAGGCAGGCAAAGGGAGCGCGAGCTCCTGAGTTCTGTGTGTGTGTGTGTGCGTGTGTGTGCGTGTGTGTGAGAGAGAGAGAGAGAGAGAGAAAGCGAGTGAGAGAGCGCGAGGGAGGGAAGGAAGGAGGAGAGCGAGGGGGGGCGAGCAACTCCTGACGGAGGTCTGTGTTCTGTGTGTGTCTGCGTGTGTGTGTGTGTGTGTGTGAGAGAGAGAGAGAGAGAGAAAGCGAGTGAGAGAGCGCGAGGGAGGGAAGGAAGGAGGAGAGCGAGGGGGGGGGCCAGCAACTCCTGACGGAGGTCTGTGTTCTGTGTGTGTCTGCGTGTGTGTGTGTGTGTGAGAGAGAGAGAGAGAGAGAGAGAGAGAAAGAGAGAGAGAGAGAGAGAGAAAGAGAGAGAGAAAGCGAGTGAGAGAGTGCGAGGGAGGGAAGGAAGGAAGGAAGGATCTCTCCCGGCAAGCCATTCCACAATCTGGGAGCGGCAGAAGAAAAGGTCCTCTGGGTAATAGTTGTCAGCCTTGTTTTTAATGGCTGGAGTAGATTCTTCCCAGAGGACCTGAGTGTGTGGGGCGGATTGTACAGGAGAAGGCGATCCTGCAGATAGCCTGGACCCAAACCATGTAGGGCTTAATTTAGTATAGCAATCTCTCCCTACAAGGAATATATTTGTTTCTTAAAATTGACCACTTAGTAATTATGGTCAATGAGTGTATAGTGGTGTTCAAATAAAGTGGTAGTTGCACTTTCTCTCATTACTGTTTTTTCTCTAGAGAAGAAAAGAAATGCCATTAAAAATTAGAGGAAGCACTGAAAACATAATTGATTATGTTGAAAAAAATCTCTTCTTTTTAAGCATTGCTAAAGATATGTATGTTCTGGTCCACATACCAAACATTTTGTATGTAATGCTAAAATTAATCTTGTAAAAATTGCCTGAATTTAAACAATGGCTGCTTATAGTTGTTATACATTTTTGAGAATCTTGTGTGGAATTTCCTCAAGACTGAACCCTGTATTTCCTCCTATGCCTTTAGAAATAATACAGTTTGTAAATAAAACTACCAAGCATTCATGTTTGGCAATCTACTAATGCCAGATTTTAAATTTACCTATTTTAGATGGAAATAGCGTTTCATCATCCAGCTGATCCTGAACCCAAGTCATAAGGTAATCAATGTACTTTGGTGCTGAACACTTGATTGGCTTCTTTATGTTTGTTCCATCTGCCCAATGGTACTCATATCTGAAATGGAACAGAAATGAAGGAGATCCCTTTAAAATAAACCCAGGTTTATTGGTTTACACACTAAACAAATGAAATTTTGTTTTTATCACATCTTTAACAGAATAGGTGAGATACAAAGACCTGTTTTAGAGATGCTCATGGTTTTCTTTTTTCTTTTTTTTAAACCATAAACTAGTTCCCCTTCCCAACCACAAGTCCCTTCAGTTTCAAATGCAGTTCACTATATGCCAGGAAGGTCTGCTGTTAAAGAAACATAAACACAAAGTTCCCCTGCATGTGCAGAAATATTTCTGCATATTTTTGGATACCAGCCAATGAGAATTGCAGCTAACATTCCACCTTGCATAGAATATTAAAATCAAAGCATCAAGCTCAGGTGTCACTATGAATACCAAGGCCAGGGGAATTTTTTTTTTAATCATATGGCCAAGTCACTAATTGTCCCCACACACCCACAAAATAAGTGCAAATGAATTATTTGTTTGATGGTGTAGCACCACACCTAATCATGCTGCACAGACTCTCCAATTTTCCTTGTCATTTTGCAAAGCTACACCTACAACCAGCAGTTAAAAAATAATTATAATAATGCTGACCATAAGGCCATGACCAAAATAACCTCCCTAATCAACCAGTTCTTTTTTAACGGCAGTTTCAGGCATCCACAACTTCCTGTGTAGTGAGCTCTCTAACTGCAAAGTTGCCGTTGGTTTATGTTGTAGTTTTTAGTGATATGGTAAACATACATACTAAAAACTGGATCTGAAATAGCAAAGAGACAGTGGTTTCATTGTATGTTGACTTTCAAGTAGTTAAGTAGCTGTGCAAGGAAATGCAGGTTGCTTACCTGTAACTGTAGTTCTTCGAGTGGTCATCTATGCATTCACACATATGGGCTTTGCGCCTGCGCAGAGACCAGACCGGAACCTTCTATAGCTGAGTGGAACGTTTTTGGCGGGAACCCCTCCCCCACGCTACCGTGCATGTCCATGGGGTTCCCGCCCTTACCTCAGTTTACAGGAGTCCGACATTGTGCCCCCATAAACATGAGTGTAAATAAAATAAAGTACATTCCACATATAACTGTGTCATTTATAAGTCTCACACCACCAAGTGGGGATGGTGGGTGGGTTGTGTGAATGCATAGATGACCACTCGAAGAACTACAGTTACAGGTAAGCAACCTGCATTTCTTCTTCGTGGTCTCTATGCATCACACATATGGGCGAGTAGCAAGCTGACATATATTTGGAGGTGGGTTGGTGCATCATCTGAAGATCTCCAAGAGCACTGTCCTTCAAATGAGCAGTCCTGCCTCGCACAGGTGCCCAAACTGTAGTGCCTAACAAACGTGGATGGAGTGGACCACGTTGCAGCTCTACAAACTTCTGTCAAAGGAACACCTCTGCCGAAAGCCACAGATGTTGCGACGGCTCTGGTAGAATGAGCTGTCACAGGTTTCACCAGCTCTAGTTTAGAGATAGAGTAGGCAAGTTCAATTGTCTCTACAATCCAGCATAACAGACGCCGGCATGAAACAGGGAGTCCCTTATAAGGCTCCCCATAACAAATAAACAATTGCTTTGTTGTTGTTTTTTGTTTGTTGTTTGTTTGTTTGTTTGTTTGTTTTTAAATTCCCTGTCCTAGCCTTGTAAAAGGCAAGAGTTCTCCTTACATCAAGTGTATGTAAAGCAGACTCTACAGGTGATGTAGGATTCGGAAAGAAAGCTGGTAGAGTGATATATTGGGACAGATGAAAGGTTGACACTACCTTAGACAAGAAGGCAGGGTCTGTGCGTAACACAACCTTATCCTTGTGAAAGATAGTGTAAGGAGCAACTATCTTGAGAGCTCTAAGCTCACTTGCACGTCTAGCAGAAGTGATGGCTACTAAAAAGACAGTATTGAATGTTAGAAGCCTAAGGTCAGATAAGGCCATGGGCTCGAAGGGCTTCTTTGTCAATGCCTGTAACAACACTGATAGGCTCCATGGTGGAACGATACTCTTTACTGTCGGTATCATATTTTTAAACCCTTTTAAAAATTTCCTCGATGTTGGATGCACAAAAAGTGTAAAACCATCCATGCCTCGATGAAAGACATAATAGCCACTAAGTGAACTCTGATGGAAGTGAGTTCGAGTCCCTGCTGATAAAGTGTCAGTAGGTATTTGAGGATTAACGCTAAAGGGCAAGATTCAGGTGCTTGATCGTTTTCCAAGGCAAAAGTTTGAAATCTTTGCCACTTTGCCACATAAGATTTTCTTGTTGAAGGCTTTAGTGATGCCAAAAATATATGGTCTACAGTTAAATCTTTGATACGAGAGGAGGAGTGGATGATATTCTCCATGCCGTCATCTTGAGGGTCGACGGGTTTGCGTGTCGAACCCTGCCCTGGTGTCGAGACAACAGTGTCGGTATCGGCGGGAGTCTGATGTAATTCCCGTCCGACAGTCGAAGGGCGTGGGAGAACCACGTCTGTCGAGGCCACCATGGTGTGATAAGGATGCAGTCCGACCTGTCCGACTGGATTTTGGCCAGCACCTTCGTCAACAGTGGAAACAGAGGAAAGATGTAAAGAAGATTTCCTTTCCAGGTTCTGGTGAAAGCATCTCCTAGCGAGTGCTTTCCTCTTCCTGCTCTGCTGCAGAACCTGGAACAAGCTGCGTTTTCTTCAGTAGCGAAGACATCGACAGCAGGGAGGCTCCAGTACCGAAAGAGAACGTCTCTTACTTCGGTATCGAGCTCCCATTCGTGGTCGACGTGGAAAGACCTGCTGAGGGCGTCCGCGATGATGTTTTCATTGCCCGCTACATGGGTCGCCGTCAGGTGAGTATTTCTCTTTATGCACCAATTCCAAATCCTGAGTGCCGATTGATTCAGAGGATGAGACCTTGTCCCACCTTGTCTGTTGATGTACGCCACTACTGTGGTGTTGTCTGTTGCGATCAGGACGATTCAGCCCTCGATCAATTGTGAAAAAGTTCTTATTGCCTTCTCCACCGCTAGCAGTTCTAGGTGGTAGATATGATGTTCCCTCTGGGAAGGAGGCCAACGGCCCTGAGTTGTGAGGGAGTCGCAGTGTGCTCCCCATCTGATCAACGATGCATCCGTCGTGATCGTTACCAAAGGAGTGTTTCGAAGATCGCAAGTTCTTAAAACCCAGGCTTGCAATATTCTCATTCTGAGTCTTGCAAACCTGATGACTGCATCAAGCCTAATAGCCTCTGAATTGTCCATGCCGAAACCTTTCGGCGGCTCTCAGTAGCGATGGATAAATCTTGAAGGGTGCTCGCTCTAGCTGAGGGCAGGTATGCTCTCCCATCTCGAGACGATAGGGTTACCCCTATAAAGTCGAGCTTCTGATGTGAGGTCAAGATGGATTTCTCCTCGTTGACCCACAAACCCAACAAGTCCAACAGGTTGAGGGTGGTTGAAATGTCGTTCTGGAGCTTGCAACTGCTGTCCGCTACCAGAAGCCAATCGTCCAAGTGTAGGAGCTGCAGAATAAAAGTAACCGTTGTCATACGGAACTTCCTTGGAATGATGAATTTGTTTAACTGCTTTAAGTCCATGATCGGCCGAAGACCTCATATTTCTTCGGGACCGTGAAGTAGCGCGAGAAAAAACCCTGGTTGAGTTCCTCTGCGGGTACGGGAGAGATGGCTCTCTTCGATAGCAGAGGTCTGTACCTCCGGAAGCAGAGGAAGGGATGGCGCCGTTACTTTCACCCCCGAAGAAGGAGGAAGGACATCGAGCTCGATGGCATACCCCGAGTTGATGATAGTGAGCACGCAGGAGTCTGATGTTATTGACTGCCATTGATGGTAATGGGGAAAGGGAGGTGGACGTGGGACAAAGAAGTCAAACTCGCTGCTTCTTGGTGAAGTCAGGCTGACGCTTGTCTTGTTGAAATGTAGACTGATATGGCCGCTTACTCTGGAGTTGTTGTTGTTGCTGCTCTGTTGGCTTTGATAGTAGGGCCGCTGCTGTTGTTGTTGAGCAGGCGGTCTTGTTCACCGTCTCAGCTTGTATTGGGCAGGCTGAGCAGAGAAACTTATTTTCTTGGCTGTTGTGCAAGCCTTGTATATAGAGTCCAAGGTCTTGTCCGTCTTGCTATTAAACAAGCCCTCGCCATCGTAAGGCATGTTCTCAATCCTGGCTTTGGTGTCATGAGCCAGATTAGCGGAGCGGAGCCAAGCATGTCTCCTCAAGGACACGGGTCCCATCATCGACTTGGAATGGCAGTCAACTTGGTGTCGCGCTGTCAACACTTGCTGCCTGGCTATGGCTGAAGCTTCACTTTGGAAGACTCGTGCCCGCTCTTTTTTGTCCTCTGGGAGATGTTCACATAGTGATCCTATTTTCTCCCAGAGGAAGAGCTGGTATCGTGCCATGGTAGCCTCGTAGGCTGATGCCCAAAGAAGCAGAGGAGTAAATCCTCCGGCCCGTAAGGTCCAACTTTCTGCCCTCTCTGTCCACGGGTGCAGAATGTGCCTTCTGTAAGTGGCCTTGAGCCGACTCCCTACGATCGAATTAAGTTTGGGATGTTGGACCAGAAACTGTACATTTTCTTCTTAGACTCGATAGAGGGTCTCTAGCCTTTACGATGTGGCTTGAGTCATAGCCGGTGTTTTCCAAAATAATTGAGCCATTTGCTTTAAAGCATGTGGTGCTGGATCACCAGTCCTAATGCCTGAGCCATTCTAAGCATATGGTCAGAAGATCTGACCATATCGTCGGAAGGGGAAGAAGGGTCGTTGTCATGAACCTCATCTTATGGTGAAGGCATCGATGGAGTAGCCGACAACCCCAATTCAGAATCCGATGAATAATTTTCTTCAGGCAAGGATACTGTAACCACCTGGAGGTATACATGCTCCGTCGGTATCGTGGTAACCGCGGCAGTCGATGCCGATGGCTGTGTACGGTGTCGAGGCGTCGACACCGTGGACATTGGTGGGCGGGCGGTGGAGGCAGCGGTAGATGACACATGCTCCGTCGGTATCGTGGTAACCGCGGCAGTCGATGCCGATGGCTGCGTACGGTGTCGAGGCGTCGACACCGTGGACATTGGTGGGCGGGCGGTGGAGGCAGCGGTAGATGACGCACCCTCGATGTAAGCGAAGGGTGCGCATAATACTCTTCTTGAGGGTACTGGTGGTCACCCTGGAAGTGGGCGATATCGATCCCATTCATAGTCGCCACATACTGATTGGGGATAAGAGTATTGAGAAGCTCCTTCCCATTGACGCCTTGGAATGTGCCTTGGTGAAGGCGGTAGAGGGATTAGTCCTTGAACCTCTCACAGCCTGGTAGGTTCTCGGAAAGAGGCCGCTGAAACCGAATCCCGCAACTCGCCCTCCGATAGACTGGGAGGGTGTGTCGGTACCGTAGCCATCGGTAGCGGCTGGAATCTCGATACCGAGGGAGGCCTCGGTATCGAAGCGGTCGGTATGGCAGGAGGAGTAGAGTGACTCCTAGCCGGTTCCGCCGCTCCATTTCCGAAGAAGATTTGGGAGTCCGGGCCTTTTTTGGAGATTTTCCTGGCCGCGGAACTCGCCAGTGACCGTCCAGGCGTTAGGGGTATCTGAGCCCTATTAGCCGCTCTGGAATATTCAGGCACCTCAGTGCAACGGTCATCAACGGACTTACTGGCTGCCGTTTTGTCGATCGTCGAAGATTGGGAGTCCGGGCCTTTTTGTAGATTTTCCTGGCCGTGGAACTCACCAGTGACCGTCCAGGCGTTAGGGGTATCTGAGCCCTATTAGCCGCTCTGGAATATTCAGGCACCTCAGTGCAACGGTCATCAACGGACTTACTGGCTGCCGTTTTGTCGATCGTCGAAGATTGGGAGTCCGGGCCTTTTTGGAGATTTTCCTGGCCGCGGAACTCACCAGTGACCGTCCAGGCGTTAGGGGTATCTGAGCCCTATTAGCCGCTCTGGAATTCTCAGGCACCTCAGTGCAACGGTCATCAACGGTCTTACTGGCTGCCGTTTTGTCGGTAACGGACTTACTGGCTGCCGTTTTGTCGGTAACGGACTTACTGACTGCCGTTTTATCCATAGTAGGAGCCTCCGTGGCTCTGAGAGCTTTTTCCCCCCAAGATGGAGGGAAGTTGTCAGCTCTGCTTTTCCTCATTTGTTTTGTAAACGACATGCAATGATGGCAGGCCTCAACGATATGGCCTTCCCCACACTTCACACACTTCGTAAACGGGGCTTCAACTGCCATACAGGCCTCACGCGACCGAAGTCGCTGAGGAAAAATATCTACAATAATTTTTTTTTTTTTTTTTAATATAAGAAAAGTAGTAAGAAGAGTCTTAGAAAAAGATCGAAAAACGAAGAAGATCGTAAAAGAGAAAATAAAGTTAATAAGAAAAACGCTAGAGGTTCGGTTAAACAGGTCTGTGCACAATGGCGAACGACGAAGAACTGAGGTAAGGGCGGGAACCCCATGGACATGCACGGTAGCGTGGGGGAGGGGTTCCCGCCAAAAACGTTCCACTCAGCTATAGAAGGTTCCGGTCTGGTCTCTGCGCAGGCGCAAAGCCCATATGTGTGATGCATAGAGACCACGAAGAAGAACTAACACAAATTTAACTATGGTGTAGTGTCTAAAGTGTTGGACAAGGAGTTGGGAGATCCAGGTTCTAGTCCCCCACTCAGCCATGGAAACCCACTGGGTGACTTTGGGCCAGTCACAGACTCTCAGCCCAACCTATCTCACAGGGATGTTGTTGTGAGGATAAAATGGAGAGGAGGAAGATTATGTATGCTGCTTTGGGTTTCTTGGAGGAAAAAAGGCAGGATAGAAATGCAATAATAAATAAATAAATAAATAATTGTTCCACAGGTAAATTAGGAAGGAAAGTAAAGGAACCTCTCGTGCAAGCACTTGAGTCATTGCTGACGCCTGCTTTCACTGACGTTTTCTTGGCAGACTTTGTAGCGGGGTGGTTTGCCCTTGCCTTCCCCAGTCGCAGTTACCTTTCCCCCAGCTAGCTGGGTACTCATTTTACCGACCTCGGAAGGATGGAAGGCTGAGTCGACTTGAGACGGCTGCCTGAGAACCAGCTTCCGCTGGGATCGAACTCAGGCCGTGGGGAGAGTTTCGGCTGCAGTAACTGCTGCTTACCATTCTGCACCACACGAGGCTCTATGGTAAATTAGGTGTTTACTGAAAATTTACTTGCTGAATTTACTTACCAACTTGCACAAGAAGACACTATTCTTATGAGTGACGATTCACCATTCCCATGCCCCCAACTCTAGATTTGTGTGTGTCCAACAAGATCTTCTTGAAGATTTCTCAAAGACATTTCAAGACCTTATTGTTCCCTATCCTGTCCTAAGCTAAAAGCAAGATGATGACATTGTGCCCTATAAAACTAAAACCTGTAATACTTAGTCCTTATTGTTTCTAATCTGATTTTATTATTCTGAGGACTTCTCCCTGTATTTTTCAGATACATGCAACATACAACTGCATGCAAATTATATTAATGATAAGGCTATGGGTTACATAAATTCACTCCAGCCCTTTTCTCATGAAATATTACTGATTGTATAACTTCTTATTTATCTATTAAATACACTATACATTTTTGTGTACTTCCCCTTAATGCTAGAGAAGATAGTACAGTTTTACTGGTAAAATATGAGTGGTTTAAAATGATAGCTGAGCAGATGCAAAATAAAACACAAGTGGAACAGTAAAACAAAACACACAACCCCATACGTTGACGTAGAACAAGTTTTGAAATTGGAGCACTGATCCCTTCCTTTCATCAGCTGTATTTTCCACTTAAAACATGTTCTTGATCATTACAACAAGATGACACAAAGCCCTATGAAGAGAGACTGAAACAACTGGGCATGTTTAGCCTGGAGAAGAGAAGATTGAGGGGAGACATGAGAGCACTCTTCAAATACTTAAAAGGTTGTCACACAGAGGAGGGCCAGGATCTCTTCTCGATCATCCCAGAGTGCAGGACACAGAATAATGGGCTCAAGTTAAAGGAAGTCAGGTTCCGGCTGGACATCAGGAAAAACTTCCTGACTGTTAGAGCAGTACGACAATGGAACCAGTTCCCTAGGGAGGTTGTGGGCTCTCCCACACTAGAGGCCTTCAAGAGGCAGCTGGACAACCATCTGTCAGGTATGCTTTAGGGTGGATTCCTGCATTGAGGGGGGTTGGACTCAATGGCCTTTTAGGCCCCTTCCAACTCTACTATTCCATGATTCCCTAAAACTGTGCCTTTGTCTTTTTTGAAGCAAAATGATTTCAGGTCCACTCACATTTCCAGACTAGCAATCTATAGAGAGAATTCCAATGTAGTTGTGACCCAGACCATTGTAATGAGCGTGTTTTCAGAATTCTTAGTACTTACAGTAGAAATTGAATTTTCAGTTCCTAGAAATCTTACATGATGCTTCTTTAAAGCCAAGATAACTTCTACATACAAGCACATAATGGCACTCTAAAGTCACATTTCTCTTTTATATCAATACTCCACATGGAGCGCTACTTTAGAAACAGATAATGCACACCGAATTAGCTCATTATGTTCATCTGCACAGAATTTCAAGGATCACAATGCCAGACACTGGTTTCTGTACATATGGAACATTTTTGGCTGGAGTCAGACAATAGTTTCCAAGGGAACTGAAATGGTTTGAAAGAGGCATTGATTTACATAGTATAGACCAGGAGTGTCTAACTCAAATGTGTTTGAAAACTAAACTCTCCACCCAGCAGATGCCCAGGGTTCCCACCAATATTTCTATTCACCTCAAAAGACAGCCAGTTTTCATTGTAGGATTATTATTAATTATTATTATTATTATATTTATTTGTATCCCGCCTTTTGCCCAATACTGGGCCTCAAGGCGGCCTTACAAAATTTAAAACATATACATTTTAAACGTAGGAAAAGAAATGTACAAAAAATAAAAAATAAAGTAAAATAATTACAATATTAAAACATAAACAATTTTACAAGTCCTTAACATAGATGGAGGACCAGATTATACTCCAAAGGCCTGCTGGAACAAACAAGTTTTTGCCTGCTTCCGAAAGCCCATCAAGGAGGGAGCCAGTTTAGCTTCCCCAGGAAGAGAGTTCCAAAGCACTAGAGCAGCCCTCTCCCATGTTCCCACCAAGGCCCTCTCCCATGTTCCCACCAAGCGCACCTGTGAAGATGGTGGGACTGAAAGAAGGGCTTCTCCAGATGTTCTCAAAGCACGGGCAGGCTCATAAGGGAGAATACGGTCTTTCAGATAAGTAGGACTAGTGTTTCTAAAAATATACCTTATCTTCCCATCCCAATTTGCCTCCTTTCAAATTTCCCTCCCTGCTTGCCAAAATATCTCCTCACTATCTTTCCATCGCCCCACAACTGCTGCCCCTTGAGCATCCTGCTACAACCCCCAATTCCCCACTAGATATACCTACCAGAATTTTGGACTTTTTCTTTGAGGCCCCTTGTTAGACACGTCACTTATCCATAGCTAATGCTAAGCAAGGTGAATTACATGAACCCTGATTAAATTCCAAACAACTGGGCCCGTTCAGACGACACTGAGGGCTCTGTGGTTAGCTTAAGCATGCTTCTCTGTGGTTGGCACTAACCACATGACACAGTTAACCCTGCCCAGTTCCCGGTTTGCTTAACCGTGCACTAGCAGTTTGATGAGCTCCTGAGTCCTCTGAATGATCCGCCCCATATCCCATTAGCCCTTGTGCTAAGAGAGCCAGTAGTTGCGTGGTTTAGGCTATTTAGGCCGCTCTGTTCTGCTAGCTCTATGATTTCACCCCCTTAACCAGAGGTTCATTAAAAATGTTTTTCTGCCCTCATGGCTGTGAAAGAAAGCCCCACATCTAGGTAACATTTGCAAAGACTCTGCAATTTAAGATTAAATCAGAAGACTGCTATCTTTTACTCCCGCATGGCCTTCAATCTCTGCTGCCCTGCTCTCAACCCACACTTTTCCTGACACACACACACAGAGATAGATCAAATTCTGCAAAAACTCAATGGCCATCTCCAAAGCAAAAGCATGCAAAACAGAGAACGTCTTTCTCCCTTTTCATAAATGAAATTATTTTAGGCAGCACAACTTGTTTCCTAAGTTAGATCATTGTTTAAAATAGAATAAAAAGCAGCACAAGCACCCCAGATTTTCTGCCTCACAGTTTTACTGTTGCAATTAAGCATAACAAACATTCTTACTTTGGACCTGCAGACATCACCGGGCAGCTCTCCTCTGTGCAGAAGTCTGTAATTGTCCCATAAAGCATGTTGATCTGATTGAAGAAGTCCACAGCTATAAAAAAAAAAAATCCCAATGACAAGTTCCGTTTAGTAAGTAAGTGCCAAACTCTGCAAAAATTATGTCCCGCTTATTGCAAACCAGACTGCGTTGCGCAAGGCAGGCATACACAGCTTCTCAGAAAAACGGGTCCATTATGGTTGATAGGTTAATTTACAAAGGAAATGCTGGTCAGAAAGTGGAAAAGATTTTCAGACTGCAGTCTGAGTTACTAACCATAGGAACATTCAAATGACCGATCAATTTATCTATTAATAGAGCAAGCATCTCAGGGACCACAGGATTGTTTTGATCCCCCGCTTCTGAAATCAGAGACAGCACTCTGACCTCAGAAGGGGGTGTCAGAGATTTGCCCCGCCTGCCCTGCCTCCTCATAGCGGCGGAGAGAGCAGAGAGACCAGGATAGGATTTATCCTGAGGCTTCTCCAGCCTCCTTGCTTTCTGCTCCAAAGCATCCTCGCCTGTCTAGTGAAATTTGCAGCACGGGAGACCGCTCCTTCCACCCTGCATTGGATCATTGGATGCCTCCAAGTTCAGGGGGTTCCAATCATCGAGGGCATCCTACATCTATAAAACTATACATGAACAACAGAAAAAAGCACACTTCATTTTTCAATGATGCCTGCACATGTTATGGTAGGTGCTATACTAGAACTCATTTAAAATGGCTCCTGCCACAAGCAGTTTTGTACTGTTTTAAATTTTAAAATGTTTTAAAAATCTACTGCCAAACTAATTGGTAGGACGGTTATAATTTAGCAAGGACTTTTTAAACTAGATTGACTAAACATGATTGCCATCAAAACATTTATACCCCACCTTTCTGCTTCAGACTGAAGACATCCAAGGTGGTTTACATCAAAAGTTAATGTACCACAGTGGGGAAACTGCATCAAGAACTGGAAGAAGGCTACTGGTAAAAAAGGAAAAATCCAAAACACAAAACACAGAACCAAGGGGCCTGGCCAAAAAACAAACACATGCAGATCAAAGATCTGGCAGGTTAAAGGTCTGCCAGAACAAGGTCTTCGAAAGGCAACAGAACATCAGGGGACGGGAGCCTGTCAGATCTCTCTGGACAGGGAGCTCCATAGCAAAAACAAAGGTCCTTTCATGCATTTCCATGAATAGAACCACAGATGATGGTGGATCCCACAAGAGATCAGCAGGAGAGACGTTAAGTGGATGAACTGGCTCACGCAGGAGGAGACAGTATTTTAAATATCCTGCTCCTAAGCTGCTTAAGGCTTTAAAAGTAATGACCAGCATTACTTTTGAATTGAGCCTGGAAAAGGACAGAAAAGTGAAGCTTGTATAACAGGAGTTACATACTCCAGAAGACAAGTCTGGTCAAAACTTCAGATGCAGCATTTTGAACCAGCCAATTGCTGAAAGTTTCCAAGGCAGCCCCACGTAGAACACATTGCAGAAATCTAATCTCAAAATAACTAAGGCATGGACCATGGTCAGGTCCATCTTCTCCAGAAAGAGGTGCAGCTTGCACAAGAACATAAGCAGGCCAAAAGCACTCCTGGCACAGCCACCGCCTAGGAAACCAGGAGTAAATCTGGCTCCAAGAGCACCACCAAACTGCAATCCTGTAGCAGAGTGCAGGGAACAGAACCAGAGCCATTCCACTGGCCCTGTTGAGAGACAATCTCCATTAAGCTCCTCACTTCTTCAATTGGCACCTGGCAGTTCAGGTGACAGTTGAAGATTGGCAGATTGCAACAGAGGAAAAGCAGAACTCCGCTGAAAGACTACCGTATTTCTTCGATTCTAAGACACACTTTTTTCCCCATATAAACATCTCTAAAAATGGGGTGCGTCTTAGGGTTTTTTTTCTGTTAGTGGTACTGAAATTAGTGTGCACCTTACAATCGAAGAAATACAGTAGTTGCCTTTGCCTCTTCCTCTCTCTCAGCTGTCACTTAGCAGCAGCCATTCCATCAGGCTGCAGAAGAGGGAAAGATAGGGAAAAGGGCCACTCTGCCCATGAGAGATAGCCTAGCTACAGTTATCCATGCTCTGATAACCTCTCGTTTGGATTACTGCAATGCATTATACGTGGGGCTGCCTTTGAAAACGGTCCGGAAACTTCAGCTGGTACAAAACAGGGCAGCGTGTTTACTAACAGGGACTGGCCAGCGAGAACACATCACGCCAGTCTTTTTACAACTTCATTGGCTGCCAGTCCGGGCCCGATTCAAAGTGCTGGTACTAACATTCAAAGCCCTAAATGGCTTGGGGCCATGTTATTTGAAGGAACGCCTCCTCCCATATGTAACTCCCCAGACCTTAAGATCATCCACAGGGGGTCGTTCTCCGTGAGCTCCTGCCAAAGGAAGTGAGGCAGGTGGCTACTAGGAGCAGGGCTTTCTCTGCTGTGGCACCCTGGCTGTGGAATGAGCTCCCCAGAGAGGTTCGCCTGGCACCTACACTGTATCCTTTCCGTTGCCAGCTGAAGACCTTTTTATTTTCTCAGTATTTTAACACTTAATTTAACTTAAATTTAAAATTTGCTGTTTTAATTCTGTACTTTAATCTATATCAACTTCTGCTGTGTGGCTTTATCCTGGTTGTGCTTTTTATATTGTATTTTGTATTTGTGTTTTTAGACTGTTGGTTGTTTTATTATACTTTTCATGGTTTTAATTTTTGTGAACCGCCCAGAGAGCTTTGGCTATTGGGCGGTATAAAAAGGAAATAAATAAATAAATAAATAAATAAATAAGAGACCAGTTCCCTTGGGCTCCTCTCCCTGAACTATTTCCACCACAGCTGGTCCTTATAAAACTTCCATAACTCTAAAAAGCAGTGAAAAGGTTTGC
The DNA here is from genome assembly GCF_023053635.1 of Elgaria multicarinata webbii. Lineage (NCBI taxonomy): Eukaryota > Metazoa > Chordata > Lepidosauria > Squamata > Anguidae > Elgaria > Elgaria multicarinata. The sequence goes on from NC_086180.1 coordinate 12,374,317, forward strand.
TTCTTCCCTCACCCCCACACTTTTATTTATTATTTATTTTTATTTATATTTGCTTTTGAGTTGTATCTTTTAGATTGTTAAGTCCAAGGACTGGGGGGCAGGATAAAAAATACTTTTTTAAAAAATCTGATTCTTCTAGTAATACCCAATTCAAAACAGGTATTGCAGCTCTATTCAAAAGTACACCTGCAACTGGCAAATATTTCATGAAGTTAGCAACACAGAGAGCAATTCTTCATGGAAATCCATTAGACTGAATGTTTCAACTGGACCCAGGCAACCCAAGTTCCTATCTTTGCTTAACTGTAAATTTGGAAGACGGCAATAAAGGAGAGGGCCTTTTCAATTGTGGCCCCCAATTTTGGAAGGATCTCCCCAACAAGGTGTGCCTTGCGCCAACATTGTTATTTGTTTTGGCACCCAATCAAGACTTTTCTCTTTTCACAGGCTTTTAGCAGTGCATGATGAGTTTTTATTGATCAGTTTTGTTTTACAGTTTGGTTGATTGTTCAAAATTGTTTTTAGATGTACATTGTCTCTGTGTATATTGTCTGTGTATATTGTTTGTTTTTAGGTTTTTAAATTTTGCATGTTGTTTTTAATCTTTGGAAGACAGCTTCAGCTATGGAGAAGTATAGAAATGTAAAACAACAACAACAACTTGTATTGGCTTCCATAAAGCCATCCTTTCTTAACTTGGTTTCCCCTTCCATCAAATGGTATGATTCATCCAGGGGTGAGGAACCTGTGGCCCTCTGAATGTTGATGGACTACAACTCCCACAATCCAACCATTAGCCATGCTGATTTATATTGTTCCCCTTCCTCGCCCCTTCATCTCTTACTCCTGGCTGAAGTGCTAGGCATAGGAGAATGGGAAGTCTCCTGGCATGTCTGTGGCTGAATCCCTGGAAAAACAAACACTAGAAATCTTTTCTGGCTCCACTGACTCTCAACACTAGGGTGACCATATGAAAAGGAGGACAGGGCTCCTGTATCTTTAACAGTTGTATTGAAAATGAAATTTCAGCAGGTGTCATTTGTATATATGGGGAACCTGGTGAAATTTCCTCTTCATCACAACAGTTAAAGCTGCAGGTGCCCTGCTCTCTTTTAAATCTGGTTACTCTAGTATAGCTCCTGAACTTTAATTGTTGTGATGAAGAAGGAATTTCATCAGTTTCTCCATTTGTAGGTGCCATACAAATGACACCTGCTGAAATTCCCTTTTCTATGCAACTGTTAGATACAGGAGACCTGTCCTCCTTTTCATATGGTCACCCTACTCAACACAACCCAATCATCACCATTATTCTGCATTCCTATTTTTAAGAATACAAAGCTATTGCTATAAAATGAGAAATTGCCCTTTTTCCATTCTTGTGAATTCCCCGTCTATTTCTCTGCAAAATTTGGTGCTGCTGCTTTGCAAAGAAAAGCCTCATTACACCAACTCTTATTGGTTACTATCAGCAATAAAAATGACACAATCCCAAAAACTGGGGTGGGGGCATGGTTGGAGCAGGACAAATATTAATGAGGATGTTCTCTCTCAATGTAGTCAAGTCTATTGTGTCCAATTGTCTGGAATCTATATGTTGGTTATTTCAAGATGTCATTTACAGACTTGCATTTGAAAACTGGCCTTGAAAACATGAACAGCTGTACAATTAATCTTGTTTTACTTTGGCTGAAGACACAACAGCAGCATTAAGATTTTTGACCTTCCACAATTGAGTCGGGAGATGTCTGGGAAGCCAAACTATAACAATTTCAATGCCACTGCCATTAAGCTATTAATTAGACCATGTCCCCCATTCAGCAAAATTGACCTTGCACTTTAATTCCTGTCAAAGAACATCGGAATTAAAGTTCCCATGCTCCAAATTATTTATTTTCTGCATGCAGACCAAAATGAATGAAGGAGGGACTGAATATTCAGTTCCGGGGGATTTATGGTTCATTGCTGATATTTATGTCAAAACAGCATTTTCATCACTACCACATATGAATGGGCTTCGCTACTATAAGGAAAGTCTGCATTTCTCCACGGAAGGAAAGGAGTTACCGTATTTCTTCAATTGTAAGACACCATCGATTGTAAGATGCACACTAATCTCAGTACCACCAACAGAAAGAAAACCCCTAAGACACACCCGTGATTCTAAGACGCACCCCATTTTTAGAGATGTTTATATGGGGGGAAAAGTGCGTCTTAGAATCGAAGAAAAAGGGTATATGAAAAATGATGAAGAATACAGACTCCTAGTCAAGAAAGAGCATATATCCCTGCTCCCAAGTGGTTGTTCATGAGAACATTAGCAGAAATGTGGCAGCTCCACTTCTTGCCAGTGGGCCTCTGTTCACCGAGAGGACAAATATTTGCTCCCTAAATAGCAGGGCAAAGAACAACTCTGGAATATACTCCACATAGCTCCATGAATTCTGCGTACATCCTTCTGGGAAGAAGGGGAGGATACAATTGAATAATATTTTTTAAAACCACAGTCCTCTATGTAGGAAATGTGGAGCACATTCTCCTGCATATAAAAGCTGTGTACACAACTACAGAAGGCATACCCTCCTGTATAACCCTTACATGAGTAACGGACGTTGTTTGCCTTTGTTCATGGAAATGCCAATACTTAATGTCAAAGTCAGAGGCAAGTGACACATAAACTATGGATTCCATGTAGTCCCAAAGGACCTTCTGTGAGTTGTGGGCTTCTGCTAGCATGTTTCTAGTCCTTAAGGTTGTGGCAACATATCTGAAAGGCTCTGTAACTGGAAAGAATTAAGAGAGGCTCCTGCATTTATTTATTTTTAAATCTCATAATTTCCAAAGTTCCTAGGTTAAATTGTTCGTTGGTGCAACAAAATTTGACAGTCAGCAGAAAGTTGGGATTCCCCTCCATTCAGCTATTCCTATCTCATGCCTGAAAGCCCCTCTTACTGAGAGGTGGTGAATAGAAGCACCCAGTTCAAGAAGGCAGAAAGAGCCATAATTCAAGAAGCACGTCGTAGTGAAGGCAGGCAGGTAGACAGACATGAGAAGAAACAGTCAGAGCAACTGGCTAGACCACGAAGGTGACAGAGAGGAGCAGGAACCAACAAGAGCAAGACACGCAAGCAGGGTCTGTAAGCTGCCCACAGTGTCTTGTGGCACAGAAAAGGAATTCACAGTATGGGAAGGTTGATCTAAGGATGGGAAGTGTCAGGAGCCAATCATGGTGGGAAGGAGTGGAGCTATGTAGTAAAAGTACAATTACTTTTCATTCCACTACTCACCACGAGTCCTGAAAGTTACTTGGGACTAGGAGATTCACTGAGCCCAAAAGAGAAACAGAGGTTCCAGAACTGATTCTTTTTCTATTCCCAGAAGGCCTATGATTCCAGAGCACCCTTTGCCACCATGTCATGACAATCAACAGGCTGGGCCATTTCAAAAAGATTGTGGTATGCCACATAGAGAAGGGTGATATATCTGCCAGCCAAGGTCACCTGGATGGCCTTGGATGCCATTATCTTTTTGGTTCAGTTCTCCATTTGTGATACAAAACAGGAACGTTGTTGCTGGGCAAAAAATTAGTTCAATAAAATCATCTTGTACTTTAGTTGAACTGCCTTCTGACAGTCTTTCGGATTAAAGGCAACATGTCATATATTGTGTGTGAGGAACTTAAGTTGGCAGTTGGAGAAAGTGTCATTTGGTAGCTAGAAATTTAAACAAGAGCTGACGGAATTATTTCAGGGAGCTGAAGGTGGTATGAAAGTGGCATTGTTGTCTACGGTGAGTACACTCATCACACCGTCACCTCTAATAAACAGGTTCTGAAGCTTTTTGTAATGTTTTCTAAAAAAAAACTGAAAAAACTGCTTGACCAGAGGCAGCAGTGCGACAAAAGGAAAACAAAACTGTGTACACCACAGGCAATGAAGCCTCTGTCACACTATTTGCCACTCATTTTCAAAATGAGTATCTGTCTCCTGGCTGAGAGGGAGGACTGCTGGGATTTGGATCAGGTTATTCGCAGTTTCTTAGAGCATGCTTGCAAATCACGATAAAGGGGGTGGGAAGGAAGTTAAGATGTTCATCCCAGGAAATTTTTGTATCATAAAATGATATGACAGCACTAAGAACATAAAAGAGATTAATTTTGAAAATGTCATAAGGAAGTCCCAAAATATAAGATGATGATGATATGGTGATTTATTGCATTCATATCCCGCCTTTTTTCCTCCTTAAGAAACCCAAGGCAGCATACATAACCCTCCTCCTCCATTTTATCCTCACAACAACAACCCTGTGAGTACGGGACGTTGGGCTGAGAGTCTGTGACTGGCCCAAAGTCACCCAATGGGTTTTGCATGGCCTAGTAGGGGACTAGAACCTGGATCTCCCGACTCCCAGTCCAACACTTTAGCCACTACACCACACTGGCTCAGATCTGAGAAGAGGAAAGCCTTCTATATGTGTGCACACAAATAAAACGTGGCCATCAGTGGCAGACGTGTAAGCTTGCTTCCATGAAACGGAATCCCTTCTCTTTTCAAGAATCATCTTTGAAATCTCTTCTCTTCTGCTGCCTTGCATTCTGGAATTACTATTATTATTATGTTGTTGTTGCCTATATAACAATCCTTTAAGGTAGATCAGTATTATCATCCCCAAATTGCAGTTGGAGGAGCAGGCAGCTGAGGTTGAAAGAACACAGCTTGCTTAAGGCCTCTAGTGAATTCATGACTGAGGCAAGGTTCAAACTAGGGTATTTCAAATTCATAATTCAATCTTTAAGTACAGCCTTCCCCAATCTGGTACCATGCAGATATTTTGGATGACAACTCCCATCATCCCTGACCTATGACCATGCTTTCTGAGGTTGATGGGATCTGTAGTACAACACATCTGGAGGGTGCACGTTTGGAAATGTTGTTTTACCCATTAGGCTATTCCAAGACAGATTTTTAGGTGTCTTTATTCCAAACTTTCCTTCCAGTTTCTTGACAGAATATTTTCCCACAAAAACAACAGACTGCTTATTTTAACTGACATCTTAATTCATTTGGGGAAGGGCATGTCTATTCAACAAAACAGCTGTAGCTGGAATCTGAGTGAGTTCAACCCACTAGGCTCTTATCAGCTTTCAATGTTTGCTAAAAACAGTAATGACATTTCTCTCAAGAAGAACAGCTGAAATGTAGAGAAACAGCTATGGAAAGTCTCCAGAGATGGCAACAAGTTTTCAGCCTCAGACACTTTTGCTGCTCCATTTCATAAACAGCACTGCAAATTCAGTCGTTATGTTCACAGAAGATAGACAGACCACAGTTGGTACTATATCAGACCTACAGAATTTCTGACCCACCAAGCTGAACACAAACCACCAGCTATTGCAGCCTACCAAGCCCTTGACAACCCCCCACTTCCTTTCTTTTTTTTTTTGACAGTCCGAGGCAAGCAGGAAACCCAGGAAGTCTAGCAAGCCCCTTAGGAGTTCTATTTGGACTGGTGGGTCACAAGTTGTGCAGACTTGTACTGTATAAACATTATCACATGGGTTCTCAACAAGGGGGGAATTTTAGGGTTCCAGGGGGGGAATTGGGACCACTATTCAGCAAAGTATGATGTCCTGTAGATTATGTCTTCCTACACATGTTATTAAAAACGTCCCAGAAAAGTGTCATGTCGTCTGCAAACGCCAGGCCTTTGCTCTCTTTTCCCTCCCTCCCTCGCAATCCTAGACGTTTCAAGCTTCCCATTTAAAGGGGCAACGCAAAGCATGGGTGCTGAGAATGTAAAAGGGGCCATGCTTTGCGTTGCCCCTTTAAATGGGACCAATATAGAAAAAAGTAAAAGACTATCAATATTATATGCATATTATTTGGAATGCACCTTTTGAGTTAGACTATCTTGGGAAGGGGGGAATTATATTCTGAACAATGGTGAAAGGGGGGAATGGAGCAAAAAAGGTTGAGAACCACTGCATTATCGTCAGTAGTCAGACATCCACAAACCTACTTCCCAGCTCACCAGAGAGGAGTGCCCCTGGCCTTCTGGTGAGCAGGACATTCAGCAGCACATAGCTTTGGAGAGGAGATCTATCATTTGTGCTGCGCCTTGTAGGAAGTAAGAAACAGGAGATTTTTCTAAGCAGCAGAAAAAGCATCCTGCTCTTTCTTAACTTCTGCATACTCAGCCAAATAAGAGAAGACCATACCTCTCTCCTAGGCTTTCTGAGTCTGCAAGGGAGCTATGGGGAGGGAAAAGAGATGGTGGCAACCATAAATAATGGCTGTTTAGGAAGCCTAACCAATATTGGTAGACTCCTGTAACAATAATTAACACGCTTATTTATCTAACATCTCAGACATCCACTATTTTCAGCATATTTACCTTGGATTTGATTTGTTTGCCACCTGTCCTTATGTTATGCCAGAGATAGGCTACAGTTAAGCTGCAATTACGAGTTCTTGCCACTTCTAGAGATATGCTTGCAACTACCTAAAAATAACCGTAACATTTATCTCCCGACACAATTTTATTCATTCAAGTTGTAGTCATTCGAGCAGGCCAAATCTCTTTTATGTTAATATGCTTTGGGAACATGTCAACATAAAAGAGATTTGCTAAAGACAAAAAAAGCCCTTTCTCCCAATCCTTTGCTCAGTCCATATCAGTGCTCAAAGACATACAGAAAAAAAGGGTTCAGGTTACTTACTGTTCACTGCAACCCATTCATTTAGATCTTCGCCCTCAGGCAGCATCACAGCCATCCGCAAGTTGCCACTTCCAAGAGTGGCCTCCGCATGTTTCAGCAGCTCATATTGATGGGAGCCTTCGGGGATATTCTTCTTTGGTTTAAAAGTTTTAGAAGAACGGCTACCACTGCAAAGGGAGAACGTATTTTTGTTTCAGAAAAGCTTGCGCACTGGGGAGGAGGGGAGAAACCATTTTATAACATGTTTCCTCTTTCTCAATCTCACTTCACAGGCTTATGGGTTAAAATGTCTTTTCCCCATTATCAACTAGTAGCAGGAATTATGCTGGGGAAGAAGAGGGAAACTGAGAAAAATAGGATTCAAATAATCTTTACTTGAATAATCTGTTGCATACCTTGAGGCAGACTGTACTTTCTTATTAAATTCCACCCTTAGATAGACTTGCGTGGGAAGGATCAGCTTCAGGATAAAGTTATCCACCCACTACACACACACACACACACACCAAAGTTAGCCTTGACAGGACAGTTTAGAATCTAAGATGAAACAATGGCTCAGTTCAGACAAACAACATGCAGTGTGAAAACTCCACTCAACGGTTGAGTTTTTAGGAGTTACTCCCCATACAACATGTTCTAACTCCACCGTTGTGTGACTGTGGGCTACCATGGAGTTGAATAAAATCCACTGTGATGTGTGATTGACAGTTCCTCTGCCCTCTCTCCCCCCACCCCCATCCTCCCGATGGTATCCTAGCAGTCATTGCTGCAAAAAAACAATCCTGGTGGCTCTTCTAGAGTGGCACTCACTCCTTTCGCCGCTTTTGCCAGGGAACTCTGTACCCAGTGGGAAAAGTCAACGCAACACAAGAAAGAACTCCACGGAACCCACCACACAACACAACAGTTGTGCAGGAACTCTCCTCTGCACAGCGTGGATATTCTGCATGGAGTGTTTTCCAAAAAAAACAAAAAACAGTTGCATGGAGATTTCCCGCCAGACAACATGTGTCTCAACGGTCATGTGAACAACTCCACTGTGGAGTTCTAAAACCACCGTTGACTAACATGTTGTCCAAACTGAGCCAATATAGTGCTATTTTAAATTTTCCATCATCTTTTTTGCTATTGCGTTAAACAATGGGGGAGTGGGTGGGGAAACGAGCAGAAATGCACATGATACCCACTTCCTTCACACAAAGTCAATGCTGTGAAGGAGCCATTTCTCGATGTTGTGATCCCACCTAGGGTGCTGATCAAGTGAAAAGATCCATACAATCAACCCTGCCATTCACACACAGCCCTCAGCTACACAGAATTGTGTCAAGAGGCTGTGACTGCTATGCCATAATCACAGGATAAGTAGGGATAATGCTTCTAGGACAGAAACATTGGGAAATGCATGCAGACAGAGAGGAAGAGGACAAACAAGAGAGGAAGAGAGAACTCCCCTACAACACAGCATACCCAAGAAAAGTAATAAATAATTGGCCTCGTAATTTCAAGAAGTGTATATATACCCCTTGTTTCAAAGACTAGCTTGAAGACATGACCTGAACTGTATTGCTAATTTTGGTGTCTTTCATTATTTTTGTACTTCTTGCCAGTGATGTGTTCTTTTTTTAAAAAAATATGAATTGGAAATTAGGCAATTTTGCATAGGGTCATTTGCATCAGAAAATATTCAGTTTGCTCTCGAAAACCAGTAGAGAATGAACTAATTTAGCACGTTTATTAAATACAAGTAAAATAAACAACAAAGCTTTAAAAAGTACCCCATGGTAAACTTTTGTTCGAATACACCACAAGAATTTGAACAGGAAAATTAATGCACGCTTAATGTGATTCAAATGTTATATTGCGTAGACATGTTTATTCGAATGCTTAATTTTTTTTAAAGACAATAGCATGTAATTTCCTTGCATCATTTAAATTTAAGGTGGGGGGGAACAAAGGTACTGAAAACTGTTGACACCGTAATTCAGCTTTCCCAACCTAGTGCTGTCCAGATACGTTGGACCAGAACTCCCACACATCTGGAGAACACCAGGTTGGGCAGGGCTACACTAATTAATTTTAGCAACTTAAAAGAACTGTGCGTGATATGCTGACAACGTTCAATTCTCTTCCACTACAGTTATTGGGCACTCTCAGTTTTGCTGTCCCTACTTATGAGTTCCATTTCACACTGAAACATGTACGTATCTCGATGAAATGCATGTATCCTCTCACATACTCGCTAGGGACAAACACTTGAAAAACTTTAATTGCAACACTGAAACTGCCAAACGTGCCTAACAATGCCTTTGCAATGGCATCCATTCATGCTTACTAATGAATTTATGAAATGGAAATTGTCCAGGGAAAAAAATCAATTGCTAGAAAATGTTTTGTTTTGGAAAACTTTCTGCCCTACCACATTGGTTCAAATTCTGCATCCTGGGCATCCTACCACCTCTGTGAGTCTCACTTGCTAACATAATACCTTGAATTCAAGGGTGGGCGTGCTTGTTTTTAATGATCAGCAGTCTTGGGAGACTGCAATTATGAGTGGAGGAGTAACAGGAGGGAAGCAGGTATTTATTCCTTTCCACATTAGTTGTTTTTCTACCCAGAGCGCTTTGGCTATGGGCGATATAGAAATGTAATAAATAAATTTCCACTCAAAATTGTTCCCCAGTTGCCTTCTCCCCCACAAGGTACCCTCAAAATACACATCTGGAAAGGGAGGCAGGACAGAGAGCAACTTGAACAATTGAGCTTCTGAGTCTGGTTTTCATTAACACACACACAAGGCTTCAAGGGATGCATTTGCATGTTTGTCCCTTGAGAACAAGGTATAGAATATTTGTCCTTAAGCTAGGGACACAGTAATTTTACACTGCCTGTGTTATGTTGACTAGAATCTTCATGGTACATCAATGTGTTAAATTTATAAAGCAGGTGTGCACACTCAGGGTCTGTCAACAATAAAGGCAGGACGTAATGAAGTGACGTTGACTCTATACACTTAAAAATGTAAAAGGTGTCTTGCTGGATCCAACTATAGTTTACGCAGTTCAGGCTTCTTTAAGAGTCTCAGAAACAAGAAGTGCTATGTAGTCCACTGGAAACAGGCTAGTGGTCCACCAATGGACCACTGTCTGATTGTCTTTACCCCACTTCTGCTTTAAGTTAGATTGTAAGCCTGAGGGCAGGGACTGTCTTTTTTGCTAAGTGTAAGCCGCTCCGAGAGCCTTTTTTGCTGAGGAGCGGGGTATAAGTATGATAAATAAATAAATAAATAAATAAGTTACCTAAGTCCCAACTTATTCCTCATTGAGCCTGGATCTATTTCTTCAAAGACAGAGAACATATTTAAATTCTCAAGAAATAGCCAACATTCAAGGCATTTCACAATGCTCACCACAGTATAATAACATAACAGCAAGGTATTGAGAGGCATACAAGAGCAATTTTGCTCCATAATGTTTTAACAAATGTCCAAAAACAAATATCCTAATAAATATATGAAGAAGTGGATTCTGATATTGGAAGACGGGAGAGGGGAAAATAGGAAAAGCCTGTCTTTTTCTTGAATTAACACAGAAACCTTTAGCAGGCACAATAGAGAGCTATGTTGTATCAGCAGAATTCAGAGCAGAATGACATACGCAAGTATTCTCTTTAAGTGACAAATAGCATAGCATCTTTATTCTTTACCTGACAGAGGTGTCTGCATTTCAAAAACTTGCAAATGTTGGTCTACTAAAAAACTATCACTTAATAGGACTAAGGTAGTGACACCTGTTTCGAGGAGTCAGGTATATTCACTGATTAAGTAAGATTCAATGGGGTGATTTTCCATCATTCACTTATAATCAGTCTGAGCAACCCTGATACCAAAGCGCAAGTTATACAAGTTACTGTGGGAAGTAATCTTTTGTTTGTGTCCCTACCAATATAGAGGCACAAACTTTAAGAATTCATTTATGGGATTTCAGAATAGGCCAGTGTAACAGTGGAATTTGATACAACTAATCCCCTTAGTATAGCAAACATAAACTATTAAGCAAACACCATCCAGTCTGGGAGAGAGAGAGAAAAAATAACAAGTCAAACATGTCATGACTGATTCACTTGAGGAATGGGTTATCTCGTTCTAAAATCATTAGTCTGGCTGCATGTCTCTTATCTTCAAAGGGTCCTTTAAAAGATATTAAGATTTACAAAACAACTCTAAAGAACATACTATTTCATTTATTTAATAAATTTGCATGACACCCTTAAGTAAATATTTGTATTTACCATCCTTCCACAGTGCTTCACATAAAGGCATAAAATATATAATTGATCAACAGCAAGGGATGAGGGGCATAGCATCATAAAATTATCTTTTTTGCCTCTTAGTTTCTGTATAAATTAGGAACATTCATGAACTCTATATGTTCTTACATTACACATGATTGTACTCTATCATCCTAGAACACAGTAACTGGGAGTGGAATACTAACAGCTTACCAGAAACAGTGGAAAACATTATTTTAAAATGTTACAGCTTAACACATTCACCTACTAAAATACTACATTATCTTTCCTCCACCTCCATCCTAGAAGACTGAATTTTAGTCTACAGTCATGGAATGAGCTGAACACAACATGCTCAGCACAGAAACATATATGAAGAGATTGGTGCAACTCAAAAGTTTGTGTCCTTCAAATTTGAACATTAAACTGGTCCATACAAAAAGGGTATTGTCTCACTTGTTCTAAGGGATAACTTATTGTTGTTTTTTGTCCTGAGGAATGAACATAACTAACAAGACATACATAGATGTCCTGATGGTGTTGTGCTGCCTCCAGAATCAGAGGCAGTAAGCCTGCATACACCAGTTGCTGGGTGGGAGAGCTATGGGTGGGAGGGTGCTGTTGCACCATGTCCTGCTTGTGGGTCTCTGGTTGACAGCTGTTTGGTTTGACTAGATGGACCGTTTGATCCAGCAGGGCTCTCTTTATGTTCTTATTCATAATTATGTTAACTCCTTCACTATTTTGCATAGCTCTAACATGGGCAGCATGCCATTTCAGTTTACTGCTCTTTTACACAAGTTACTTTCCCTTGAGGGTCTAAACCCATATCAAAACACCTTTGCTCCTGTAACCTAATCCTTTTCTAGGCAAAACGTGTTACACTCAACTGGAGGTGCTTTAAGTGTCCTGAGGAAACTAAGATGCCGTTCCCATTATTCGTTACTTATAGGGCCCTACAATCTTCTCTCTTTAAGCACTATTAGGATCTTTTAAGTTAGCCAATAGTATCTTCTTATCTGTACTGCCATCCCTGAACAAAGCCCGAATAGCAAGGCCTGCTGAGATCTATTTTATCACTGCCCCTCAATAATGTCCTTCTCTTTAGAGCACTGGGCCTATATACTTGCTGGAAGCCTTGCAAGTTTCTCATTTAGCTGGCCTTTAGTGTCCAGAATTCAGCAAGAGTGGTTATTTTAAAATGATTGTATATTACCCTATTTCTTCAATTCTAAGACACACTTTTTCCCCCATATAAACATCTCTAAAAATGGGGTGCGTCTTAGAATCGTGGGTGTGCCTTAGGTGTGTTTTTTCTGTTGGTGGTACTGAAATTAGTGTGTGTCTTACAATCGATGGCATTTTACAATCGAAGAAATACGGTATATACCATTTAAATTACACCCATCTCTAAATGAATATACTTTCTTTTATTTCTTCTTTCTTGAAGCTTGGGAAGAGATGGAAGAGATATGGAAATAAATATTTGGCCCAAGGCAGCCTTGTGCTCAGTATGTTTATGATTAAGCATAACTAAAATTGCAGGTGCCTGCTTGCAAAAAAAAAAAGGGGGGGGAGTGAACTCCTAGATTCTGAAACATTGGTTGATGAAGTGAGGCAGGTGGCTACTAGGAGGAGGGCTTTCTCTGCTGTGGCACCCCGGCTGTTGAACGAGCTCCCCAGAGAGGTTTGGCTGGGGCCTACACTCTATTCCTTCCGTCGCCAGCTGAAGAATTTTTTTATTTTCTCAGTATTCTAACACCTATTAACTTAACTTTTAAACTTTGCTGTTTTAATTCCATATTTTAGCCTATATCAATTTTTGCTGTGTGGTTTTATCCTGGTTGTGCTTTTTATATTGTATTTTGTATTTGTGTTTTTAGATTGTTGGTTGTTTTTATGCTCTTCATGATTTTAATTTTTGTGAACCTCCCAGAGAGCTTCGGCTATTGGGCGGTATAAAATGTAATAAATAAATACAGGGCTAGTTCCTGGAACACTGAATGTCTTTCTACGCCTTAACATAATACATATCATATGTTTGTAAAGGAGTGTGCACATGAAACAATTTGTATGTTACAGGCAACCACAATGACATATTTCCTTCCTTCCCTCTCCTGCTTTAGATTACTAGATCAAAAAGTGCAGATAGTATGTGGGGTATTAGAAACTGCCTAAAGGAACTACAGGAGCTCTTGGGAGACCGAAAAGAAAGAAAGCACATCCTTTTCATCCAAACTTACTATTCCAAAGAGACTGAATTGTAGTGTTGCTGAATGCTACCATCTGCCAAAGGAAGATTAGCTACAATGAAAGTACAAGCGGTTAGGTACAATGAAGTGTCAGCACCCCAAAGAGTTACAAACAACCTTTCACGTCTGAATTACCAATTGATCAGACATTTTGTAACAGAGAAACCTATTACCATAAACAGCAACACATTTGTGATTCCATGCACAATGAGAGAAATTAGTAAAAATGACATCCCTACTCTGCAAGCTAAGAGGTTCTTTCCAGGATAGTTTGTATTCCGGGATGATTGAGAATTGATCCAAACATGCAGGCTTTCCTGGGCTGGACCATTTCATCATCAAATTTTGGAATGCCCCCCACCCCCATATGAAACTCCCCACATTAGAGCATGCTGGTCTAAACCTCCCCCTCTTATCCACAAGCAAAGAGGTTTGTTTATTGTTAATGTGGGCAAACATTCAAACCTGCAATCCTACAGCACTCTGAAATGCTATTTTGGTGCATTCTTGCTCAGATTGAGGGTTGAATTTTGTTAAAAAATCAATGTCTTCTGACTATTCTACAATCACTACAGCACCTATCCTGACATATTTTAAAGTCCACTGATTGATGTCCTTTGAGGCTCTGTGTAACCCCACCCTAACCTTAGTCCTGCTAAATACCTGCTTAATTAGGTTTCCAAGATATAGGTGTGTTTAAGTCCAGTTTGACATATGGACTACATTTTCATTGAGCTTTAGGCTAAAACATTAGCTCTCTGAATAGTCTGAGGTGCTGACACAAAGGCAGATTGCATTATTTATACATTTTATTTCCCCCAAGCCAATGATAATAGGAGGCTGTTGCCCAAACCAATGCAGACTTACACACACTGAAGCTACAAGCATGTCCAAATCTGCAGAGGATGGTGCTCCGTGTGTGTATGTATACACACACACACAACAAAACCACATGTTTAGAACAGTGTTAGTGGAGACTGGATACTTCATCTCTGATCTGTCTGCAGATTGCTCTGAATTTGAACTCTGTAGGTCTCAACCAAAACGGAAAAGGATGTTTTTCTTCTTTTGGCAATAAATTCATCTGACAAGGCTCTGATTTTTTTATAATACATCTTCTTATTTACAGATGATCACAGAGCACAGACTTTAATGCCTTACTGTCCTTTCTCACCCTTGGCCTGGACAACAATATTTTTACTCACAAAGATGTCATACAGCAAGAGTCACAGTGCATTTCCCCCCATGGTATGAGCATGGTTTCTTCCCATCTTCACAGTAGAAAGGACAGGTGTCAGTCATTTAAATGCCAATTCTGTCTTGACCCCCGCCTTGTGCTGGTAGGATTGAATGCCTTTATTTTTAAGTGCTGAACACACATTTAATCAATTAAATATACATTTGGAAACAGAGGAAAGACTGCCCTACTGAGAATGTGGGAAGCTGGTTTCATGATGTCACATGTTCTACCCAATCAGTAACACTGATTTTTTTTAGAATAGAACAAGTATAGTGCCCTGTAACCCAAGTATGATTATTCTATCACAGGTAGCACAGATTAAAGCTATCAGTAACTACTGACAGAAAGCCAAAATCTTGTTTGCCATGGCTATCCAAGTTGTTAAACCAGTGTTTGCCTGCTATTTTGAGGAAGAATTCAAGCTCAAAGGAAAACACATCAATTTGTACTCAAGCTGAAATGGTTTTAAACCACAGCTAGAAATGCCAAAAAAAATGTAAAACTTAGTGCCTAAATTTCAATTAATTGTTCTTTCTAAGATTCTGAAGGTGCCCCTGTAGATAGGTCCTTCCCATTAAGGAGATGGAGAAGAAAGGGGAATTCTCTTGACATACGAAGAATCCAGCTAACATTCCCTACTCAAATAAGAGCAAATGTCCTTTTAACAGAAATGTCCACAGCAGGGATAGGGGAACAGCTTATAGCTTTTAGATATTGCAGACCACACTATTAAGTTTTATGAGTGCTGTTGTTCAGTTTCCTTTCCTCTAAAATGACAACTAAAACTGCTTATATGGAGTGAGATCATTGCTTAATCTTCTTGAACTGGAAGCAGCCCTCTGGAGAGTCAAACAGATGTCACTTCTAGCACCTGCTACACCCGATCCTTTATCAGTAAATGCCAGGGATTTAGCCTCAGACCTTATACATGTACTATACCACTTCCCTATGAATCCTCCCCAACCAGGGAGGGAACCAGGTTAGCAACCCTGCCAACAACATAGAGCAAGTCAAAGAAATGAAGCCCAGAAGAGAAAAATCACATTTCACAGTCACAACCCTATATTTTAGCCATCAAGTGACACTTCTCTCTGGAAACTACAGGCCTACATTTTCTTATAAACATGTGTCTTTACAGCCTCCAAGTAAGCAAGTCCATCAAAATCGGTCTATAATTTGGATCTGGCTAAATATATTTTACTCTAAGTCTTAAGATTCAAAATAAATTTGCCAAAAGAAGTGTCACATAAATACTCAAAAAGACACAGCTGTTTTTCTCCTATTCATGTTTTTAGTACCCCATCTGTTTCATTTCAAACAGCCCTTCAAAGTAGATCACAACACTAATGCCTCATCATAGGCATACAAAAATGCCTCCTGACAGCTGTATTCTAAGCCAGAGTTTTTATCTAAAATACACTGTGGTTTTGCTCACTACAAATCTCAGGGCTTTTGCCTGGCTGTACATTCTTAAAATCACTGTCAAGAGTTTAAAAATGGCAGTGCATTTACAAGACAAGTTAAATCAGCCCCCCCCCACACCTCAACTTTTTGGGTTGGTAGACACATTTTGAGAGTGTGTCATGGGTGACCGGGGTGGGTGGGTTGCTACCATGGTGAGTGTGGCCAGTCACAAAACACCCTTGGCCAAGAATTTAAGTAAATGGTAGAGATGGGCTTTGAACTCCAAAAGACACACACTGTTTCCTTGAGCACAATAATGTGTATCCTGCACTTGCAGAACACACACAACCAAAAGAAAAGCAGATTCAGAAAGAAAAAAACTACCCATACAACCTGGTGTGTGTGTGGTGTAATACTAACTATCTATCTAAAGCCTAAGAGAAGAGAAAATGTGTTTTTGTAGTTTTCTTGGTTTTTATGAGAATATACGTGAAAAGTTAAAAAACAGGAAGGGAAGGAATAGTAATTGAGAAGGGACAGAGATAGCAGACCAACAGAGCCAAAGAACAAGCAGTAAACAAAGCAAGGAAACAAACTGTAGCCTAATAACTACAGGAGAACGTTGTTGCATTTCCCAGACACGCTGTCTGGCCTTCAAAATCGTCTGAAGCGTTCCAAAGCGATTTGGATCAATCCAACCCGCTTTGGACCACTTCAGACAATCCAGATCTGATTTGGATTTGGACTGATTCAACCTGATCACTTTACTTTGGTTCGGAGTTCCTCTCATATCATTGTTCTAGGTATTTTCATTCAAGGAAATGTTACATAATCCTAAAAATGTAATTGTCTTATGTGGTTTATCTATCCAATCATGTGGACTATACACTTCTAGATTCTTGCTTTTAGATGCCCCTGAAAAAGGTAAGAGAGAAATCAAGATTTCTTTGAGCTGGGCCATGTTTTTCATTTTTAATAGAAGCCAGCCCTCAAATTTAAGAGGAAAATGTCAATTTGGTTTCATTCCCACTGAGATGTTACTACGACAAATGCAGCACCTTTCCAAGATTTCTGTTAAAGCGGGCACTACTTCCTCATGGGCAATAATAGCAGATGCATCGACCTTCCATCACTGTGCCTCCCAAAATCACACATTCAAAGCCATACTTCCCCTTTTTGGCTGGATGCCCGAAACAAAAGGTTGAGGACGGAACATTTTTTTTCAGCGCACAGTATAATCAGAACCCTTGAGGTATGTGTATATATTTAGTAACTGCTGTATTCCAGTTCCAATCTATTCAGTTTCCAGATACAAAACAAGCAGAGGAGACTTCCTAGAATTAGTCTAAACATCAATTACGACAATGCAAAAATACTACGGCTATTTTTTATATATATTACTCCCTCTTCTGTGTCAACTTTCTTTGTTAATGAACCAGGTTTGTATTAATAATTCTGACTGAGCTATTAAGTAAAGTGCCTCCGGAAAATACAACTTTTTATAGGGAACATTTAAACCTCACCCAAGCCCAGCCAAAGCGTAAGATAAATCAGATATAGTACACCATTATAATAATGTATAACCTTCCCCCGCCCCCACACAACAGCAAAAAAGGTTTTGTTGGCAAGATAAACTGTAGAAGACTCTTATTTACTGTGAACTAAGCAATCAGTAATTACTGAAAGCATTCATTAAGACTGCAATCCTACACAAATTTACCTAGAAGTAAGTCCTAGTGAACTCAATGGGACTTAAGAGTAAACATGCATAGGACTGCAGTGCTAATATATTGTTTAACAAAATACCTGTTATTCAGTTGGTCAGCTGAAGCACCTTAATATGTCATTTAACCTGTTTTATAAATTATTTCAACTCATCTGGCCAACTCCTTTAAAAAATAACAGGAAGGAAATGTAAGATGAAATATTAAATTGGTAGTGCATTTTTTTAAAGCTATTCTTACAATTTTGGATTAAAAATTCTGCCAATCTGTATCGAAAATGAACTGTGAGATAAGAAAACAGAACTTTAAAAAACTCAACTGGAAGAGCTAGCTTGGTCTACAAGCTCTATTAAGTGGAATACCTGGTCATGTTCATATTACAACAGTGTTGAAGCAACTGCACTATCAACTATTAACTTCTGAGCCAAGTACAAAATCTTCCTGTTGGCATATAAAAGCCCTGAACAGGTTAGGGCCAGGTTACCTGCCAGATCACCTTCCACAATACAGATCTGTGAGATCATTAAGATCATCAGAAGAGGTCTTGCTAGGCCTTCTCCATGGTGTTACTTAGTTTATAGCATGATCTCCCCCATGGTATCTGGGAGGCACCAACTATAACATGTGCATACTGGTTGTAATGTGCCCAGAGAACATTAGTAATTGGGTGGAATAGAAATATACTAAATAAACAAACAAACATGTTTTAGGAACCAGTTAAAGACTTGTTTCTTTACCAAGGCCTTTCCTAACTGAGCGTGCTGCCTAGTCAGCTTGTTATTATGTATTCTAGTGGTTTTAACTAGGTTTTAATGTTTTATTAATGTTTTTAATAAATGAATTTTAATTGTGTTTTAACGCTTATCATGATGTATTTTAATGTATTTAATTTCTTGTAAACAGCATAGAGATATTTTTTAAATACAGACAGCAGTATAAAAATCTATTAAATAAATAAATAAATAAATAAGTTGGGAACACAAGTTGCGAACCAGCCTACAGGACACACACACACACACACACACACACGCCTCTAAAAATTGAGATTCCATTTAGCCATCTTAGCAAGCAAGTGTATAGACCAGTCTGCCATGAATTTGTCTAAATACCCTTTTAAAGTCATCTAAGATAGGGACTATCACTACATCTCATGGTAAGTTTCATAAGCTGGTATATATTAATTTACATTTCTAACCTGCCCTATATCAACAGATCTCAGGGTGGGATATAATAATAAAATCAATTTAACATAAAATTACAACTCATTATAATCATCAACAGTATGAAAACAACATTGATATCACAAGCAAACAAATCAATAAGCCCCCCAAAGTTTGGGTAAATAGCCAGATGTTAACTTGGCACTGAAATGTGGTGAGTGTCAGTGCCAGCTGGAACTCCAGTGAGAAGGCATTCCAAAATCAGGGTGCCATAGCCAAGAATGCCCTCTTTTACATCTCCATATGTACAGCTCCCAACAGTGGGATGCAGAGAAGAGCTCCCTTGGCTGATCTTAATACTTGGGCAGATGTAAACAGGAAGAAGTACTCTCTCAAATATCAAGGCTCCAAGCCATTTAGGGCTTTAAACATCATCAGTAACACCTTGAACTTGTATCAGAAGTGTATTGACAGCCAGTGCAGTTCCTTTAAAACCAATGTTATATGAGGCCTATAAACTGTTCACAACCGCAATCTAGCTGCCACATTCTGCAGAAGCTGTTGATTCCATGTCGTCCTCAAGGGCAGTCCCACTGTAGGGCCACTTGCATATATTGTGGGAAGTACTTTCTTTTGACTCCCTTGACTCTACAGCCAATTAATTTAATTACCCTATTTCTTCAATTCTAAAGCGCACTTTTCCCCCCATATAAACATCTCTAAAAATGGGGTGCGTCTTAGAATCACGGGTGCGTCTTAGGGTGTTTTTTTCTGTTGGTGGTACTGAAATTAGTGTGCGTCTTACAATCAAAGAAATACGGTACATGATCTCTTGGGAGGAAAGTCATCTACTTACTTTCTCTATACCATCCATACATTTTATTAAAATCCCCCTATTTACTGAGTATATATACTCACCCACCTCACACACACACATTACTGTTTTCTCTGGGTAGCTCACAACAAAAAGTAATAAAATACATTTTTAAAAATATGATAAAGTACCAATTTGCACCATAAAAAATTCCAGCAGAAAGAAGAATACAAGCAGATAACAGAAATACAAAGCACTTAAGCAGTGGTTCAGATCAGAATACTAAATAACATATATTTTTTAAGACATGGGAGAGTAAAAATCTTCATCTGGCATCAAAATTATTCTAAAGAAGGGCTGGGGAGAACATGCCAGAGAAGATCCTCAATCACGTCACATCAATTGGTGGGAGCACACAGAGCACAGTCTCTGAATAGGATATCTGGCCCAACTTTCAGTATCCTGGTCGCAAGACCTTTAAAGGTTAAAGTGAGCACTTTGAATTCAGCCCAGAAACAGACCATCTCCACTCCCACAAGTCAGTCTTCCACCCTGCACATTTCCTGAACCCCAGACAGTTTCAACATCCTTCCTATTATTATTATTATTATTATTATTATTATTATTATTTATTTATTTATTTATATAGCACCATCAATGTACATGGTGCTGTACAGAGTAAACAGTAAATAGCAAGACCCTGCCGCATAGGCTTACAATCTAATAATGAATTCCTCCAAACCCAAGCTAAAAACTGATCCTCTCAACATGAATTCCATCTTGCATGCTTCCCTATATTCACAGCAGCTATACGCTGCACATGAACATATAACCAGGCCAACAATCCAATAATTTGTTGTAAGCAAGGAAGCTCTGATACATAGATGGAGCTTCCCTCCTTGTTTTATTGGAGGGACAGGTCTACATGCCTTTGGGTCTCTCTTCTGATGTGAATGGAGGCTCCCACACATGCACATTATTTATTTATTTATTTATTTACTTTTATATACCGCCCCACAGCCGAAGCTCTCTGGGTGATTCACAAAAGCTAAAAACAGTAAACATTAAAAGTATACAAAATTTAAAAACCATCAGAGACATAAAAACAACAGTATAAAAACAGCAACATCAATTTAAAACAACAATTCTGGGGTCCATTACATGACCCATTTACATATTTTAATCACATGCAATCTTGGGATCAGGACAACAGAAGAAGGGCCTTGCTGGATCAGACCACAGATCCATCTAGTCCAGCATCCTATTTCCCATAATGGCCAACCAATTGCCCCTGGGAAGCCCACAAGCAGAACAGGAGGACAGTAGCCCTCTCCCAGTGTTGCTCCCTAGCAACAGGTAATCAGCAGCATATTTACTGCCGCTGATGAAAGGTGCATGTAGTAAATATGCTTACCCCCTTTTTAAAGCCATTTAAACTTGAAGGCATGGCTCGCACATAATGACAACTGGTAATATGGTTGTTATTGAATCGTGGGTTGAATTGTGTGCAAACTCTACAGTATGGTTTAAACTCTGGGATGTTAACCATGAACAACCCAGGAACAAAACCCATGGTTTCATGTTTGGTAGCGAACTCTGGGTCGTTTTTAGTTAACAAACCATAGTTAAACCATAGTGTAGAGTTCATATGCAACAACAACCTACGATTCATTGACAACCCCTGTACTCTGGGTTATCATTATGTACAAACTAGGTCATAGTCATCATCACATTTTGTAGCAGCAAATTCAATAAATTAATTATGCGCAGCCTGAAAAAGTACTTTCTGTTGTCTGTCATGATTCTATTGCCAATCAGTTTCACTGGGTAACCACAAATTATAATATTATGGAGCATCTATCCATTTTCTCCATACCATGTATAATTTCATAATCCTCTAAAATGGCCCCCTTTAGATGTCTTTTTCCTAAACTAAAAAGCCTCAGACAATATAGCCTTTCCAGTTAGTCATCTAAGATTTAAAAAGCCCATATACTTGAGTCATTCCTCAAAGGAAGTTCCTCCGGATTTTTTTGGTTGACCTTTTTTGCACCTTATTAAAAATTATTAGACATGGATTTGACAAATTGTTAGGTTACCAGGTATTAAAAGAGGCTTCCTTTGATTCAGGATCTTGCTTCAATATACTAGTTTGACCTAGCATTCATTTTTAAATATCAGCAACCTTCTTCACCCCAATCTTGTCCTCTTTACTACTACTTCTTAAAAACAGATTTCAGAATTCTTAAGATCATCAATCTTCCTACTTTAATTATTTTAAATTCTTTTTTAGATGCACTCACATTTTATGACCCGGTGCCTATTTTTTAACTTCCTATTCAGGACCTAACTTCCCAGTATTGCTACTGCTGATATTGCTTGAGACCTTTTCTTTTAAGCAACAGAGTGAAGAGCTAGCTGAATACTATCTGCCTCCCTGACAACACAGAGGTATTAATTTATTCTCAACACGATCTCTCCTTATCCTCCACGCACCAAAAGACTAAACATAGAAAATCAGCAGAACATGCAAATATTGCAGCAGCCACCAGGAACCATTCAGCAATGTTTGAATATGCTAAACAAACCAGCCAAAGGAAGGTTAAACTCTAAATCTTCCTAGCTTCTGTGAAGGGTCTCTTTTGGCAAGCACAAACTGAATACTGCAATATTTTACTGTATGTCTATTTACAGCACATACTCTCTTACTACAGCACACCATAACACAGTTAATCAATATCAGACCATCAAACATGGACAAGATATATGTAGCCCTATTCCCTGTGAAATCCTGTAGCAAGAGCAGTTTGCGCATAAAAAAAAGACCAAAAATAATTATTATATAGTTGCAAGCAGCTAAGAACTGGAGCATTGTAGGAAGACACTGTGGAGTATATTCACAATACATTCAGTACCTTAAGAAACATAAAGCAGCTTCCTTATTCAGCAGAATATGCTACTCCCAATAGTTATATTTCACAATTCATTCACACATGAGTACCATCACAGAGAGCATAAACACTGAAGGACCTTAAAGGAAGGAGCGCAGAAGAAATTTCAATACCAAAATGGGATTGAAAAGGGCTGGAAGGAGACAAGAAAAAACTGCCAAGAAGACAGAAATAAATAACTGTAAAGATAAAGAATGGGGGGAATAGCCAATGAAGATTTCTAAATTCGCATTCAATATAAGAAAACAGGATGTTATCTCAAAGCAGAAGCACTATAGAGAATTAAGGAAATAGAACGGATTCATCATTACACTTTACATTATCAATACATTTTTTTAAAAAAAACTCACTTACAGCTCAAACATATGATTGTTTACTGAGAAGTAAATACCACTGTGTTCAGTAGCACTTTTCCCCTAACAAATGTGTTCAGGATTGCAATTTATGAGATCATGAAATCCAGTCCCCTTACGTTAATAATTTTTTTTTGCAAAGGGATGTTGCTGTTGCTTCTGGAGTAGTTCTTTGATTATTTAAGATCATGTAATTGTTCCCATAGTTGTAAATTTAACAGTTATATCATGGGCATGCTATTTAGACAATCATGAATGTTTTTACTTGTAGTTAAGTTTATCATTCAAGTTAAATACCAGACTTCACTGAGAGAACAGTATCTCTAGAAATCTGATAACAACCCAAACAATGACCATGCTGGCTGGGGATGATGGGAGTCATACACTAACACATCTGGAAGGCACATCTGGGTTGGGGAAGGCTGCTCTATACAGTGTCAAGTTAAGAAAGATGCACAACAAAAGAATTTAAAGGAGCAAGCTAAAGGCCCGTTCTACAGAAATAGATAGCCATTTTGCACAGGAGCCACTGAAAAGGTAATTTTTGTTGTTTTAAGTGAGGGAAGGCCCTGAACCCTGACAACAGTCCTTGACCTTTAGACTTTAATGGTGGGACAAGTAACCTGAATCCTGATGCATAGCAAATTGATGCAAAAAAGAATAAGAGATAGGACAAAACCGTAGAAGCTAGATTTACGCAAGCCTTCCTAAAGTGTGTGTGTTTTGTTTTTTTACTATTTTAAGTTTAGAGTCAGTTAGTAGCAAGTGATAAAACAAGAATCAAAAGTTACAGATTACTTTTAACTTTATAATTCAATTAGTTCAAGACTAGGTTGGAATAGAGGATTGGAGTGCCCTATCTTGCCTAACCAATGGACGGTTGCTTTACCATCTGTATCTGAAGCTTCTATGGATCTCAGGTTACGTCTTATTCAGCAAAAAAATAATAATTTCGGGTCTATTGGACTCCACAACGCCTTTTCAATAAGGGTTTGTCTAGCTTGCATAATTGTTGGAAATGTAATGCATGTAATGCTTCTTTAACTCATACGTTTTGGCAATGCCCAGTAGTTGCCCCCTTTTAGGAGGAGGTTATAATAAAGATGAACTTTGTACTGAAATAAAGTACTGAAAATTCGCAACTTGCAAGTGGATAAATATATGGATATCTGGTCTGCTTTTCTTGAAACCTTTGTATAACTCCCCCCCCTTTTTTGGGGGGGGAACGGTACATACAATGGAAATGATAATTTTATATACATAATGTATGGGGTTCCCCCCCCCCCGTTTTTCACAATGTATTTTCTGTTTTGTTTGTTGATATTCGCAATAAAAAATAAAAAAATAAAATTCAATTACATAATTTTCTTGAAAACCTCTTTACTAGGAAATCACTCTTCAAGCAATATCAGATTGTGAGTTAGTTACTGTAGCATTCAAAGGAATTCAGTACTCCCTGCTTGGTACTGTTTAAAGGTAGAGATGGCCTATGTTAAGAAATCCCTGTCAAACTTCTGGTTTTCTATCATCCACCTATCCATAACTTCAACTAAGCAGCTGTTTTTTCTCAACACATGAAAGTTTCATCATAAGAAAATATATGACTAGATCAGAACAAAGATCAAGCCCAGCATTCTGACTCTAGCAGATGGTCGGTTTACAAGCTTCTGAGAACACTTCCTCCTGCTGTTTGTCTCTGGTGTTCAGTAATCATAGAATCACAGAATAGTAGAGTTGGAAGGGTCCTATAAGCCCATCGAGTCCAACCCCCTGCTTAATGCAGGAATCCACCTTAAAGCGTCCCTGACAGAGGGTTACCCAGCTGCCTCCTGAATGCCTCTAGTGTGGGAGAATCCACGACCTCCCTAGGTCATTGGTTCCATTGTCGTACTGCTCTAACAGTCAGGAAGTTTTTCCTGATGCCCCATCTGGCTTCCTGTAACTTGAGCCCATTATTCTGTGTCCTGCACTCTGGGATAATCGAGAAGAGATCCTGGCCTTCCTCTGTGCAACAACCTTTCAAGTATTTGAAGCGTGCTATCATGTCTCCCCTCAGTCTTCTCTTCTCAAGGCTAAGCATGCCCAGTTCTTTCAGTATCTCCTCATAGGGCTTTGTTTCAAGGCCCCTGATCATCCCCATTGCCCTCCTCTGAATCCCCTCTAGCTTGTCTGCATCCTTCTTGAAGTATGGTGCCTAGAACTGGACACAATACTCAAGACGAGACCGAACAAGTGCCAAATAGAGGGGAACCAGTCCCTCGCACAATTTGGGAACTATACTTTTATTAATGCAGCACAAAATAGCATTTGCTTTTTTTTTTTTTTTTTTTTTGCAGCCACATCACATTGTTGGCTCATATTCAGCTTGTGATCTACAGCAATCCCAAGATCCTTCTCACTTGTAGTATTGCTGAGGCAAGTATCCCCCATCTTGTAACTGTGCATTTGGTTTCTTTTTCCTTGGTTTAGTACTTGGCATTTATCCCTATTAAATTTCATTCTGTTGTTTCCAGCCCAGCACTGTAGCCTATCAAGATCACTTTAGTTTGCTTCTATCTTCCTGGGTATTAGCTATCCCACCCAATTTTGTGTCGTCTGCAAATCTGATAAGCGTTCCCTGCACCTCCTCGTCCAAATCATTAATAAAAATGTTGAAGAGCACTGGGCCCAGGACTGAGCCCTGCGGTACCCCACTCATTACCTCCCCACAATTTGAGAAGGTACATAGCCTTTGAATTTGGAGGTTCTTCCTTGACTATCATCGGTAGTAGCCATTGACAGAATCTTCTTTTGAAACACCCAATCCAGTGGCCGTCACCACATGCTGTAGGAATCAATTTCATCACTCAAACTGTAGCAGGAGAAAGGTTTACAAATATATGGTGTCAAGGTCCTCAACTGGCCATCTAATGCACTACTACCAATTAAATTATCCTCAAACTCAGTTCTTCAGCAACAATGTTAACTGCTGTTAGGACTAACCAGAAACCCAGTTTAACCAGAATCTGAAGCCACTGTTTAATACTGGGTTCACACCAGAGATAAATGGGAACGCTGGTTAATGTTAAACATAGTTCTTGGGGATTCGCTCCTGAAGAAGGAAGGAGAAGGGAGCATGCATACCCAAGCAGGACTCCCAATCACATAGTTGCAGGTAAGGGGGAGATAACATTATATTTGCTCAAGCCCTGTATATAATTATTATTATTTATTTATTTTATTATTATTTATTTATATAGCACCATCAATTCAGGAACTGTTTAAACAAAAAAGGAAATCAGAAGAGGCATGTAGAGAACAAATGAACAATATTAATTATACTGATGTTAAAGCACATGGGGCACAGGGAGATTTTTTTTATTATTTAACGCTTTATTTTTCTCAATGGTTTCTGACAGCTTTCAAAAAGAGGAACACACAGAAAGTGAGTCTGCTAGCCTGGGGCAAATACTTAAACTTCTAAAGCTAAACACAAAAGCAGAATGTTAGAAGAGAAGAACAGATGTCAAAATAAACTTCAAGTAAGACTATACTTGTGAACAGTGACCTCTAATTATCATAGACCAATCCTTAAAGCTACAGCACAAGAATAAAAGGCTTGGATCCAGATTTAACAACATGCAGCTAGGCTGGCGGAACTGAACTTCCCTGACCCCTCCTGCCCCATTAAAATGCTACCTAGAAAGTCAGGAGACCCTGCTGAATGGGATGAGCTGTGAGATTCTCAAGTCAGTTCATGGATTTCAGAAGTTATTAAAACATATATACAGATTCAAACACATTAAAGCAAAAGCCTGAAAGAAATCCAAGTGCCCTTCACTTCTCCCATCAGCTTGGAAGGAATCTCTGACATAATTTTTGGACAAAAGAACTTTCACCAAAAAATAGATAGTATACAACTCTTAAAACCTGAATGTTACCATCTACCCCCAAAATTTGTAAGGATTGCTCTATAACCGGTCGTCACAGATTAAAAGCCAACGTCTGTAAAAAAATAAGCCAACTTCTGAGTTTGTAAGGATTTTTCTGCCTATAGGAATTCTGCCTGACTCCTCAACAGCCTTTCACTGAAAGGACATGGAGAAGGGAAGTAAATAACTAGATGCACCGCACTCCAGAGTTGAGCAAATGCAATGGTTTGATAGGAACTGTGTGTTGGAAAGGCAGAGAACTCTGCAAACTAGGTAGGTGAGAAGATACAGCAAGCTTCTCATACTGATTAATATAACTGGAAACAACTCTCTAGGGAGAAGTATTTCTCAAAGGAGAAATGTAAACAAATCCCCAAATGGTAAACTTGGCCTCTGATTACTCAGCATTAACGATTCACTAAAATTTGAAATTACCAGTATTTATTCTCAACAGGGTGGATTTGATTTAAATCACTACTCAGAAAGACTCGATTTAATCATGTGACTCTCCCCCCCCCCCAAAAAAAGTACACTCTTCCTTGTTATATTTTACACAACTCAGAGTTACCAAAGACTCATTCTTGCTGGTATAATCTTAATATTTACAACCAGATGAAGGTTTCATTTTTAGAATAGCAACTTTTAAAATTAGTTTTACAGTTATATCAAAAAATACTGATTTGGTTATGCCATTAGAAACACATCATAGATAGATAATTATGAAATTATTGCGAGGTGAACTATCTCCAGTTTAATAGATTAATCATTCATATTCTGCTGTATTTTATTGGAAGGAGAAAAATAATCTTACAGAAACCTCTGGAAGAGCATGACACTGTGAATGGATTAATGGAATTCATTTACCAAAAAATTTAAACAGCCTCATGCTACATAATTAAAAACGAATCCTTATAACCTTTGGACTATAATGTATCTTAAATAGAAAACTATCTTTAGATAGATTTTTCCTCAAAAAGCATTTTATTTTTAAAAATCCAATTTAAATCAAAAAAATCTGATTTAAATTTTAAAAATCTGATTTTATTTTTTTTTATTTTTTTTTAAAAAATCATTGATTATTATCCACCCTGGTTCTTAATGACAGAATCAGTAAGGAGGGTTTTTTGTCTGAAAATTATATTCTGATATAGTGGGAGAATGGGAACGACGACCCTGTATTAGGAGAACGACTTATGTATCTTGTGGGCACCTCTTAAGTCCCTATCAGGAGTTTTTGTGAGGTATTAAAGAACATGTTAGGGGGAGAACGAGGACAAGTGCACTAGCTCCCCCTGTGCTATCTCATTTCTCAATGCCCTCCATGTGTCGATGACGAACTTCTACAATGAAAAAATCAGGGTTTTAAATTGGATAGGGACCCTACGTGGATAGAAAAGGCAGGTGTTTTCCCTCAACATGAGGGCAACAATGACAAAAGAGACTGAAGTCAGTGTGCGTCTCCTTGCTCTCAACCCACACTACCAAGCATGCTGTTTATACCACAACAAGAACTGCTAAATAGGGCTCTACTTTCTCAGGAATGTATTATTTGAGACAGTTTTCTTAGACAATCAAGTGAAGTTGTTGTTTTTTGTTTCCTTCAACTACACAAATTAGCAGGCTACTGAAGATTGTCTCAGCATAGGTAAAATATGTATAAAGCGGTGTTCATTCTGAATAATTAGCAAACACATGGGCTCAGCTTGGGCTACACGTTACCATTTGAGTTGGTTCTTATTTTAAGTTTTCAATATTAATATTTTTATACTTTATTTTTGTACAGTCTTGGAAAAGTGATTGATAAATACTATAAAGACACAGAGAACAATAAGAACAGCCTCCATCCCATGGCTTCTACACTCCTGTAACTGCTGCCCTTAGAATATTTCGACTGGGTTCAGACAACATGATAACCAACGGTGGGTTAAATAGTCAATGGTGGATTATTGTGTCGTCTGTCAGGATTTTTTCACAACACAGTTGGTTATTCAGCCATAATAACCAATGCAAATAACCAACGCTGTGCGGAGTTGATTATTTGAACAACCGTTAGTAATTGTGCCGTCTGTCGGGCACCGTTGATATTTCGTGGCACACAGTTGGTTAATTTTGGCAACTACAGAGTCCCCTGGCAAGAGTGACCAAAGTGGTGGCTGCTGCTCTAGTCCAGCTGGTAGAACTCACAATGGCTGATGGATACCAGCGAGAGGACTGACGGGGGGGGGGGGGGGGGGAGAGAGGGATGTGTCAATCAAACACACAGTTGACTAATAGTCAGCTCGACACTGGCCTTAATCCACACCATGGTTGATTATAATCATGTTGTGTGGGGAGTACCCCATTGATAATCAACTATGGAGTTAACTATTAACCCACTTCTGACTATTGTGTTGTCCGAAGTAGTGAAGATACAAGCTAAAAATATTATAACTTCCACCTGTGTAATACATAGCATGGCATATCATCTTCTTCCACATTCTGTGGAAGCATCAAAGGAGAACAATGCAATTCCCAAAGCTACATGTTGCAATGATATACATGAGCAATCACATGGAGGCCATTTCAAGACATTGAAATGCAGACTGGATATCAATTCAGAAGTGCCCAATAAACCTCCTGTGGAAATGCTCGATAAAAAGGAGGCAAATAACTTGCTATTATCACACTGTGAGGTAATCAGAAGGTTTGCAGTATTGTTTAAAAAGGAAAAACTTAGCCCACTCTATGTAAGTTCTGTAATTGGCTCAAATCAATATCGTGCGAAAGGAGTGATTCAAAAGAGAGTTTTATTTAGAACAGGACACACTACCCAAAAGGCTTGGGCAGACAGCCACACATTCGATACTAAACATAAAATTCCCAGTTAAGTGGCTTGCAAAGCAAGGTGTGAATGTGAGCACTCTCAAACAGCACCAAAAGGAAGCCTGAGAAGGATATAAGTGACACAGACACACACACACAAACATACAAGGCAAACTGAGAGCAGACTCAGTCATGTTTTTCCCATGGTGTAGTGGCTTTTGCAATTACTAGGCAGAATCACACATACCTGGGCTGTTTGAGTGTAAAACATGCACTGACCTCTGTTCAGCAAGCAGGTTTCTGCAGCTTGCTGGAAGTCCAAATCGTGCTGTATTTCCTTTAGAAAAATGTGTTCCCGTGGAAGGGGAGGAAGAATTGTGTCTTTGCAGTAACCGCAAGACATAACCAAAAGCAAAAAAATAATTTCCTGAGTCCACCTTCAGAATATGCAAAATTGTTTAGACCTAAGAATTCGATTAAGAAGCCTGCAAGAGGAAGCAGGGCAATAGGGTTTTGAAAGATGTTTTTAAAGCATATTCAGCATTTTTAGTTTCCTTAAAAAGATCTGGATCAAACAGTTTAGAAACTTTGAGACTTCCTAAATAAATAATGCAGAAGCAAAAAAAAATCTTAGTGTTACTATTACACTTTTTTTAGATTTCTCAAACTTGACTTTTGCAAATAAATTTGGTTCTGTGCATACCGTGCCACCATGCTTTTGCATGGGGAGTTATGTAGATGAAAGACTCATATACCTATTAGATAACAAAACAACAATACAGTGAAATGAAGAGTTTAAGCAAGGTGGATGGGTGGGTTTTTTTTTCATGAGGCTCTCTTTTGCAGGCAATTTAAGTAATTCTAAAAAGCAGTGGTATATTGCCATATGGTACGCCTACCAGAGCTATCTTTAACATCTTCCTGGGAATTGCAGGCTGTGTTTTCTGCAACTATGCAGTAATTTGTTCTTAAAGAAACACTGCCAAATTGACTTATTTGAAAGTCTGCCTAATCCTATGAGCCATAGCATAAGCATGGCAACAGCTCATAGCATCAATGCTGGTGTCCCACAACAGATATGTTAGCCATGAACATAAAAACAGAAGAAGTGCCATGCTGGATCAGACCAAGGGTCCATCTAGTCCAGCACTAAACCAGCCATTGGCCAGGGACCAACAAAGCAGGACATGGTGCAACAGCACCCTCCCGCCCACGTTTCACAGCAACTGGTGCACACAGGCTTACTGCCTCGAATACTGGAGATAGCATACAACCATCAGGGCTAGTAGCCATTGATAGCCTTCGCCTCCAGGAATTTATCCACCCACCTTTTAAAGCCATCTAAATTGGTCGCCATTACATCTTGTGGTAGTGAATTCCATGATTTAACTATGCTTTGCCATTCAGAGGAGAATGTACTTTCAATGGCTATCTATGGGCCATAATCTGTGTGGAGCACTTACATTGCCGCTCCCCAAAACACAGCACAACAGAAGCAAGCACCTGCCCTCTTAGAATTGTGAAAGCTCTTAAGAGGAACTGGAGAGGAGGGGAGATCAACTTTTTTCACCCATTTCAGAATGTCTAATTTTCCCACCATACTTACTAGCTAAGGTAGACATGAATACAAAAAGTGGGTATCTTGCCCTCTTCATATTCTTTTGCTTGCTGAGAAAAATGGATAGATAACCCAACTTCCAGGTAAACAGTAAGTTTTTCTAGTCGTCTCAAACGTCATGAACAGTTTCCTCAAAAATGCAATTGTCCATTCAGATGACTAGGGCTAGGATTGGCTCTGGCAAGCAAAATAAGTATAAAACAAGAGTTTATAGTCAAAAGTCCTTGTGAACCTTAATTAGGTAGAAAGTATCATAAATCCACAACAGAAGAAAATACTCTTTGAAGTAAACATACTTTTTAAGCCATCCATCTACTCGCATATTTCCGGGGCATAGTCCAGTATGATTTCTAGAACTATTGCAAGTGCATTAAAAGAGGTAAAGGGTTTGTCTGGAAGGGTACCGGCAAAGATGGAAGCTGTTTATGGTTTAGTATTTTTTCTGGGACCCTATGAAGCATAACCACTGGGAAATGCCCATACCCTTGCCACAAAGGCAGTTTTGTGGCTCTGGCAGAAAAAAAAATGATTTCCTCCAGCTCCTTTTCATGACATCCTAGAAGCCCTCTAGACCTGAGGAGTTGGACACAAACCTGTGCTGGATATTTATTTATTTATTTATTTTAGTAAGAATAGGAGAGGAACTTTGTGAGGCATAGGATTTTGACAGGTATTGTGGCCAAAGCAGATGAAAAGCATCAGGTTATTCTAATATTAGTCAATAATAATAATAAATTTATTTCTTACCCGCCTCTCCATTCTGATCGAGGCAGGGAACAACAATAAACGATAAAATACATAGCATTATTCAGAAGTATGTTTTACAGGATCAGGATCGAAGCAAGTCTTCTACAACAAAGTGATAAGTCCTTTTACTGTTTAATTCCCCAATTTAACTGGTTTGTGTTGATTATCATAATTAAATTGCCTTAACTTCAACTGCGAGGGATTGACGATTACTTAGTTGTGCTTTTGAACTAGGAAATCAAATAACAGAACCACAGGCCATACACATTCTATGTCTATCAGTTAGCTAATGACTGTTTCTCCCAGTTTAGAGAATACAGCTGTTTCCATGTTGTAAGTACCTTTATCAGTGTCTGTCCTCTTCCATATCTGCTTTCTATAACAGTGTCAAACAAGTCAAGCAATTAAATTTTAGCATTTCAGAAGAGGTGCTAATTTTACTTCTTTCTTTTTTAGCTTTTTACTGCACGGTATTCTGAAAGTACTCAAAAGTCTAGCAAATGTGGGCTACACTTCTCAGAATACTTATCTTTGTGGTTTTAATATAGGCTAATCTTATGATCTTTACTCAGAAGTTAAACCCGTAGTTCAATATGGCTTACTGCTACGTATAAGACTATAGCCTTAACATGCCAAACTCCCCCCAAAACCTCTATTACTTCTCAAAATGTAATATTAGGGAAGGAGGAGAATATTCCCCAGTTGTACGACTCCCATTCTCTCAAGCCTTTTTAGACTTTTCCCCCTCGCAGCGAGAAATCCTACACAAAATGATCTCCCCACACCCAATTTGCAATCTGCAGGACCAAAATGCAAGCTGATTTTCTACTATAAAACAATGTGTGTCTTCTATATGCCCTGGAGGCACTTACAGGAACTATGGCAGCTGACTTCCAAATTTAGATACATAGAGTTTTAAATATATATATATATATATATATATATATATATATAAAAATAATCCAAACCAGAAGTTTGCAGATTTTTAAAAAATATGTTATGAAAAACAAGTACAGTGCAACAACATGGTCAGGATCAATGTCTAGAATACAAAAGGAGGAAGGGGATTTCTCAGGGCTATTGTCCAAGATGTCTAGCCCCCTATATAACCACACCACCTGTGTTAACTGTCAGCCTCAGCAATAACAACAACAACACACACACACAAGCCCCCTCTGGCTCAAAGTCGGACACCCCATACATTACTTAAAATCACTAGCGCCACTTGAGAGAGATTGGTCTCATGGAAGAGCCTGTTGGGAAAGAAGGGGTGATTGATTACAGGACTCCTGTATTCCCTTGAGAAGGGTGGGAGGGAGAGCAAGCCAAGGGATGCAATTTCATTTTATGGCTACAAAAAAGAAGCCACTAGGGAGTCTCCAAGCTGTCGTCTAAGTGGAGACCGTGGGGGAGGGAAGCATAGGCAGACATCCTGGATATCTAACAAGACCACAACCCTATAACACCCCACCACCACCATTCAACTTCCTCCTATTCAACTCACTTCAGAGAGTTCATACAATACAATGTAAACCTCCCCACACACCCCATTTCGATAGTGGTCCTACAGACAACAGCACCCAGAAGTAGCACCTGCCGCCCCTATTTTAACTCAGAGGCTTGTTTTGCCCAGGAACAAAACAACACAAACTTTTAGGATAGCAGGCAGTTTAGAGGCATCTAACCAACTGCATCTGTCTATACAGATCCACAACGAAACCACTTCTCCTTTCAGCGGAAGAGGAACACTGGCTGAATTCCAACCCCACTCACCCCATTTCCACCATGGGGGCAACGAAGGGGCCCGGAGCCCTCACCCCAACAACCACTTCCATGTTTATCAAGGGGAACCAGCAATATGTAACGCCCTTTAAAAAACCCTTCCTTTTCAACACGGGGAAAGGGAGGGGGTGTCTTTAGTGTAAACCAGCAACGATAAGGAACAACAAAAACAATAATAAATAAATAAATAAATAAATTAACAACGCCTTCCCAGTTTCCGCCTAGTAGGGAAGGTATGTGCAAGAAAGGGAAAGGTGGGAGACGGGGGAAGAGGTCAAGGGTAAGAAGGAGGAGGAGGAGAGCAGGGAAGGGGAACACAGAGGAGGGGAAGCAGAAGGTGCAAAAATGGACGGGAGGACGGGCGGCCCTGAAGGGGGGGAAGAGGAGGAGGAGGAGGAGGACGGTCGGGGAAAGCGGTGCGGTGGGCTGAGGTGGGGGGAAGAGTCGCACACAAAGGATGCGAGGGAAGACCTGGCGAGCTTTTTACTCAGAAGTAAATGCCATGGATGGGCGCCTTCCAAGCCAGCCTGTTTCGGAGCGCTGCGTAAAGGCGGCAGGCAGCGACCTGGGGCTTCTGAGGCGGAGGAAAGAGACGCAGAGAGAAGCGCAAAGGGCTTCCTGTTCTCGCAAGGGCCCGGGCGGGAGGGCCGGCTTGGGTGTCAGCCACCCGCGGGCGGACCCTGGCGTCGGACCCCGGAGAAAGAGCCGCTGAGGAGGAAGACGGGCGGAAAGGCACGAGGCCCGCCCGCCTCTCTCCCCTCGCCCACCCGCCGGCCCCGAACACTTACAACAAGAAGCTCATGGCGGCGGAGCGGGACCAACTGCGGCTGCCTCAGCTCGGCTCCCAATGGCAGGAAGGCGGCCCCGGCGGAGGAGGAGGAGGGAAGGAGGAGGAGGCAGGGCGAGCGAGCGAGCGAGCGAGGAGGCAGGCAGGCAAGCGGCGAGAGAGCGCGCGAACACCGCG
Source organism: Elgaria multicarinata webbii (assembly GCF_023053635.1). Lineage (NCBI taxonomy): Eukaryota > Metazoa > Chordata > Lepidosauria > Squamata > Anguidae > Elgaria > Elgaria multicarinata. The sequence continues at coordinate 12,409,044 of NC_086180.1, forward strand.
GGGCGGGGACTGGCGCGGCCAACAGCCGCCGCCGCCGCCTTCTCCTCGGCGTCGCCTTTTCCCGCCTCCTTCCTGTCTGCGCCTCAAGAGGCAGCCTTCCTCAACCTGGGGCTCTCCGGATGTGTGTGACTGAAACTCCCATCATCCCCAGACACCACGGCCACCGCCACCTCCTCAGCATCATCTTTTCCCGCTTCCTTCCTATCTGTGCCTCAGAGGCAGCCTTCCTCAACCTGGGGCTCTCTGGGTGTGTGGGGTTGCAACTCCCATCATCCCCAGCCACCATGGCTACTTTCTCCACAGCATCATCTTTTCCTACCTCCTTCCTATCTATGCCTCAGAGGCAGCCTTCCTCAACCTGGGGCTCTCCAGATGTGTGGGACTGCAACTCCCATCATCCCCAGCAACCACGGCCACCGCCACCTCCTCAGCATCATCTTTTCCTGCCTCCTTCCTATCTATGCCTCAGAGGCAGCTTCCCTCAACCTGGGGCTCTCTGGATGTGTGGGGTTGCAACTCCCATCATCCCCAGCCACCATGGCTACTTTCTCCTCAGCATCATCTTTTCCCGCCTCCTTCCTATCTATGCCTCAGAGGCAACCTTCCTCAACCTGGGGCTCTCCGGACGTGTGGGACTGCTGCATGAAAAAGGAACAGGAGTTACAGCAGGAGGCTATGCTTGAAGACCCCTCCTCAACACAGAGTTTTGATCAGAATCTTTTTAGGATGTAGGGGCAAGGATTCCAACCTGATAACCTAGGAGCGCTGCACAGGAACCTGGCCAGAAAAGAGGGCAAGTTACTCTAAATGAAAAGTACCATTGCTCAAGCTGGTCTCAGGGCCCAAGCAATGGAGGTGTGGGGCTGGGTACACTTTTCTGCAGCCCAGAGGTCCAGGAGGGCTTGACCCAGCCCAATTACCATGAGGGGAAAAAGCTGGACTAAATAAAGGCTCAATCCTATGCATGGCTGGCTGGGGCATGCTGGGAATTGTAGGCCTTTTTTCTGTCTACACATGCATAGGATTGCACCCTAAATTGTAGATCATGCCTGCGATCTTGTGATTTGCCGGAGCCAATCAGAAGCAGTGAGTTGCTGGCCCAGCTCCTTCTCTAGAATGGTGTTCTGTGGCAGAGATTTGTGTTTCTCTGTGACCTGCTTTCCCAAGGGTCACCAGTCCCAGAGTTCCCAGTACATAAAAGAGGGGGAAAGCATCATAATTCATCCCAGGGACAGTGGAAGTAATGAGCTGCTGGAAGAACTTACAAGCCCAAAATATATGTGAGCAAATCTCTAGTTAATCAAGCAGCCAGAAACCTCAGGAAGGGAATATCCCAGAAAAAGCTTTTATGGTGTATTTGACTTGCCTCATTCTTTATGCAGAGTCCAGGTGTCATCATCTTTCCACTCACAATCCTTCAGTGTTTTCCCACCTCTTCCATCTTTTATCTTATCACAGGAAAAAACCTTCCTCCAAATTTTCATGTAACTCATCTCTATGCAATCTCTGATAATCCTAAATTTACAGTCCTCAAACCCCTATTTGGAGGAAGCGGACATAACTTACAAAACAGCTGGTGTTAGCTTGTCCATATCAGTATATTGCATTTCCCTTGTGTAATCTTGACAGCCATACAGAAAGAAAGTTGTGAAAAGTGGGTGGGACAACCTATGGCTTCAGCCAAAGGAAAATGGGTTTGCTTGCTCACGCTGTTCCTCCACACCAAAGCTCCTTCTAGCAAAAATTTTGCTTCACAAGGGGCCTGCTCCTCACACAGCTTATATTAAAACAAAACAGCTCCTTTTCACCAATATTACACTATTGAATTTGGGCAGCAAAGTGCTTTTTTTGGTCACCACCAAATTTCCATGTTGGGGGTGGGAAAAGCAAAAACAGCCAGGAGGTCACTTGTGGCCCACATGTTAACCACTCCAGCCTATAGTATTATTATACATATAAATGTATATGTATAATATGTATAATATGTATAAATGTGAATCAAAGCAGAATTCAGATATATGTTAAAAAAAAAACTTGAAGATGCCCTGATCTGGCAAACCACTTGATCACTTCTATGGAAGTTAAATTTTTTGAAGGGGTAAGGTGGTGGGTAAGATCCTTCTAGTGCAAACCTAAGCGCATTTTCTTGAAATTTCTTTCCAATGACATCAATAAGCCTGACCTCCAATAAGTATGCTTTGGGCTGGAAGGTAAATTAGAGGGGAAACGCATACAGTGAATATGGAGAGGAACCACAGGGAAATATCCTTATTTTTTTAAAAAAAAACAAACCTCAAAAAAGTGGGTGTGTTTTTGCTTGGACCAATTAACCTCCATTCCATTCAACTCTTTAGAATATTTTGCATTTCAGTAGTACACTTAATAGCTACTGCAATACTAACAATAGTATTTTGGTTCAGTAACTGCTATGTGAAATAATTACATAACCTGAATTATATTCTGTTCTTACTGATGTGGTATTGTAATACTGAAAAGGGTTCCAGGTCAACTGAGATGCTTACTCTAGGCACAGAATATGGTAGGCTCTGGTAGCCTACCGCAGGGTTACATAACTGCAAACTGTTAAGACCTACTAAATCAGATCTGTCATTTGAGGTTATCCACTCTACCAAATGGCTTAAGGAAATACATTGGAATGGCCGTGATGCTGGCAGTTTACAAAACTCTTTGGGTATAATGTTACTCTTTTTCAGACTTTGTGAACCAATAAACACATTCTAGTACAAAATAAACACACACTATAGTACAAAAATGATGCAATCACACATTTAGTACACATTTCTTTAGTCCTACTTCAAGAAAAAGAAAATAATGTCTGGTTAGAAGAATGCCACAGCTAAAAGTCAATTATCGGGTTCACACGTAATGAGAAGCCACTGTGGGTGAATTTCCCTGTGGGGTTTCTTGTTTCAGCGACAACCACAATTTTAAATATTTGGGGCATCGTGGTAGACGGCATAGCTTCTCATTATGTGCAAACCCGGTGAGGGTGGGGTGGTGGGGTGATTGAGAAGCCACACAAAACCCATGGGCTGTTTTAGAATTGCAGGTGACTTGTCAACCACCAGGGTCGCATGTGACGAGAAGCGACAGCACGCCCCTGCCATGCCCCAGATATTCAAAATGGCTACTATGACAAGCCCTGCAGGGAAATTCACCCATAATGGCATTTGATTGAGTGCAAGCTGGACCAATACAAATACAATATATATACACTATGCTCTTGGAATTGTACACCCAAGACTTGGAATTAACATTACCTCCCCCCACCCCACCCCCAGCTGCACTGATCTCCTGTTGAAAGGTTTTAACTTTGGCAACTAATATCTAGATCAGAGATATTTTCAAATGTTTCCAAGAATGACCCACAGATAGCTTTAACAGGTTGCCACTAAAAAGCCATTTAAGCCTCTTAGGGCACAATCCTATGCATGCTGGCAGGGGAACGCTGGGAGTTGTAAGAATTTTTTCCTTTCTAAACTTGCATAGGATTGTGTCTTTATGTCCTATTTTTGCCATGAGTTAAGAAATGTGGACTAGAATATGAATGTATGTTCTAACTCAGCAGCAGTCAAGAGCCCCTTGGGCTACATTAAAACCTCACTTGGGTTTTTACAACTGCCGCGCTTCCACAATTGGAAGCAGCTGTCCAGACAAGGTTCATTAAAGTGACTTCACTCAGGGAGTTCTGGCCAGGCAAACTTCCAACCTGGCTTATTGCCCCAGAGCCTCCTGTGATCATGCAAAGGCTTCTGTGGTGCGCTCTTTTTGTGTGTGCAGGGTAGGGTCAGAAACAGCACCTCATGTGGTGAAACCAATAGTAAGTGAAGCCCCACGTCTGACCTAACAGATGTCTGGAAAAGTACTAGATTCCCCAGAAGGCTCTGCAAAAATCTTGGCATTATGTTGTTTACAAGGAGTGCATCTATATCTTGTCAACGTGGGCTCACACTGACAGCTGATTTGAGAACTTTGGTTGGGGAAGTGTGAAGGAAAGTAACTAACTGAAATGTGTTTTATAAAGTGTTTTAAGTATAATGTGTGAAAACATTTGATAAATTGTGTGTGGTACATACTGCGGGTTAAATAAGCCACCATGGCGTTTTTGACCCATGGTGATCATGCAAACCAGCCCACTCTGTTTAATGAGACAAATCCCTGGTAAGAGGATTGCTGCCAATGGAGTAAGTTCTGTTGCACTCACCTTAGATTAAGCATGCATAGGTTCAGGTTTCCATGGCGCTTCACATCTATCAGAGTACTGTAATTCAGGGATAAAGAGGTTCAGCAAACCAGGAGTGAGCAACTTTTTTTCTCTGAAGGGCCATATTCCCTCATAGGCAATCTGTTGAGGTGCTGGCAGAGGCAGAGCCAAAAATGGTTGGGTCACACCTCTTGTCTTTCTCCAACCTCCTTTTCTTTCTTTTTCTGCAACCCCCTTTTCCCTCTCCGTCTCCCTCCCTGCACAGGCAAGGGACAGATCAATCTTGCCAGACGCCTGAACTGATCACAAGCAGAGGGCTTTTGATATTAGGCACGCAGCCCTAGAGCAACAAGTAGCCCACCACTGCATAAACTAAGATGGAATGAGAGCAACAGGTATTATAATGCATTTGTATTTGAGAATTACATTCAAAGCACATGTGCAGCCAAGAAGACATTCCTAATTAAACATCCATAAGAATTCTGTGGTAGTCTCAGTTTACACTGTAGTTTAGAAGTAAGCCCCATTCTGTTCAAGGAAGCTTCTTAAGAAGTTATATAGGATCAACTTGACCGTACTCTTGCTATGCCAAAATAAACCCAAGAGAGAAGTGGTTGCCTAGGGAATGAGCATGCTTCCCAAATTGAGAAGTCTATGAGACTAAGGAAGGGAGATTATGGTCGAAAGTCTCTTGAACCCCTTCCCAATGCTCCAAGCCCATTACTATGAACCATCTTTACCCTGTGCATAGTTATTCCATTCCCACTTCTGTTGCCTCCCCAGCTATATTGATTGTATATGAACATATGCAGATGCCTCAGACCAAGTAAAATGATTACTTTGACTGTCTAAGGCAGGCGCACTTCCAAGCTCTGATACTTGAGTTTCCTTAATTGGAGATTGAGCCTTTGGCCATCTGATTCTTCCCAGTGTGGTGTTCCACCTTTACATTCTATAATCCTTCTTCCACAAAATGATATTCCATCTCAGCATTCTATTTCTTGTAAGGCAGTGTACATAGATCAGAAAGATGTGTATTCAAATCCCAACTGAGCTACAACTCTCACTGTGGGTGCCCTTGGGTCCAAAACTACCTTTAGCCTAACCTACCTCACAGGCTTCTTGCAATGATTAAATGGGATATGCCAATGTACACCGCTTTGATCTCCATGGAGGATGAGCAGAACTCCACATAATAATTTTTCTTATTTTCATAGTAGAGCTGCATTCTACATCTGCCTTCTCTTACAACACAACCTGACATCCTCATATATTTTATTTAATTCATTAAGAAGATTTACATGCTGCCCTTTAGCAGAGTTTCAGGGTGGTTTACATTACTACATAGTTGTTAAACATCATAGAGAACCAACTGAAAAGAGGTGGAGCATATTATTAAAGTGTTACAAAGGAGATTTAGGATACAGGGTAGCAATAAAACAAACACATGATTATGCTGCCTAAACTCTACAGAAAGCTAATGAAAGTCATTGCTCTTCCAAGGAACGATCTGAAGGCATGCAATGTAATTCTACTGCTGAAGGCCTAGCCTATAAACTGAGAATCACATATAAACTGCTCTAAGCTCTTTGAAGGAAGGGTACAAGTAGAATAAACAAGCCAGAGGATGAAGGCAAAGGCAACAGTGTTCTTGGTGTGCACGCACACATTTATTTTCCACCCCAGTCTCTGGCCAAACAGGTTTTGCAAAGTACCACAAAAACCTACTAAATCTGTGAATAGCGACGAAAGATGGCCAATTGTGCACACCTCTCCCCAACGCACTGTCAGCCTCTTATTTCCAATAAAAATCAGGACTTCAATCCTTTGCAGCCCCTTGAATTTGAACAAGGAACGCAGAACATTCAAATATGCCTTTGCTTTGAGTTCTCCTAAAACCCCGTCAGCAACTAGTTTTTTTGGAGGTCTATGCTGGGAAGGAAGTTTATTTCTGTTTTGCGTAACGCCTTCCCCCCTTCATATGTTTTAATGTGATTTTAGACTGTAAGCCTCTAGGCAGGGTATTGCTGTTTTATTTGTATATTCTGTACAGCACCAAGTACATTGTTGGTGCTATATAAATTAATATTATTAATAATAATAATGCTGGATTTACAGGGAGGCCCAAGCCCCCTCACGTTTTGTGACCTCCCCCCAGCCCCAGCTTTTGTTTTTTTTAGGCTACAGAGGGTGCCACGATTTGGCTAAAATTGGTCAAGGGCTGAAAGCCACATAGGCACCGTTTCCTACCATAGCGTGGTATCCAATGTTAGTCTGACTTGAGTCCCATTCATGTCAATGCGTCTACTCTAAGTAGGGCTGACATTGGATACAACCCATAATTCGAGCAGCGTCGGCACCTCAAACCTTTCCCCGCCCCAACGGGGCCTGCCAGCAAGTTCGGTTGCCACGATCACCGCCCTCTCTATAAGGAGGGGTGAGGTCAAATTGGGCAACTTTCAAGGGGCCCCGATTTGGCCCAGGGGCTTCCAGCTGCAGACACCCCCCCCCCACCGTCCTAAGCTGTGAGGAAGTGTTTTCTCCAACCAACCCCCACCCCGGCGTTACGACGACCCCAATGGGGAAAGGGTCAATCCCGCTCCCCTGAGGAGGAGATCCGCCGCCTTTTCTTCCCTCACAACCCAGCAAGGCTTTGCGCGGCCTTGCCTTCCTGTGGGGCGCGCGGCGACGCCTCTCGGAAAGCGGCCTTGGTGTGTGCGTGTGTGTGTGTTTCCGCGTCGCCCTCGATTGCCTCAGGCGGGACAGGCCTGGGCCTGGGCCTTACGCGAGGGGCGGGCTGGGCCAGAGCGAGGGTAGGCCTGGGATGCCTCCGCCTCCTGACGCGGCTCCTCCCTGCCCGCCGTGGCTCCTCAGCCAGCCGCCTATCGCCGCCGCCGCCGCCGCGCATGTGCCCGAGGCCCTCGCTCGCTCGGTAGCGGCTGAGGGGGCGACAGCAGCGAGCGCGACGTCGTCGACAGGGCCTCCTCCGTCTCCCATGGCCGGGACGCGCTGGGTGCTGGGCGCGCTGCTCCGGGGCTGCGGCTGTAGCTGCAACAGTTGCCGCCAGACCGGCGCGGCCTGCCTCCCTCTGCGCCCCGCCATCTCGCCCGCCTCGGCTTCCTCCCACGCTCACGCCCTCGGCCTCTCCGGCCGCCGTCGCCTCCTGCTGCTACTCGGGGCAGCCACGCAGAGCCGCGGCTTCGCCAGCTCCGCCGGGCCGGTGCCCGGCTTCGGCTCCTTGCGGGGCTCGCTGCTGTCTCCGGCCCTCGCGGGGAGATGCTACAGCCAGGTAGGGCGCCGGAGGTTCGCCCGCTTCCTTTGGGGAGGAGGAGAGGTGTGGGGAAGCCCCCTTTCCGCACGCCATGTCGTCTTCCTCTTCCTCCAAAACGAAGCGTGTGCATGTGGGGAATCTTACGCCCCTCCCCGCTACCATTATCTTTGCTTACTCCGTTTCTGAGGTATCCTTAATTTAAACATAATACGAAGTATGTGTCCAGTCACTTGCAACGCTCGTGTCCTTACTCCAAGGCTGCACAGGGCAGCAGGGCGTATGGGATTGTGCTCTTTTTTCCTCACAACGACCTTGTGAGGTGGGCTGGGGCTGTGTGCGTGTATAACCGGCCCAAGGTCACAACACACATGGCTGGGTGGGGGATTTGAGCGCTCTCTGCTCGCTCCATCCCCTGAGACCTTTGGGAACTACTACTTTCTTCCTTTCATTATTATTATTATTTATTTATATAGCACCATCAATGTACATGGTGCTGTACAGAGTAAAACAATAAAATAGCAAAACCCTGCCGCATAGGCTTACATTCTAATAAAATCATAATAAAACAATAAGAAGGGGAAGAGAATGCACCAAACAGGCACAGGGTAGAGTAAAACTAACAGTATAAAAGAACAAAGTCAAGTTTTATAAGCTTTAGAAAAAAGAAAAGTTTTTAGCTGAGCTTTAAAAGCTGCGATTGAAGTTGTAGTTCTCAAATGTTCTGGAAGAGCGTTCCAGGCGTAAGGGGCAGCGGAAGAAAATGGACGAAGCCGAGCAAGGGAAGGAGAGACCCTTGGGCAGGTGAGAAACATGGCATTAGAGGAGCGAAGAGCACGAGCGGGGCAATAGTGTGAGATGAGAGAGGAAAGATAGGAAGGAGCTAGACAGTGAAAAGCTTTGTAGGTCAACAGGAGAAGTTTATATTGGATTCTGGAGTGAATTGGAAGCCAATGAAGAGATTTCAGAAGTGGAGTAACATGGTCAGAGCGGCGAGCCAAGAAGATGATCTTAGCAGCAGAGTGGTGAACAGAAACCAACGGACTGATGTGAGAAGAAGGAAGGCCAGTGAGAAGAAGATTGCAGTAGTCATCAGTAGCATCATGTGATGCTAAAAGCTTGGCCGGATGGAAATAATCTCCTGAGCCCGTTGCCTTTAACCTTTTCAGGTGGCCCCGGGACCTTTTGTCCATTTCCCCCTTACATCTAGAGAGTTCAGAAATCCATCAGGGTTCAATGAATGCAAGATGAGAATAAAATGCATTTGTCACTTTGCTTTTCCCAACTCACCTTTCCACTCCCAGCAAAACCCATGGCCTAAACTGGCCTGAGGTCATCAAGGAAGCTATTCCTTAAACTTTTGCCTTCCTTTCCAAATCTATTTGCTTGACATTTTGATCTGTTTTCTATCTACTGCATCTTGTTTTAACTTTTGGGGGGGGGGGCATCTTGAAAAGCATCTCCAGATCGAGGTTCTCCTACTTGTATTTGAAGTTAAAGCACATTAATACTATTGTTGTACAAAAATGATGGTTCTGGGATAATGGTGACAGTGTGAGCTTTGCATGTTACTCTGGCAGACAAGGCAAGTAAAAAAGGAAATTGCTTTTGTATGAGGGCAGATTTAAGGTGTTTCATGTTTAACATAAAGAATATGATGGAGTAGGTCTGCCATATGTTGATCATCCATATACACTGAAAATTATGTTAAATACTTATCATAAAACAGACAGTTTTCATTCTCCAGACCATAAAATACATTTGCATCTTAATGTTGAGAAAATTTCCCATCCCATTGGAAGTACACACTAGTAACACTAAAGGCATGCCCCTCATGGCCTTATATAGATAGCCAGATGTGCTGTTTAAGAGTATGATCCCTGCAGTGGACTTGTGCAAGGTGTTTCTGGTCATTTGCCTATCCACACTAGCTATCAAAGACTGTTGTGAGATTACCCTGCACTGTGACAGCAAGTTTTCTCTATTAAGTATCCAGGTTTCCTAGAGATATGGCTTTTGGAAGTATATTTCCTATCCTTCCTGGTTGTGCCCTCCAGCACTGTGCCAACTGTATGGGCCAATGCCCCCAAGTAAATTCTGTCTCTCATATACTGAGCCATCCTTCTGTGTTCAGTTAGTTATAATTTTGCTATGAACAATTTCTCTTTGAAGGAGCACAGTTCTCCATTTCAGGATGAATATCCCCCACTCTCGGAATACGACCCACCTTCAGCGAAGTCAGGGGAGGAAGATGATGTGTATCTTATTCGTGCCCAAGGTCTGCCTTACTCCTGTACTGAAGAAGATGTTCTCAACTTTTTTGAAGGTAACTTCATTCTTCTTACTGGCCTACAGTGGGGCTGCTAAAGGCCAAACTACACAGGATATTAAACACATGGTTTAACATCCCATATATATTTGTTTGACTGGGGTCACTGGGGCTTCAGTTGGGATTGGGATCGTCATTGGCAGGGAGGGGGAGCCAAAGAAACATTCCTCCTAAAGCAGATAGCAGCTTTTTGAGGGCGGGTTTCATTGTGCCTATGGCGGGAGGGTTAAATTCCCTCTCCCTGGCCATTGCAGTTCTGATCCTGATAAGTGCCTCCAAACAGCTGCAGTTTGTTTTAAAAAATACAGTGTTAAATTATGCACCATGTATAGCTTGGCCCTAAGACTCAGATCAGGAGCGTATTTACCTGGAAATAAGTCTCATTGAAATCAGTAGATATGGTTTAGATCAGGCTGTAAACCTTCTGGATAATTATACATTTGGATAAATGGAAGTGATGTTTCAGGCTTCTACACTGCCATAGGGTACAGATACTGAACTGGACTATTCAAGAGTTTCAGCTAAACAAAAAATGACTTGCCTCTAAATTTCCATACTGAGATAATATGTCTGGATTATGTACTTATGTAAGTGAACATGTTTGGAAATGTATTGATTGTTACACTTCATAGAGCAATGTATTTTATTTATAGCCTATAAAATGGCTGTTTTCAGTATTTGAAAACTCCCTATAGACATTCATTGGACACAAGACTTAATCATTGTTATATAATGTTTTAATAGAGCAGGTTTATAAATAACTCAGCATACCTTGGAAGAGCATCTTCAAAAGCAAAACTAAAGCTGGCGTTCAGGCTTGCCAGTATACTGAATTCCCAGTGCTACGACCAGATTTGTTGAATTCTTGAAGATTTTAATACAACCTTGGAGAAGTTGACCAATCAGCCAGATGAACTACTGCATTCAGGCCTTGTTCCTTTGGTGGAGGGAAATCCAGTAGCATCCTAACTGTGCTCAGTTTAGAAAGATAAAAACGTAACCGTAATTCTCTTGAGTAGGGCAAGAAGCAATGAAGTTAAATACAAGAAGGCAATTTTAACTGGGATATATCAGGAAGAATATCCCAAAGGGCAGTTCATTCTGTAATATGCTGCCTGGGGAGACCGTGCAATTTCATGTCTTGGAGGCTTTCAGCAAAAGATTGGATTGAATCTGCTGGCAATCATTTTTGTAGACCTTGGGACCCAACCACTGCACACTGGTGTTAGGAAATTCTCCAAAGGAGTAAGAAAGGGATTAATTTGAAATCAGAAACCCATGTAGATAAGACAGGGAGCATGCAGTGATTTCAGCTTAAAGTCAGTTTGTTATCTGTATTCTGGACAAGAATGATGTCGAGATCAGGGGAGCATTAGAAATGTGCAGCCTTTTTACAGAAAGAAGCCCCAAATTTCCAAACGCTAAGGTAGAACTTATATGCTGTTATGCACAAAGGGATCTTGATATAGTTAGTTAGAATTCTATTCAGAGGACTAATGATCCATGTTCATTGATTCAGATGGGTATGGATGTTGTAGAACAGCTTGAGAAGTCTTTGAATCAAAAAGGGTTAGATTACTGTGTGTGGAGGGATGCTTCCTCAGATCCAGGAGTTGAGAGGGCTTTTCTCCTGGGAAGGCCCATGTTCAGAGCAAAACATGTTTCTGGGCATTCAAGCCAACAGAGCTTCTAGGACAGCCTTTCTCAACCTGGGGCGCTCCAGATGTGTTGGACTACAACTCCCAGAATGCCCCAGCCAGCTGGCTGGGGCATTCTGGGAGATGCAGTCCAACACATCTGGAGCGCCCCAGGTTGAGAAAGGCTGTTCTAGGAGGTCAGCTGCTTATGCAGTCCAAGATGGATTCGGGAGTGTGAAATCTGAGAAACGGGCTCATTTGCCTAATAAGCCATATATTAGGAACATAGGAAGCTGCTTTATACTGAGTGAGACCATTGGTCCATCTAGCCCAATATTGTTGACACTGACTGGCAGCGGTTTCAGGCAGGCATTTTCCCGGCTTTATCTGGAGATGTCAGTTATTGAACCTGGGATCTTCTGCATGCAGAGCATGTGCTCTACCACTGAGCTATTGCCCCTCCTCATCCACCTCAAATCCCCTTCAGGCCAAGACTTTAGATGAGACTTGTCTTGACCATCCCTCTTCCATTAATTATTCCTTGGGTCTCTTGCAGTTCATTGTATGAGCCTTGCTTTTGTCCGCGTGCATCCCTTCCATTTTATAAGAGTGTACCTTGGGACCACTCTGTACATTACACAAAAACCTTTTCCGTTTAGGAGCTGGTCTTCAACCTGCAGATAGATCATTATGTATAACAAGTGTGTGTGTTTGTGTGTTGCATTAACTTCAAGCCAGCATGTAGGATTGCAGTGTACAATATTCCAAAGTGTTTTTCACTGCACATCACAGGAACGAGTGTAAAATTGTTTCACGTTATAAACCGCTTGTGAGTTTACTAAGCACCTTTTAAGAGAAAGATGGTAATAGTGAACATAAAAACATAAGAAGAGCCCTGATGCTGGATCAGACCAAGGGTCCATCTAGTCCAGCATTTCGTTCACACACTGGCCAACCAGCTGTCGATTGGAAACCCACAGGCAGGAAACAAGTGCAACAACACTCTTTCACCCATGTTCCCCAGCAAGTGGTCTACCTCGGCCTCTGACGCAGGTAGCACATAACCATTAGGACTAGTAGCCACTGATAACCTCCTTCTCCATGAATTTGTCTAGTGGATGAGAATTTTGACTTTAGGAGGCCCTGTAGCTTCTCTGTTGCTGAAGTAAAATGTTAGGAAACATCAAAAAGCTCTGTTGCATTTGAGTCAGAATGGTATGCTTGTTCACTCTCTAGGCAGCAAGATTCGAAATGGTGTGAATGGCATACACTTCCTCTTAAACCGAGATGGCAAACGTAGAGGCGATGCTTTGGTTGAATTGGAGTCAGAACAGGATGTGCAGAATGCCTTAGACAAGCATCGAAGATATCTGGGCCAGCGGTATGTGGAAGGTATGTTTGTTTTTAACCTGAACTTAAGAAGGCTTACTATGATTTGGTCCCAAGTTATAGGGTAAATTCCAGTGCCATACAAGCCAAATTCTGCTCACACCACTTGCCCTTGCTCCCTTCACTGCTACAGCCCCTTCATGCACCATCCAAATCTGTTCCAGAGTGTCCCCCAACCTTCTGGAGTAGACTTGGGGAAATGCAGCAGGGAGGGAAACTGTTCTGCCAGTGGTTCCTGTTCTGCTGGGGGATGGCCAGCATTGGATTCGAATCATGTGTAACTAAACTAAACATTATGTCTTGTGGGATTTGTTGTTGTTGCAGTTTTTGAAATACATAATGAGGATGTTGATGCCATCATGAAGAGCCTGCAGTCCAGTTCAACATCTGTGACCAATGACGGAGTGGTACGACTGAGAGGCCTTCCATATAGTTGCACTGAAGTGGACATTTCTGACTTCTTCTCAGGTGACTCTGTATGGAGTAGTAATTATGTGAGCTAATGATTGTGAACCACAGATGAAGGAATTTGAGTGTGTTGCGTAATGAGATGGAATGCTTTTGTGAACTTACAAGAATCTTGTTTGTTCTATGTCAGGTGCATGGGTATTAGTCTGCGTTTCTTGGGTGGGCAGTAAAAAAGTTAGCTCAAAGGGGAGACGACAGAAGCACATTTAGATATGGCTGGGAACCATCCTTGTTTTAAGATCAGGAAAAATTAAGAATAGTTACTTCTGATGAAGAGAAGAGAAAGATAATCTGATCACATTAATAAGGTTTATTATTTATTGTATTTATGTATTACATTTCTATACCATCCAATAAGTGAAGCTCTCTAGGCAGTTCACAACATTCCCAAAAGAGTGAAATAACAGAATAATTTCAATAAATAGAATTGGCCTGCATTCTCTACTTATACCCTGGGGAAGCCACCCCCAACGTGGTGCCCTCCAGGTGTGTTACAACTTCCATCATCCCCACTTGGACTACAACTCCCACACCTGGAAGGCACCAGGTTAGGGAAAGCTGATTTGGGAGATCAGTGGAAGTGTCATTTGATTACACCAAGAAATAGGATACAAATATGTAGATGCCTAAAGTGGTAAAGCAGCAGTTTCTGCAGCTGAAACTCTCCCCACGGCCTGAGTTTGATCCCAGCGGAAGCTGGTTTCAGGCAGCCGGCTCAGGTCGACTCAGCCTTCAGCTGGGGGAAAGGTAGTCACGGCCGGGGAAGGCAACGGCAAACCACCCCGCTATAAGGCCTGCCAAGAAAACGTCAGCGAAAGCTGGCGTCCCTCCAAGAGTCAGTAATGACTCAGTGCTTGCACGAGAGGTTCCTTTCCTTTCCTAAAGTGTTAGAACCACTATATTTAAGGCAGCTTTTGATATACTTTTGTATGGTGGAGTGTGTGCATATTTTGTTTCTCTTACAAAAGGGTCAAAGTATGCTTTGCTGCTACCAAGTTGAGTATATCTGCATGCTAAAATACCTTTTCTTACAGGTTTGACTATAGTTGACATAACTTTTGTCATGGACCAGAGGGGAAGAAGGAAAACAGGAGAAGCTTTTGTGCAATTTGCTACACCTGAAATGGCTAATCAAGCCTTGTTGAAGCATAAGGAGGAAATTGGGAGCCGGTATGTGAATGTTGGGAGATTGGCCAGCCTTACCACTTAAGGGAGGGGATTGATGGTTGTATTGTTTGCACTTAAGACAAAGTTGTCACTTTAAAAGCAGATGGAAAGTTGGATTTTTGTCACCTCCTGCTACCAAAAAATGACATTGAATCCTTTTTTGACAGTGGAGGAGAAACCTGGAGAGGGAAAACTATACCTAAATAGTAGGGATGTCCTATGCAGGAAAATCTGGCCCTATTGGGACTTGACAGATTTCCCTCGAGTCCCCAGCTTGGCTTTCATTAACAAACTGAGCCATGGGCTCCCCGCTGGAACTTGCAAATTCTCAGCTGCAGTGTGTCACTGCACAGGTCTTCTCCATCCTGGGAGAAGGAGAGAATGACACACAGTGACAACAATGGCAGCAGAAGTCTCTGAACAACCAAACTCACAGGGCAAGTCAGGCCAGTTCATAGACAAGCGAGCCGGACTTGACCCTCTGGATGGATTTTTTTGCCATCCCTAATTTTGAGGTGTTGCATAGTGTTGTATTTGAAATGTGAGAAGTCTGGGTTTGGATTCTAACTCAGTCATGAAATCCTTCTGTAGATTCTAACAAATTCCTCTCTCTACTTTCCTTCTAAAATAGTAGTATAGAAGGGGGGGAACATGGGAGTACACTAACCTGAAGCACATTCGTGTAATCTAGACATCATACTAAACCATGGGTTGCACAAATCATGGTTCCTGGTTCTGGTTTGCTGGCCACTTGCAAACTATGGCTCATCCAGCCAAACGTAGTTAAGCTTCTTTAACCATTCAAATTTTGGTGTGATGTATGAATTGAGCCTTTGTGTGTTGAAAATGCTGCTAATCATAATTTAACTCTTCTCACTTTAAAACAAACAAACAACTATAGCTACATAGAAATCTTCCCAAGCCAAAGGAGTGAAATTCGAACACACAATGGGTTTTTCCGAGGTAAGAAGATGATGGGATATCCCACTACAAAACAAGATCCTGAACCTGTTTTTGAGGAAAGTGAGTTGAATGAGACCTTAAGACCTGCTGCAGCTTATGAAAGTGATAAAGAAAATGGTAAGTGCATACAGTATTTATCAGTTAAGCTTATCTCTTTGTATTCTGCATGTCAGAGAGAGGGGGTTAGTTCACACATTGTGATAAGCCACTCTGAAAATAAGGTACGGTGGATGGGTTGTTCACTCGCTAACCCATGTTACTCCTGACAGATGATCAGACACTTTGCGGCTTGCCATGGCTTGTTTCCCCTTAGTCCTCCTGCGCATGTATCCCATGGGCCTTTGCAGCACAACCTGAACAGCTTATTCGGCTGATGAGCACAAATGTGCTCATTAGCAGAGTAGAGTTTATTTTGTAGGGTTTTTTTCCACCTTTGGGGAGATTTGCACTTATTTTGTGCGTGTGTGTGTTTTACCTTCAGAGAGATTTGAGCAAATGTAATTTTAAATTTTTGAGGAGGTTTGTGTGAATATGTGCAAATCTCCCAAAAGATTTTTTTAAAAATTACATTTGTACCAATATCCCTGAAGGTAAAATAAATAAATAAATGCTAAATCTCCCAGAAGTGGGGGGAAATGTGCTGGTGGGGGAAAAGTGGTTTCACTGTCTAGGGAGGTGATGAAGTAGAGGACTAGTGTCATTCCAAGATGTAACAGAGAAGTGGTATTTTTAGTGAGATCATGAGCCATCGTGCCAGGTTCGAATATCACAACAAGCCACTCTGAACAATCCAACAACAAGCCATGGGTTCTCAGGATGGCTTGTATGCGGTTAACAAACCACGCTGAGGAAATCGCACTGGGTTCAGACATTACAACAAAGCAGCCTGAAACAAACAAGGCTGACAACCCACTGTGGGTTGTCATGTCGTGTCAACCAGGTCAGAGAGAGACAGGCACACGAATGTAATTTCTAAATCTTCATTCTGGCCTTCTTTACTCTACAGAAGTTTTTAAGCAAGCTTTTGAAAACCCTCGGGATGTGTCGGAATCTGGGAGTTTCTCCTCGCTTCACTTTGTGCATTTGAGAGGTCTGCCTTTTCAAGCAACAGCTCAAGATATTATAAATGTACGTAGGGGTAAGATCACTATAAATATCCTGAGTAATTTTACTAGGAAAGTCTTTCTTCAACTTCCAAAATCGGGATTTGAGCCTTTATTGTCAGTCACTAAAACATTTAAAATGATTCAATTAGCCTAAAGCTTGGTAAACAGTTTGCTAAAACTCACCCTTGCTTTTCTCTCCCAAGTGCCACTACTCATTCCCAGTTCCCAACAAACATTTGCCACCAGGAAAGGCAAGAGCACTTGGGAGTACGATTGCAGTTGTTTGATCCAGTCCTGGGAGACTTGAGAGAGGACTTGGACAATTAATACCAGCACTGTAACAAGCACTGTAACAATTGCATTGAACAGTCCCAAGGATTGGGCTCCTGGAATCTTACTGGCTTGTAATGCATTCAGTACAGCTGAGTTTCCCTGTCTTAGTTGTGGCTTAACGTGTAGCTAACAGCCAGAATTCAAAGAATCACTTATCTAATACCCCATGCACGGAGAGACTTGGAACTGTATTTCTTCAACATCAGTCCACCATGCTACATGGCAAAACAGCTTCTGAACTGAGGGGATTTTCAAACCCAGATTCATGGTCAATCTGTTCTTTTAAAGGAAAAGATCAAAAATTCAGCTAAGCATGTCCAGGTCTTTGGGTGTATCTAAAGTAGCTCTGTGCATTCCCACCAAAGTGTGTTAGCTTCAGTTTATGAAGCAAGTTTAGCTTTGTGCAACAAATAATTTGGCTTATTGTGTCCCGGACAGAAATTGAGACTTCTGAACATATTATTGATGGCTACATAGACCAGCAGTGTCTTAGCTTCTGCTATATTTTAACTTTCAGATTCTAATAATCAATTGAGCTATAAAATCTGACGTCCTGTTCACCCATTTTTTTTCCTTTACAGTTCTTTGCTCCCCTGAAACCGGTGAGGATCACTATGGAATATAATTCAAGTGGGAAAGCGACAGGAGAAGCAGATGTGCACTTTGAGACTCACGAAGATGCAATTGCAGCCATGGCCAAGAACAGGTCTAACGTGCGTAAGTAGGACTTGGTGTGTTTTCCCTGGGTTGGGAGGGCAACACCAAGGCATAGCAGTGCTAAACCAAAAGCATGGGAAGGTCACGGCAAGAGTCCTTTTAAAAAGATTTGTATTCCCTTATTTGAAACTGTGAAGTCCCTTGTGCAGATGTTCTTCAATGTGGGCTGTCAGGGTGGTCGGGCACTGCCATGCAGGCTTCTAGAATGTTTTATTTAATTTATTTATTTCTTACATTTCAATACTGCCCAATAGCCAAAGCTGAATGTTGATGGTGGAATCTAGTAGACTGAATTTGGGATGTTCTTTCAATACCAGTTGAAGGGCTCAAAAGAGTATTGTATATGTGTCTAATTTCTCTGGAAGCCCCATGTGTGGATGTCCTCTTAGATAATGGCAATGTATGTTAGGATAGGTGGTCCAATAGCCCCTAAAATATGATATAGCTGGGTCGTCTTTAAAAGTAATTCCACATCTTGTATAAAGAGAGATTCCAGATAAAATTGGGTCAGGAATATGGATCTAGCAGGTGACGGTTGCATGTGATGGTCATATAGTATATATTGCTGTATGCACAATTGCTAAATTTCAAGGCATTAATTTTCCATTCAAGCTGTTCTCTTGTTCTGCAGAGCATAGATACATCGAATTATTCCTGAATTCATCACCAAGCAGAAAAAATGGTTGCCAGTGACAATGGCATAATTCCCAAAGTTTAGGTGAGTGCTATGGAAAATTAACTTCTCTTTGGAAAAGTATAGTCCTATATGCAGCTGCACTGTTGGATTCTTTCTACAGTCACTTACTTGATGTAGCTGCAGTGACTGAAGACCTCCCACTTTCAAAGAAGAGCCAGCAAATTCAGCTCAGGGGTTCTGCTGTTTGGGCAAGAGTGTCTAATAGGAACAGAAGAAGAAAAGCAGTTCTGGATTAACCCAGAGGCCTATCTATCTAATCCAGCATCCTATTAACAATCAAATGCGATGACAGCAATAGCCCTTTTCCTGCTTGTTGCACCCCACCAACTGAGACTCAAAGGCATGCTGCTTCCAATCCGAGAGAGAGCGTAGCCATGCTGACTTGCAGCCATTCATGGCCTTATTCTTCATGAATGTGACTTAAAATGGCCAATTTCAGGCTCAATATATTTTGGCCCAAAAGGAACAAATTCCCCTTTCATGAGGCGCTATTCCTTGTAATTGAAGAATGGAGTTTAAGCCATTTAAATACACACAGTAAGAAATGGCCAAGTATAGGAAAAGGGTATGTGTGAGGGTCCACTGCCCCTACAGAGTTTTTGGGAGGTAAGCATGTGAACTTTTAAGAGCATCATGCAACCATATTGCATGCAACTCCCTGTGTTGCTGGATGTTTGCCTTGTCTTCTCTCTCGCTTATTTCCTTTGTTTTGATATAGTTTGTGAATCTTTGGTACGTTGGGTTGAATCCAGACAAAGCTAGTTGGACTTCGTTCACACTGAAATTATTGAGAGAAATTAGCCATGAATTAACATCTGTCCCATCGATCCAACCCATTGTCTCTATATTTGGTATAATACTATTTAAATGCCTTGGAGCCTTGTGATAGGGTGGACTATAAAAAAAACATCCTTACAAATTAATGAACAATCTTGCATTCAAGGATATGTGTGCTCTGCTTAAAAAACAAACAAAATTGTGTCAAAAGCTAAATTTTGCAACCTGTATAAATTGTACAAATGAAGCATATTTGCGTATTTGTTTTGCATAATTTCATTCATTTTGGAAGGGGCAAGGTGCTCTGGAATAAATTCAAACTTTGCCCTCCTTGACTATTGCTAGAAATGTTCCTAAGCCCTTCTTTAATTGCAAAGACTGGGGGCTGTTTGCACGTAGTGTTGGCAATCAGTGACAAAGGCTCAGTTCAAACAACACGTTTCTCAATGCTGGTTTTAGAATTCCACAGTGGAGTTTTTACACCACTGTTGAGAAATGTGTTGTCTGGCAGGAAAACTCCATGCAGTGTCGAAGTTTTTTCGGAAAACACTCCACGCAGAATATCCATGCTGTGCAGAGGAGAGATCCTGCACAACCGTTGTGTTGCGTGTTGGGCTCCATGGAGTTTTCCATTGTGTTGAGCTGACTTTTCCCATTGGCTACAGAGTTCCCTGGCAAGAGTGGTGAAAGGAGGGATTGCCACTCTAGGAGAGCCGCCAGGATTGGTTTGTTTGTTTGTTTGTTTTGTTTTTTGCAGCAATGGCTGATGGGATACCATCAGGAGGACCGGGGGGGGGGCTGGGGGGGAGGAGAGAGGGGGGAGGAACTGTCAGTCAAATGTCGCAGTGGATTTTACTGAACTCCACGGTAGTCCTCAGTCACACAATGGTGGAGTTAAAACATGTTGTGTGGGGAGTACACCCTAAAAACTCAACCGTTGAGTGGAGTTTTCACACTGTGTTGACAAACGTGTTGTCTGAACTGAGCCAAATTGTAGGTTACTTAACCTGCACTGCACATGAGCCGCTTCCAGTTTGTAACATCCTATGAATGCCCCATTTGTAGGTTGTTAACAAGATGTCCTAATCTGGACACTTTGGGTTATTTTTGGATTAAACAACCCAAAGTTAACTTTAGAAAAAACAACAACATGGGTTACCTTTGAGTTGCTTAACACATGAAGAAACCAAAGTGTCCAGACCACACACTGACAACCTATAAATGAGCATTAATTAACTGACGAATTCCGCCCTTAGGTTTGGACCAGGTCATTTTTGCCTAATATTGCAAATATAAGCCTGTATTTGCAGGTGTAAGGGTAAAGAATTCTTTTTAAGGAAAATTAAAATCATCAGTGCTGAATTTCTGTATTAACCCCTGAGCTTTGCTGTGATCCTGTTGTGTCAGATTTGAAACCTAAAGTAGAGCATTGGCAGGAGAACTTCTATTCAACATTTTCTTTCCTTCTCTCACAGGATAAATCACGATGCATTTCATTTGCACATTTTCCTAGAGCTGGAATATAGGAGTCCCTGTAACCAGCAAGGATAAATTCTAAAGGACACTTTTTCTGAATTGCCTTTCAAAGAAAATCCAGCAGCTGTATCTGAAACCCCTCAAATTGTTTGTGCAGATGTTTTGTGTAAACCAAAATTAAAGTTGAACTGTCCTTAAAACTTCTTGCTACAGTACATGTCATAGTAGATTGAGGGCCAAGCTGTGATGTACAAACGTAGCACAAATTGTCGTAATTTTGGAACGTGACTGGTGCACATGGAAGCAGGCTCTGTTTTTAGGAACCCTGTTTAACATCAATGCTTGCTCAGTACTTGAGTCTAGTCTGGGGTGGGTGGGTGGTAGGAGGCACTCAGTCATGCTTTAGCAAAGAGAAAGGGGGTGGGGAGTGCATGATCTGCAAGCGGCTGCTGATTGCTTTAGCCATGGTAAAACAGTTGGCAAAGTTACAACTTTCCCAGCCTTTTGCATGGAACGCAACACCAGAAATGCTTTGATCCTGGAGTTTATGGTAGGAATTCTGTTGTTCATACCATGGCCGTGGAATGGGGAAGCCCCACAGTGGAGACAACTTAGCATGCACAAAGGAATGTATTTATGGAGATGTGCCCTGCATTGAATAGGATAGGGAAGCTGACTTGTATATGGCCGGTGGAATGCACATGAAGCTTTTGATCATATTTAAATTATACTATACTATATACTGGCTGGGAATGAAGTGCTACAAAGAAGCTAGAAGGAAAGTTTTGAAAATATTAAACTTGAGCTGTATGAATATTTATTCAGAGTGGCATGTGGTAAAAGCAATACCTTTCAGCCTTTGCTCTAGGGTTGTTAGGTTGACGTAAGGTACCTTCAAGGTAAGCAATTTCTTATATGACAATTAGATTTGGGGTGGGGGTGGGGAGAGATTGCAAGGTGAAGACTAACAACTCAGGTGATTTTCACCATGTCAATAGTTTGACTCTTTATCATTACATTACTCTTTTCTTCTAAGACTCTCTGAGACAGTGGACTACACTCACGGTTAGGCTGAAAGAAGGCAGTTTGCTGAACTTGATAGCCCCTGCCCCCCGGCAAATGCAACACTCTGTTATGTGACCCTCCTGGATGGAGTGAGCAAGAATAAGACAAACACACACACCCCAAAATCATCCAGAGGTGCCTTCTGCATGCAGGAGCTCTGCCTGCTAGCAGAATGACATTGGATACAACCCAGTATGCAGTTACATGAATGTTTCCAGCATTGTACGTGTGAAGCCAATTCCCAGCTAAATGTAAAGTATATGGTTACCATATAGGCAGAATAATTAAAAATGCTACTACCCATGTCTCAATCCTTGGCCTAAACTATCTGGGCATGTTAGGTGAGCGATGAAGTTTGCCTGATAGTCTTGATTTCTCTCTACCTTTTTTTCAGTCTCTTTAATAAGCAGCCTTATTTCATATAGCTTGCCGAGTTGACAAAAATGGCAGTTCTGTATTTTCATAGTTAGCAGGGGTGAGTGTGTTCCATGGGTGATGCTGTAACTAACTCTTAAAACCCAAGTTGCTGCTGCCATGTACTGTGACAAGTAGGTGTTAAGCATTGCTTATTAGTTTTTGCCTGTCTGATCATCAAGTCAATGTATTACTCTAATAAATGAAAGCTTTTTTCTTAATGCAGACAAGAGTCTTCCAGGTCCTTTATCTTGTTTTTGAAAGTATTTCAACATAATTTTCAAAAGCAATGCAAGTCTATTAACTATAAGACTTGTGAGCCACACTTCTTTATATAAACATCTGGCTAGAATAACAGATACATACATATACAAGTGGAGGTGTTAGTTAATCTTTGGGTATAATACCAATAGTATAACCTAAGGTTGCTGCCTCATTTTATGGCAAGGTTTAGATTTATATAGCAACTGTAGTGTATGGGGATAGGACTACAGGAATAGATTCCCCCCCCCCTCCACAAACTATACTGGATAAGTGCACTACTCTAGAAGGTAGCACCCATTATGCACAGGTGCCATGCCTCAAAATAAGCTGACTGATTTCCTACGTGCCTAATGCTCTTGGTGCCACTTCAAATACAGAAGTAATTAAGGAGCATATACTTTTAAGTTTTGACATGAACAGCCTTTTTTTACCATGCCTATAAAATAAAGACTCAACAGGGCATGTATACTACAAAATAAATTTGACTCTTAATAGTAAATTGCTTTTATTTAAGTTACATTTCTTGGTTAGGTGGGAATATACCAAGTCTCTCTGTCTGTGTGTATATGTGTGTACACACACACATACCATAAATCGTTTGTCCTAGTTTTAGGCTTAGTTCTCAGATGACCTGGTGAATCAGTATCCAGACTACACCATGTCACATAGTTGTACACTCCACCATATAAAAACTCAGGAAACTAAGTGGGGGAGGAATCCTGATCAAGCTTTTGATTCTGTGTGCTAGGTTTCTAGGTGTGGGGTTAAATATGAAACATTCACTCAAGCCTAGTGATGTAAATTAGATGAGAGATTTATCGCCTCCTTTGTGAAGGCTAGGGAGGTGTTTGGCTAATGATCATGAACTTCTAAGTTTGTAATCATCCTTTAGGGAAGGGATCATTCAAGTACGGACTAGAGAAACATAGCAGAGTTTAACATAAAGGCTCTTCAGAATGTTAAAATTAAGGGATGGATCCTGATTGAATCATACTTTGAAAACATTGGTAGTTCTGTATCCTACACTTGGGCATGACTCAATCTGGATCCAACCCCTAATATCTACAAAATCAGTAATAAGAAGCCTGCCCTTATATTGTACTTAACGATAAACCATACTGAACAAGTATATTCAATAAAGAATGTCTGCATAACACTACAACAGGTAAAATGTAGAGCAATTTTATACAGATTCAAATACATTCTACAGTCTTGATTTAATTTCTAGTATAGAGGACCACATCTCACAAAGGACATGTGGTTTATAAAGAGGTTGAAACGTTTTAGAATTGCACAGCATCCATCACTCCAAGAGAGCTCTTTGCTGCTGAGTAATCTTTTCATTACACATCAAGGTATATTCTGTAACACATTGACGAGTGTTCTAGAGTCCACCATATTATAAGAAAATAAACTGAGTGCCATTGCATATATCATCTTAAATGTACATAAATTGGAGTACAGCCCACACAGTCCTATTGTGACATTCACATTTATAGACTGCAAATTTTACTTCTCTAAATATTCAGGATTCATGCTCCTTTCTTCTAGTCCAAAATATTTACAATCAATTGCTGCTCTTGTGAATGGTCTGCGAGAATGGATGTTAGAAAACACCAGGAAGTTCAGCAAGACCACCTTGTTTGAGTTTCTGAGTGCTAAAGGTCAGCCAGTTGTGCAGGGGAGGAAAAAAGATCATTTTTCACACCCCTGTATTTTCTTCCAAACATTTTGGTAAAATATAAAACTTCTTTCCTTTTAGCAGCATATGAAAAGCAGTGCCACAAGGAAAGCTGAAATTCAGAGCTAGTGCTTGAATTAGATTGCACAGAGTACATTCATATAGCTCACTCTTAGGAAGTCAAATGGAGAATGGACCATGGTCTCTACCTTATGTAGTAAACAGAGGCTGCAGTGACCTATGGTAAACTTGTTTAATTCATATGGGTGATACAGATCAGTGAGAGCCATGCACTCGACACAGTCACTTCCCTGGAAAAGTGAAGATGTGCCCTGGAAGGGGACGGACGGACACTATTTTCTATCAGGAACACACATGTTCAGTTTGTGCTATACCCCCTTCTCCCCATGGGAACAGTGATAGCTTTTGGCTCGATATAACCAATATCTTCTGTGCCTGCGAAAACTTCACATCAAGCTCACAGTATTTGCTTCTAATACAGACACTTTAAGACCAAGGGACTCCATGACCCATGCTAGACAAAGTGAAAGTCTTTAAGGAGCAGTTCATCCTGGAGCCTTAAATGCTTACAAGTAGGACTGATTGTCAATACATGCCACCTAAGCTCCTGCCACCTGCAAGAACAGGTAAAGGTATTCTCTCTCCAAAAAAAATTCCAAACAGCACCAGAGATATTCAGACGCAGCAGTAGAGATGGAATCATCCCATGGAAGTAAACTGCATTTAACCGGACCACTGTCCCCCACCATCAAAGTCCTAAGAGGGGCTTGCAGAATATTGCTGTATCAAGTGCTTGTGGCATAGGTTGCAGACACGCTCCGGGTTGATGCTGGAGGGAAGGGGCAGTTCATTTGCTGAACAATCTTCGCAGAAGACTCCACCACAGTTCTTGCATGTGTTCTGAACAGGGGAGAAGAAGGGGGAGGGGAAGAATTTTACTGGGAATCCTAACTCACCCACAATCACAAAGCTTATACTTATTTTTATTTATTTATTTATTTATTTATTACATTTTTATACTGCCCAATAGCCGAAGCTCTCTGGGCGGTTCACAAAAATAAAAAACCATAATAAAACAACCAACAGGTTAAAAATACAAAATACAGTATCAAAAGCACAACCAGGGTAAAACCACGCAGCAAAATTGATATAAGATTTACAGAGAACAGTAAAATTTAAATTTAAGTTAAAATTAAGTTAAAATACTGAGAGAATATAATGGTTTTCAGCTGACGACGAAAAGAATACAGTGTAGGCGCCAGGCGGACCTCTCTGGGGAGCTCATTCCAAAGCCGGGGTGCCACAGCGGAGAAAGCCCTCCTCCTAGTAGCCACCTGCCTCACTTCCTTTGGCAGGGGCTCACAGAGAAGGGCCCCTGTAAATTATCAAGGTCCAGGCAGGTACATATGGGAGGAGGCGTTCCTTCAAATAACCTGGCCCCAAACCGTTTAGGGCTTTGAATGTCAATACCAGCACTTTGAATCGGGCCCGGACCTGGACTGGCAGCCAATGAAGTTGTAAAAGGACTGGCGTAAAGTGATCTCGCCGGCCAGTCCCTGTTAGTAAACAGGCTTCCCTGTTTTGTACCAGCTGAAGTTTCCGGACCGTTTTCAAAGGCAGCCCCACGTATAACTCATTGCAGTAATCCAAACGAGAGGTTAACAGAGCATGGATAACTGTAGCTTATTCTTTGCACTATTAAAGAGTGAAATTTTCACCAGCTAATATGTCAACCGTAGGATCTCTATTTTCCTCCTACCAGCCAGGTAGCCCCTTTGGCTAGAAATCAGAAGAAGAATGGGCACGTCTTCACCACATTGCCAAGGGAGTAGTGGCGGGTGTTGGGGGAATCTTAAAATTCTCAGTGCTTGTTTGTTCAAGTTAATTGCCTGCCCTGTTTCTAAGACTCGGGGTAAGTAAAGACTGCCTTTCATTCTTCCACACAGAAACCCTGTAAAGGTCACACGAGTTCCATTCAACCAACAGTAGAAAAATATTCCTACCTGAAATGTAATGTACAAATTGGTTTTTAGGCTGCGGAGTACGGAACAGAGACAGAAAACGGTTCAAATTTACCTTTCTTTTGCTCTGAGTGCTTTCTTCTTGACACAGCTGGCAGAGCTCAGACTTTCCAGGGCCACAAGGTTGCTCCTAAATCATTAAAAATATGCATATTTCATCATACAGTAAGTTTCCTGGCCAACCTTTTGACGTCATGCAAATGTTTCGCTTACAATTTCCAAAAGCCCTCCTGCAATCTCAGATGAGCTGAGAAGGCTTTAAATTCAGCATCTTCATTTCCCCCTTTTGAATCTGTGCTTGGAACATTCAGACAGAACTTAAATAAATCTTAATATTTCTATAACACTTTCAAATTCAAAGTGCTTTCACGTGCATTCTTTATCTAGTTGCAATGCTTACAAGAAACCCTGAAGTCAGTTCAATATTACTATCTCCATGTTAGATATATAGAATTTGGACATATTTCAAAATAGGCTGAAATTGCCAATTCTATGACTTTTGCAGCAATACTTCAAAATCTATGTCACAACATTCCTGTTTGGCCCCAATCCCCAAGTATATGCTCCACGCTTGGGGATTGTGACCAAATGCTTTGCAGCAACATGGATTTTGAGAGAATTTCAGTTTAGTCTTTTGGAATAGGCTACTGAGAAATTGCTAATTAATTTCTCTCAAAAGGATATAAGATGTCTTATTATGAAATACCAAGTGAAAAATGAATGAAATGCTTAATGAAGACATAATAAAGAATTTGGAGAGCTGAATAAGAACAAGCACTGATTATATTAATAGGAAGACAAGCAAATTCCCCATAAGTTATGGGTAATTTATATGATTCATAAGGCAGTCTGGTTGGATTGTAAAGGGGTAAAGGGTTATCTGAATAGGAATGGGCCATAAAGCTCTATTGTTCAAGGCCAGAAGTTTATCTGAAGTTTTTGGGATGGTCAATCCATCATTAAAGGTCAAAAGTGTACTTAAAGTTTTGCTCAGGTTAATGGTTCATAGTTAATGGTTAATACTTTTTTTAGCCAGGTCCAATGAACATATGCCTACTGCTTAAAAAATACATAGGGACTGAGCACAAAATGGCCACGCATCACACTATTACAGCCTTCCTCAACCTGGGGCGCTCCAGATGTGTTGGACTACAACTCCCAGAATGCCCCAGCCGGGCATTCTGGGAGATGCAGTCCAACACATCTGGAGCGCCCCAGGTTGAGGAAGGCTGCACTATTACAATACAGCAGCAACAGCAAAGGGGGCAAGGTTGTGAAGTGAAGAAACAAGTAATGAGAATACAACATTTTAACAGAGGAAAGGGACATCTCTCATTTCATGCCTTCGATTTCAAATAAGGCACCAAATCTTAATACACAATGAACCTGGAAATCCATAGATGCAGATAAAAGCCATTAATTCTATAAAACCTCCAGCATTCAAAAATGTAGCTCTTTTTATATTAAGAAATGTTTTTAATGAAGACAACGTTATCTTTCAGCAATGAATTATTTCCCCCACATATTAAAGGTTCCCAATTACTATTCCAAGATAAGCAAAACAAATTACTTACATGGTCCTCTTGCGGGTTAGGAGGTACCCTGCAACAGAAACAAGGTATTAACTTAGCATGCTATTTCATCCACATCTTAATATAAACCATTAAATGTGTCCTCATATCTCATTGATTGGTAGCACTAGGTTTCACAAAAGTTTATTGTACACATATGCCCTAAGTATAGACACGGCTTGGTTGCCCCTGCCCAAGACCAACCTTTCTGCAAAAGACAGATTGCAATCCATAAAATTAACAGTAATAACTCCCAAGTACTTACTTCCCCACCATGCAATAAACTCTCTCAAAATCAAAACACAAAGCACACAGTATAGGTTATTTGGTAAATACCAGGATCAGATTACCAAAAGAGCTCATTTCCATTACGCACATCCTTATGTATCCCAGAGAGTAAGAGTAAGATCTCCTTTCTGCAATTGTTAAAACTAAGACAATACATTATATACATGAAAGCTATGTGTTTCTTGCTTCAGCACAAACCAAAAGCTGAGAAATAAATACTTTCCAAGAAGAGTGACTATGAAGCATGGGGATATGCACTGGATGCTTCTATGATGTCTTTGCCACCTGAACAGACTCCACTATTTTCCCAGGCTTGCGTTTTGGCCAGGGAGGATCGCCACAATAGCCAAGCACCTTTGGGGAAATCTGGAAAGCTTGACTTAGGCATCCAAGGCCTTGCAAACCCCCTGAGCAAATGTTGCCTCTGAATGCAACTGTAAGCAGATAGCAAACAGACTCCCCAGATGTGCCAATTTCAACTTAATGGGACGATAACTAGAGCCCTTCGCATAGCTGGAACACATCTAAAAAACGATATGCAAAGAAGGTATCAGCGGAACTTGTTTGGACGACTTTCTCAATTGAGCCTTTGCTCACAAGAATGCTATGCAGCAAACACAAGAGAAGATTTCATGTGTACACAGTCACAGGAATCATTTCAGAAGTCATCTCATGGCTGCAAAACTCGCCCTCTGAATACTTTTATGATTAAAGAGAAATAAAAAAATGTAGGTTACTTTAATCAGCCCATACCTGCTTGGAAGAACCGTGTTCTCTTTCACAGAGGTTCTCCGTTGAGAATCTCCTTCCAAGAGTTTATTCCCTGCATCCTACCAATATAGACAAATATTGAGGAATCAAAGCAAAATAACAGAAAAACTGCCTCTATATTCTATGCCTACCCCTACATATACAGTGCCCAAAGGTTCCTTCCACCCAACAAGAACTCTCTTAATTGCCTATTAATAGTAAGAATCCTGAGAACGTTTAAGCTTTTGGCTCTCATGGAGCTATCTAATACTATAGAAAAACTTGAGATCAGTTAAGAGATCATATTGAGAGCTGTGATGACTGGAATTGTCACGTGCTTGTACCACTTCGCATTTGAAAAATCTGGTTCTGTTGTCGTACTGCTCTAACAGTCAGGAAGTTTTTCCGGATGTCCAGACGGAATCTGGCTTCCTGTAACTTCAGCCTGTTATTCCATGTCCTGAACTCTGGGATGATCGAGAAGAGATTCTGGCCCTCCTCTGAGTGACAACCTTTTAAGTCTTTGAAGAGTGCTATCATGTCTCCCCTCAATCTTCTCTTCTCCAGGCTAAACATGCCCACTTGTTTCAGTCTCTCTTCATAGGACTTTGTTTCCAGACCCCTGATCATCCTGGTTGCCCTCCTCTGAACACGCTCCAGCTTGTCTGCGTCCTTCTTGAATCGTGGAGCCCAGAACTGGACACAATACTCTAGATGAGGCCTAACCAGGGCCGAATAGAGAGGAACCAGTACCTCACATGATTTGGAAGCTATACTTTTATTAATGCAGCCCAAAATAGCATTGGCCTTTCTTGCAGCCATATCGCACTGTTGGCTCATATTCAGCTTGTGATCTACAACAATTCCAGATTCATGGCATCTGATCCCCTAAGAACTCCACATGAGAGCCTTTCAGTGGATCCCTGAAAGCTAAGTTTTATTGTAAGTAGTCTTGTGAGGGTTTCCCTCAAAGGGGGTTGTTAGAAATAAATTAACTAACTAGATAGATATATTGAGCATAGCAAATGCAACACATTTCCATGCAGGAAAAAGCATGCAAATGGCAAGTGCACCACCACACGCAACAGTAGTGCAGTCACACATTCCCCCCTCCCTATTTTACTGCAAGCGCGTGTGCTAGAAGGCTGCATCCACTTGCATACGTGCAAGGCAACAGACCTGTGCAATTGCCCCAGAGGAAGATCGACTTATGATTTGCATGCTGCTTTTTTCCACAAGGAAATAACCCGTGTAGGAAATTTACCATCTTTGAATCAGCCCTGAAGTTGCTATATCATACTGTGGCAAGACTCCAGTGTAACTGACAGGAAACACAAGGCTGAACATCACATAAACAGACTCCTAAAGATCTGGGTTAAAAGGGAAACTAAAATTAAGTCACAGTTAAGCACACAGAAAAGGAGCATTACTATTTTCGATCCAGTCTTCGGGAACCTTTTGCTTTGGCTGTGCAAGCTTTTATTTTCTTGAATTCCGTGGTGGGAATGTGACCATCGGTCTCGTTCCCGTTTCAGTTCCAGTTCCAGCTGACCCCTGAAGTAACAGCACACACAGAGAGAAAAGTTGATAGAACAAGCTTTAAACTACAGGCCCCAATTTCAAAATGCCACTGAGAGAAAAAGGATCCCTATTCTTAACGCTCCAGAATGAGAATTTTAAAATTCCCATCTCTGAATAACCAAAAACGCATTGGAGAAAGTCACAGTGTTAAGACCACCATATCTAGGTTGCAAGTACCTAAAAAAAAATTTGCACAATCAGGCAGGTTCCAATATATTATATATTCCAATAATATATATTCCAATATATTATTGCACTGTTCAGTGACCAATGGACCAAATAACCAAGTTCCTGTTGTGTAATAGGAAATGAATCCAGATGCTTCCCTAAGTTTTAAAGGCAAAGCGATCCTCTCTCATTCACTCCTGTCTCTGGATTTAAGGAAACAGATATCAGCTCCCACCAGCATCCATAGCTAGTTGTAACTCCACACACCATGAGTTTGGCTAATCCTTTAAAAAGCAGACTGTTTTACAGTTGCCAATACAGTAAGCTGCAATCTTCTTTGCTGCCTTATACTGAGTCAGACCATTGGTCCATCTAGGCCAGTATTGTTGACACTGACTGGCAGCAGCTCTCCAGGGATGCAGGCAGGGATTTTTCCTAGCTCTACCTGAGATGCCAGGGATTAACTACAAGTAAACCACACTGAACTCATTCATCGGATTTGCACAGTCACTTCACCCCACAGTGGTTTATTTAGCCACAGTGGCTCATTTTGAATATTCAGTCCCCAACAGAAGGCTGCCATGGTTTATCCTGTTGTCTGAACCTGGGCAGAAGGGTTTTTTTGAGGGTTAAAGAACTCAAATAACCCTACAACAACCCATGCTACATGGTTTTGGAAAACACAATAAACCATGCCGATCCTCTGCCAGGAGTTAAATATTCAAAATGGGTGCCGGCACACACCACAACCCAGTGAGGTTAAAATAAGCTATGGTGGCCTGGAGTGATTCTACAAACCAGCCCATCGGGGCTTACATCTGAGTAGACATATATACGATTGCACCCTGCAAATGCAATATTGTGTGAAAGGGAAAGCAAATGCTTCCTATTGGATGTGATTCCGGTCTTTCTATATTTATTGTTTTTAATTTGTATTATAAACTACTTTAGGATATATATTATGATGGTCAGTTTATATATACCTACATACATTTTCTCCACGTTCACTGGGTATGATTTTGAAGTATACAGTAGCACTTCCTGCAATAGACAAATCCAGCCCTGGTGTATGTGTGTGTGTGGGGAGGGGGTGCGCGCACACACTTGCCTGCTTCCAAACGCTATATTCTTCTTTATGTGACTCCATATACACTGGCACACGTATGGGTAGCCAGGTCTGCAGCAGGTCTGTAGATGGGAAATTCTAGAAAGCCACATCTCCGGCTCTTGAGATTTTTCTCCTCCATCTTCAGCAGCAGCCTGCATGTGCGCTATGTGCCTAGAGATCAGCCTTCCTGGTCACTAATTTGTGTGAGTCTCATTTGCCTTGCTCACAAGGAGGGCAAAGGACTTGTGTACATGAAGAGACTACCAAGGGTTGGTATCAGAAGCAGGTATTGGGAAACATCTCTCTACTTTATTTTGTGAAGTTTTACTGTAATAGTGAGAAATATTTATTTATTTATTTATTTATTTATTAGATTTTTATACCACCCAATAGCCGAAGCTCTCTGGGCGGTTCACAAAAATTAATTTGTATTCACAAAAAAGAAACCCTGCGAAACATGCAAGAGATTGAAAATGAGGGTACGTCCCCGCTCCAAAATAATAAAAATAAATCAATTATCTCTTCACCGCTGCTTGATGAGCTGTTCCACCTCCAGCTGAAGGCTATTGATCTTATCCCCAAAGTCCTGCTTGAAGAGCCGATTGTCCTCCTCCAGCGACTGACGCTCTCGCGCTGCCTGTTGCAATCTGGATTTGAGCCACATGAACTTGTGATAAAAAACAAAAGCCATGGTGGGGAGGAAGACTGAGATTAAACAATAAATAAATAAAAAAAAACCAAGCTCAATGAAAGGTGGAGGGGGAATGTGTAGGCGCAGGAAGTGAGAAGGGACAAAAAGTATCTAAAGAAAAACCAAAATGTAGGTGAACCAGGCAGAAGAAACTTCTATTTTCATTTTTTTATTCTATTACTACAGTTTACAGTCATTAGATGATAAACATAAAACATCACTTTTATCCATAGTCAAAGCAAGTCTCAAGTACACAGTAGTTGTAAGGTGTTTTTTTTAATTTACGTTACACTGCAGCTTTATACAAGTAACTGGAACTTGCATAATGGGATACCTACTATATTACGAAATTAGTGCATTTATCTGGCCTCTTCCACAACTGTTACATCAGGTTAAACACACAGGGCTCCGGATTGAATACAAAGTTGTGGGTAAGTACTTAGGCCTCCCACCCTACTTGAGGGCATTGCTGCAACGGAATTGGGGGCAGGGGAACAGTTTACGTTCACAATATAGAAACTGATTTCAGGCTACATGTATCCACCAGCCATGTGACAAGTACTCGACACAATGGCCTAACTGGAGGGTGGATAGACAGGTGGAGGAAACCACT
The DNA here is from genome assembly GCF_023053635.1 of Elgaria multicarinata webbii. Lineage (NCBI taxonomy): Eukaryota > Metazoa > Chordata > Lepidosauria > Squamata > Anguidae > Elgaria > Elgaria multicarinata. The sequence goes on from NC_086180.1 coordinate 12,441,832, forward strand.
CAGCAAAAAACCGAAGCTGTCACACATGCCTGTCCTCCACTGAAACGCCACCTCGAAGCTCACTCAAACATTCAATCAGACATGTGGCAAAGTCCTCCACATGCCCCCTCAGAATGCATATGGGGCATCACTTCTTTGGAAGCACCCTCTCTCATGTCAAAGTCTATGGACAGCCTAGAGAACTGTACCATGTGTCCATCCAGGCACTCAAATTGGACCTTCTGTGGTGTGTGGTTGGCAGCAGCAAAGAGATCAAGATCAAAAGTATGGGGAATAGAGAGACACAGAGCTCTGGCTGGATGTCAAAGGCTCCAGATCCAGGACCATTCACTAAACAACATTTCCTCTTTCCCAACCAAAACCAAGGCTTTCCTCCCATTCAAGGCCGAAGTGAGGACAACTTTCACTTGCAGAAAAAACATTCTAAGGGATCACCCTCTATGCCCCATTGAAACCAGGGATCTTGAGGCCTATCACTGAGCACCTTATTTTTCAAGGTTGACCTGTGATTCCCCTCTGCTCTACAGTACAGCTTCAAAGGGGTTGTGGGTTAGGATTTTGAAGCCCTCTATTTATGAAGGAACAATTCCTGCCTGTAATTTTGATAGCAATGTGTTCCCCTGTGCCCTCTAATTTCACAACTGCTGATAAATCAAACTGGGTTATCAGCCAGATGGTGCAGCCTATGTTGAGCTTGCCAAATGGGTTTTGGTGATGGGAAAGCTCAAAATTCTAAGTCCAAGAGGCGGCAGCATTGAAACGATTCTAGCAACATCTCATTTGGATATTTATTGAAAACATCTTAACCTTGGGATAGAATTTAAAACGGTGCCTGCACTTCCTGAATAGTTTGCTTCAAATTAACTGGGTATGTTTACAAGCATGCCACACCAAAGTGCAATTCTTCAGGTTTCTTTAAAAAAGATTTTAAAAATCTGCTGTTTTGCCAAAGGCAGCTTTGCACGTTACAAGAGAGTGAGATTCAGCCCCACAGATTTTAACATCAGGGCAATGTGTCTTTTTCTCCCCCCATCTTTATTACAGACAATTCTTTCTCCACTCTCCAATTTGCTTTAACACAGAAGAGGTGATTTACATGAGAGGGAACTGGGGGGAAAACAAACCAAAAGAAGTATTTTGGATATCATGACAACTATTGCTAATAACTAACTACACCAGCCTTCCCCCAAACTGGCACCATCGAGATAAACTGGACCACGACGACCATCATAGCTAACTAGGGCATTCTAGGAGTTGTGTCCAACACACCTGGAGGGCTCAAGGTTGGGGAAGGCTGATCTACACACTAAAGCCTGTTTAGGGACCAGGACTGTGAACTCTTGCAACCACGAGAAAGAGACCCCCTAATTTCATCCTAAATAGAAAAAAAAATAGTTTTGAGTTGCAGCACAGTGTTTCCCCCAACTTCCTAAGTTTTCGTTGGTCTTCCACTACAACTCTTAGCAATATTTGAACCAAATGCTTAAGAATCAAATATTAACAATAGCAAAAGGCAACTTTAAACAACAACCAGGTTATTGTATGCTGTAGCTACTCTGTCAATGACTGACCAGCAGTAAATTGCTACCAATTCCATTTATCCCTCTTAAAATAAGGTAAGAACAACAACAAACTGTTTTGTAAAATACATGATTCCAACTTTCCTAAAAGAGGAAGAGAGGGTAACACACACATTCAGGAAAAGAGAACGCACTGGCTCAGTTCAGACAACACGTTTCTCAACACTGGTTTTAGAACTCCATGGTAGAGTTTTTACACCACCATTGAGAAATGAGTTGTCTGGCGGGAAAACTCCATGCAACGGTGGAGGTTTTTTTGGGAAAACACTCCATGTAGAATATCCATGCTGTGCAGAGGAGAGTTCCTGCACAACCGTTGTGTTGCGTGTTGTGTGGCAGGCTCCATGGAGTTTTCCGTTGTGTTGAATTGACTTTTCCCACTGGCTACAGAGTTCCCTGGCAAGAGCGGCGAAAGGAGAGAGTGCTGCTCTAGGAGAGCCACCAGGATTGTTTTTTTGTAGCAATGGCTGATGGGATACCATCAGGAGGACTGGGGGAGGAGAGAAGGCAGACGAACTGTCAATCAAACATCGCAATGGATTTTACTCAACTCCACGGTAGCCCACAGTCACACAAAGGTGGAGTTAGAACATGTTGTGTGGGGAGTACCTTCGAAAAACTCAACCACTGAGTGGAGTTTTCACACTGTGTTGACTAACATTTTGTCTGAACTGAGCCACTGACTATTATTTATTTATTTATTTATTTGGAAAATAAAGGCAGAGGTAGAAGGCAAATGCAGATTAAGAAGGCTCTACCATTTTAAAATAGAGCTAGTATCTAGGCTCTACGTCCATGTCACCTAAAGGAGGTGAATGAATTATTTTTCCCTAAAGCAAACGGGTTGTTATTGGCTTGCTATCTTGGCTTGTCCCTGCACTGCAATGTATTCCAGTTACGGCTTGGTGCAATTTTGGTTTGCATTATTTATTTAAATGTGTGCTCCTCGGCATATTTTTTTATGCCCATGCACAGTGGGTTATATCACAACAATGGGGTTGTCCGGCAGATGGTCTTAAAAAAAACCCTCTTCGAAGAGATAGTGGAACAATACAGGTTCACCTAAACACAACTGGAAGTTCAAGGACCTGAGCAAGTCCAGGCAGAAACACATCTTGCTCTGCTCTAAATGATTTTAAGCATTGGTATCTGGGAACTGGTGCATTCCTGGCATTGTGTGCTGTGCAGACCCTGCATGTCACACAGACTTTCAATTTACATACATTTGTAATAAATGCACAGGTGGAAAAGCGTGCAGTGTGGGCAAGCCTTTGGCAAAAAAAGGACTAGACCCTCCTAACGATGAGTCCTTAACTTTGATGTGAGCTTGTCCTGGTCTTGTGATCAAAAGGAACAAAAGCTACAGGATCTTGGCTTGCAGCAAGCACCCAACTGCTCTCAATTTCCATACAGGGTAACTATCTCAGCTTTCCTTAAATTTGAGCATGGGCTGGGTGGGGAAGATTGCCCTTTTCCAACATCCTGTCAACAACAGTAAAAAGCTTGTGCTGTATACACTTTGCATCAATTCTATGTACAAAGCCACAAATCTCATTTTACTTGTAATTTTGTGGAGGACTTATTGGTCAAATCACTTATAATTTAGTAAAATTTAAGCAACAAATAACTGGGAAAAGGAAGGTTATAGGCTATTTTTTCTACTTCGAAACAAAAACAGATTTTTTAAAATTTAAAAATCCACCAAATGCCAAGTCAACTTTAGGTGACAACATTTAAGTCTGACATCTAAATTCTCAATCTCATTTTGCTTTCCCCTCATAACTGAGTTGAGATGTCAGAGTTGTGAGGTGACCAGCTGCAAAAAAGAAAAAAAAATGCCTAGTGGGGCTTCTGAATCAGTTTGTTTGCTGCGCTATTTAAGGTTTTTGCCTGTTTCACCAAATCCTTTTCACTATATGAGAAAAGGACATAAAGATGATATGAGGAGAAGGGGTGGGTGAGGAGGAAATAGACAGTAAAAGAAAACATGAGTTAATTCAACAGATACCAACGACTGGATATTACAATGCTTTTAAAAAATACAAGTATAACTATATGCATGTGCTAAGAAACAACTTTTGATCTTCTTATACTACTAGTAGTAGTAGGCACACCAATGAATATTACTGTATCTGCATGTGGTTTATTTCAAAAATTCAGTGGCCGGGTTCAGATGATCAGTGGGGGAAACCGTGCAGTGTTGGTTGTTCCCCCCACACCTGTGTGTGCCAGTCGTGCGACCGGGATTAGCTTAACTACCCGTGCTGTGTTGCGGGTCACCATGTTGTCCAAACCCTGAGCGGGTATAGTAATTTTTCATCCACCCTAGAACCTATGGCTTGCAGTAGGGTTAGGACAGGCACTGGGTGAGAACAACACGACACCCTGCAATGCAGCATGGGTAATGAGATTAATCCCGGTCACATGACCGGCGAGAGCTGCGTTGTTTCCCCTGCTGATCTTCCGAACCCGGCCACTGTCTACAAGGATAGGTACTTTTCATAGGGTGCTCTTTCAAAGGAGGTTGGAGGTTCTCCAAAAGTGGTGAAATTTCATTCCTCAGCCTATTAAGAAACTGAAGTCATTAGGCCAAATTCTGTGTTTTTCTGGTTAAGTGTCAGACTATCAGTCCACATCACCCAGCCTCTCCCTGTACATAAAAGGACTTGTAGGAAAATACTCATGTTTGTTTATTTATTTATTGCATTTCTATACCGCCCAATAGCTTCTTCAGGGTACCTACATAAGTATTGGCATCTTCTTCACATTTCTCCCCAGGCTTGCCTGCTGCCCGGTTCTTACTGAGGACCACCTGACTTTAGGTTGGGTGAGAGCAGCATTCAGCCCATATGCTGCATGCACCCCCCACCTTTTCTGCAGCCCCACACACCCTCAGTGAGCTGCTGAAATTCAGTGGCATTGTGTGTGTGGAGGGGAGGCGGAGGCCTCCTTTAAAAGCAGAAAATCATGGTTTGTCACAGAAATTTAGCAGTGTGCCAGAGCAGCAGAAAGGGGGGTCTACTTTAAAGCAAAAAAATTACCTGCATTCACACCACCAAATTTCATTGGCGAACAGCAAATTTCTGCTTTTCAAAGGAGGCTCCCCGTAACTCCGCCACTGTGCATTAACATTTTGGCAGCAGCACAGTGGTGGGGGGCATGGATTTGGCCCACACTGGGATCCAGGGATGGCAATTTAGCCCATCCTCCCCAACCCTGGACATTGCCCACTACTGCTTTAGGCATTACTATTAAATCAGAACAACACTAATTTTCAGCCATACTGCAACATAGCTGAGCGGATTGCCAGAAGCCACTGTCAAACATCAAACCTGGCTATTACCTTTTGAGATTTTATTTAGGTAAAAACAGCCCATGTGTCTTAAATTAGGTGGGAAACACAGGATAATGGACATTAATGGGTGAGGATCAGATCCTCTGAACAAGCCTCTAAACAGAAGATAAAATAACGCTGTTTAATCCAGGCTCAACCTCTGACACAGACTTGTTGGGTAGCCTCAGTTCCCTACCTGTAAAAGGAGTATCTGTCTCATGGAGGGACTTTGGAAGTAAGCCACACAAAAATTGTAAAGCATTTTGTGAATTAAAAGGTACTCTATGTAAATGATCGATAACAGTGGTGGAACAACAGAAATCTTTTCTCCTTTCTGGACTGTCATATGCTATCCCCTAAGCAGAAAAAAGTTTAGGAGTATTGTAAGACGGAGCTTACAATACTCATTGTTGTGAGTGTGATCATGCTGCTACGTTTCCAATCAGGCTTAACCACCAGAAACCATACAATGTAGATACGTCAGGGGTTACATGGACCGCTGATGCCCATCACAGCACATGGCTTCCACACTGGGCATGGCTAGGTGAGAGGGGTGTATAGGGATGATCTCATGATTTTATGGTTCCGAAATTGTCCCCTTCGTCTACATGCTGCAAGCGGCGTCCCAGGAGGAAGAGGTTGTTGCGCCCGCCATTTTGGATTATTTTTTTTAAAGGTAAATGAGCGCACGAGCGATCGGACGAAATGGTAAGTTTTTTTAAAAAAGACAAACCTCATGCTCCCCCCACCCCTGATGGGCACAGAGCTCCTGAGAAGCTCCGTGCCCGGCTCCTCATGTTTACTCGTGAGCAGCCGGGACAAAACCGCAACGGCGGGCCACACATCCCGTGGTCTCGGGATCATCCCAAGACTGCGGGGAAAACACCGGGATGGAAGGGTAGGGCGATATCCCAGGGAAAGGGAGGAATCATCCCTCCCTGCTCCCAGGATGCCCTGTGCGTCATGTGGACACACAGGGACGATCCCTGGGCGATCGCCCCGTCTAGCCAAGCCTGTAGCTTCACCCCCTCCTTAGAAGCACAACTGGTAGTATTTTTCTTTTCACATACAGGTATAATGTATGGCAATCTTCCCCAACCCGGTGCCCTCCAGACACTTTGGACTTCAACTCCCATCAGCCCCAAGCAGCATGGCTAATGGTCAAGAATCATGAGAGTTGTAGTCTAAAACACCTGGAGGTACCAAGTTGGGGAAAGCTGATGGCCATGCATATCAGAACTTGTGGGGTCATGTATATAGAGTAACTCCCTTTAAACTCGGAGCTGTGCAAGTGCTATGGCATTGCTATGGCCTAAGTCAGTGGGGGACGGCAATATCTGGTGGTCTCTCTGCAACATGCTAGTTCTGACCTACTGGACCTTGTACCACATGCTGTTTTCAAATATCCTAAAATGCGTACATTAAAAGTACCTTTTAAAAACACACACACACAATAAACAAGTCACAAGTTACGTCTATTCCACTTAAAAAAGCACATTTCAATTTTACCTTTGTTCAAGCAATTTAATGGTAGCAGCCATCTGATTTGTCTTCTCCTCCAAGCGACTGTTTAGTTCACTCTTTTGTTTCACTCCCAGGTCTGAACTCTAGAAAGGCACAACAACAACAACAACAACAAAAGGTCACAACTTCACCCTTAATGGTCAAATGGTAACTACAGAAAAAGATTGAGATTGCATTCTTTATCTGTTTGTATAAAAACAACCCCACACACAAAATATACATTCAGAATTATTCTGTATAAACATTGTGTGCTATCTCCAGTACTCGAGGCAATAAGCTGTTGAGTTATGGCTTTAAAAGCTGATTAGTTATGGCACAGACTGGGTTTCTGGCACATAACCTTTTGTGTTAAGTCTCTGTCTGGGCCTTCCAGAGACTAGCAGAGGTTGCAGCGGTTCTCAGCCAAGTCAGCAAAGACGTGAATTAAGACAGAGATTTATGTAGGTAAAAATAAACCTTTTACTGGCAAATAAATATATAATTTAGTTATGGCAGTACAGATAGAAATACTTCCAACATAAGCCTCATGTCCTGCTTGTTCATCCCTGGCTGATGGCTGGTTGGCCACTGTGGGAACAGAGTGCTGGACTAGATGGACCCTTGGTCTGATCCAGCATCAGGGCTCTTCTTACGTTCTTATAGGCTGTTACTAAAATTAGCACAGCAACAGTGTGAAGTGATAAAGAGAAAAAAATATCATGGAAAAACACTAAATATTCATAAGAAGTGGGGAGAAAACAACTATATACTATCCTATTAACTGTTGATCCAAAATTCAACAAATGTATCTGTTAGTGATTTGTTTTATTCATAAGGTAGTTTAGAGAGTTAGGCAACTGACTAAATTTTACTAATTCGTTCATTTGTATTTTATTTTATAGTTGATTTATTCAACCCAGTAGCTGAAGCGCTTTAGGTGGCTCATAACATAAAGTACAACAACAAAGTTTAAAGCTAAAGTATAGAACCAAAAAACACACACTACAGATAGAGGATCCCAATTTTTCCACTTAGATGCTATATATATCCCAGTGTCTGCTAGAAAACAAGTGATCACCTCTACACCTTCTGATAAAGTTAGCCACTAACGTAGAGATTCTGAAAAATGAAATGTGATTAGTAATATTTCTAAAACTGACAGAAGGAAAAAAAATCTAAAAAGCATAGTTGCTAAGGTTAACAAGTAAGGTCCACCTCTTGCCTAGTTTCGGCAAGTATATTTTGGCTGGTTTAGCTAAGCTGTGTGAGCTCAAATTAAATCAATTTCAATAAGTAGCACTTTCATTCGTAATGCTTATTAATGCAGCAATGAATGTAGCAATCAGCTGCATCACAATGTCAATCAGCAGTATATCCGAAGTATCAAACTGACAGGAAGATTAATTGACACTGAACATTGGCAACCATTTCAAAACAAAGATCTGGAAGGCAAAGAGGACAGAGTTGTCCTTATTTCAGAGACACATGGGGGTTCAAGTCCTATTTTGATCATAGGCTCACCATGTGATCTTGACCAAGTCATCCTCCCAGCCACAACTCTTCACTATGTAATGGCAATTACAGTAATTTGTAATAACACAAAACTGTTGAGAAGTGGATTACATTACTGTTTAAACACACTGTGAACATCAGAAGTAGTATAAAAGGCAGTAAAAGTAAAAATTGTAGACTTTGTTTCTTAATAAAAATATACATATTTGAGGGGTTTTGATCAGACTAGGAAGAGACTGCAGGTCCTGGTTTCAAATGCTGGGTTCAGGATGAATCATACTTCACCTCAGTAAGTGTTGGTTAAGAGTGGGGATGGGGTATAATTTGCAAGAGCTGGAAAAGAGACCACATGACCCTTCAGTCTTTTGAAATCCCTTACCCAGATTTAAGTGACTGCTAACCATTATCTGTACCAGCCCAGATAGTTCAGTGTGGGGAAATTGCAAAAGGAGGCCAGTATACGAGGAAGATAGGTTGCACTCACCAGAGAGACAGAGAAGCACTCCAATAACTGCTCTACAGAGCAGGGCCCAAGCTAACTGTTGTCCTACTTTATAGCATTCTTATTTATGTATGTTTCTGTCCTATAGCAACACTGCCCCGAAGTTCGGGAGGAAATAGTCTTTCACCATGCAAGCCAAGCAAGGGCGAGGGTGCAACATACTGAGGGCCTCTTGATGAGCTTTACGACTGAGCGGGTCTTTTAAATGTTGGTCTCCTTGTCCAACTCCAGCACGCTCTCCAAAATAAGAGCAGGAGCCTATAACTAACAGCTAACCTGGTCTTGCTAGCTTACCTGCAGCTTGAAGGAAAGTTCAAGTTTTAGGGCCCTGAGATCATCAAGTTGTTGCCTGAGTGTCACCAGTGCATCTTGCTTTTCACAAACATCTTTTTCCAGCATCTTCATGGCCAGTTCCATCTCTTGCCTCATTCCAATCTGCACTTCAAGTTCTTTTTCCACATCCTATACCACACACACACACACACACACAAACAAAAGTTATACAATATCTGGAATGTATCAAAATCTCTACTCAATCAATTACTGAGTTCAGGGAGGGTGGGTTATATTGTCCATTCCTCCAGCATAGAAAATGAGATATATAATTTCAATACAAGTTCCAAAAGAGCAATAGCATCAGTCTGCCACAGACAAAGGAGCTGTGTGTTCTTTTGCACATTAAATATTCCCAAATTTATTGTGACATGAACTTACATAGGCTAGAATTTGCTCCTTCAGAAGGATGATTCTTCCATCTGTAGGATCTAGTGTATTAAAAGCTCATGCCACAATAAATTTAATCGTCTTTACAGGCGCTTCAGAACTTTTTGTTGTTCTCTCAAAGGTGGTCTCTAACAAGGCGCAACTTTGAATGCAAACGTTTCCAAGTTCAATTCCCCACATCTCCAGAGAGGACAGGGAAAGATCCATTTGAAACTCTGGGAAGCCACTATCCATCTGTGTAGACAATACTGAGCTGGAGAGACCAAGGGTCTGACTTGGTATAAAGCAGCTTCCTATGTTCCAGATACTACATCAAAGAAGGAGTTCAAGTGTGGTTTGAGATATGCTTATGGCTTTAGCACACCGGTTATTTGTTTTTTTATACACTCCGCAGAATATGATGGATTTGTAACATTTAAGAACCCTACACAGAATTCCACAGAACATGTACCCATCTCTATAATGAACTGGCAGTCTCACTCTTACTAAAATATTCCACATGACAGTACTATGGTCTAGAATTGTTATACACACTGTTGTGTGGTTTATCTGAGAGCTTAAAACTGACACCTCTTCAATGTCTATGGAATATCACACCCCTTGCACTTCCATATTATCCTCTTATTGCTTTCTAAGAGGATAATAAATGTTAAGAAAAAGGCCCAGATCACAAGGTTCTAACCCACGCGACATCTGTTGCATATTACATTAGTGACAATGACAGACAATTTGGCTCCAAATTTCTAACAACACGTTCTACTTTCCATTTTATAAAAGGCTTGCTGACCTCTCCTCCCAAAAGCTGGCCCTTCTTTCGTGTGCTGCATCTTGAGTGTCAGGAAGTTCAATATTTGGAATCTTCTAACAGCTTAGTGAAAGTATTGTGATGACAGAAGCTCAATATTATTGTGGCAAATATACCCAGTATTCTGCTGAGAAGCAGAAAATTGACTTCCAGTGCGGGACCCTATCAGGCTGGCCTTATACTGCAGCTACTTGGTACAAGAGGTAGAACCATACAGTTCTGCTCAATATACCATAGAAAAGCCTTTTAATTTTCCCTTTGCTATTGAAAAGTGCCAGGCCAGCATGAGATCCAAGTCTTCTAACAGCCTTTTAAAAACCTGAGCATAAGGCTGTCCAGCTTACCAGCCGGAGCTGTGTTTCCTCCTTCAACTGTTTTCGTGCCTCATTAAGGGCATGTCCATCAGCAGTTCTCTCTTGCTTAGTTACCTGCAATTAATCAGCAGACCAGAAAAGCGAATGAAACGAGAGATTTTGGGGTATTCAACAAATATGACAATGATTAAATAATGCCATTACTGTCTGTTCTCTGTGGAGTGTTAATACTGAGTGTAATCTTATCTGAGTAGTTACTAGGAAACTTGAGGTCACAGAAGTTATTTAAGCACCAGTGTACACATCTTCAAAATGGATAATGTAAATTCAGGTTGAATACACCCAAGCAAATAAGAACACAAAGTTTCCTCTAAGTGGAACTCTATATTTTAGCTAAACCGAACAACGTTAATGGATTTGTTTTCTCATGTGAACAGACTAGAAAGCCTCTTTCAGGTCATCTCTCACTTAAAAGGCAAAGGTTTTTTCTCTCTCTCTAATGGGAGTAAGTCATTACAAATACTTGACAGGTTGATGGGAAAAGGTGTTTAGGGAACATGTAAATTGATAGTACCTGAACCAGGCTCTTATACAACTGTTAATCTAACCCCAGAATCAAAATACAAAAAAAACGAAGAACACCACATTTAGGAATTCATTTTGCCTTTCAAATTCTAACCCGTTGGGCAAGAGGTAATACTATACCATGTATTCCCACTACAAGACACACACAGGGCACAACACAGTGGGCCGGTTCACATGATCAGAAAAAGCCACCCATAGGCTGTTGTGGGGTTATTGGAGGGTTGTTTCACCCTCCAACAAGCCACGCCACCCAGTTGCACCTTGACAGGGATAATGGAATTCACATGCAGTATGTGCCGTGATTTAAATAATTTTTTAACATTTATTCTGATTGTGCGAACCAGATTATTATGTCACAAGCAAAGAGTATGAGCAAGAATGTACACTGCAGTAAAGTGTTTACAGAATAAAGAGCTGAGTTGCAGACTATAGAAAGGGGTGGAATAGGGGAATCTACCTGCAATTACTAGACAACACCCACCCACATCCACAGACCTTTCTGTTGGATTCCAAAATGTATGAACTTTCTTCTTTGACTCGCTCCATGTCTTCTTGTAGAGTTATAATTCTGTTGTTTGCAACAGCAAGCTGTGTGTGTCAACAAGAAGGATGCAATTTGTAAATAAATACCCAGATACTTTCCTGGCAACACGTAGTTAAAACCATACATCTATGAGAGCCAGCAAGGTGTAGTGGACAAGGGTTGGACTTCGACCAGAGAGATCTGAGGGTTCTTGTGGCACCGTAACGACTTGTCATCATGAGCTCTACAAGAAGTGTTTTGCAATCTCTGGTCCTGACAGTGTCAAGCCAAAGCAAAGGAAGATCCAAAGATGCCACGCCATCTTCTTCCATGAACTGGGCTGTTAGTTTATCACATGGCGTCTAATACACAAGCTAATATTAAATACGCATACATTTGCATGCAGACAGGAGTTCTGAAGGAAAAGGCCTACTTTTGTTGTCACACCAGGCCCCACTGATATGGGAAAAGCATATCAGTCATTAGAACTAATTCAGCTAATACCCGAACATTGTTTTTGTTCCCCCCCCCAAAAAAAAATAGGAACAAAAATCATATTTATTTCATTTCTACCTACCTCCTCAGTAAGTTTAGTATTGGATTTTTCTAAAGCATCAACCTTTGTCTGCAGATTGTTGACCGTGGCACTGTCAAATTAGAAAGATCTGCAGTAAGTATACTGAAACGTAAGATTTCAACATTCGCCAGCCAAGTCTTTTACAGATCATAATCAAAATCACTCTTTACCTTAAATGTCTATTGAGTTCTTCTACATAATTTTTCTGGTCCAGGATTGCAGTAATTTGACCATCTCTGGAAATGAGAAACAGTGAATACTATATAGCAAAGGAATACGAAGACGGTAAGCAGAAGGGGGGGGGGGGAAATGGTTCTATTATTCTATTATTATGAAAAACAAAGACCCCAAACAAAAGAAATCACCACTAGTAGCACATCTAAGAGCAGCGCATACACTTGTCTGTGACTGATGCTGGTGCTTTATACCAGAAACATTTCACATTTTAAAATCAGTTTATATCTGTATATGTTTAGAATATTTAAAGCTATTTTTTAAATTTTGAATCTGTAAAAAAATTCTAAGCTAGATGTGCCACTTGTTTTGTTTGGAGTGCTGTACCATGTGCATCGCATCATGTGCATATTGGTTGATTCGAAAATACAAAAAGCAACAGTGGTTAAGCAGAAGTTATTACCCCGCTCCTTTAGGATCAGATAACAGAGACATTGGCTTAATTCAGACATCATACCAAACCACGATTAAAGCAGCTTGACTCTAGGTTAGTGTGGTCTGAATTGACAAACAATCTTTTGCAATCAGGCAGGGTTTGAAATGGGTTTACAAATTATGGTTCATAACTATGGTTTGGTATGATGTCTGCATTGACAAACTATAGCTAAGGCCATCGTTCAACCTCCAATGATCAGAGTAAGCTTATGAAGTTAAGACTGAGAGGACAAACCAGAAACGAAAATAAGTCACGCTAAATCAGAAGTGGACAACTTGTGGCCCTCCAGATGTTTTGGTCTACAACTCCCATCAGCCCTAACCAGCATATCCAATCATGAGGGATTATGGTAATCTTAAAACATCTGGAGGGCCACAAGTTCTCCACTGCTGTTCTAAACCATGGTTGGCATGTTGTAAGTCTAGAAGCTGAAAACAAGATTTAGGTTCTAAACTATGGCTAGCAAAATCATGGCTTAGTGTAGTATCTGAACTGAGCAACAGAAAACAAACCTCCAATTTGCAAGACTTTTTGGAATAAAAAATTACATGGGACAGATGGCAAACACGAGAAAAGCAAAACAAAACATGTACTGGATGTTTTTTTATTCCCAAAAAATGTGACAGAGGTGGTAATCAATGGGGAAAATAAATAACTAAACCAGTATTTTATCAACTACTGTCTTTATACTAGCATGGACCTTTGTGTAAAACAAGTCATAGCTGCTGTACTAAACATGTTTAAAAAGATGTGTACAGGGACACGTACGTGTATGTTCTCACACACGCAGGCTCTACTTCTCTACTTCAAAGCTAAAGAAGTCTCCATGTGACTTTTAGTAAAGCTATATGAACATCTCAGGAAACAAAAGAAAGAATCCTCACGATAATGGCCTATACTGACATTGCTATTAGCACGTTAAAAGTCTTCTGCTAGGATTATGCTTAGCGGGGAAGTAGGAAGCAGCATACAAGTGAAATTTCCACTAAAATACAGCTTCGCAAGGCAATTTGAAACACTAATCCAGTACAGAAAAAAGTACTTACCCCTCATTGCCCTTACTGCTGTTCCCATCCTTTAAGTACATCGAAAAATCAATAACTCCAACCTACCATAGAAGATAGCATTATTCATTTCAAACACAATTAGATCTCTTCTTACATGTGATTTTCTTATTAACAGAGACTGAATGCCTTGAGACATGGGCAATAATCTCGTAGATGAGCCAGGTCTATGTTCAAGTCCTCTCTCTCTTTTTTTTCTTCAGCTGCTATCCCATCTCCCAATGGCTTTTTAAACTCAAAACATTTTGCTAGTTGGCACATAACGTTCAAAAATAAAATATGGGGAAACTTTGGTGCATGCTTGCATGCAAGTTGGATCACGGCTACAGCATTCTAAGTCATTTGTGCATTTCTTCTTGCTGAGAATAAAATCCAGCTACCCAGAGAAGTTGGGAATTGCATTTGTAGCCAGTTCAGCTCACTTCCCTTCGTAGGGATCAACACAGAAGTAGAACAAGGCAGCACATCATGGCCAACTCATTGCTCCTAAATCACAACTAAACATATAGGAACAGAAAATGTAAATCATTCTAAGCTGGTTCAGCTATAGACAAGATTCCTCTTGCACTATAATTCTATGCCCGTAATCTAGAAACTAGCAAAGAATATGGATTGGTAGGAATCTCCATTAATTCTCTTCAACATGCAGGTTTCTATGCCTCATGGCATACAAAGGACCTGTTTTAATTGTTTTACTGCTTTTAAATGATATATTGTTTTAACTTGGTTCATGGTTTAATTTGTTTTTAGCTGTGTATATTACTGTTTTATACTGTATGCTTTTATCTGTACACTGCCCTGAGACCTTAATGATATAGGGCAAGATATAAATGTTTTAAATAAATTAAATAAATAAATAAAGGACCTGTAGAATATGCATGAGAGCATAGCTCCACATATAGTCTTACTGCTCTTCTCTTCCCCCGCAAGCTCTGTTTCTGCCACCACAATTCCATTTATCCATGCAAACTGAGCAAGTTACATTTTTGAAAAGCAAATCTGCATAAATTGTAATAATTTCTGCACAGAAAATAAGTTTGCTCAGTATAAAAAAGTTTTTTTTAAGCTCAAAGTACAGATTTTCCTCGAACATGCTCTGACCTAGCTCACTCTCTTCCTTTTTTTCTGTTTTTATTTACTCCTTTAATCCAAAGTAGAAAAAAGGAAAAGAAACTGAAAGGATTCTTTACTTTAAAACTACTAGTAAAGAACATAAAAGGGAAGTTGAAAGCTTGCTTTATACTTGCTTACAGTGAGCAACTGCATGTATTTTTCAAATGGAAAAATAGAGCAAAATCAAACTGTTTTTCCATGATCACAAATGCCAAGAACATACAAATTAAAACCAAAGGTATCCTTTGTATCTTACTTCTCGATTTCACAAGGCAATAATGTACATTTTTAAAATAAAAGTAGAAGAATCTGCATTCAGAGTTCAGTGCAGTCACATTTGATCTTGTGCAGCCGCCACTGACTTGCCAAAAAAGCAATCAGTCGCAAAAGCAAACAAAACCCAAGACTAGATTTATCTTAAAATTGACATTTTAATGAAATCCAAACGGAAGAGAGTATAATTCATCCCCCAATTAAATATTGACTAAATGTCCAGCACCTGTGAGTCTAAGTCTTCACCCTTCATGCAGAAATTTGCATCTATGACATTCAAGCCTACTAAAAGACCAGCAATTATGGCACCTTCTTCTTCCATCATGAGTGCGTTCGGTTCATAAAATTCACTGAAAAACAAATTGAAATAAAGCTTGTTAAACCCCTGAAGGTGCTTCTAAACAGAGGGCTCCTAGCGCTACCGATCAAAAGGCACTGTGCACTTCTTCCACCTTTTCCTCCTTAACTGTTTTTCTCTGGTAAAGAAAAATACAGAAGTAGCAGCAGGAAAACATGGGAGGGTTTCAATCAGAAGGCAACGACTTCTGAACCCCCTGTAAAATTCCGTGAATAAAACAAAGCGATTGTACAGTAAAAGCTTCACCTGGAAGCATCCTCTATTCCGCTTTCATCTGCAACCATTTTACAGTTGCTCGGGGCCAAACTACACAGTACAGTGAATGCATAGCGTGCTGCTATTTCTTCAGTGTTTCTTTAATTACAGGTTTATGGGGGGGGGTTGGGGGGGGGAGATTCTTATTGAAACCACTGTACATGGGGAGGGCAAATTTATTTCTTCCCTCCTGCACATGTAGATCTGCCCCCTTCTGCTTGTCTGAAACAAGACCAACATAAATTTGGAATTAAGGAAGATTTCAAAATTTTGGAAATATTAAGAGCAAGAATATATCCTTCGATAATTAATAAAATAGAATAAAAAGATGGAAAGGGGAGGCAACCACCAAGTGTTCTTTTTTTAAATGTTTTATAAGAACTTTTATTTTTCATCCAATTTATTGATTTTTAATTTTGATTGTATATGAATTATGACTGCTCACCTGGCTTGAGCAATCGTAGGTCAGAAATCTGCAAGTATAGATATGGCTGCCAACTGTGCATGCCCACTGCACAGTTGGCAGTCTCTGTACTAGCTGTGAAATAAACTCTCTCTACTTTTCATAAGAGAAGTGAGCTTGCAGACAGGGACCTGTTCATCTGTTTCTCTACAGCATCTAGCATAATTTTATGTAATCTCATAAACACTGACCTGTGACAGTGTATGCAATTATTATTATTTACTACATCTCAGTGTTAGGAAAAGTCATGTCCATGACAACCCTACAAGTTCCCTTCCAGGTACTCCAATGTTGGAAGGCAGGGATCTGAGTACGTTCTGACAATCTAGCAAGTTTCCAAACAAGATGTTTACATTCCACCCACGCTGCTATCAAGAAAAACCTTAGAAATGCCAGAACAACTAGGATGTCAGCCATGCATATAGAAACACAGCAAAAAGATTTCTTAAGAGAACAATTGACTTATATCATGAATGCCCATTTATTGAAACCAAGGTGTCAAATAAGGACAAACTACTCACCTGAGAATTTCCCTTCTATTTATCAAGGCTTTCATGTACTCTGAAAGCTTTTTCTGCATTAGTGCTAGGCGAAGCCAGGCTCTTCCTCTACCCACAGGCGTTCTGTAAGTCCCACAGACAAAGAGATAAATGTATAGAAGCTGCCCCAACTTCTGTACCCAAAATCAATAATAAAATTAAGCTTCTTTTTTTTAAAAAAACACTGAAATAAATTAGCTAGACTGTCAAGTTGCTCTTGCTCTGTGCAAGTTGAGATAATCAAAACCACACATAGGCTGCATTTGCACACACAAAATAAGCCACAATTGTGAAGAGCTCTGGTTTATCATTTGCAAGTGGTATATTGGTGCATGCCGCCCAATCACTCCCTCTTGGTTCCTCCCATCAGCATGAGAAGCTACAATAAGAAGGGATTCACCAGGAACAAAAAGCTTAGCACTATCTCTGAACCAGAACCCCTGGTTTGTCGCTCCCAAACAAGCCAGGAATTGAAAAAAACTTCAAATCCTGTCTTCAGACTCTGGTTTTGTGCAGACACAGATATAGTATTCTTGATGTGACTACACAGGTATATATAACAGCACTACAATACTGTTTCATTTTTAAATCCCTTTCCTAATCACTCATAACAGTGAATATGGCTGATTTGTTGTTGCTATTGACACTTTGGCCTGATTCAACTATAATACGAAACCATGTTTTCCCAATAGGTGAATGAGCTGCAACAAGCCATAGGTTTGCATGCTCTCCTCTTCACTTTCCTCCTCTTCCACAAGCCAGGTGAAAGAGATTGGAAGCTTCTATTTCTAAAAGTCCCCCTGACAATTAAACTCAGGGAACTGTGATTTGTTTAAAATCTAGTTCAGAGGTGAACAATCTGCAGCCCTCATGCAACTCTTGTCCTTGATGTATGCAGCCTTGTTATATCTGTGGTTGAGCTTCTGAACTCCTACATAACCCTCACTTTCTATTCCATCTCTGTGCTGCAGCTCCTGCCTCTGCAAGGATTAAGGAAAGGAACAGGAGATTTGTGGGGGGGAGCAGGGCAGAAGATAGGGTAGGTGAAGGAACCTGCAAACTTAAATGAATTTGAATGGATGCATGTGAGAGAGAATGAATGAGAGTGTGTGTGTGTGTGTGTGTGTGTGTGTGTGTGTGTGTCTATATATATATATATATATATATATATGTGTGTGTGTGTGTATGAGAGAACTGGATGAACACTAAAACAAACATCAGCAACTATTCTAGCCAATGGGTCGAAACACTGATTCAGAATTCTTCTTCACTTATGCATTTCCATCACCACACTCCACCAACCCTGATGCTCTTCCCTACAAGTGTTCACCACAGCCTCATTTGGATGTCATGTAAAACCAGGATATCATACAGAATTGTTTTGTGGTGGGGGGCTGGACTGACACCCTCTCTCTGGAATGGATGATATCAGAGGGGTGTGGCCCCTACCCCTGACATCACCCTCTTTGTTCTTTCATGGCAATGGGAATTGGGACAATCGGGCGCTCTCCCCCCTGCACAGGTGGATCCCAACCCCCACTGCCTCTCATCCCCATTGCTACCTCCAAGATTGGAGATAGCAGCGGGGATGAGAGGTGCCAGGGCTCACCCACATGGGGAGAAGAGCATCTGCTTGTCCTTACACATGGGCAAGTCCTAATGCCGACCTGCTTCTCATCCCTACTGTTGCCTCCAAGATCAGAGATAACAGTGGAGATGAGAGGCTGCAGGACTCACCCATGTGTGAGGAAAGAGCGCCTGTTCTTCCTCACGTGCAAGCGAGTCCTAACTCCCATCGTGGGTATGCACACTGCTACCTCCAATCTAAGATCAGAGATGACAGATTACTACCTAACCACTACCTAATACTTCACACGTTGCTTCTAGAAAATCCACAACCAACAGGAAAGCAAAGCCGCAAATACCTTCCACTTTTCTCCTCTTATAGCAGAAAGTGAAACAGAAGGGCTGTGGAGAACTGAGCAGGCTGCTTTCTATATGCTGGATGAGTTGTATATAGCATCGCCGCCATATAGCATCCCTGACAAGTCCCTGACCAGTATCTTGTTGGAAAGTTTGAAAAGGTAGACAATGAAATCACTTACTTCAGCCCTGGCAAATCTTTAACACTTGCTGTGATTTCTCCAGCTTCAGGGACAAATTTCTCTACCAGCTCCAGAGGTCCCCAAAATGACTTGTTTTGGCCCAGAAAAGTCTTCTTGGCTAGACAAAAACATTGTTATTCTTTATATCTGAATCGATACCTTCAAATTGATTGAGATAGTGTGGGTTGCATTAGAAATTCAAATCATACATTTCAAAAGCCAGAAGCCCCCTCAACATCTTAACCCAGTGACATTGTTCTCTCATTATTATCCCACCCCCTACTGTAGTCTGTACTCGTTTTCTTATAAATAATGTAATTATTTCAGGCAAGGATTCATGCACATGGCAGGTAGGCATGCAACTCATGGAAGGAAAAAGCCATTCATTTTTTTTTCTTCCCCCTCTGCTTACTTCCTGCTTTCAGACTTTAGTGCATGTCTCTCCCTCGTTGTCTTACACCAAAACATTTTATGTAGTAATATTCATTATAATATGAAAGTTTATCTACACATTTAGATAGGTAGGGTTAAGAGAGGATTAGCAGAGAAAATACAGCCCTATAAAATCAGTACCAGAGTCTCCACTACAGAGTGCATCTGTGGGCAGTGACTGGTTTTCTACTTTGAAAAGTGAGAGAGGGGTTGTGAACCACAACCTCCACCTTCACCCTCTAAATTGGGTTTCTAGCAAGTTCCATTGCAACAGATGCCACTTTCTCCGCATCTCTTTTACCTCCAGGCTCCATTGGTGGTGGGCCAGTTGACATCCCAGCTGGTGCTACATTTGGCCCTGGGGCCTCCTTTCCTGGGGAACCACCAATTTGACATTGTCAGGGGAGGAGGGCAATGCCATCTAGCCCCATCTGGTGAGGGCCAACTCCATCAAGTCAACTGACTGTGGGAAGAATTATGTCCCAGGAGTAGTCCTGAACAGGACATTGTTATCTGGTCTGCTCCCAAATTGATCTGGGGAGAGGTGATTTGCAGAGGGTTTGCTCTTTGCCTTGCTGCCATCACGAAGACATGCTGGAGGGCAATGCCAGAGAGAATTAGCCCACTGAAATGGACCTCCAGAGTAGACATCCAGCATAGGGTGAGAGAATCCAAGGGAAGATATACTTGTGGAAGCCTGCCCCTGCTGAGATTGAAAAAACAACTTCATTCAAAACATGTGGAAATGGTGGAAACACCAGATACAAATCTGTTAAAATCATACCCACATAAATAATAATTCTGTGGACTGCTATTTGCAAGGACAAAATGCAAGTAATCATATTCAGCACTAGCTACACTAATATTCGAAGTCAACATTGTGTGCATAATCCCCAAACAAAGTCTGCTGTCATATCACACCCACCTTTTAGGCCATGTTTAAGGCAGTGCTCCATCACTACAAAAAACTGCTGAAGAGGTGCATAGTCAGAGTCTAGTGTTCTCCCAAGATTAAGAGCAGATTCAATTAAGCCCTTTATGCTCAGTTTAGCCATATTCATCAGGTTCATGCGTTCATTAGCCATGAGATAGTTGGGATCTGCAATAAAACACATACACAAGGTCTGTTAAGAAAAATGCATCTATTTTCAGTCTCTTTTACTTTGATGGAAAATACCTGAAATTGTTAATTTTTTTAATTTTTTAACTTAATTTTTTTAAAATGTGGCATTATACTTAACCTAAGGGATGCTATGGAGGCTGAACTTTGCTTTTAAAAACTAACAGCACCACAGACAAAGGAAAGAGAGATTCAGCTACCTAAATATTTAGTAAACAAAGAAGAATTTCGAATATCAGTGGGGGAGTTTTGGGAAACTTCACATAATAGTTCACTTATCTTCTCTGGGAAGTTATACAATCTGGCAAGTGGAGATGGTTTAATGGTTACTAAGAAAATATATGAAACCTGAGGAAAAATCATGAGAATTTTTTTTTTATAGGTTCGTGGTGAAAGGAGATGGAAAAGATTTTATACAGTAGGGATGGTGAGTGTCTATATTCCTGGAGGCCACACGTCTTTCAGATAGTGTTTTGGCAGGTGGAAGTATATTTTGCCTCACAAACTGACCCTCTCAAAAGCGGCTCAGTTCCATAATAAAATTGGTGCCGCCTAACAGGTGCCATCTAGCAGTAAGGGTTTCACAGTATGGCGCACATGCACTAAGACATAGGCGTGACATTACATACAATAAGAGATATGCAACATTAAAGTCTTACAACTTGAAAATGTGTTTCCTTCCTTTATGAGAAAAATGGTGAGTAAATTTTGGGGCCATATTTTTATTAATATTTGATGGGACCAGATAAAATTGCTTTGGGGCTGGATCATTTCTGGGAGTTACTAGTTAGACATTCCCAACAGAGACTGTTATTTGCCTCTGACAGATGGTTGAAGGATCCCTCATCAACAACTTTCCTCATGCTTTTCTTTCCATTAGAATGATCCTGGGTCAAAGTTTCCATCTCCTCCCTTACAAACTCTATGGTTGTTTCAACAGGGTTTGAGCATGCTAAGAATTCGTACACATTCATTTCAATAAACTGGAGCCAAGGGGAAACCTCTGGCAGATGTAGGGTCAATATATAGTTTTCTTAACATTTTACTTAGGTTTTTTTAAAAATCTAGTTAAGCTCTGAATCAAGCATGTGTTAACTCCAGAAACTACTTCAACATTACATGTAATCTTGCACATTCAGCATTAGATTATAAAAAACTGTGGAAAAGGCCACTCAAACCTGTTAAACCAACAGTTTAATATGGAAAATGTATATAGACAAACATCAGAGAAGGAAAACTATATTCAAAAATATTTAACAAGTTAAAAACAAAAATACCAACAGGACTAATGTTCAAAATTCTATTAAAAGAAATAAGGGTAAGCTCTAACATTAACTTAATCACAACAACATCCATTATCATTTGATTATCTGAATATATAAAACTCAAAGCAGAAACCATCAGGTGAATGTCTAGAAAATGTCCCCCAAAGGGAACCAAGCTAGATGTGAATCCATGATCCATGCCAGAGATTGAGGGAGGAATGAGATCTGCAGAAATGTCCTTGACCTCATTTATGAGTGTATTTCATTGTATTTCTAGCCTTACATCTACCCCACTGAACCATCTCTCCTGCCCCCAAAGTTAAGGCAATCTATTCAACCATAATTTGATTCTCCTCATTATCAGCACCGCCCATCTTCGCCATCTCTATCTAATGTAATTTCATTGCATTGTAGCAATATGGGCCTTGGGATTTAAGGTAGAACATCGTATCAATCTTGAAAGAATGATCTCATCTACTATGAAATTCTGTTCCAGAGAATCTTCCTGACGTCCATTCTTATCGCAAGGAGGAAGGAGGGAAGTTTCACTACAAAGGAGAAATTGTATCCACAGCCAAGTTTTAAGGTCACATCTACATATAAAATGTATACATGTGAGAGACTGTCAGAAGATAGCTCTGCCACTGTAACAAGTTCCCTATACTAATAAGCCTAACCAAGTCTCCTGGCACCACTCTATTACGAACCCATTTGCAAACATAATGTGTTGCAGGCGCTGCAAGGACTGACAATGAGGACGTGGGAATGGAAACAAATGAACAAAAAGCAGCATAATGCAATACACTGTCGGGAATGTGATCGTCTAAGAAATAAGCTAACGCGGAAGGCAGATTCCTTTTTTTTAAAAAAGTTATTTTTATTGCAACCCAGGTATAAATCATTTCTGTAATTTTACTTCAACTTTAATCAAATTGACAGATGCTTGTTTTACATTCTGAGCAGGTGGCACTGACACTATCCTCACGAACCATCTCCTCTGGCAATTAGGATGCTACGGCTACACTGATCCTGCAGAGTGAGGCACACAAGACACATAAGAAGTCCTGCCTGACTAAAAAGGCGGCTGTATTATTATTATTTTTATTGCAACTGTTTCTAAAAGCCCAAGATCTGACTCCAAAGCCATCCCTTTGGGCTACAATGACTGCACTTTAAAACAGCATCTCAGCTTCCCTACAGGGCGTTGTCCTTTGTTAACACAGTGGCTTCATACGCATTTTAACGGGGCTTTAAAAATATGGTTATGGTTTTTAAGGTTGCAGTTAGTGTTTGCTATGTTTTCATTTAATTATTGTTTTGCCTTCTGATCATTTTGTAAACTGCCTTAGTTGGCTTCAGAAAGGCGGTACAGAAATACAGTAAAGAAATGATAAATGTGGCACAGGAGTGCCCTAAAACTGACTTGCACGCCAAGATCCATGACAAAGGTTGAGCCAGTAAAAGTATCACAAAGAGAGTCTCTGCCTCCCGCCCCATGCCCTACTAAAGAGTTATACTGCACGGAAAGAAAGAAAAATGCAGGTGCAGCAGCCCTGGACATGAGCTCTAGTCCCAACACAAGTGGGCATGTTATGACTTCTATTGGTGCACTGACTATCCAAGCCAGCAGCTCATATGATCAGGTGAGAATCATAGAATCATAGGATAGCAGAGTTGGAAGGGGCCTACAAGGCCATCGAGTCCAACCCCCTGCTCAATGCAGGAATCCACCCTAAAGCATCCCTGACAGATGGTTGTCCAGCTGCCTCTTGAAGGCCTCTAGTGTGGGAGAGCCCACAACCTCACCAGGCAACTGATTCCATTGTTGTACTGCTCTAACAGTCAGGAAGTGTTTC
This sequence comes from Elgaria multicarinata webbii, assembly GCF_023053635.1. Taxonomy (NCBI): domain Eukaryota; kingdom Metazoa; phylum Chordata; class Lepidosauria; order Squamata; family Anguidae; genus Elgaria; species Elgaria multicarinata. The sequence continues at coordinate 12,465,303 of NC_086180.1, forward strand.
CTGATGTCCAGCTGGAATCTGGCTTCCTTTAACTTGAGCCCGTTATTCCGTGTCCTGCACTCTGGGAGGATTGAGAAGAGATCCTGGCTCTCCTCTGAGTGACAACCTTTTAAGTATTTGAAGAGTGCTATCATGTCTCCCCTCCATCTTCTCTTCTCCAGGCTAAACATGCCCAGTTCTTTCAGTCTCTCTTCATAGGGCTTTGTTTCCAGACCCCTGATCATCCTGGTTGCCCTCCTCTGAACACGCTCCAGCTTGTCTGCGTCCTTCTTGAATTGTGCAGCCCAGAACTGGACGCAATACTCTAGATGAGGCCTAACGAGGGCCGAATAGAGAGGAACCAGTACTTCATGTGATTTGGAAGCTATACTTCTATTAATGCAGCCCAAAATAACATTTACCTTTCTTGCAGCCATATCGCACTGTTGGCTCATATTCAGCTTGCAATCTACAACAATTCTTTCTCGTTTGTAGTATTGCTGAGCCAAGTATCCCCCATCTTGTAACTGTGCCTTTGGTTTCTATTTCCTAAATGTAGAACTTGGCATTTATCCCTATTAAATTTCATGCTGTTGTTTTCAGCCCAGCACACCAGCCTATCAAGATCACTTTGAAGTTTGTTTCTGTCTTCCAGGGTATTAGCTATCCCACCCAATTTTGTGTCATCTGCAAATTTGATTAGCGTTCCCTGCACCTCCTTGTCCAAATCATTAATAAAAATGTTGAAGAGCACTGGGCCCAGGACTGAGCCCTGCGGTTCCAAGATTCCAAGAACTTGAGTGAATTTCAAGAGAACATAATATAAGTTGCAGTTTCACACTGCCAAATCTTACCCATGTCAAGACAGTTTTCTGTCATGCCTCTTCACAAACATGTGCAACCTCCAGTATCAGAGGCAATAAGCCTATATACACCAGTTGCTGGGGAACATGGGTGAGAGGGTGCTATTGCACCTGTGTTCTGCTTGTGGGTTCAACTGCTGGTTGGCCACTGTGTGAACAGAGTGCTGGACTAGATGGACGATTGGTCTGATCCAGCATAGCACTTCATATGTTCTTATGTAATATAATAAAGCCATTCTTTCTGGAGTTACCTCCAGATTAGACTACTGTAATATGTTCTATATAGGCAGTCCTTGAAGACTGTTCAAAAGCTATAATTGCTTCGAAATGCAGCTGCCATACTTCTAACTGGAGCTGGTTGATCAGATCACTTTACACCAACCTTGTACTTTCTTCAGTGTCTGCCAATTTGTTTACAGGCTCAATTCAAGGTGTTCGATTTTGACCTTTAAAGCTCTAAACAAATTTCAGGCATTGTCATCTTCTATATGAGCCTGCAATAGCTTCCAAAGGGAGTCTCACCTGGCTCCATCACTGCTTACTCTTAGGATGAACAGCAACGACAGTTTTATTGCAGTAATCTTTTGTAGTGTTTTATTCTTCATATGTTTTTGTTATTGCTGCCTTTTAATTTTTTTAGATTAATATTATTTTTGTCCTTTGAAGATTTTGATTATGTATTTTTATTCCTACTATAAGCCGCCTTGAACCTCTAAAAAGGCAAGCAATACAAATTTCTATAATTTATCAATACAAATGGTGAAGGGATGAATAAATGTGTAAGTTGGTTTAGCATTTCAGACCAGACAAGAACATCTAAGTAACTGAACTACAGAAGGCAAAGTTCAACTAAATCAGCATGTTAAAAAGTGACTTTTTATCTTAAGAGTCTGGCTAACCCTTATGATATGGTGCTCATTCAGAAGTGATATGCTACCAACTAAGAAGATGCTTGCGGCCTCATAACAGAATTTATTTTTCACCTTAAGTGGTTAGCAGTATGTTTTATGAAAAACAGAGCCAGATCCTACCTATATTTACTCAAAAGCAATCCCCACTGATTCATTTACATGGAATTTACAGCATCATAGAATCACAGAATAGTTGTATTGGAAAGGGCCTATAAGGCCATCAAGTCTAACCCCCTGCTCAATGCAGGAATCCATACCATGTAGGTATACATACAATTATAAATATGTCAGTCTTCTGGTCCTTTGTTGCATGGAAGTAGAATGCACTTACAACCAGAATTGCAAAGAATCCTTTAAGGAAAAGGAACGTGTACTTCATTACATTTGGGGACTCATAAAACTGGGTTTTTTTCCAGATTGTCTTTACATTTTCAGTTAAGGCTTTGCAAGTATTTTGTTTGTTTGTTTTGTTTTAGTTTCTTTGCATTGGGCTAAACTATTTTCCAGATAGTTATCATTTTCAAATATGAGATTTGAAAAGTTAAAGTTCTCTTCACTTCAGTGCTGCATGATTGAGATCAAATCACTTTTTTTTAACAATTCTCTTTGTTCATTGGAATGTGTGTTTTAAAACACTCAATGCCAGGTTTCTGAGGACCCTTGGCCAGGACACCTCCCCACTCCCTCCATAAATCTTCTCACCGTCACCACCTGCTATTGATCCTCCTCATCCTCTTTATCATTGTTACCACTTGCTTGCTTCACAGACAGAAAGCCAGTCAGCAGTGTACTGCTTTTCCTTCTCACCACCATCATTGTCTGCACCAGAGCGAGAGGCAGGTGAACAAGCAGGCCGCAATGGTGAAGAGGAGGAACAAGTCCCGGGGGGGGGGGACTCTTGTTAGAGGGCCCCTGCTGGGGTATGACCCCTCAGGAGGAGCCCTGCCATGGCTACCCTTGATCTCAGCCCTCAGCAATAGAGTATAATCTCTAGGAGGAGACAGTTACAAGTCACGTGTTTGCTTGTTTTTCCTTTTCCTGGGATTCTGTTTTTTCTACACATCCACGTTTTCCTTTCGTACAAAGTACATCTAAACTCTCAACAACAACAAAAGTAACTACACTTAATTTAAAACAAAATTATGTCAGAATGAAAGTCTTATGGACGGCTATAAAGATGGGATAAGGGCACAACTAGATGTGAGCAGGACATTCATGATTAAGGTCGGATGCCTTTAAAAAGAATAACCAGCACAGCTGCAAAGGAAGAAATCTGATCAGGACCCAACACAGTGGGCATAACCCTTTTCCCTCCCCTGAAGCACATTATTTGCTTTGCAGAGGGAAATGTCTACGTATCATATAGGCACCTTTAAGATTTACCCATTTTAAAAACAAAAAATTACATCCCTGTGAGAAAAAAATGGTGCAGTGGGAAACCTCCCCAAATGATCAGATCCTGCTGCCATGCCACTACTATTAATTGTAAAAAAAGAAAAAAAAGAAATGTAGAGATTCTATTCACAGATCTCCCAAGTAATATCTAATTTAGCCTTAACTCTGGCTAGAACTAGAGGTACCTCGGCAAATTCATGGCCATGGCCCCAGCCTATATTTGTTGAAGTAACTGGATTGTGAGGAAGAGCAGCAGTTACATAGAAGACATTCAGCCCCGGTACCAGATTCCCTTCCCTCAAATCCTCACCACTACAGTTCATTCCCCTTCTAGTTTTACAGCCCAGTTGGATGGGAGAAATGTAATTAAAAACAACCATAAGGGCATTTGTGCTGTATTTCTACCTTGTAAATTGTTGTGAACCACTGAGACAGCTTCAGCTATTGGGCGGCATAGAAATGAAATGAAATAAATAATCCCATTTTCTCCCTACTCTCTCCACATCCCATTCCTAAAATTAACGTTAAGAAGTAACCACAGGTTTGGGAATCCTGTATTTCCCTCGTAGTATCTCATTCGGTCCTTCAGCTGGCAACCACAACTCTCCAGTACATTAAATAGTTGATTAAGACAAACCATTAGTATCAACTGAAATGCTGTGGTATAAGATTGGGCTCTTCATGGAAACATCCTTTTCTGACATAGTTCCATCTGCCAATGTAGGAAGGCTGTACATTTCTGTCATGGCTACTGATACTTTATTTCTGGCTTAATTTTTCTAAAACTCAAATCTTTTTAAAACCAAATATTTTCAAATATGAAAAGTACGAAATAAATATGGAAGCAGAGAAAACAGTCACAATAATCTTTTAAAATGTAAATCCACAGAAATGAGAAACAACCTTCCAATGTTTAAGACATAAACCCACTCAAGATTCATTCTGCCAGCAGTTGCTTTCCTCACCCAAACAAAAGTTCTTCAGCTTATGGCCATGATCTACCCAATTTTCCCATATCCTTTCTACATTGCACTGTGACATGATGCACAACGGGTGTGTAGAGCTTTCTGCCAGGTACAAGCAGGTTCATGCAAATTAGTGTGGATCATCAAGCTCCAAATGCATTGTGCTGTGAAATTACATGAAAATCATTGCACCAAGGTTTTCATGGTAACACAATATTTATTTCCAAATTCACGTATTACAAGGGTTGCTTTACAGGTGATACACAAGGAGTGTTCTGACTAATTCTCAGAGTACATGTAATGGCAGCCGATCCGTTTAATCCCAGGCCTGCCCCCATCTCAATATAAAGCATGGGGGAGGGGTAATTTCAAAAGTAAAAGGAAGGCACAGGTAAGAGAAGCTAAACTCTCCCACATCTTACATCCCTGAAATATATTACAAGAACTCTTTTCCCCCTAATCAAGCTCCAATATGAAAAGTGATCCCAACAGAGGGGAAAGCATTGGAGCCAGAGTAAGGGGAGGGTTCTACTCCCTCATCTATGGACCCCTATTTTAATCAGACTTCCACTTACTTTAAGCAATGTAAATTTAAATATATACGTCTACTGCTATCACATGTGTAAACGTGGATGGCATTCAGACAACACATTAACCAACTGATTGATTAAATAAATCACTATGATTTATTTAACCCATGATGGTTTAGTATGACATTTGTGAGCGATTTCCCCACCCACAATGGGTTATTTTCCCAAAATAAGCCACCCTGGGAACCCACAGTTTGCAGTAAGGGTATTTCACCTATGATGGGTTAGCGAGTCATCTGTCACGCCGGCGTGGGTTACAACAGTTGCTTACTGAACTGCTTGGCAAGACTGATTAAAAAAGCTGCCACCACTCGGCTCCCCTCCAGCAATCTCTGATGAAACTTGTTTTCCTGCCATATTCATCTTTGTCTCTGACTCCAAATAAGTTCCTCCTCGCTCCACGTAGTTCCCAAATGGTTTCACATGTGGATCAATTCTCACTTTTCCTTGAAAATGCAAAGTTCCGCATTTATGCAATAGTGCACGTGATGGCTCCCCATAAGAGGAAGCTATATATTAAATTTCATTCCATTTCTGAAAACTTTCAAGAAGTTAGAGCTCCCCCCCCCCCCATTTTTGTTGCACCCGGGCAGAGAAATGGCTTGAAAACTTGCCAAGAAAGCTGGGATACCTGCCCAGCCATGTCAGAGGACTACAGGGGGCGAAGTGGAGAGAGAAAATAAACTATGCTGTGTAGTTTGTCTGATTGTCTGTCAGGGCATAGTAGGCTATTTGCAAAATAAGTGACTGTTCATAGCTTATAAGTCACCATGGGTTAAAATGACATGTGAACAGGCCCATGCAGTTCATTTCTGTGCATGTGCACTCAGAAGTAAGTCCACTAAGTTCAATGGGATTTACCTGGCAGTAAATACACTTAGGATTGTAACTTTAAGGTTGTCTCCAAAGAAGCACTCATTAGATTCCCTTTCAGGTTTTTTTCTCCTCCTCAGTGTCCCAGTACTAATGTTTGTGCATTTTCCATAACTATGTGCTTCCTTTTCTCAGCACTGGAAATTATGATGTTACACACATGCACTAAATGCAACCAACTGTACTCCAAAAGGTGGAGTGCCAAAAAACAACAACACCCGGGAACCTTGAAATGGGGTCATGAAATAACCATGCTTAACGTCTGCTAAAAGCAATTAGCAAAAGCAACCAGCTAATGTCTATGCTTAACAGGTGCTGGCACAAATTCATCAAAAGTTTTAATGGTGGTTAAAAATGGCCAGAAAGTATGGCATTGAAGAAGTTCTCTCCTGGCCTTTTATATCCCTTTGACGAGATTGTTTTTGCACACAATGCAAGGAAATCCCCAAACTCCAGACGTAGAACACTATATAGTGACAAATCATGGAATGGAATGTGGACTATATCACCTCTCTGACATTAGCAACAGCAGATCACACCCAAAATAAACAGATGAAAAGATGGATGCAGTTTGAGAATATAATGTGCATGACTAGGTTTGGGGTGTTTTTTAAAGGGAAATTTAACCAAAGAAAAGACAGCACAATATGGTTACACATAAATTATGTTCCACAGTTACTACCACTGGAAAGAACTTGGTGATCCAGCTCAAAGGACAGTAAAAGCCAGTTGAAAATGAAATGGAAATAATAGCTGAAAGATGTTGGTGTGGCACGCACCTTCTGTATCATCGCGCAATTGCTCCACCAAATCTGTCAAATCCTCCCAAGAGTCTTTGCAAACAGCAAAAAAGGAAAAGAAAGAAAAAAATGTCATGCAAGCCATGATCCAAAGAAAAGACTGAAAAATCAAGATAAGAAAAGAAAAGGGACAACAGAAAGGGAGCTTGTTATACAAGATACATATTGAAGTGATTAGAGATTTAAAAGGCAAGTCGTTTTAGTCTGCATACAGAACACAGCAAAATGTATTAAAGAGAAGAGAAAGAATAACTTTTCTTTAGCTTTTTTGTAAGTCAGAAAAGCATATTACATTTGAATTCAAATGAGAAAACTAAAGTGCTTAAACCTGAGTTGTAACCTGCCTCAACCGGGGCAGGGGGGAATATTCCATGAGTGCATATGCTGTTCTTCAGGGTCGTTTTGCAGAATTTGATCCCTCAAAATAAAAGGAAGAAATATGTTCCAGTGTTTTGGATCAAGGCACTAGGGCAAAACAAACCTAAATAGATTGCTTGTGCTTGAATTATAGCCAAGTTTATTGGTAACACCATGTTCAATACACTACTAACACACTGACACTCCGCATCTGTTTCATGAAAAGACTGATCGCTGCTGTATAGCACGTTCTACTGTTTGATAGAGTTCTTAGGTAAAATGGGTGGAGGGGGGAGAGAAAAGACCTAAGGGAACAGAAGCTACAACTTGCCTCGGCATGCAGAATAAGTCACTATCTTGACAAACAGGAACTAATTATAAATTCAGACTTTATTCTGGATTCATACTTACATTTTCTTTCTCTCCGTTAAGACCTAATTCAGACTGAGAAAGTAGGGAAAGCAGCAACTTGAGTGAAAGCATTCCTTCCTATTACAGGCAGAGCTGTAAAACACTGGAGCAAGCAAAGAACACACCCATCCTGGCTTCCTTCCCACTGGAAAACTATAATCTCATCCTCACTCATGTATGAACTTGCAAGTAGCAGAGAACATCCATATAAAAACACACTTTTTAAAGTGATTCGAATCGTTCAACACATACAAGAATTCCATATATCAGAACTGATTTCCAACCACCTATTTTCACATTTTATAAACCTACTAACCCAGTGGTGCTGTTCTACTGTAAAGAGGGCAGTAATTTTGGAGATCCAATAGCAAGGTTTCCTACAAACAAAAGGGAATATTTGGCAAAACTAGAACTCAGAAGAAGCCTGCATTTATTTATCCTTTGTTTTAGCAATGGAGAGGCTTGTGTCATAACAGCATCTGGTACAAAATACTAAGTATTAAAACAGCACTTCAGCTCTGTTTTTTCCATAACACCTGAATCAGGTGTCGTCATGCAGGTTCTGGACCAATGCTTGGATGCTGTGGTAGGATAGATGGGGGCCAATAAAGAGAGTTTTAATCCTGGTAAGACGAAAGCACTGTATAGGTGAGTCATGCATCTGGGAAATACATCAATTGCCTGTTTTGGATGTGCTTTTACACTCCCCTTGAAGGAATAGGTGCATAGAATAGGTGCATCTTGGCCCGCCGCTCTGACCATGTCACTCCACTTTTGAAATCTCTTCATTGGCTTCCAATTCACTCCAGAATCCAATACAAACTTCTCCTGTTGACCTTCAAAGCTTTTCACGGCCTAGCTCCTGCCTATCTCTCCTCTCTCATCTCACACTATTGCCCTGCTCGTGCTCTCCGCTCCTCTGATGCCATGCTTCTCGCCTGCCCAAGGACCTCTACTTCCCTTACTCGGCTTCGTCCTTTTTCTTCTGCTGCCCCTTACGCCTGGAACGCTCTTCCAGAACACTTGAGAACTACAAACTCAATCACAGCTTTCAAAACTCAGCTAAAAACCTTTCTGTTCCCTATAGCTTTTAAATATTGAGTTTGTTCTGACTCTATACTGTTTAGCTTCACCCTACCCAGTGCCTGTTTACACTTCCCTGTGCCTGTTTGCATTCTCTTTCCCTCCTTATTGTTTACTACAACTTTATTAGATTGTAAGCCTATGCGGCAGGGTCTTGCTATTTACTGTGTAATCTGTACAGCACCATGTACATTGATGGTGCTATATAAATAAATAATAATAATAAATAATAATAATAGATGAGTGCTCCTGTTTGCAACTTTGACATTTGAGGCTCAGGTGGCCTCAGTGGATAGGAGTGCCTTTTTCCAGCTTCGATTGGTATGCCAGCTACAGCCATTCCTGGACCGTGATAGTTTAGCCACAGCAATACAGGCACTTGTAATCTCAAGACGTACTCGAAGCTACAGCTGGAGCAAAATACAGCAGCAAAGGCTGCAAACTGATGGCTCCTGTCAATAGCAAGCTACACTTTGCTAAAAGAAATTGCACTGGCTGCCAATAGCTACTGGGCCAAGTTCAAGGTGTTGTTGCTAACGTACAAAAGCCCTAAACAATTTGGGATCTCTGCAATCATGAGAGCAAGCACTTGTGAGGGTGCCACATTGCTTTTGTAGTAAAGCATTTGGTCTTGCCCGGGGGGGGGGGGGGCGCACCTTCTGGAACGTTTTACCAATGGACATTAGACAGGCCCACATAGTTTTGAGGAGCCCACATAGTTTTAAGGAGTTTCAGACAACTCCTTAAAACTCATCTCTTCACAAAGGCTTTCCCTGAAGTGTGATCCAGCCAGCTATGGTTTGTAGCACAGAAGAGAGTGTATGATTTTGCTGCTGATTAATTTGTATTATGTTTTTATTATTATACTTATTGGTTTTTATGCCAATATATTTTACGTTCACTGCTTTGATACCTTTACGGAAATCGGTATATAAATTTGAATAATAAATAAATACCTCCATGCTACAATTTGCAAGGGGTGTGTATTTGAGGCCGGAAATGATTTTATACTGCGCAAAATAAAACCTGGACAAGGTAACTCAAAATCTGCAGTGAAAGCTGACTTATACAACTTGTAACCATTCTGCATTTTTGGTTAATTTGAATATCTTACTATTCTTCTAGCCACAGGGACAAGGAACTATGTAGGACTTTGCCCTCTGACCAATGGGCAGACTCATTCAGTGATTTCTCTGGCTTCTGGAACTTACCAGATACTGCCCACACACTTTCAAGCATATTGCACTGCCATAAAAAGCTAATGCTTTTTAAAATGAAAGACAGGATTCCAACAAAGGTGAAATCTGCAGCCAATACCATATTCTATAAAACGGTGGTGCACACACAATCCAAGGTTTGTTTAAAGTCATCCAGGGAACTCCAGACTGAGTTGAGACCTGTACAAAGGTTTTCTAGCTAAGAGCTTGTTCTTTTGACCAATATTTCACAAAATCTCATCCAACTCATGCTGCTAGTGTTCCAGGATTAGGCAAAGTGCTGCCACCAGAGCCCTATCCCTTTGCCCTCCCACAAGAAGCTGCTTGCAGGATTGTATTCCTGTTGGCCAAAAGTCTACCTCTCCAGACACATACTATGTTTGTTATGTGTGTTTTTAAATACACAATAGTGATTGTATTCCAGACTGATCATGAATATTTTAAGATGTACTACAGTTCTATATATGCTAAAGGAGAACTTTTCCCATCAACAGATAATTCTGCAGCTTTCAATACAAAAAAGGCAAACTATATCAGTCTGCATTTACCATGCTTTTTATTGTTGTGTGAGTATACAACAATTAGGTGGAGCAAGACAGATTGTCCTCCAATGTTGTTACACCACCTTCAAACAAGTTTAAAGTTGCAACCCTAAATACACTTAAATGGTTGTATACACTAAAGCAACCCCAGATCTACCAAAACTGGAATATTGCAACCCAATAATATATATTGTGCCTATTTTGCCTGCTACTTAAAACAAGATACATTACAGTAGCTTCCATGACACACTTAAATATTTGTCTAGAATATTATAAAGAAATTTGATGTTAAAATGGTTTGATTACATAATTGCTAAAGGTAGTTCTGCCTAGAGCAGATTATAAATTAAGCATTGAGTGAATCAATAAACCATGTTCAGATGATGACAAAACAAGAATGTGTGTCACGATTGCTTGTTGAAGAAATCTAATCAGATGGTGACTACTTATGAGTGACCGTTAATGCAAACCTCATTTATCAATGTGTATGAAGTACCTTACAGGACATTTGAAAGACATCAGAATTGCAGATCATTAACCAGTCTGACAGCAGTTCTGAGCTCTGAACAAAAATTACAGGGTAATTTTCTCACTACAAAGAGTAAATTGTCTCCCATTTCACTCTGTGGTGTAATTCATAATAATCTGAACTTAATTTAAATAGAATGCCATTCTAAATAGGAACCTGCCAGAGATTTTCACCATCGGAATCTTCTAATACTCTATGGTTACCTAGTATTGCCAAAACCATAAATCAATTCTGCAAAATAAGCATAATTAGACAAGAATTGTCAGTTCTATTTTTAAAAGAATGCCATTTGGCTTCTGTGTTTTTCAGATATGTTGTCAGCATTTATAATTCTGTCAACTGAGGATACAAGACCTCAGATGTTTTTTTTAAAAAAGCATACATTTGAAAATTCTAATAAGAAAAACAAAAACAACAATATTGTGTTAACTTTTATTTATTTTATTTAAAACTACTGAAAGCTGCCTAAATTCTAAAACGTTAAACAGATAGCGAAAGTGCATTTTTGCTCCCCATTCCCACCATATCCCACAAAAGCCATTTCTTAAAGTCATGGGACCTCCGGAGGTAATAATTCTGTATGTGTACAGAAGAGCCTTCAAGAACTTGGAAGATGCCCATAAAGCAAAATCACATAAAACCATTGTGGCTATGGTAAATATCAGATTCAACTGCATTTTTCATTTAATAGTATAATGAATGAAGTAGTAGCAGCTTTCAGAAAACACAAAACTGAATATTTAAATCAAATCTTGTTAACTTCCCAAAGCCTTACACTTTGGGGCATATAAGGCTTGTAGCACAGGATCGTATCTGACAAGACTTGCTCACATCATAGTAGGCACATGAAATCCGGCACAAACTGACAATTTTTAAAGTTGATCAAAATAATATATAGGTCAACTCAAATATGGATGTGTTTGGCAATAGATTGAAAAATGGCTGCTCAGATGATTGGTGCATTTCTAATAATGCGTTACAGAAATTGACAAAAGTTGTTTTTATACTGTTTTTATGTGTGTGTGTGTGTGTTTTTAAATTGTATACTTTTAATGTTTACTATTTTTAAATGTTGTAAACCGCCCAGAGAGCTTCGGCTGTGGGGCGGTATATAAATGTAGTTAAATAAATAATAAATAAATAAATAAAAATAAAAGTTGAAATAAAAATACAGTGAGCAATTTTAATGTAATGTAGCAAGCAATCCTTAAGTAATAGCAAATTTAACAGCTGAAATAAAATGTAAAATACCATAAATTTCAGCTGCAATATTGGCATGTACATGAACATATCACATTGCAATATTTTGTTTTGACAGAAACATTTTCCAGAACAGGATTACATGCTCAGTGAATCAGTTCATGCCAAGAATCCTGAATCTGTGGGAGAATAATCCATTGTAGTTTCCAGCCTGTTACTTTTGATTCCATATTGACTGAAGTAGAAGTATCTGCTTCTTCATCTGTGGAAACATCCTGACAGAAGGCACAATTGATATGTTGTTACAAAGGCACCTACTGTCAGGAGAATGCTCTAAAATATACTTTCAGGCCTGAAAATGTCGAATGAAGAGCAATTTGATAATTAAACAAATTTATTCTAGATCAGCACTGCAAGAGAGCTGAACAGTTCAGCCTATGATGGGGATGAAAACTGGACTCTTCTACTCTTAAACTAATCCACAGCAGTCAGCACACAACAATGGGTATAAAGAGGAGGGCCTGTCCATAACTCAGCTGATTAAATGTAAGGGGGCAGGGTTACAGAAAGAGGGTGCTCCTGTCTGTGAGGACCTTGCAGGCTGGACTGGGGAGACTCACAAGGCATATTAGGCCCATTGGCCCAAGGTTTTTCATGGCTGTCATACAACTGTTGCATCCTGGCTCTATATATGTAACCAAAAAACCCACAGCTCAGCAGACCCCTAACGTGTTTGAGCAGTACCTGCACTGAGCACAGAACCATAAATAACTATAGCAAAGTCAAATAGCTCACAACTTATCATCATTGTACCGACATATATCCAAGTTTAAATGAAATTATTGGTATTTATACTGGCATAAAGAAATCATCTGGCCAAGTAACTGTTGTGCCTTTCACATTAAATATAACAGAAAAATCTAACCTAGGTTAGATTACATAGGAAAGAGTTTGTTTAAGTACTGGGAGTTTAGCTGAGCAACCAGAAAGACCTCCCTAGAACAGCCCTGCTGAATCAGACTAAAAGCCAATCTAGTCCAGCATCCTCTTTTTCAAAGCGACCAACCAGGAAAGCCCACAAGCCAGGCTTGAAGACAAACAGCCTTCCACCATTGTTTCCTGGAAAAGCTGCTTTCTTGCCTTTAAACCAGTTTCATACACAATCCATTATGAGAGTTCCAATGCAGTGCAGAATCTGTTGAACAGAAGGTCTCTCTGCATTAAATATGGGCATTACTCTCTACTTGAAGAATGAGTGGAGAGGAGCCACAGTGGCTCCAGTTTTCTCTCTAGCCAGTCACATCCTTCCAAAGCCCTAATTTTCTTATAGGTCTGCAACAGAATTTGGTAATACTTCTAAAGTAACTGCTACCAAGCAAGGTAGTTGCACATGCACCAAAATCTCAAAACTCTCAATAGTTATGCTAAAGCCACACACAAATGATCAAAACGCAATGTTCTGAGGGGCATATTTCATTAGTCAGTACCAAAACCTCTTCCAAGTCCCAAATATGGCACATTAATCCTTGTAGTATTGTTTTTGGTTTTAGCTCCTGTATTATTAGCTATTGTGCTAGAAATTGTATTTTTATGCTGGTTTTTAGGATTAAAAAAAATTTTTTTTGCATGTTTTTATTTATTGTGTTTTGATATTACAATTTGTACATCTCCTAGAGAATCTGTCTGAGAAATCGACTAATTAATCTAATAAATCTAAACCAGTGGTTCCCAAACTTTTTCAGGTAACCGCCCCCTTGGTTCCACAAACTCATGCCCAGTGCCTCCTGGGAGTCCAATGGCGTCAGGGAGGGAGGGGTTAACAGCGGCAGCAAGCCCCATGCCAAGGAGCACCCGGCGAGGCCAAAATGCTGCTGCAAGAGAACACATGTGCTTAAAAAGTAGGTCAATCACAGCAGTATCCTAACTTATTTTTTTTTAAAAAAAATCTCCATTTTTTGCAAACCTCTGCTAGGAGGTGGCACTCTGAGGAGGGCCTTAGATGATGAGTGCAGTATATACGGGTAGGGTCATGCCGGGAGAGGCGCTCCATCAGCCTGAGTTGTCCGGAGCCGTGCTGCCAACAAGACCCTCCTCAATCCACACATGTATTAATACCGTTTAAGAAGAGTCCTTTTAACGGTGAATTGAAATGTTTCAAAAGCACCAAAACGCTAATAAAGAGACATATCCTGCTTGGTGTGCCCCGCCACGCCGGCTACAAACAAAGGCGTTCACTCTCTTTTTCCTTCCCCCCTCAGCAAGCCTGGAGTGGGTGCTTCCCATTTAAAGTGGCTGCACTCCTCTGGATCCTGCTGGTCTGGGTGCCCGGGATAAGCAGCGGTGGCCAGGCGAAGGAGCTGAGCTGAGAATGAAAAAGGGGCTGTACTGCACGCGGCCCCTTTAAATGGGAAGCACCCACCGCAGGCTTGACGAGGGAGGGAAGAGAGAATGAACGCCTCTGTTTTGCAGCTGGCGGGGCGGGGCACACCAAGCAGGGTATGTCTCTTCATTAGCATTTTGGTGCTTTTGAAACATTTCAATTCGTTAAAAGGACTCTTCTTAAACAGTATTAATACATGTGTGGATTCTTCTCCTATATGGCTTGGGACCAAACTACCTTCTCCCATAAAAATGTACCTGGGTTTTAAGACCTTCTGGAGAGGCGCTTCTTGGAAAAGACCACCTCGAGCGCCCCCCTGCCGCCCCTTTGCCTCTTAGCGCCCCCCCTGCCGCCCCCTTGCCTCTTAACACCCCCCCATGCAATCCCACTGCCCCCAAGGGGGAAGTACCGCCCACTTTGGGAACCACTGATCTAGACTACCAAAGCTGTTAATTGCTGGATATATGAATACACAAAGCAATGATTGTTTTTGTAACTACTGAGGTGTATGGGAGGGAATGTTAATGAACAAAGGTGCTCACATAATAGCAGAAAGAGCACAGAACCAAACAACCAATATTAAAACCCCACCAATGTCCTTCTTCATTAATGCAACAACATTCTGATTACCACCAGTGGTAACCTTGAAAGAGATAACTAATGAAACATGCCACCAGTTGTATCAGCTCATGAATATAAGCCCTAAATAATAGTTTATCAGATATAAGGAGTAGGTGCAGAAATAAGAGGAGAAAACTGAGAACCAGTACTCTTTCCAAGAGTGAAATAAACTTTTGGAAAATCTTGGATAGTAAAATCCCAATTTTCACGCTGAGATGTTATGACCGATATATGTATGAGTTACCTACCACTGTATGACTGTAAGCGATGTCAAAAGGTGGTAGGAAAGTCCCCAGAAGCAAAAAGAATGCATCTGTAAGGCTTCTTGTGGAAAGCATAGCAAAACAGTAAGTAGACACTTCCATATTTACACGATACAGTGATGCTAAAGTTGCTATTTCTAGATAATTTCTCAAAATTCAAGCACTTTGTTTTCAGCTCATTTATATGTACTGCAAACCTTAGGAGTCTGCTAACACACCCTGCTAATCACAAATTTGGAGCAATTCAGTGCTTACTCTATTAACTGTTTGCAGCTAAATCCACTCACATGAAGTACTGACCATGGTGCTGTTTATATACTAAGATGTGATTGCAAGAGATACTTCTCTTTATTATGAACTACTTCAAACTTGAATTCATACCTTGTTCATAGCCCTCATAAAACAAATTAAAGAATTATGTGGACTCTTTAGGAAAAACAGGAACATCAGAACTGAGATTTGAACTTAAATAGTTAATATGTTTTAAGTCTTTCCTCTCACACTCATTTTCATTTCGCAGCCCTTAAAAAAAGGAATAAGTTTATGATAAATAAACAGACCACTGAAAGCTGAAAAGCTTAAATGATAAACAATATTTTCCCCCAGTTGAAACAATGCTTAAGAACCTTAACTTCATTTGCTCATATTTATCCTAAGAACATAAGAAGAAGAGCCCTGAAGATGGATCAAACCAAGGGTTTGGCATCGAGGCAAGCACTCTGTTCACACAGTGGCCGACCACTGAAGGACGAGACACAAGTATCCTGTTACTTTTGTCTATCCCTTCATCTCCCTCTGTTCTCTCTCCCACTCTCAAAACTTCAAATGTCATCTCCTAGTGGCAAGTACCTCTTGCATGTTTGTGTGTGTGTGTCTGCTAATGCAAGCACACACTTATGTAAACTGTGATGTATATTGATGGTGCCATATAAATAATACTAGAAAGTATTTAAGATCTCTTTTAATTCTTTAGAAGACTGAAACACCACCATATGTTGCAACCCCAAAGTTGCTGCAACCCCAAAATTAGGATGGATTCCTGCATTGAGCAGGGAGTTGGACTCGATGGCCTTGTAGGTCCCTTCCAACTCTGCTATTCTATGATTCTATCTTGAAACCTGTTACTTATTGCCACTGATTTGAACATTGTGAGCCAGAACAAACTGATGAGTTGCAAAAGCCTTTTGAGCTATTTTCCCAAACTGCCAGAAGTGGATTATGAAGATAATGCAGAACAACGTAGCTGTGTTTCATTTCCGGGTTGGAGGTGGGAACTAACATGTGAACAAAGAAAAAAAAATTGCATTGGCAAGTCTCCCTGGAAAAATGCTTGTGAGCCCGCCTCAGGTAGTTTTGTGTGTCGCAATAGGAAAAACAAGTTTCACCTTGAAATGAACTCAATGTAGTAAAAGATTGTTGACAGTGACGGTGCCAAACGGCAGTGGATTGCCATTACAGTCATAATTAAACTGGAGCATGATACTACAAAACAGTGAATGTTAACTTCACTTCACAGCATCCATTCCAGTAGCAATCCAATCTGCATCCCATAGGATTTGAAGTGATAGCTAGATGACAGCTTCATGAAATGCTTCATTGTTTTGAAATGAAGAGAAGCTTTCAAAGCAGGGAAGCTGACGGAACCTTTATAACACTCAGTTTTCACTGTCTCCACTATAATTTCCCTAAAAGCTTGCATTTCTCCCCATGCCAAACTAGATCGCCATAGGATATTATTTCAACTCAAAAAAAGTATGTTTTCTACTTATGCCATCCAGACTTCAGAGCATTTTAAACAACAGTAATTTTCATGCAAATAAGTTTTGCAATTTTTGAAAGAGTCGCCTTCTACAATATCTTACCACAGAAGTACTTGGGAGTTCACGAATGGCTTAAATATCATAGTCTATATTTAGCATCTGCCCTATTTATAAGGCAAATGCTTCTTAAAAATGATTTTTAAAGAGGGAAACACGGGTTGAAATCTTATTTTAAGACACCAAGATTAATTTCCTTTCACGTGCTGAACTCAATACACAACTACATCTCATTTTGATATATTTTTGTTGCTGAATGGGAGGGGGGGTGTCTAAGGAAAACAAAGAACTCCAAATAAGCACAGATGCTGCTATTAATGCTTTAGGATTCAGATGATCCTTCTTCAAAACACAAGTCCAGCAGCTATTTTACAAATCCAAATGAGATTTGGTTAAATCACACTGAATTAATTAAACGGTATAACCTTTTCATATGCCTGCATAAAGCTCTGGAATGGTGAAGAGCAACACCCTCCTTCCCTACCTCTTTAAGCTGGAACAACAAGGCTTTCAAGGCCTCCCTAGGTAGAAAACGCAACTGTACCTTCATGGGTAGGCTCAGGGTCGGGTGTAAGAGAGATGTCATCCAGCTCTCGCAAACAAAGCCATTCTCCATCCATGGACACCCGGAATTTGCAAAGATAGATGGTCTCCATGGCAGCCTGTGTGATCTTCTCTGTGGTAGGGGTTGGCATATCGCCTTGAGGCGTCAGAGCAGACATGATGACTCAGCTGATACAACAATAAAATAAAATAAAATAAAAACTAAAAAGGAAAGGCTTTCTGATGAAAATAAAATAAAATACCTTGCTGGACCAGAAAAGATTTGCTCAAGATCACACAAAATGCACTAATTTTTAAGAAAAACAAGGCACAGGGCACAAGGGGGCAGGGGAAGATACCCCTTCTTCTCTGTAGTCTCTTCCTCTGTTTTCTTCCGCAATACACTCTCTTTTCTTCAATTTGACTAGAAGCAGTTAGTCCGAAATGAACACAGCAAATGTGGCCTCTGCATCAGATAAAAACAGTCCTTTGCTGTTTCCTAAAGAGGCTTTATTTAAAAAAAAAAATCAACCACTGATGGTAAAATATACAGAGGCAAAGGTATCCAGAATTGCTGAAATCTACCAGCTTCTCTCTCTCACTTCCCTTCAGATAAGCCAAGATACAGAGTGATAATAGGATTGGTTGTGCGCAGTAAGCAGGGTGTTGACCAAAATGGCTGACTAATGAACTGAACTGAAAATTCAGGCTCATGTGACCGGCTTGCTCTGAGCGTAGGGCAGGCAATTCCCAGGATGCTTTATAGATGCTGCTGCTGATGCAGGAAGAGCAATTAAGCCGATCTTGCTCTCAGCATCCACTGCCTCTTTTCAGACTGTGCTAGTCAATCTGCGATCACAGGCATAACACAATGCATGCTTTTCTCTTCAGTCCTTCTCGTGGCACAAAGGGATATAAAAAATGCTTGTGAACAGTCTCAAGTTAGAGCGAGATATATATGAGCATCGGCTTTCAACACAAAATAAGCACAACCTGCACTATTTAGGGAAGATATAACCTTAGATATTCCCCCGGTAAGTGCATCAGTTTCAGATATTAATGCTAATGCCAGAAGAACAAACAGGAAATAAGTATTTGCGCTATTAAGTGCTCACTGCTTTGCATAAATAGAGCTTATTATTTGTAATACAAATATAAGGCACAAATCCTTCTCATAGCATGATTTTTTTTTTAAAAAAAAAAATTACAACAGATTTATGGATATGGTAAATACTCAGAAAAAATCCCAAGGTCACTGCCCAACAGAATCTCTACAGAAGCCCGTAGTCACCCTCTGGCAAAATCATCACTCTAGCCTATAACCCAATATGAACAGGCCCCTAATTTATTTATTAACCACACAATTTCTCACCAGTGATAAGTAAAGAGATACTTTTTTTCAGTTCTTGGAGAAATGACCCATCTCTTTTTATTTATGAATACCATGGGATGCCTAGACTGGAGTGATCTTTAAAATCTAGTGCTTTTTACCAGCTTCAGCTAGATTACCAGCTATGGCCTCTCCTGGACAGGGAGGATAGCTTGGCCACAGTGGTACAGGCATTGGTAACCTCAAGATTGGATTACTGCAACGTGCTCTATGTGGGGCTGCCCTTGAAGCTGCTCTGGAAGCTGGAGCTAGTGCAGAATGCTGCAGCTCGGCTGTTGTCTGGAGCTGCCCCTTTTCAGCATGTAACTCCTCTGCTGAGGGAACTGCACTGGCTGCCTATTCACTACCGGGCCAGGTTTAAGGTTCTGGTACTTTTGTACAAAGCCCTAAACAACTTGGGACCAGGATACCTGAGACAGTGCCTTCTCCCCTACCAACCTGCCCGGTCACTGAGGTCATCTGAGGGTCTGTTCCTGGTGGTTCCACCTAGATCCATCCTCCAATTGGAGTCCACTAGGGGAAGAGCCTTCAGCACGGTGGCTCCCCTCCTGTGGAATTCCCTCCCTTTGGAGGTCAGGCAGGCTCCAACCTTGTACTCCTTTTGGTGCCTCCTGAAAACAACATTATTCCAGGAAGCCTTTCCTTAATTTCCAGCCATGAGTCACTGTATTTGCTTCTTTTAAAATCTGTTTTAAGTGTTTTATTCTGTTTTTATTTTCATTTTATCTTGTACTCCACTCCAAAATTTTCAATGGAGAGTGGTATATAAATATTGTAAATAAATAAATAATAAACCCAATAATATTATTGGGTGGATATATAATGATTAAAATACACTCTATACTTAGAAGAAGAAATAGTCTGACATCCCTAGATGACAGGAAAGCAGTTTCGAACAACGTTCCACAACGATCAGCCATGGCTCCTATTTAAAATTGTCATTAAGAACTTGTTTGATTATTTAAAGGGCTGGATAAATGTACTGTATACTTATCAGATTAAAAAATGGGAAGAATTGTGAACATTGTAAATCATAAGGAATTTTTTAGAAGCTGACCTGGCAACAAAAAAATGACTTAGATTAAGGACAAATTGTCCAAAAAGTAAAACTCTATATGTATGTAAGATATCTGGAACATATGGCTACATATTAGAGAGGCTTATGCCCATAACACAAGCTTGTATCAGTCAATACAACCTTAGGTTGCATTAACACAATCATTACAGGTAACATATACTCGTCCTTTTGCAAAAGAAATGCCGTCTTCAGCGTCCAGCGCAAAGCAATTTAGACTGAAATTGCTACACTGAGAGCAGTACAAATGCAAACTCTCAACTGGATAGATTAAAAGGTTTATAGTAATACTATCAAGCTGCTGATCAAGTTAAGGATAAAAGGAAGATTGGGAGAAACACAGCAACTCTTATATATTACAGTCTCAATGCTTGCTCAAACAAACTAGTTAAGTAGAAGCTAAATTGCCATAGAACAGCCTTCCCCAACCTATTGCCCTCCAGATGTTTTGGATTACAACTTCCAGCATTCCTGAGCAGCAACCATGCTGGCTTGATCTCATGGGAGTTGATGTCCAAAATATATGAAGGGCACCAGGTTGGGGAATACTGCTATAAATAATGCCAATGAAGATTATTCATAGCAGACAAGGTAAGCAGAATATTCCTTAGAAAGCTGAAAATAGCACAATAATTGAAATCAGGAAAATGATCCCCTACATCACAGGGAAAGCACTCTTGAGAACAGAAGAAGTTCCTAGAAGTTTCAAGTAACTAAATTTAAAGTAATTAAATCAGGCAGAGAGAAAATACTCTCTAATTTCAGGAATCGCGAATGTCAATAGTCACAAGTGTGCATTCAGTAATCCACTGTTCCATCCAGAGTTTGAAGTACTGGAACGGGCAGATATATTGAAAGAAATCAGCATGGATTAAACGATAAGAGTGGGAATAGTTCTGGATATGCATGGCCATGTGAATCAAGTCTTGACATACACAAGACCTAGAGAAAAGCATATGAAATCTTGAGTACTGTATTTATACAAGAAGGAGGAAGAGGAGGAGGAGGAGGTGGTCTTTCATCATTGCTGTGAGTAAAAGACACTTACAGAACCATCCACATGAGCCAGGCTCTCAGCTAGGTAAAACTCACAAACCAGCACAATTTGTGAGAACCAGTGCTTTTGCATGGAGGCATACACTCAGCTACTGCAATTTGCACAATCATTGATGTTCTTTTTGGAGACAAAATAACCATGTATATCAAGGCAACTTGAATACAATCCTAACATGGAGATCTCTTAAGCAATGCCTAGCTGCATAGCAAGTCTAGAAGAGCCTTTGGGCCTGACACATTCCCAAAGTGTTTGCAAGAGAGCTGTCTTATAACAACTGAACCAAATGGATCCTTCATTAATAAAAGGGACAGACTGCCAGCTGTCAGCAAAACATTTTTTAGATTTTTTACATTGCTACAAATTGATAAGGATGCTTGAGAAAGAACATTTTCACCTACGTCATGAATTCCAACATCGTGTATATGTCAGAAACAGAACTTTATACCATAATGCTAAATGTAAACGTCAAGGCAAGTATAGCACTCAACTTTAGACACATAAAAGGAAAACCATCAAAGGGCACAGAAGATTGCATATATACTGTCACGTTCACCACCATAAAGTGGTACAATTTCATATTATTCTAGACTTGACTTGCAGCACACTACTGCCTTATACTTAGTAGTTCTTTTAACTAGAAAATAGGAAGTTAAGGTATATGATGGACTGTGTATAGCCTTCCAGATACAGCATTTCTTTCTATGTGGCCATGCAGCTATGTTTAGAAATAATCACTTCATATAGAGAAAATCAGTCATGCTGTGGAACCAGGGTTCCCACAGTCAAAGCAGCAAGTCCTTTTAATTTACAGGGACAATGATGTAATCTCTCCCCCCTCCCCCACTGCCGAATTCTCTGTTCCCTGTGACCTGCAAGCTGCAATCCTCATAGTAGATTGGGGGTGAGGGATGATTTTTCCCAACAAAAATATATATTGTTGTGAACTTTCTCATGCATATAGATAGATATGGACCAACACAACTATCTGCATTTATGGATTCTCCTTTGGGTGTGGCTGCATGGGCTGTCATGCTGAGCACCTACACTTCAGAATTTACCACTGTACCCCCCGAAGAAAATACAATGCTGGAATGGTAGTGAGATAGCCCTGAGAGCAAAGAGGCGCCGGAAATAGTTAAGATATCAGAGCAGCAGAGATTAGATGTGGAGCTGAATATTAAGGCAAATATTAAAAATCAAATTATCAAACTAATAACGCTTACCAAGTCACAATCGTTATTCCCCTAATTTAGACTTAATATATATATAAAAAATAGCAGTTGCAAATTCCAGTTGGTAGCATCTTGGATCTGAGTTAAAATTTCAGCTTCACCATGGACGTACTGAGCCGCCTGGAGCAAATTATGCTCATTCATATTTTCTCATCCACGGAATGGGCATAATATCATGGTGACCTCCCATGGTGTAGGTTATGATAGGGAAACATTACCCACCCTGAGTCTAAATCAAAACAAGCTGCATTTCCGACAAAGCCACTACAGTATAGTGTCATCTATAATAGATGAAGGGTGGCCACCGTGTGTTTACTGAGGCATCTCTGTGAGGCTTGCTGTCCTTGGAAACCAGAGGAAAAAATACGTTCTTAGCTTTTATGCTTACAAATGAAGTGTCTTAGATATTACAGAAATTTAGCCTTCAAGAAGCCTCAGAAATCAAAATGCAAACTAAAGGAATCCCAAATGTGTATTTGTATGCCTGTTTCTGAAGTGTTGAGTTGAGATTTTGAGCACACAGGGTGGAGTGCTGCTGAGTTGTTGGTTAGTAGCGGCTTGCATGAGTAGCCCTGTTACGCTCCTTCAAATGCTCAGATTCCCACACACCCCACACCAAAATGTGGACTTCTCCAACAATAGGTATACTGGTGACCAAGGTTTTCAACACTTATTCTGTAGTATAAATAAAAAATCTTTATAAACTCTAAATTATATTCAAACAAGAATACATACACAATATGGTATAATTAGAAAGAAAACCATTGTTATACAGAAAGAAGAAAACAACATTCCAGAGTCTGTCAGATTGGCCTTGAGTATCCTGATCCAAAGCTACATATATCAAACCTTTAAGAACAAAATTCACTAAAGTCTTAACTGATCGACATAACTGCATTCGGTCCTCTATACATGCTACTTTTTTTAGTCTTCTAATCACAAAAGGACACCAAAGCCAATACGGTAACTGCTTTCAATAACTGAAGAAGATGCTAGTCAATGTTCTATTCCATTTTCTGATAAGATCAAAGGAAATCTTTCTACTGGTGGCTCTAGCCACTAACTCATGTCCTCATAACAGCAGTGAGCTGAAATAAAATAAATGCTAGGAATATTTTCTGTATCCTGAAACCTTTATTACATTTAGATTCTAAACTACTTTGAAGCAAGTGCAAACAACTTAAAATAATACGTTTAGGACTTAGCAAATTTCTCTAGGAATACTGTCTCCTTCATCTTAATGGTTCTGAGGTTGGTGATGTTGAGAGAGGTTAATTGTTGAAAGTCATTCAACCAATGTTGTGATTGTGTAGGGATTTGAACCGGAGTGGATAAACCTTGGCCCTGTATGTGTGCACTTTTGTGGATTTATACAATCTTTTACTATTGAGATGACATTTCAGCATTGATATCAGTTGTACAATACTTTGATATTTTGTAGCAACCTAAAAGATAACTGCAGTTTTAATATGGACACAGGAAACATTCTGTTTGAAGGATTATTTGTTTCTTAATTATGTCGGTTTGTTCCCCTTGTTCTTCAGAATCCTTTGAAGAACAAGGTAATCTTCCTTGCCCATGCTTGACCTTGCAGAGTGATATGCTACTGTTATCTTCAGTGTTTCAGTAATCTTGAGTGTATGGTATAGTTGAATGATCAGTTCAAAGTTTTTGAAGGTTTGCCTATTCAATGGCCTCAGTTGCTACAGCGACCCTTTTGGGCAGTGTAGCTATTTACTCTATTGAGCCAGGATGCAGACCTCTCTCTTGGCCTAAGTCAAGTGTACCTGCCCCACAAAATCCAAAAAGGCCTGTGCTATTTGTGGTACCCGTGCCACAAGCGCACCACCTATCATGTAAATTCTGGAGGTTTGTTTACATATAAGAAACAAAATTCTGGACAGCAACAATATTTTTATGACTGCTGAAAAATATTAATAAAAATCATTCTTTGCATATAATAAGCAGAGCTATACATTACAAGCATTAGATGTGCATGCTGTGGGTTGCCATGATGTGCACAATCATCCAGAAAGAACATGAAGTTCTCAACCTTATTGACAAATTAAAAGCAAGTAAATCACCAGGCCTGCATGGTATCCATCCGAGAGTTATCAAAAATTCAAATATGAAATTGCTGATCTAACCAAAATATGCAACATGTCCCTAAGCTCAACTTCCGACCCAGGGGACTGGAGGATGGCCACTGTAACACCAATTTTGTTAAAAAGGGATCCAGGAAGAATCCAGGAAATTATAGGCTGGTTAGTTTAATGATTGTTCCAGGTAAATTGGTTGAAAGCATTATTAAAGACAAAATTAGTAAGCATACCAAGTCCTTCTGAAAAAGAATCAACATGGCTTCCGTAAAATGAAATCCCGTCACACTAATCTTTTAGAGTTCTTTGAGAATGTCACTAGACATGTAGACAGGGGAGATGCAGTGGACGTTGTTTACTTGGATTTTCCAAAGGCTTTTGATAAAGTTCCTAACTAAAGACTCCTGAGCAAACTTAGCAGTCATGGAATAAGGGGAGAGGTCCTCTTACGGATCAGCAACTAGTTAAAGAACAGAAAGCAGAAAGCATGAAAAAATGGTAAATTCTCCTAATGGAGGAAACTAAATAGTGGGTTCCCACAGGGATCAGTATTGGGACCAATTATTTTCAACTTGTTCATAAATGATCTGGAATTAGGAGTGAGCAGTGAAGTGGCCAAGTTTGCCAATGACACTAAATTATCCAAGTTGGGAGACAGTGCATCCAAATGGCAGATGCAGTTCAATGAAAGCAAGTGTAAAGAGATGATGATGATGATTATTATTATTATTATTATTATTATTTATTTATTTATTTATTTATATAGCACCATTAATGTACATGGTGCTGTACAGAGTAAAACAATAAATAGCAAGACCCTGCTGGTTGGGACAAAAAAAACCCAACTTCAAGTATAACCTGATGGGATCTGAACTGGTAGTTACCAACCAAGAAAGTGATCTTGGGGTTGTAGTGGACAACTCGATGAAAATTTCAACTAAGGTGACCGTATGAAAAGGAGGACAGGGCTCCTGTATCTTTAACACTTTGATAGAAAAGGGAATTTCAGCAGGTGTCATTTGTATGCATGTAGCTCCTGGTGAAATTCCCTCTTCATCACAACAATTAAAGCTGCATGAGTCCTGCCCTCTTTTGTATCTGGTCATTCTAGTATAGCTTCTGCAGCTTTAACTGTTGTGATGAAAAGAGAATTTCACCAGGTGCTGCATGCGTGCAAATGACACCTGCTAAAATTCCCTTTTCTATACAACTGTTAAAGATACAAGAGCCCTGTCCTCCTTTTCATATGGTCACCCTAATGTCAACCCAGTGTGACACTGTAAAGAAGGTTTACAGTGTTAAACTCTGGAGTTCACTACCACAAGATGTGGTGATGGCCACCAATTTGGATAGCTTCAAAGGAGGGTTGGATAAATTTCTGGAGAAGGCTATCAATGGCTACTAGTCCTGATAGCTAAGTGCAACTACTAGTATCAGAGGCAGTAGGCCTGTATACACCAGTTATGGGAAACAAGGATGGGAGTGTGCTGATCCACTGTGTCCTGCTTTGGGTCCCTGGTCAACAGCTGGTTGGCCACTGTGTGAACAAAATGCTGGACTAGATGAACCCTTGGTCTGATCCAGCCTGGTTCTTCTTATGTTGTTATGATATAGTTCTACAACTGCAGCCAAGCAGATCTGGTACTTTAAATTATCTGGTGGTTGGGAAACTGAGTACCATATCTAAGCTGCTTTGAGCTCTTTGGAAGAAGAGCAGAGTATAACTGTAACAGTATGGAAGGACAAGAGGGGAAAACGCCTGTACAAGAAGGATTGCAAATGATTTAACAGCATTATACTTATGTACAATTGGAACACTGATTTATACACATGACTGAGAGCAAACTAGAAAGAGCAACTTCAAGGGGAGGCAATATGGAACACATAATACATCTTGCTCCATTTTCGTTGCAAAAGGAGTGTTTATGTAGAAGGCACATGAGGAGACATAATAACAAAATGCAGGGACCTTTAGTATATTTAACAAAACGTCTCCTGGTTTTCTAGAGCAAACTCAGCCACCTGTCTATATCATGCAGCTGTCAAGTGTTTATTGTGGAGTAACCATTGCCATACAAGACCACAATTTGATTCTCAGAGAGATTCTCCACATTAAAATGCTTCTGAATTCAATTCAGTTATGTGACCTGTGAACTATCCTTGTTTATATATTCTTAGCCACTGTTCCTGTTTCTGCTCCTTTTATTTCTTGCATGCCTTTTCGATTGTAAGCTGCTTTTTGACAGGTCTGGACTCTGCTATACCTAGTGTATCTCCTTAGAACCAAGTAATCCTGCCTCCTCTTTTACATATATGCCTCCAAGACAATAAGAGTGCAATCCTACATGTATCTACTCAGAGGCAAGCCCTCCTTCCAGGTAAGTACGTATACGACTGTAATATACACTTACCTAGGAGTAAGTGAACTAATTAGAGCTCATCTCTGAGTAGACATATATAAAAATATCCTTATGAGTATTTTATAAGGCACAAAACTGATCTAGTTATCCAACATAGATACTAAAGCAAATCATATGACAAGTACAAAAAAAACCCAAGCAAACACAAGATTGTAAGTGATCATGTAAAGATGAAAATCAACTGCAGGTTTTACACTGGGCAACAGTACGGAACCAATTCTGTAACATGATATAAAGCTATTCCGACCATAAAAGGAGGCATTGTAAGAGCTACCAAGTTCTAGCACTTGTTCTGGCTCTCTCTATGGCCTCAGATAGAGCAAGTAGGCCCTCTACCTCCATTTCCTCGTCAGCTTAACAGAAATAAATGCCTGACTCACAAAGATTTGGTTACAAATTAGCATGACACCTAAACAACTCTTCGAGAATTTACAAGCAATAAGGTGTATAAGCCACTGGACGGGTTAAACTGGTACTTCAATGCTTCAGTCAATGTCTACAATGCTCCTATCTGCTTCTGTACAGAAACTACTGATAATTAATCAGTGTTCCAGGCTCAACTTAAAAGGGCTTTTCACACAACACGACAATCCACTTGGGTTATTTAATCCACGAGGCTGCAACACGTTTTGGATGTATCGAGCTGCTATTTTGAATATATAACCCCTCCTCAGGGGTTGTCATGACATGCAAACCCAGCCAGAATGGGTTATGAGAAGGTTAAACGTCCCTTGCATAACCCATTGTGTTTTAGGGTTATGTTAGGGCTGTTTAACCCTCACTTAACGCACACTTGCTGGGTTCACATGGCACAACAACCCCAAAACGAGTGTTGCATATTCAATTTGGCACATGAGGGCACAGTGGCTCATCGTAGGTTAACCCACGATGAGCTGTAGAGTATTGTTTGAACCTGGAAAAAGTGTTGGTGCTTAGCTTTGAAGTTCTCCATGGCTAAGGACCCAATATCTGCTGGACCATCTTATGTATCACTTTGCCCATAAGCTGAAATCTACATGGGTGCCCCCACCACCAGAAATAAGGCAGTTTGCAACCACAGAGAGAAACATTTAGTAGTGGTATCCCATCTGTGGAGTGGCATCCCTTGCACCTACTTTGCTATCATTTCAGCACCAAGCAAAGACCTTTTTATCTTCCCAGGCTTTTAAACATTGCAAGCTTTGCAATGAGTTCACGCTACTTTGAGTTTATTGATTTAATCTTTTATCATGTGCTGATGTTTTATTTGTTTTGTAATATTTGTATTTTTTACTCGTGCAAGCCATCCTAAGGATGCCATTAAAGAGCAGGGTATAGATTTTTAGAAAACAAACAAGGAAATAAACAATCTTCCTGGTTCTCTTAATCTATTCTCACACACATCTTCTGTAATATTAATGTACCAAACTTCCATGAGTCTGTCTGCCTCCTTTCCCTTATGTATTTTATACTTACTGTTGTTCCCTGCCTCGATCAAAATAGAGAGGCAGGTAAGAAATAAATTTATTATTATTCCCCTAAATCACTTTGCCACTATGGACAGAAGACCTCTCCACCGTGCCTGGGTCCAGCTCCAGCTGAGAGCCCCCTCCCTCCTGCTGTCAACTGTAACTGCTGAACTTTGCAACTAAGATTGTAGTGCCTGAATTTGCTTTCCTTTTCCCCCTCCTCCTCCTCCCTCCCAATCCCCTTTCCTTTTGTGTCATGTCTTTTAGATTGTAAGCCTGTGGGCAGGGACTGTCAAGAAATACCTTTGTAAGCCGCCATGAGAGCCTTTTTTGGCTGAATGGCGGCATAAAAATCCTTAAATAAATAAATAAATAAATAAAATAAATAAGAGGAAACATTAGAAAACTGTGACAGCTGAGAAGTTAAGAAACTATATTTGGAAAAGCTGCAACATTTCACTTGAGAGGAATACCCAAAATACATCTTCCTGTGAAGAACTGGATAGAAAAATATTAGTGATGATATGGAAATGAGTACAGGGCTCCTGTATCTTTAACAGTTGTATAGAAAGGGGAATTTCAGCAGGTGTCATTTGTATACATGCAGCACCTGGTGAAATTCCCCTTTCTATACAACTGTTAAAGACAAGAGCCCTATCCTTCTTTCCATATGGTCACCCTAATATAGATTCCCCTGCTTTAGAGAGCTAACAGCAGCACTGTAAGAAGCCTCAGTGTGGATGGAATCAATACAACTGACCTCCACACTTGAGGAAAAGTTGTACTATATGAGGACTACTAAACAACATAACAAAAGGTTATACGAGGACTGAGGAATCATGTGCTATATAAATAATGGCTGCAATAGTAAAATGATCAGATTAGGTCAAATTATTGCACATATTATGTTATTCAAAATCTTTATCTTTGAATATTAGTTACCATGCAGTAACTTATATTCAAAACGAAGTCCGCCTCTTTCACTACTCCTACCAATTAGAAATAAATAATATTACAGAAGATATAAAGGACTCCTTGTTAAAATTTCATTAAGACCCTTCCAAAG
Source organism: Elgaria multicarinata webbii (assembly GCF_023053635.1). Classification (NCBI taxonomy): domain Eukaryota; kingdom Metazoa; phylum Chordata; class Lepidosauria; order Squamata; family Anguidae; genus Elgaria; species Elgaria multicarinata. The sequence continues at coordinate 12,494,429 of NC_086180.1, forward strand.
TTAATTCATCCTTTGCCTAAAATAAGCCCTCTGGTCAAAATTATAATTATTTATACAAAAGAAAACCGAGGGGGAAATAGTTCTGAAGCAAAGGACAACAATTCTCCTAAATGATCATCTGCTACAACCCACGCTGCAAATCAATGCATCCCAAACAGTTAAACAATCCCGAGTTTGCTCTTCTTCTTTTTTTTTTTTTTGCTTTAAAGACACAAAGAATGAAGCTCCCAATCAAACTGTTTTTAATACTGAGCTGATGTTGTTAAATATTACGGGGTGAGGAGAGGAAATATTTACTTTCAATCTCATTAGAACAGTTACTTTTTGAACAGAAAAGGGAACCGAGACGCCTGTTACTATCACGTATGAGAATGTGGGTTTAAAAAAACAACCCACATTTTCCCTTTTTTTTTTAAAAAAAAAAGCAGATGCAAGCCTATGCACATTTTCTTGGCAGCAAGTCCCACAGAGTTACTGCCGAGTAAAATACATAAGATGGGGGTTGTAGAAGGGTTTCTTTGCTACGGTTGTTGTTGTTATTATTGTTATTATTATTATTATTGCATTGATCGTACTAGCCTCGGGTGCCTTTTCAGGATGAATGGGTATGTGTGTATGTATATATGTATGTATGTATGTATGTATGTATGTATGTATGTATATGTGTGTGTGTGTGTGTGTGTGTGTGTATATATATATATATATATATATACACATATACATATATACACACACACACACATACACACACATACATACACACACACACACACACACACATATACATACAGACGACGGGAGCAAGGATGACAGTTGCTTGACTGCATAGGGAAAAGAGAGAAGGGAAGGGAATGGGGGGGTTCACTCCCACTCACCCCAGGAGCTTTGGAGGGGGGCAAGGGGGGACCCCAAAGGAAAGAAGGCGAGGCCCTAAAAGTACCGAGAGGGCTTTTTCCCCCTTCCCTTTGGCACATTTTGCCGCGTTATGAAACTGGGTAATGAAAATAGACGACAGCAGCTACACACACGGGGTGCATATAGATATATAACCACACACACACACTGGGCGGGGTTCGGGGGAGAGAAATGAGGGCAGCTGCGAGGAGGAGGAGGAGGAGGAGGAGGAGGGGAAGGAAGCCGGCGTATTACTCACGGGCGCCGCCGGTTCGGTGCTGTCCCGGTTCTGGCCCGATATAACTGAGCAAGACGGGCAGGGGGACCCCACAAGGGCCCGGCGGGGCGGCTCTCCAGGCGCTCTGGGGCTGGAAGCCGGGCGCGGCGGCGCCTCCGCGGCCAGGATACAGAAGAAAGAAAGGGGGCGAGTCTGGGGGCGCCTCCTCCTGCTCGGCTTCCCCGCCGGCCTCCCCTCCGCCGTCGCCCTCCTGCCTCTTCCCCGGGGCTGAGGGGCTGCTCCGCTCCATGCTCTGGGGACCGACGGACGGACGGACGGACGGAGGCGGCAGCAGCTTCTCCGCCGGGCGGGCGGGCGTCGGCGGCTCCCTCTTTGCCTTTCTTCTTGTTCTTCCTCCTTTTCCGCCTCTTTTTCTTCGTCTTCTTCAGCCCGCCGCTGGACGGCGGCAGCGGCGAGAGCGAGCAGGCAACTTTTTCCTCAGAGCGGGCGGGGAGAGGAGGCGGCAGCAGCAGCAGCGGCAGCGTCGCCGCCTCCGCCATAGACCAACCCCCTCAGCCCTGTTTGGGCCCAGGCCGGCCCGAGGTGGAGTTGGATGACCCGGCCCCTCGCGGAACTCCGCCCCGCCGCCGCCGCCCTGGACCGACTTCAGGCGGCTATCCGCCCGCCGGTCCCCCGGCCCCCTCACGCAGCGCGCTGAAGCTGAGAGGGGAAGGTGGACGCTGAGGAGTTAATACGCGTCCCTTCGTGCCCCCTCGCCGCCTAGGGGCAAGAGCAGCCCCTTGGGGGTTAATTTATGCCCCCTCCGTACCTAGGGGCAAGAGCAGCCCCTAAGGGGTCAATGTATGCCCTCCTCCCCACCTGGGGGCAAAAGCAACCCTTAAGGGGTTAATGTATGCCCTCCTCCCCACCTGGGGGCAAGAGCAACCCCTAAGGGGTCAATGTATGCCCTCCTCACCCGGGGGCAAGAGCAGCCCCTAAGGAGTTAATGTACGCCCTCCTCCCCACCTGGGGGCAAGAGCAGCCCTTAAGGGGTTAATGTATGCCCCCCTCCTCACCTGGGGACAAGAGCAGCCCCTAGGGGGTTAATGTGTGCAACCCTCCCCACCTGGGGGGAGACTGGCCCCTGAGGGGTTAATTTGTGTCAACTTCTTATGTGAACTGCTGCCCAGAGAGCTTCGGCTATGGGAGCTTTACAAATGCAATAAATAAAAACTAAATAAACTTGGAAAAAGGGAGCTAGGGTTATATGTCTACATTTATGTATATATTTCTGGAAACCCTCCATCAACAACGGATCCCAGACTGTTTAAAGCCACATATTAAAATAGCAAGTGTGCAACAAAAATATTACATTTTAATTACAGTATGATAGTTTACACACTACCCCACCATCCATAATTCAATACAATATATCAGCGTTCTTCAAACTTTCCCCCCCACGATCCAGTGCAATAATATCACATACCCTCAAGACCCTCTTCCTGCACTTAGTCTGAAAATGTCTGACATGTAATGTGCTTTTGACACATTCATCAAGACCTAAGGCGATTCTTTATAATTAAGTAAGTCCCAGTGAGCTCTCTGGAAATTACTTCTAAGTAAACATGCATAAGTTTAGGTAGTTAAATATGTTTAATAGTAGCTGGGTTGTGCCATTATGTGTATGTTATTATTTATATAGCACAATCAATGCACATGGTGCTGTACTATATATATATATATATATATATATATATATATATATATATATATATATAAAAGGCAACTGCCTCCCACCCATCCCCACAACACATACTCTAATTCCTAAATGGGCAACCTTTTTCCTACAATGCCTGAGAGGATAGGAGGAAATGAATCTAGGGAAGGCTGAACCTGACACACAGGGAGAGTAGCTTTTGTCTTGCAAAGAGATCTGCTGGGCAGCTGAAGAGGAAACAGGGTCTGTTTGGAGGTAATTTAGACTGACCCCCCAATACCGACAACTGGAGACTGACTGAAGAATCTGCCAGCCAGGCTGTGAGCTTACTGATATTACCTGCTTGGGCATTGCCCCCTCTGGGAAATCAAGGTGGGGACTTGAACCCTGCCACTCCACCCCGTCCTTGCCTGAAAGCAGCCCCTAAGGAGTTTGCATGCCCCCTCCCCACCTGAAGGGAGACTAGACCCTGTGGGTTTAATTCATGCCCCCATCCCACTTGAGAATGAGGATAACCCCTAAGGGGTTTAATTATTGCCCCCTCCCCACCTGAGGGGAGCTAGCCACTGAGAGTTAATTATTCTCATAGAATAGTACGGTTGGAAGGGGCCTACAAGGCCATCGAGTCCAACCCCCTGCTCAATGCAGGAACCCACCTTAAAGCATACCTGACAGAGGGCTGTCCAGCTACATCCTGAATGCCTCTAGTGTGGGAGAGCCCACAACCTCCCTAGGTAATTTGTTCCATCGCTGTACTGCTCTAGCAGGAAGTTTTTCCTGATGTCCAGATGGAATCTGGCTTCCTGTAACTTAAGCCCGTTATTCCGTGTCTTGCACTGTGGGATGATCGAGAAGTGATCCTGGCCCTCCTCTGTGTGACAACCTTTCAAGTATTTGAAGCGTGCTATCATGTCTCCCCTCAATCTTATCTTCTCCAGGCTAAACATGCCCAGTTCTTTCAGTCTCTCCTCAGGGCTTTGTCTCCAGACCCCTGATCACCCTTCGAAAGGAGACATTCACATTGCCACACATCCTTTGAAGAATTAGATCATTCTTTTCAACTGAACAAACTACCCCCTCTTCTCCCTTCACCCTAAAGGCTACAGGTTATGATTACCACTTTGGACTTTAAAAATATGGGCCATTTTAAGCTCGAGGATTTAGCCCAAGTACCCCCACTACCCATTGACCCATTGATAACATTTAAATCAAGAGAAGGAAATTAGTGCCACTGAGCATGTGCAGATCACTACACACACACACACACACACACACACACACTCTTTGACTTTAATGGGTACAAATCTGCTTTGTGTGCCTGCTAAAGATTGGGTCACCCATGAACCATACTTGATTTATCTAACAACAAAGTCTTTGGGCACCTTAGAGACTTAACAAATTTATTCTGGCATACATTTTATCAAGAATAAAAGTTAATCTTTGAACTGCCACAAGATTCATTGTTTTGTTGCAGTAGACACAACGACCCTTTGGAAAGTGCTTAATTACTGCTGCCTTGAACAGTATTGCATTTGAATTGGTATGGTGAAGCACTGTAGCTCAATGGTAGAGTACACTTTACATGCAAAAGTTCCCAGTTCCAATTCCAGGTAGGCCTGTCTCACTCTACCACTATCCAGCCAACTTTTCCCAATATTGCATTTTCTACATTGATTTCAAATATTTATATTCACTATTTAACATAAAGGAGCCCACTCTTCTCTTGCATCTGAGCACCCTAGTTGCATGGTGAGGGTTACTTAATGCAAATTAAGTACACAGAGCAGTCCTATGTACTTAAGAGTTAAATTCCAAAGTAAATTTGCGCAGAATTTCAACATATCTGGTTAAAGAGTGGCAGCAAGTTGAAAGATTGTGGACTCCTTTATGTTCCAGAGAAACAACTACATTTCATGAAGGTCTACCTAAAACATGGGATTACTGTTCCATTACACTACATTATTTACAATTCTTTATGATCCTGCCGGTACAAAAAGAATCATGTATGAGCATCTCAAAACTTGGAAAAACACTAAGGAAGCTTCATTCCAAGACTAACAAATGTGTATAATTTTCTACTCCTATACCATACAGCTTGGCTCACTTTCTTGAATCTTTTGGATCCCTCTTGCATGGAGCTTGATATGAACAAATCTTGTTTACTCATCTGTCTGTTGGCACACTATGGCCTAAAAAATAAATAGATCATTCTCCAAGAAGCTGAAGCAGACAGGATCCTGCCTTGAGTTCACTTCTAATCTCCTTCCAATTCTATAAATTGGATGTGAATTTGGTTCACTTCTGCTCTGCTTCCAAATCTATAAATGCTCTTAACTCCTTTAATCAGAGGAGGCTAGAACTAATGGTAGAAATTGCATGGAAGCAAATATCACTAAACATTAAGAGAAACTTCCTAGCTATCAGAACTGTTCAACAATAGGGTTAAAATGCCTCAGGACATGATGGATTCTCTTTTGTTGGAGATTTTTAAGCAAAGGGTGAGCAGCCATCTGTCAGGGATGCTGTAGCTGTATCCCGCATTATGGATTCTGTATTGAGCAAAGGGTTGAATTAGTTGACCTCAAAAGGTTCCTTCCAAGTCCAAAACTCTATTAATAAAATCAGCAACTTCATGCATTCTAACCCTGTTCTAACGCTAAATGAAGTTCTGTCACTGTGACAGAGCTTTATCTGCAGGAGTTGGGTCCAAGACCTGCTCACAGAGGATAAACACAAGTATGTAAATTAGCATGAACTGGTACAAACAATAACACAGGAATCATAGAAAATGATGGTGTTCTGAAACAGGGAGAGGAAGTTACACAGAGCTTTTAAAATTGTGGGATGTAGTCAATGATAACTTTACCTGAGGAGAAAGTTCTTCTACTCAGGCAAGGCAAGACATCCAATTTTCACCAATCACCTCTATGAACTCCAGCCCTCTTTGTGATATTGGATTTTGTTATGAAGGGCCCCCAATCCTCAAGAACAGCTGGGGGGGGGGGGTCTTAAGCAGATAGGGGATGAACCAGGGCCCCCAATTTGCACTTGAGGAAGTGCTTTCTGCTAAGGCAAAGCCAGCACTGGATACAACCCTATGAAAATACGAATAATTTTGGACTGTATGGTAAAATGAATACATACTACATTTGTATTTTTTCCAAAAAGAACATTTATTGAATTCACCTTTGCCCTTTTCAGTCGGTAGAAAATTATGTAAAGAGAATCACTTAAGCTTAATACTTTTCTTAACTCCAGCACGGATGCCAAACAGTTCCCCTCCATATCTTCGTTCTTCTCGGCGGACTTCACGAACTTGCCCCTTCCTTCGAATCTTGGCTCGCCTGAATTTCTCACGATGTTTAACTCTTGGATTACGATTAATCTTATTCCTTTTGGGTGTGAGGCCTTTATTCTTGACAATCTGGTATGTTGCACCTCTCTTTTGACCTGGTAGTTCCTCGTCCATAATCAGTTGTTCCACATCTTCTTGCTTCCTCTTTTTCTTAAGTTTTATTTTTTCTTCCATCTCCTTATAATAATTCAGAGCAGCCTGCTCATCTAAATCTGAATCATCTGCAGGTTCTTCAGCAGCCTTCCCATTTGGAAACTTATGAACTGTTTTAGGTTTGCTTTTATTAACTTGGTTTCTGCGAAACACCATGGACTTCTTTCTCCCTACCATCCTATCACTGTCATTACTGTGGAATTCATTAAGGAGCAGGCGAACCTCCGGTGACAACTTTTGGTCCACAATTCCTAAGTCATTGATTAAGTTTCTGTAAGTTACAAGTCTTTCAATGACAGGGTGTCCATGGACTGGAATCCTTTTTGCTTTCAGCACCAGGTAAAAACTGATGTTACAGCAATAATTCAAATAGAGGTGGTATTTGGTCTGCAAGTACTGGCTGCCTTTTCCCTGTGGGATGGCCCCATCTCTTACCATTTGCATAAGCGGCTCCAGTTCATCTCTGAGTTCAGTTACCTTGGCTTCAAAGTCTTGAATCAGCTCCAGCAATTCAGGGGACTCCTTTTTCAACAACTTCAGCTGCTCCTTTTTAGAAAGAGACTGCAAGTCTTTGGCAATTTTCTGTCCCGACTCTTTCTCACTTGGTTGTTCCACTATCCTGGTGTAGTCTTGTAGCAGATCCAAGCCATAGTCATCCTCACCCAAGCTCTCCACCAGCCGTTTCTGAATGGCCTGGGCCTCCTCCTCTTCCTCCAGCTCCTCAGCTGCAGCTTCCTCCTGGCTCTGCTTGGCAGCTTTGGAACGAGCACCAGCCTTGCCGTAGTCAGTGCCATAATAGAGCTGCTTTCGTTGACCCCACGCAAGCTCATCGGGGAGGCCAGAGCCCTCATGACTCGCACCCCGCTTCTCTTCCAGGTCACTGTCCATGTCCAGGAGTTCTTCATCATCATCATCATCATCATCATCATCATCACCACCACTCCCTTCCTCACTTTTTCCTTCTCCATCCTCGTCGGTCTCATTATCCTCAGAGAGCTCCAGTTCCAGCACCTCCTCCTCCTCCTCTCCTTCCTCCTCTTCCTCCTCGCTGCCCAGCGCCGCCAGCACCGCCGCCTCCAGCCGCCGCTCGTGGAAATCGTCCGCCTCCTCGGTGACGCACAGGACTCCCGGCTCCGGTTCCTCAATCTTTTCTTCTCGTTGTTCCGAAGCCTTCAAGCCCGGAGCGATTCTCCGCCGCGGCTTCCCCATGACGGAGGCAAGGCGAGCAACGGATGCGCGGCAAAACAGCGTGCGCTACCGCAACGCAGCCATCAACGGGAGATACTATTTCCGGGTGGAAGGTCAGTGCAGCATTAAGCTCACCCCCACTTCCGGTTTCCGGGGAAAGGTTGAGGCCTAGCCTTCATCCGGCGCCCGATTTTTGCGCTGTCAAAAAAGAGCCGCACGACCATAATTCTCTCCCTTGCTGCCGTCACGACTTGCGCGTCCAAGCCGCTAGTTTCCAAACACGACGGTCTTCCAAGTCGCTTCATTTCCGGCGGAATGCGGAGCGTCTTCTCCATACTTCCGGTCCAGTGCGTTCTACCTCCCGCCTCGTTGGAGGACGTGCTGGTTTCCTAAAGACCATAGAGAGGAAATGCGGCTCGTGAGGAGGTTCTGCGCATGCGAGACCCGTTTCGCGGAGGCGGGGGCGTTGGGGAAGAGAGGAGGGATGTTAAATGTCAATCTTTCTCCTCCGCTCGTGAGACTAGAACTGGGGGTTGTTCAGGGAAGCAGATGTGCAATAAGTGTTGTTCCTCATGATATGTAATTAGCTTCATTGGTACAAGATAGGGGTGGCCGCTGATTTTATTTATTTATTATTTATTTATTTATTACATTTCTATACCGCCCTCTGGGCGGTTCACAAAAATTAAAAACATTCAGAGTATAAAACAACAGTATAAAACCATAATATAAAATACAATATAAAAGCTCAACCAGATAAAAAAGCAGCAATGCAAAATTACAAATTTAAAACACCAAGTTAAAATTTATTTATAGACTGTTAAAATGCTGGAAGAATAAAAAGGTCTTCACCTGGCGTCTAAAAGCATATAATGTAGGTGCCAAGCGAACCTCCTTAGGGAGCTCATTCCACAGCCGGGGTGCCACAGCAGAGAAGGCCCTCCTCCTGGTAGCCACCTGCAGGGGCTCACAGAGAAGGGCCCCTGAGGATGACCTCAGGTACATACGGGAGGAGGCGTTCCATCAGATAGCCTGGCCCCAAACCGTTTAGAGCTTTAAATGTTAATACCAGCACTTTGAATCAGGCCCGGACCTGGACTGGCAGCGAATGAAGCTGGAAAAGGACTGGCGTGATGTGGTCTGATACATTATGATAAATCAAGGATAGTACGCCTTTATAGAGGTACCATTACTATTACATTTATTTATTTTATTTATTTATTGCATTTTTATACCGTCCAATAGCCAAAGCTCTCTGGGCGGTTCACAAAAATTAAAACCATGAAGAACATAATAAAACATCCAACAATCTAAAAACCCAAATACAAAATACAATATAAAAAGCACAACCAGGATAAAGCCACACAGCAGAAATTGATATAGGATTAAAATACAGAATTAAAACAGTGTTTCAGATACATGACTCTTGTTCCCCTGCCTTTAACTGGATTGCTTTTATAATTACTGTATCTTGCTTTTGTAATTGCTGTATTTCTAGCTATTTTTATTCTGCTGGTCTATGAACGTAAGAAATTTGATTGATTGATACTGTTTTAATTGGATTTTACTGTTTTAAAATTTCATATCGGTTTTAAGATATTAATGGTTTAATTTGTTTTAAAATTGTATGTTTTTCTGTTTTATTTGTATGCCATCTTGAGATCCTTGTGATATAGGGCAGTATGTAAATGTTTTAATAAATTATTATTATTATTTTCAAGGACCAAGCATGCCCCTTTCTAGGTGGATTATAATTTTTATTTATTTATTATTGCATTTATATCCCACATTTTTTCCTCCAAAGAACTCATGGCGGCGTATATAATCCTCCTCCTCTTCATTTTATCCTCACAACAACAACCCTGTGAGGTAGGCTGTGCTGAGAGCCTGTGACTGGCCCAAAGTCACCCAGTGGGTTTCCATGGCCAAGTAGAGACTAGAACCCGGATCTCCCAACTCCTAGTCCAACGCTCTAGCTCTCACAATTTCCATCAACCCCAGCCAGCATGGTCAATGGTCAGGGATTATGGGACCTATCCATGTAGTGGTGGGGCTGAGGTCAGTGGGTCTGGGAATCCGCTCCGGGTTTCAGACAGAACTCTAAAGGAGGACTGGTTCTGACTGAAACCCCAAGTGGATTCCCAGACCCACTGACCTCAGACCCACCAGCCTCTGCTAGGAGCTGCACTCCTAATCACCAGGTTAGAGAAGGCTGCATCAAACATATCCATGGAGGACATGTTGATGGATGGTCATGGGTCAGTAATCCTCTACTAGAAAGGTTTTGATGGCTCCTTCCCAATGGCTTCATGTTAGGTTTCTGAATCAATTTGCTTTGGGATATAGATACATGCTGCAGCGATTAATGCAACAGAAACATGAAAGTCATAAACTAAAACATTTTGGCTTTCATGTCCTTCAGCTGCTCTGATGTGAATCAAAGGGTCCTGGAGACAGTATGGCTTTGGCTGTAGGTGGGTCATGTCAAGTATTATCCATTAGACAGAGATCACGTGCTAAGGGGAACAGATATATTATTAGGGTGACCATATGAAAAAGAGGGCAGGGCTCCTGTATCTTTAACAGTTGCATAGAAAAGGGAATTTCAGCAGGTGTCATTTGTATGCATGCAACACCTGGTGAAATTCCCTCTTCATCACAACAGTTAAAGCTGCAGTATAGCTGCAGGAGCTATACTGCAGCTATACTGTGACCAGATTCAAAAGAGGGCATGGTACCTGCAGCTTTAACTGTTGTGATGAAGCGGAAATTTCACCAGGTTCTCCATATATATAAATGACACCTGCTGAAATTCCCTTTTCAATACAACTGTTCAAGATACAGGAGCCCCCTCCTCCTTTTCATATGGTCACCCTAGATGTATATCATTTATATCCTGCCCTTTTTCCTCCAAGGAACCTTACATCCTCTCCATTTTATCCTTACAACAACCCTGTGAGGTAGGTTAGACTGAGAGTCAGTGGCTGAGATTGGACGACACACTAGTCAACAGTTGTTTCCCATTCTATTCCTATTACCTACCCACCTCAGTTGATTAGCGTGTAGTCCAAACTCAGCCAGTGACTGGCCCAAAGTCAACCAGTGAGCTTCCATGACTGAGTGGGGACTAGAACCTGGATCTTCCAGCTGCTAGTCTCAACACTAACCACTTCACACTGGCTTATGTGGTTTATATCCACATATGTATATGTGTGAGGTATATCCAGAAATTTTCTCTTGTTTCCCACGTTCTTGGATCAGATGACATCTCTGTTGCTGTAATTGACAAATCAGATATATAGGCATGGAGGCATGAAGTCTGTTTGCCTTCTTTAACAGGCTATCTACTCCCTCCCAGTGTTTCACCACAATGGTTATGTTCTGCCAGGTTGTAGCACTTTTTCATGATGTCTTTGTTACATCAAATGAAGTTCAGCAAAGAGTCCGCAGGGAGGCATTCTTGTATTTGATCAATGTGGTGGAAACAAAGAATGCATCTGATATGACTCAGCTAACGCATACCAAACCAGTAACCGTTCTATGCAAAAGAAGTGCAGGTGCCAGTTTATTTTTAAGACAGCCGCAAAACAGGTGCAGCTCCTGTCACTGTGAAGGGCGGAGTAAGGGCTGATTAATCTGGAATTAGCATTCTCACTAGGAAAGAAAGTGCAACTATTAAGGCGGCTGATCAAATAAAGATGTTTAAATCATCCATTAGCCTAGATTTTACTCGGTAAATTAATAAAATGTAATTATGTTTACATACTGCCATGCCTCGATGGGGGTGCCTTTTTGGGAATCCTAAATAAAGGAGGCAATTTCTCCTGAGAGTAAGATAACTTACAGTTTAACATGTGAGAGCTGCCATGCATTGCCAGGAGAAAGGCCATCTTTAACATTAGGCTTCATATGAAATTTGGAATATGTTCTATTATATATCAGGGAAAGGAGAGAGTGGATAACCAGGGGGGGAATCTACACTACTGCTTTAAAGCGCTTTATAACAGTTTTGACAACTGTTGGGGCCCAGGACACACTGCATATACAGGTTTCAAAACGTTTTCAAAGTGCTTTAAAGCGCTTTAAAAGCAGTAGTGTAGATCCCCCCCCCCAGGTGGGGGCATTGTCCTACATGCACCGCCTTAGCAATGGGCCAACACCAGCACGACAAGTACAGTAGCAATTGGGGAATAACCCTCACTAAACCCACTATTTGCAGTAGGGGTTAAATGAGGGCTATTCAGCCCTTGACTAACTCATGGCTGGGTTCAGATGACATGGTGTACCCCACGATCGGTCCAACTTGGTATTTGCACAATTAAAACAGCTGCAGCACTCACCACAACTTAGCTGGCTGTGTCATGTGAATCAGTCCTTTATCACACCTTTCCCCATTCTCTTTCTCTTATATTTTTCTCCCCACCTTCTCTCTCTCTCTCTCTCTCTCTCTCTCAATATCTACCCTTCCCTCTCCCATCCTATTTTATCTCTCTCTCTCTTTCTCTTTCTCTTGTGCTCCCTCTTTCTTCCTCTGACTCGCTATCGCCTTTTCTCTCACCCCTCCTCTTTCTCTGGATGCCACCACACCAATACGCCCTCCCATTCACACAAATGGGCCCCTTTTTCTCAGACTTATTGCCAGATGGGAACCTAAAATTTTCAAGGGATGACAGTTCAAAGAGAGGGAGGGTTTCCCTTCCCTTGCCAGCTGCCACTCTCCCCTACCCCACACAAAAAAGAATTGACCCGTATGGCAATTAGCTTAGAAAAAACGTTCCATTCATGTGAATGGCATCATTTTCCTAAGGCAAAATGGCTGTATGTACAGAATAGGCATTGTGCAAGCTGGATCTAAGATCTCTATGGGGTACAGGTGCCTTAAATTCTCTGTCCCCTAGTACTGTGGTCTCAGTTCAAATTAGTCTGCCCTCCTGGTCCACCCCTCCTTTCCCCAGTGCGTTTGTTACTGATTTGGCCTTTGCTGAGTGTTTTCAGACTGCTGCAGTTTCAGTATTTAGAAAGCATTTGGCTATCATATCTAGGAACTGGAAGGTACAAGGAGATTATCATGTCGAAGATTGGTATAAAGAGATTTGGGATATTGCTATAAATGATAAATTGACATGTAATATAAAAGTTAGAAGAGGGATAACAAAAATGAATGATTTTGAGGGAATTTGGAATCAGTTCCTAGAATATGCATTATCTAAAGGGAGTGGAAAACCACCTCCAGAAGAAGCAATGAGATTTTGGAAACAGGAATAGATCCCGGGGTGTGGGGGTGTGCACTTTATGTTATGGGATGATGTCAAAATTAGGGTGACCAACTGTCAGGATTTCCCCGGATTTGTCCTGGTTTTTGTTCTTTCCATGGTGTCAGGGGGGATTTTCTATAATTTTCAATAATGTCCTGGAATGACACACCTTCCCCTTTAAGGCTGCCATTAGCATGGCAGGAGGGAATGACGTGCTTTCTTGAGGCACATCATTCCCCCACCCCGAGCTCCAATTGAGGTCTTAAAGGGGAAAGTGGGTCATTCCTGGACATTATAGAAAAGGCCCCAATTGGAGTGGATGGTGGTGGTGCAGAATGAAATCCTTTCCCCTCCTCCACTCCAATCGGGTTCTTTAAGGTGGTGGGGAAATAACGTACTTTCTGCAGGACTCAGAAAGCTGCTTCCCCACACACACACTAGGTGTCCTCTTTTTTGGTTTCCCAAATATGGTCACCCTAGTCAAAATATTAAATTAGAAATGTTATAAGGTCATTCAATTCTATGTATTATGATTTTAATTTTTTAATTTTTTTTGTTACTGTATTGATGTATGTTTTAGTTTAATAAAAATATTATTATTATTATTATTTATTTATATAGCGCCATCAATGTACAATGTACATCAATGTACATGCATAATAAAAAGAAAGCATTTGGTTGCCAGTTAATTACCCATAGCTGATCAATACACGTTGAACAAAGCATTCACCAACAATTGTTTTAGGTGAATTCAATGTTGGTTTTGTACTAACATGAATTGGTAAGGGAAAACTCTTTTGATCCATTTTTTCTTTTTATTCAAAATATATTTGTAATATCATATCCAGATATAATTTGCATGAAATGAATTAAAAAACATTTCTTGCTAAACAGCATTGCTACAGATTCTTAAATCTTAGTAGCTTAACAGGAAATAGAATGTCCTAAATAATTCTTGTTTTTAGACTTCAGGGGCTCTTCACACAAACGAAATAAGACTTGCTCGAGACTAGCTACTCATGGAAGTTTGCAGGTTGTTTTGATGATGATGTCTACCTCCTGCACACCTCCCACGCTTTCCCCTGGTTATTCTGCTAAAACCCAAAACCTGGATATTCCTATTTTTCTGAAACATCACAGGATTTCCTACCTGCAGCTGAAGGTGTGCTACAAAGTACTCACTAGTGGGCGCTGTCCTATTAAAGGCTATGAGCACCGAGAGGACAGGAAGTTTTCAGTTATCAACCATATGTTTGCTTTTCTCCGCCTGTATAATGCAGCCTATTACCATTGTGCAAGAAAAGCAGGAAGCAGACCCCAGTAATGCAATTTCCCCTTAACCTAAAGAAGCCCTTCTTAACCTAATAGGGGATCTCATTCTAAGTACCATGTCCCCTGTTCAATATTGAACAGGTTATTTAACGGACAGGTACACAGGCCTGTTGGGCTTCTAATAAGAAGCTCACATTCTAAAATCAGCACATATTTATACCTTTTTGTGTAGAAATTGCCTCGTATTCCTATTATCTACTATCCCATAAATTAGGGCTCAGAGTCTTAAATATTGATATTCATTATTACTAAAAATAAATAAATTGGAACATACAAAATATTTATTTATTTATTACATTTATATACCGCCCCATAGCCGAAGCTCTCTGGGCGGTTTACAAAAGTTTAAACACTTTAACTAAACTTTTGATCTGGAATAATACAATCTTAACCTGTTCATTACTTAAGGGGGCAAGCCTATGGCCCCTAGACAGTGTTTGAGGGGGGGCACTGGATAATCCAGATTCCTGGATCTGAGGTTGGAGACAGCACCCACCCCACCCCCTCACAGCTGACACAGAGAGAATTGCACTGGCTGCCTCTCCAAAGGCAACCTTGTGTAGGAGGCAAATGTGGCATGCTGTTCGGTGCAGAGGGGATGGAATTGGGGAAACTGGGATACAACATATCCCAAGACCTCCCCAGACTCCTTCCCTCCCACTCCAACACCCCCCAGCTAGATGGGCAAAAAAGCCCATCTAGCCAAAATGCAAAGTGGGAGGATCATGGAGGAAAAAATCATCTTTGCTGCTCCTCCCGCTCTGCATAGGATGCCTGTAAGCCTCCGAATTTGGAGGCAAGCAGGCATCACTCTTTGGCTGAGGTGATAGGACTTTAACTCAGCATGTTCTCTTTAGACACCATCCGGGTTACCTGGATAAGTATTTTTTCTGCCAGTTACCCATGAATCATTGTGAACCTGCTTGTGGCTTTGTGTATCTTCCCTTTAATCCCATTACTACTTTTTACTTATTTACATTTTTTAATTCTTGATAATTTATCATTTAAAAATTGGCATTTGCAGTTTGTAATGAGTCATCTTAAGAGAAGTCAGTTAGCATTTTCATAATAGCCTTCCCAGAAATTCCAATAAAGCAAAATCAGCTATTTCCTAAAAATTCAGGACACTTTTAACCGACATGGGAAAAAGTATATCACATCGTGTTTGGCCCTAACATAAAAGCAAGATATTACTCCCAGATGTGTTCTCACCAGATGTGGTTACTCAATGGTGGTCCAAAGATGCCCTGTACATGCCTTCTTCCCTGGGAGAAAAAGGTTCCAGATAATATTACTAATATACTATATGTGAGTCCTGAACAAAAATCAGGTTTGGGGCTGAGCCATAGAATTAAGCCCTGAGTACGATTCTATTTCTTTTGTATATGGTTTCTGTTGCAACTGGGGGTTTTTCCTCCCTGTTTTTTTTTTAACTTGGTGACAGAAAAAGTAACTGAAATTTCTTTTTTAAAGAAAGTGTGGTCACAAGTGTATTTTTAACCATGTGTTTGAACTGGATAAAGATCTCTGCAGCTGGACCCTAGGAAGCACCATGAAACCTAAGTACAAGCACCTCCTAGTTATCAGCAGTAAAAAAAAACATCATTTAAGAGCTATGGTCCATAGGTGCAAACCTGCTCCTATCTGAATAGCCCCACCCTGGGTTCTATTTCTGGGTCATGAGTGTAATGAAATGTTGAGAATTGGCACAGGTAGGTTATTAAAAAGAAAACAGAATACTAGTGTGACCTGCAACAAAACATCTCATTGTGTCTCTGAGCTTTGGCGCATTCAGCTGATCCCCGCAGATGGCAAGGGATCAACTCCCCTCTTGAAAGTCTCTCAAAGGCTGAGGACCAGGGAGGGAGGGCGCCCTGCCTTTCTTCTGAGCTTGTATAGCAGCAGAGAAATCTCACTCGCTAGGGAGTTAGAGACTGGCTGTCAGGGAGCAATAGCTCTGCACTCGACTAGGAGGAGAGCAGGGAAATTTAATTTGTTGACAGCCGGGCTCAAAAAGTAATGCTCCACCTCCTCCTCTAATTTAGTGCATCCTCCGATTCAGCCAGCCAAGTAATGATCTGCTCGGACTCATGTGGTCAGGGCTCTTGCTCACTCCTACAGTACCTTGCTGGGCTGTGTGCACCTTTACTCCCCCTCCCTACCCTACATGAGCACACACATGCAAGTACTCAGATTACTGATGGAGTGGGGGATTGTCCCCTTTGGTGTGGGTGTTCTTTAGAAGTTATATACTTCCACATTTCTTGCATTTCCTTTGGGCATTCGGAATCTTCCCTCTTGCTTTGTATTGGCTGTTTTACTTCCAAAGTGATTGGCACAGGACCAACCAAGATCACTATTGGAGCTCCATCACACCAGTGATTTATCGCACTCTCGCCGTGCCTGGTATGTGCTTTTGTAGCG
Organism: Elgaria multicarinata webbii; assembly: GCF_023053635.1. Taxonomy (NCBI): domain Eukaryota; kingdom Metazoa; phylum Chordata; class Lepidosauria; order Squamata; family Anguidae; genus Elgaria; species Elgaria multicarinata. Next base: position 12,510,964 of record NC_086180.1, read on the forward strand.
CAGTACTCACATGACATCATCGCTGTCCAGCGCTCATCTCGCCTCTTCCCCTCCCTTTTCCATCTTATTTTGGAGCAGGGAAAGTCCATTTTCACCCCTTCATGTGCAATAAAGCTGCTCCTCCTTCCCGTGTATTGCTGTTCTTGCACTATATCAGACCATCCTGTTTTTTGTTGGGGACATGTGTGTCAAAGGGCAGTCTTACTGATAAAAGAGGTGGGCAGGGTGGTTCTCCACTCAACTGCTCAACCATGAAGGGGGAGGGGGAGAGGCTGCCTGAACACCCTGTGGAGAAGGCAAGTGAGGCCACAGCTACCTGTGCCAGGACTCAGTCCCATTCAACTCTATTTATTTATTTATTTATTTAATTACATTTATATACCGCCCCACAGCCGAAGCTCTCTGGGCGGTTTACAACATTTAAAAATAGTAAACATTAAAAGTATACAATTTAAAAACACACACACACACACACACACACACATAAAAACAGTATAAAAACAACAGTATCCATTTAAAAACAACAATTGTGGGGTCCATTAAAAACAAACTTAACGTTGTTAAATGCTGTTAAAATGCTGTTAAAAATGCCTGGGAGAAGAGAAAAGTCTTGACCTGGCGCCGAAAAGATAACAATGTTGGCGCCAGGCGAGCCTCATCGGGGAGATCATTCCACAGTCGGGGGGCCACCACTGAAAAGGCCCTCTCCCTTGTTGCCATCCTCCGAGCTTCCCAGAACTCTATGGTTCTGATGCCTGAGTAGGCATGTCTACGTTTCCTGACCAGAACAATGTCGGCTTCCCCTTGCCATGCCAACACTGACCACAAACTTCTCCAAACTAATTGCAATACTTTCTCTTCACTTATGTTGTTTAATATGATCCCAGGGGAAAGCATAATGTGTTGTTTTACTGTAATTGCATCCGTAATATTGTATTTGTGCAGAAATAAAAAATATGAAAAATTCATTGCAGGGAGAAGGAGAACGTAGGGGGCGGGGTGAGAGATTTCGCCGGCACAGTAGCAACACACGTGAAAAGATACATGAGCTGAAAGAGTGCAACAATGCACAGATGTGAAAGTGCCCAGCGTTACATTCACTAAGGAAATAAAGGGAGAAACCGCGGACTCAGAGCAGGAGGGGAGGAAGTAGGTGTGATGGAGCTCATAGGGGGAACACGTTGGACCTGCAACAAAATGCTGCAGTGTGAGGTGCTCCTGGTCAGGATATTCCATTCCCCTTCCCACCCCAACCATTAACACTGTGAGCGTTGCATTCTGCATGACCTGCCTGTTGTATGTCTCTTGGCTGGCCCTGGTCCTATTGGGCTTACTTGGGAATTGGACCTCACAACCTTGCTAGTTTGTACAAAATTTTGAAATTCTGATCCTTGTAGCATTTGATAGGTAGGTCAGAATGTGTGGTGATTATTAAAAAGAGACTTTATGTATGACATCCCATATATGAATGGGAAAGCAGGCTTTCGTGCTTTGAGATCTTCTGAAGAAGCCCTTCTTTCAGTCCCACCATCTTCACAGGCACGCTTGGTGGGAACATGGGTAAGGGCCTTCTTAGTGGCTGCTCCCGTGCTTTGGAACTCTCTTCCCGGGGAAGCTAGACTGGCTCCCTCCTTGATGGGCTTTCGGAAGCAGGCTAAAACTTGTTTGTTCCAACAGGCCTTTGGAGAGTAATTTGGTCCTCCATCTACGTTAATGACTTATAATTTTGTTTTGTATTTTAAAGGTTGGTGTTTTTTTGGGTTTTTTTACATTACTTTTCCTAGGTTTTACAATGTATGTTTTAAACTTTGTGAGACTGCCTTGAGGCCCAGTACTGGGCAAAAGGTGGGATCATCATCATCATCATCATCATCATCATCATCTGAAGTTGAAACTTCAAATAATTCTTGGGGGACATTCAGACCACCAGATCTGTCATGGAACTAACTCATTCATTTGGCTAGTCCAATGTCATTGTATCATTCATTGTTTACTGAATATGAAGTGAGTATTGAAGTATATTTATTTTCCTGAATCAAAGGTTGGAAACCATGCACTTTTCAACAGAACATAATGGAGATCTCTTCCATTATGTTAGTTCAGACTACAGGATGTTGAAGTTCTCCTTATTTTTAATATGTTGTAGATGTTTCTTTTAAAATTGAGCTGGCAGATCTACTATTTGAGACCAGAGACCAGTTCAATTGCACAAATAACCCAAGGTTCACATAGCAGCAGCTAATTACTAAGTAATTGGAGAAGAGCACCCCAATATCATTTGCACTATTACAACAGGTCACACAGTTTAGGCTGGCAAGATGTCTTGAATGGCTTTTAAAGGGGGTTGGATAAATTCCTGGCTACTAGTCCTGATGGCTATATTACCTCCAGTAGCAGAGGCAGTAAGCCTATGTACAGCAGTTGCTGGGGAACATGGGTGGGAGGGTGCTATTGCATCGATGTCCTGCTTGTGGGTTCCTGGCCAACAGCTGGTTGGCCACTGTGTGAACAGAGGGCTGGACCCTTGGTTTGATCCAACATGGCTCTTCTTGTCCTTATGTCTTGAGCTGGCTGTTGAGAACTCTATAACCTGCTACATTTCAATCCTGGATATATATGTTTTAAAAATATCACCTATGTCATCATCCATCTCTTGCTTAGTTTAAAGTTAATGTATTTGAGGCAGTTCACATGGTTAGGAATATTCCCCAAGGAATAATCTGTATACATTTAGGAATTAATACTACATTGACTAAATGGTGGCATGCAACATTATCATTGCTATGAACTAGAAAGACTCCTAAGAACCCAACCTAGTATCTGGGTATTAGAAATGCTGGGACCACCTTACAATGGAGAGGCTCATATAATACTTGACACTAGCCAAGTCCCCTGCAAAGCCAGATTTATTCTATGCCACATTGTATCTTCTTCCTACAAGCATTGATGACGTCTCCAAAGCATCAGCTCTTCCAGATCACTGCCAATTTTTTTGAAAATTAGCAGACACGACCTAAGCGTCATACTTAGTCATTCAATATCTATCAATACAAATTCAAATTAAGAAAAAAAAAGTGTTGTAATCCTGCCCACCAGTAGAGTTTTCGAAGAATGGTTTTTTCCTCCCTGACTAGTAAGCCAGCTTTAGCTTGTGGTTTCATTACGTCCGGCCAGACTGTACACTGCTGTGTGTGCTAGTCGCTTGTGTAATCTACGCTGGTACTTTAGGAAAAACAGGTGTGCTAAATTTCCACGCACCACTTCTGGGCGGAGGGGCAGACGTCTGCGGTGTTTGGAGGAAAGGATTAAGGATGAAGACCTCTTGGATGTTCTGTGGAGCTCTGGCAGTCTTTTGGGGAGCTATTCTTGGAGCAGGTATGCAATACCTACTGTACATATAATTGAAAGCAATTCAGAACAAATGTGAAGGTATGAAGGTATTTTTGTGCCAGGAAGTAATTGCCATTGTTTTAATTCTTTCTTGGGAGGGACAGATAGGTGTATGTTTTTGTTTATTAAGTAATGGGGTAAATCCAGCTGTGGTCATATTTGGAGTAGACCCATTGAAACCAATGGGATTTATGTTGGTCATGACTAATTTAGTCCCATTGATTTCAATGGGTGTGCTCTAAGTATGACTAAATCTGGAACCAACCTAATGAACGCAGGGAGTGGAAGCTTGTTCTACCTTGCTAGCGTGCTTTGACATTTAGGGACATGGCCAGATATACTGATAATTTTTGTGCACCATTGGAGCAATGTTTTGGAATGATCATTGCAAGATGCTCTCTAACATTGAAGCATTTGCTTTTCTGTTGATGGGGTAACCTAAAGCAGCCTTCCCAATCTGGTAAATTCTTCTCATTCCTTTCCATGCAGGCAAGCTTATGTTGCGAATTCCTTCCTATAATTTGAATTTTAACATGTCTCAAAGGTGACTAGTATCCCTTGTATCACCATTCATACCAATTATGTTTTAACCTGATTGTTGGTAACAATACCTCCTAAGGCATACAAACCATTTTACAATATTTGTTACGCTCATGGACATTACCGGGAAACGTGTTTGAATTCAGGGGCTTAGAGATGGAAAAGGATCCAAACCAGCAATAAATGAACCCAGGATGGGTGCAGGAGTAACCATTGTAAATGCAATCTTGTAGAAAGGGGTGGGAGTGAAGTGGAGAAGGTTATGGTCAGAGCAGGGTTGCCATGTGTGTTTTTTGGCAGGGATCCTGTGCCTGTAACAGCCGGATGATATGGAATAATCTCCATGATGAATCCTACCTGGCACCAAGATTGTTATCTTTTTGACGCCTGTTAAAACTGCCTCTTCTCTCAGGCAGTAGACAACCAGACTTTTTGATCAGGTCCTGGGTTGTTTTTGACTAAAAAATGTTTTTAGATCTATATTGTCTCTCTGTGTGCTATCTGTTTATATGTTTTTATGTAAATATTTTTTGAATATTATATAAAGTAATTTTATGCTTTTAATTTTTGAGAACCACCCAATGAGCTTCAGCTACAGGGCAGTATAGAAATATAATAAATGAAATGAATTAATAAATGAATGATAGGCTAAAACTGAATCAGTGAAATCTTTCCTTATCTTTGCATCACAAAGAAGATAGCCTTACTGATGTTCATCACTTAAAATAAAAAGATAAACCTGTAGAATTTCTGCATCTTTTAAAATGGTTACACACGTACACGCAGAAGGTAGTGTCCAATGTTGGGTCTACACAGAGTAGACCCATTGAAATGAATGGGATGTAAGTTGTAAACTGCCCAGGGAACTTCAGCTATGGGAAGTTACTTAAAATAAAAAGATAAACCTGTTGAATTTCTGCATCTCTTAAAATGGTTACACACATACACGCAGAAGGTAGTGTCCAATGTTGGATCTACACAGAATAGATCCATTGAAATGAATGGGATGTAAGTTGTAAACTGCCCAGGGAACTTCAGCTATGGGACGGTATAGAAATGAAATAAATTATAAGTTAGTTGCGGCTAACTTAAGTCTCATTCATTTCAATGGGTCTACTCTGTTTAGGATTCAAATTGGATACTCTCCAGGGAAGCCCTGTCAGGAAAAAAAAAAAAGGTTGCAACTTTAGGTTGGTACAAGTGGTTGGATGGACTGGGATGAAATGATGTTCCCAAAAGGGGGAAAGCAGTAGAGGAGACCCCAAATTTGTTCATCCTGCTGTATCCTGCTCACTTAAGAGTGAGGGAATCTGTTATGGAATTAAAGAGAAGTATTTTGCATGAAGAAGGTCGTCATCAGATTCAATCTCTGATATCTCAAATTCAAAAGTAGCAGGGCTGGAAGATCCCTGCTTGAGACTGGATTGTGGCCACCAGCCAGAATATTATCGTCTAATATTGGGCCAGATGAACCAATGATCTGACTCAGCACATGACAGCTTTTGATACTCATACATGTTCATATAAGTCAACGATCAGCCCACAGCATAAAAATATCTGTGCCTGAAAATGCTACCTTGAAAGCCTGGGGTTTCAGCTTCCTTCCTAGCGACCTAAATTTGGCTTCTGGTATGTTTCGACTACAAGTCTCAATATTACTGGTATGCAGACAGACCATGACAAAATAACATAATCTGCATCTTTTGCTCTTGACTGCATGAGGCATGCGATGAATAGGGGTACCTCAAACATGGGTTCTGGTTTTGAAGGTTGTTTCTCACATTTTACTAGGGTCTTTTATTTGTTTATGATTTTTGTTTTCTGATTTTTTGTCAACTGCCTCGGTTGGTATAGAAACAGTTTCAATAAAATAAGTAAATGAATTATTATTATTAGCATTAGAATTTCTATTCTGCCCCATAGCTGAGGCTCTCTGGGCAGGTTGCAAAGATTAAAACATTAAAATACAGTATACAAATTGAACAACCGTTTATATAAAACACACCAACAATATATGCAATGACAGTATAACTCTAAAAACAACTTTGAACTGTCAACCATAAGACAGATCCAACATCTGGCAAAATGGCATTGAAGAGTCTGCATTTTTCTTCTTTTCTTGATTGAAACCTTTCTTTGTTTTAAGCTTTCTATGGGCTAGAGGAAGATGAAGAGACGGTTCTGGTTGATAACAAGTGTCAGTGTATAAAGGTGACATCAAAATTTGTCCCTTCTAAAGACAATCCTCAAGAAGAAGTTTTGGAGAGAAATGTTTACATCATGTAAGTGGTACCTTAACACCACGCACGTGCGCACACACTGCTTTCTTCCTTTTCTGTATACACATAACCAACATAGGCCTAACCATAGAATTAGGGTGACCCTATGGAAAGGAGGACAGGGCTCCTGTATCTTTAACAGTTGAATAGAAAAGGGAATTCAGGCAGGTGTCATTTGTATGCATGCAACAGCTGGTGAAATTCCCTCTTCACAACAGTTAAAGCTAGAGTGACCAGTTACAAAAGAGGGAAGGGCTCCTGCAGCTTTAAATGTTGTGCTAAAAGTGAATTTGGGCCTTAAGAGATTACTGAGCAGCTTCTTGGAGTATTGGGGAAAAAAACTTTTTAACAATCAATTCTACAAATTCAAAAGTACTGGTCTTTTCTTGGAGGAAGGTCAGGTATTCCTGGCTTCTGGAAAATTGTAGAATTGCATACATACAAATGACAGCTGCTGAAATTCCCTTTTTCTACACAACTGTTAAAGATACAGGAGCCCTGTCCTCCTTTCCATATGGCCACCCTACATCGAATGTGATAAGGGACATGGCACATGACCCCTCTTTAATTGGTGGAGAGAGGTTATCTCCTTCTCGTTTTATGTGTAGTTTTTTGGCGAAGATGGAAGCATGAGAAGGACCCCTTCTTGTAAACTTTCCCAAAGTCTCCCTTGCCCCCAAATTTCTTTGTCTATTTCAGAGAGGTAGCCAACTTCATCTTTTGCAATAAATGACATGCAAGGGCCTTGTGACATTTTAAAGACCAACAGAGTGGTTGGTGGATAGATTCATGAGAGGCAGGATGCTTCCAGAGGAGAATTCCTTACCTCCCTTATGGAATTTTACAGTAAGGGGTCCAGATGATGTCATCTCCCACTCGCGACCCTGCTGAGTCCCCATCGCCACCCACCCCGCAATTCTCCCATCTTTTTCCTTAACTCAGAAAATCCGTTAAGGAGGAAAAGATGGAATAACTGCACCATACCTCCGGACTGGTAACATCCAACATTAATTGTTGTATAGAAATGTAATAAATCAATAAACAAACTTAGAGTAGACCCATTGAAATGAATGGGTCGGTCATGACTCCAGTCCTATTCATTTCAATGGGTCTACTCTAAGGAGGACTTAGGTTGAGTTTTACCCTAAGAGTCTTCCATCAGAAAGCATCCCTAAAAGTAGTAGTATCCCTAAAGTGATTTTACAGACAGTGAAAGCTGGACAGGTTTTCAAGAGCTAATCTGAGACACCACATCAACAGCCGTTGATAAATCTCCTGGTCTTTGAGATACTACAAGTCTCTTTGCCTATGGTTCTCCACCTCTAATTCTTCTTCTGGCTCTAAGACAGCCTTCCTCAACCTGGGGCGCTCCAGATGTGTTGGACTACAGCTCCCAGCTGGCTGGGGCATTCTGGGAGATGCAGTCCAACACATCTGGAGTGCTCCAGGTTGAGGAAGGCTGCTCTAAGACCATACAGGAGGCCATTTTGGCACACATTCAACTACACATTTCACCACCCATCTGTACCGAAAAAAACCCTTTTAACCACATGGCAGGATCTTGTATTACTGAAGGCCATGTTGTCCCAGAGCATGAGAGAACTCATCTCCCTTGATGAGCCTGGTAGCTCTGATATCAGTGGGGCGGTAAGTCCGCTCCGGGTTTCAGGCAAACCAGGCAGAACTTCACACCTTGGAGAGCTCCTTTAGAGTTCTGACTGAAACCCGGATTGGATTCACTGCCCCACTGCCATCGGAGCCACCAGCCTCCACTGCTCAAAGTCATGACTCCACTCTGACATCCAGTTGTTTTCACAGCTGTTACCCTACTGGTGTTGTGACCATGGCTTGTATTTCATCCACAACCTTACTCTATGTACGTTATTGCAGCAACTAAAAATTGAAGGGGAAAAGAGATAACCTGTCTCTCCAGACCTATAATAGCTGTGTTTCTATTGCATTTCATGCAAACTAACTGCTTTGTATACCTTTGCTTTCCTTTTCTCTCCCACCCCTCCTTCTCTAGGGTTCCTCTCACAGCCAGGGAGAACATCTCTGACCCGACCTCGCCACTGAGAACCAGATTTGTCTACAACCTCTCCAAGCTGTAAGGGCTTCTCTTGACTGGTCTTAAGTCCATAAGCCCAGGGAGCTGTCCGTACGTGGGGAAAAGCCCCACAGTAGCTGCGGATCTGCGCTGTGCCAGTTATTTGCAGCCACTGTGGGGCTTTCTTGCGAAGCTGCGCATTGAAAAAGTCAGGGACTTACCCCAACTTTTTCAGCACAAGTGACGGCAGTATGGCTCTTCTGCCGTCTGACATCACTTCCAGGGCCAATCCGGGGTGGTCTCTGGTAGCAGGTGACTGGCAATTGGTCATCTTCCACCAGGAACAGGGCAGGGGGCAGCTCCAGTACCCAGATGGACGTTGGAAACCCCGTGCTCCCTCCTCAGCATCGGGATTACCCAACACCCCCCTGGGAGAGGGAAACCGCGGGTTTGGGAGGGGGTCAGCGCCAACCTGGTGAAGACAGCCCCTAAATCACACTGCAGTTGTAGTGGACTAGTATGATACATTTGTGTATTGTGGTTGCAGCTGGGCATATAGCTGAAAGGGTGCCACCCATGGGTTGCACCAAGGCAGCTGTATTGCCATTCTTTCCAAGGCAAGTGAGGACGGTGTATCCCGTTCAGCATCCTAGCAGTTACAATTTATTTATAGCAGCTTAATGTACCTGACAGTGTTCCAGGTACACTCATATTGGTGCCACATTACTAGGGTCACCATATGAAAAGGAGTACAGGGCTCCTGTATCTTGAACAGTTGCATAGTAAAGGGAATTTCAGCAGCCGTCATTTGTATATATGGAGAACCTGGTGAAATTCCCTCTTCATCACAACAGTTAAATCTGAAGGAGCTATACTAGAGTGACCAGATTTAAAAGAGGGCAGGGCACCTGCAGCTTTAACTGTTGTGATGAAGAGGAAATTTCACCAGGTTCCCCATATATACATGACACCTGCTGAAATTCCCTTTTCAATCCCACTGTTAAAGATACAGGAGACCTGTCCTCCTTTCCATAGGGTCACCCTATCCAAGGCAAACATTGAACCTGAGACCATGTGGGTTGGTACGATGGCTTAGGTTTGCAAATGGACTATCACAGATGTAGCAACATTGAGAGAACTTCCATTGCATCTCACATCAGCCAGGACAACATCCTTTACAATGGGGTCAGATTACAGTAGGGTGACCATATGAAAAGGAGGACAGGGCTCCTGTATCTTTAACAGTTGTATTGAAAAGGGAATTTCTGCAGGTGTCATTTGTATATATGGAGAACCTGGTGAAATTTCCTCTTCATCACAACAGTTAAAGCTGCAGGAGCTGTACTACTGCAGGTATACTGTGGCCAGATTTAAAAGAGGGCAGGGCACCTGCAGCTTTAACTGTTGTGACAAAGAGGAAATCTCACCAGGTTCTCGATATATACAAATGACACCTGCTGAAATTCCCTTTTCAGTACAACTGTTAAAGATACCGGAGCCCTGTCCTCCTTTTCACATGGTCACCCTACACATTACCGTTGAGGCAACTGATCACCTTTGTGTGACATGCAACTTCTCACCTTGTCACAAAAGCACCTGCAGCGCAGGTGTTGCAGCCAATCATTGTGCAAACAAAATATTTCGAGAATGCTGTATCAATCTCTGGGTGGAATTGCATGTTATGTGCAAACAGACAAAGAATCCTGATGGCTAGAATCATAGAATTAGAAGGGGCCAATAAGGCCATCGAGTCCCACCCCCTGCTCAGTGCAGGAATCCACCTTAAAGCATCCCTGAATGCCTCTAGTGTGGGAGGGCCCACAACCTCCCTAGGTAACTGGTTCCATTGACGTACCGCTCTAACAGTCAGGAAGTTTTTCCTGATGTCCAGCCGGAATCTGGCTTCCTTTAACTTGAGCCCATTCTTCCGTGTCCTGCACTCTGGGAGGATCGAGAAGAGATCCTGGCCCTCCTCTGTGTGACTATTTAAGCAGTGTAAACATGGTACACTTTGGAGCACAGAAGCAGCAGGGCAGGGGGGTGTCTAATTGTTCCTCCTCTCATTATTGTTCTGATTAAAAATAATATAAAGCCCATGTCACTATGGGTGCTAGTAGTCCTGCTCCTTTCCTGCTCTTTTGCTCATCAGTCCGCTTACCACAGAGGGTTCATGAATAATCCAAACGTGGCTCAAGCCTAGTGAATCCTCCCCTGAAATTTGCATGCGGCCTGGCCCCTCCCCCTGTGCTCTGATTAGCCACCTCCTGCCCTTCCCCTCCCCGCTGGTGGCAACAGCCTTACTGCTCGGCTGCACCTAGCGGACCCCTTTATTCCACACTAATTGGCCAAGCATCTTCCGTCTTCCTAGCACAGTTTGGCACAGAGGAAATAAATTGGTATTAAAGCTCAAGGTCTGGATTATTATTTTTTTGAACTTTCAAAATTTTTCTGCACATCTACGCTGCTCAAGCTTCCATTTAAAAGAAAACTGAGCCAAATTGGTCTGGTAGATCTCGAGTAATAAGACTTACGCTACTAAAATTCCTATATAAGTTAGCCTCCCCGAGTCATTTTCCCATTTTGCAAACATTTGTCTGGTTCCCCATGGAAGGGGCAGGGCGCGTCACCGTTCTCTTCCCCAATCAGGAGCTGGAACAATTGCATGGGCTTTCAGATAAGCAACAATTATTTTAAGGGGCATGGTTGTCCCTCTCGGTCCCTGGACTTTAAAATTGTGACATTTTCAGAAATGGCCAGCTGTGAAATGAGGCCAGATTTCAAAGCAATCCAAGAACAGATGACAAATGAGAAGAAATCTGTGAAATCATTTGGCTATAGCAGAGAGAGAGAGAGAGGGACCACATTCAGGATGCGTTGCTCACTGTGAAACCCTTGCTTCTATTGTAGAGCTACTTTGGTTGGATCTATTGCAGCTTTCACCCAACCTGGTCCTCTCCAGATGTGTTGGACTACAGTTCCTAGCATCCTAGGCTGGCTGGGGAGTGGATGCTGGGTGTAGCTCTCTAACACATCTGCAGGGTTCCAGGTTGAGGAAGGCTGATTCGTTGCCTGACACTTCTCCTGCGTTCTCTTGCCTTTCAGTTGTGGGAATTGTGACTCGAAGAACGCCAACCAGGAGCGCGATCTACAGCAAGATAGGGTTGGGCAGAGCAGCCTATGCAATGACCCTGATCAGCCTTGCTACACCTACGACAGGAACAAATGCTACACTGCGACATGCCTGTTCTCCAACGGTGGAACAGTTAAGCCCATTGAGACAGCCTTGACTCCTGAATCCTGCTACCCTGATTAGAGAGGAGTGAAACCACACTGTGGGGCCCTTCGGGGCAGATCTACACCATGCAAACCTACATTGGCAAAGCCCAAATAATAATTCTGTTTTGGTGAGGATGCTGAGAATCCACTGTTAGAGATCCTGAGGAATCCTCACAAAACTACGTCTCTCTCAGGTGATTTTAAGTCTGTGGTGTAGATATGCCCATTTAAAATTTAAAAACGTTTAAAAAAAATAAAAAAAAATCTCTATCTGCATCACCAGAATGCTATTCTGTTATTTCTTCCACTTTATTGAATTGTTACTTTGACCTTATCATCTGCATTATCTATTGCTCTTCCTTAACACATGTGATGAATAAAAAATATCTTTCATGATCTCCACAGTTATTTCATTGGAGCGAAACACAGAAAGTTAGATGTTGGGCTTTTTTCATTATGCACTCGTCATTCCCTACTCATGATTGTTTACGGGCTCTTTATACAATGACATGACCCTCCAGTTTTGCTTCTGGGTCTACCCATCACTCTCAGCAAGTTTTTTTGTTTGTTTTGTTTTTTAAGCAGGGAAAATGTGGCATTTAATTGAGAAAGCGAAAGAAAGTGGGATTTCCTCTTGTGTATTTGCACTATTCTGCTATACCACCTAGATATTATGTAATGGAAAAGCAGGAAAGAAAATGCTCTCTGTGTAGTGCTTGGAACTGAATTCTGCCACAAAACTGAAAGTAGATATAGCAGATTAATAGTCTCGTGTAAAAATAGCTCATTGTCTGTTAGAGTTCTAACTGGTATGAAAATGGCATATTTCCATTAAAAGTACTGGAGTTACATCAAATTACCTTTGGGGTGCTCCCAGTTGGGCAGCTTCTAGCACTACACAATCATTGCTCTTCTGAGATGATCTACAAGCAGAGCTGTTACAGCCAGCATCACCAGGGGTTTTGCACTTCGTCTGTAGGGACATCATGCTAATTCCATCCACACTAGTGAGCGTGACATGGCCATTTGGATGGGGAAGTGTTCATTCATCCAGGTGCATCACTTGTTGTGACTTTTCTTAGCATTTCCTTTTTTAATCTTCTACTTAATTTGTGCAAAAGTGCTTTTGTAATTTAAGCACTATGGAGCAATTACCTCAACAATTTAAAATATTCACCTTTTTTTAAGCAAAAGCTATCAGCAAAGACAAAGGGAGAGTTAACAAATTGCTAAAATTTGATCAAATAGACAGCAGAGTGGAGGTATTTTATAGCTGTTTTTTATTTAAGCACTGCTGCACAGATATGTTACGTGTGTGTGTGTGTGTGTATCTGAAAAGGTATTGTAGTACTATTTAGAGGATTGACAAGAAAATGACAATAAAATGGTACCCACTGAAGGTGATAATTTCATCTTCCTGATACATCACTGCAGATATCAAACTACTCTTGGAAAAGGCAGAAGAGATGTACTCAGGCTATTTACACATGCAATGGTATTATTTATTTATTTATTTATTTATTTATTTATTTAGCACCATCAATGTACATGGTGCTGTACAGAGTAAAACAATAAAATAGCAAGACCCTGCCGCATAGGCTTACATTCTAATAAAATCATAATAAAACAATAAGGAGGGGAAGAGCATGCACCAAACAGGCAGTATAAAAGTCAGAGCAAAATCAAGTTTTAAAAGCTTTAGGAAAAAGAAAAGTTTTTAGCTGAGCTTTAAAAGCTGCAATTGAACTTGTAGTTCTCAAATGTTCTAACCTCCTCTTCTTTCCCCAAAAGTTGGATTTTTTTTTACATTTTTGTTTTCTGGTGGTCTGAGAAAAGACTGAAGAACCACAGGACAATGATTTAATGACAACAAAATGTAGACACCCCATAAAAAGTGATTGCAGAATGGGAATTCCTGCAATCCTGTACCCTCTTTCCTGGGGTGGGGAGCCTCAATGAAATCAATGGGACTTACTTCGGGGTAGTTATATATAGGACTGTGTTGAAAAGGCCCAGTGTGGAAGCACCCTTGATCCAACAGTCTTTATCTAATGCAGAAGTTCCCAGAACAGTTTTTGACCACCTCTTTCCAGGATTTTAGTCTTCCTCGAAGGGAGGGAAATGATCACCACATCCTGCAATTCACTATAGTCATGAAGGAAGAATCTTTCTAGTGCTGTCACCTTCCGGGTCAATAGGAAGTTCAAGCTACCCATTGCACAGTCAATTTCCTTTGTAGGAAAAAAAAAGAACTGTACATCATTGTATCTTTATTATAAGTTTATTTAGAAGTGTATATATTAAGATCAGAAATCATAGAGATGCAGCACCCACAAGCATACAAGTAATGCTAGTCCCATAACAGTATCAAGTTCAGCTCTTAAAAATCCAAGATATTGCTCTCACAACCTTTCCTCACATGGCTGAAGTCCCACAGCGGCTGCGAATCTGCGCTGTTATATGCCACAGCCGCAGATTCACAGCCTCTGTGGGGCTTTCCTGTGAAGCTGTGTTTTGAAAAAGTCTGGGACTTAACCCAACTTTTTCTGTGGGAGTGAGGTCAGTACATCCCTTCTGCCTTCTGACCTTGCTCTGGGACTGATCTGGAGGGCAGTCCTGGTGAAAGGCAGCCAGCGATTGGTCACAGGAAACCAGGAAGAGGGTGGGGGGGAACTCCAATACCAGGATGACCACCGGAAAACCCATGCTCCGTCCTTGGCATTGGGATTACCTAGGGTGACTGTATGAAAAGGAGGACAGGGCTCCTGTATTTTTAACACTTGCATAGAAAAGGGAATTTCAGCAGGTGTCATTTATTTATTTATTTATTTGTTACATTTATATACCGCCCCATAGCCGAAGCTCTCTGGGAGGTTTACAAAAATTAAAAACAGTAAACATTAAAAGTATACAAAATTTAAAACATAAGAACAACAGTATAAAAACAGTATAAAAACAACAGTATCCATTTGTATATATGGAGAACGTGGTGAAATTCCCTCTTCATCACAACAGGTAAAGTGCAGGAGCTATACTAGAGTGGCCAGATGCAAAAGAGGGCAGGGCTCCTGCAGCTTTAACTGTTGTGATGAAGGGGGAATTTCACCAGGTTCTCCATATATACAAATGACACCTGCTGAAATGCCCTTTTCTATGCAACTGTTAAAGATACAGGAGCCCTGTCCTCCTTTTCATAGGGTCACCCTACTCAATGAGCATTTACCAGCCCCACGTGCACACACGCAAAAAGAGACCAGACCCTTCTTTAGTGAAGAAAAGCTAAAATGCTTTACTTTACTCACAGTTTCTTGCATAAAAAATGCATCTACAGTGTAGAGTTTCAATCAGAGTTTCTTGAGTCCATTTCTTTGTTCTACAGCACTGGCAGGAGGGAGGGAGAGAGAGCATGCACATGTGCTCTCAGAAATGGAGGAGGTCGGGGCGGGGGGGGAGCTACAGAGATCCTAAGGCTAGCTGTGCCCCAAATTCCAGTGTATTAACTAGCTAACTGCAACACTGCCCACTTCTCGTAAGTTGCAGACAAGGTTGCAATATACCCAACCATTAGTGTCTTCCTATTCCCATTTGTTCAATTTTTGAAGGATTTTTTTTTAACCATGACATTTCTAGCCCTTTCCATTACTTTGATGCGTACTTTGCATGCAGGATTGAAGTTGTATGCAACCAGGGCTGGCGCTGCCATAGAGGCAGCTCAGGCGGCGGCCTAGAACACCAAGGTAAGGAGGCGCCGAACAGCGTGCCCAGAAGCCACTCTCCCACAGCGGCTCTGAGAGGGCAGCTTCCAGGAGCGCCGTTCCAAAGCCGCCTGCCCACCCCAACACCTCAGTGTCCTGGCTTTGAAGCCAGGAGCGGCTTCCAGCTGGGCGCTGGCTTCGAAGCCAGGACGTTGGGGTGGGGGAGCAAGCGGGCAGCTTTGGAACAGTGTGTCTTTCTGAAGCTGGCCGGCCGGCTGGCCACCCCATCCACCCCAGCATCCTGGATTCACTTCAGCTGGGCGGGCGAGATGGTGCCCTGTGCCCAGGTACACTGCGGTGGGGGTGGGGGACGCTGGAGTGGGGGTGGGGTGGGGACACTGGGGGTGGGTGAGTGAAAGCAGCTCACCTGCCTAGGGCGCAAAATAGTCTGGCACTGGGCCTGCATGCAACATTATGTAAATTTGTATATACTCATGCCATACCAACTGTTTATAATCTTTGCTTCAGCTGTTAGGTGGACAGGAAGTAGTTAGTCCATGACAAGCCCTCCCTGAGGTCCAGGCCCTCTGTCGTTGGAGCCATCTTCTTTGAGCACCTCTCCTCTCTGAAATTCACTCCTGGCGTTCCTCAGAGCTCCCACGCCTGGTCCAGTAGCAATCTGTGCAGCCAGCATCTGCCGCAGGAACTGCCATGAAACAGACATGAGTTTGTTTTGAGAAGGAGCTCTCAGGCCCGGAAGGCGCTGCCTTATACTGAGTCAGACCCAATGGAGGCTGGCAGCTCCGATGTCAGTGGGGCTGTGAATCTGTTCCGGGTTTCAGTCAGAACTCTAAAAGAGCTATCCCAAGCACCTTGGATAGCTCCTTTAGAGTTCTGACTGAAACCCGGAACGGATTCACTGCCCCACCAGCATCGGAGCCGCCAGCCTCTACCGGTCAGGCCATTGGCTCATCTAGCTCAGTATGTTCTGAATTGACTGACAGTGACTTTCCAGGGAAGGGGTCTCCAACCTTAGACATCCTACCTAATCTAAAACCAGACAAGCAAGACAATAGGAAGTCAGGTGAGCATCTTCTTGTTTGCACACCCTGCAGCCAAACATGATTTTGATAGTGGGCATTGTAGACTCTTCAATGTGTGCATTTAAGCTTTAGAGCTTCTCTAAACAAGCACACTCGTGATTGGCCACTCATGGGCATTTGCGGGTCCTTTACACGACATTGTCAAGCCAGGATATCTCCCATGCTATCCCCTGGAAGTCACACAATTGGGGTGGGTGGGGAACACACACATATAATGTGGTAATATCTGGGGAAAGTGGGATTTCTCCACCACTAGATGGCACTTTTCCAGGAAGAGAACAAATGTGGTTGTGTGTGAAGGAGCACATCGCAATGGTGGGATTACTGCGAGGAGAAAAGCCATGGGATTTTTCCTGTGTGTAGAGAAGACCTTACCTCTGGGATCCGGTAGCCCTTTCCTTCAAGGAATTCCTTGAAAGCATGAGTTCCGTGAAGCTGCAAAATCTCAGCGTCCTGCAGAAGTATCCAAAGATAAAAGTGGGAAAGGTTCACAGCAAAGGAACATTTCCTTCCTTCCTTCTTTCCTCCCTCCCTTCTCTCACTCTCCCTCTACGGCCCTCTTCCCTCCTTTCTCCATCACTCATCCTCTCTCTGTGTGTCAAAATAGACACGATTCCCAATTGCTCCCATTAACTTCTATGGGACAGACTAAATGGGCTGCAATTTGGGAGGAGAAAGGGATCAATCTGCCCTTCGCACAGGGACAGAAAACAGGTTTCACACCCACACCCAGTGGTGTCCTCAAGCGCATCCCATTATTGTCTCCTATAAAAGAGAACAACTAACATTCCCCCCTTTGGGTCAGATGTAAAATGTGCCAGTTGGAGCCAAACTAGACTTGGAGCATCTCTACACCAGTGATATATGGCAAGTGAGTGATTGGCCACTCAGGGAAGTTTGTGGGTCCTTTAAATGACATCAACAACTTCCTGGACTTCTCCCGTTCCTTCCTCTAGAAATCTCGCGCTAAAAAAACCTGAGATATTCTGGTTCATTTGAAATAGTGCAGGTTTTCCCAGCATCTAAACTCGAAGTTGCACTATAAAGCAGCCACTAGATGTTACTGTCCTGTCTCATTCAAGGCTATGAGCTCCAAAATTCGTATACCTTGAGACATCTAAACAGAGGGGTCTGTTTGAACCATGCTCGTCTATATAGGTACCATGTCCCAACACCGTTCCCTCATTGCTTACATGTCATGTGGTATTCTAGCATGTTGCATTAACCAATTCAGGGTCTCCAATGCAGAAAAAGAAACCCTCTTGGGTTCTTGACAATACCTTTTCACCCAACTCCCTCCTTAAATTCATGATCCTTGCATCCTTCGACTTTGGATCTTCAAAAAGTTTATTCACTTTCTGTTTTGTCCAAGTCTTTGGATCCAGGTACCAGGCACCATACCGGATCTTCTCCCACTTGGCTCGGCAAGAACCCTGTAAAATTCACTAATATTTAAATTAATCTTACAAATATTAAAATGTGCTAATATTTATTACTGTTGTATTTGTTTATTTACAGTGCACAGTGATTGGCCATTGTGTGAACAGAACGCTGGGTGAGATGGAGCCTTTACCTGATCCAGCAGGGTCCGTCTTATGTTCTTATGTTAAATGGGGAAAAACAGATGTGGTGATGGTGGTAGGGGGAAATTGGAAGAAACTGTCAGCATCCCCCCCCTCCCACTCCCTTCTGTTCCTTTCCTGCAATTCGCTACTTCTCTCCTAACACTTGGTAGCAAAGGAGTATGGCAGATGTTCATTGTAGATGTTATTTATTTATTTACATTTGTATTCCGCTCCAGACTAGTCAACCAAGGAAGGTTTGCTGGAAAAGAGCTTTTCTCAGGAGGCACTGAAAACAAAGCCGTGTTGGTACCTGCCTGACCTCCAAAGGCAGAGAATTCCATAGAAAGGGGGCCACCACACTGAAGGCTCTTCTCCAGGTGAACCCCAGTCAGGCCACAGGCCCATGTGGAACCACCAGGAGCATGCCCTCTGATAACTTCAGTGACCAGGCAGGTTGGTAAGAGAGAAGGCGCTCTCTCAGGTATCATGGTTCCAAGTTGTTTAGGGCTTTGTACACGAGTACCAAAATCTTATTTATTTATTTATTTATTTGTTGCATTTCTATACCACCCAAGAGCCGAAGCTCTCTGGGCAGTTCAGAAAAATTAAAACCATTCCAAGTATAAAACAACAGTATAAAACCATAACATAAAATACAGTATAAAAGCTCAACCAGATAAAAACAGCAGCAATGCAAAATTACAAATTTAAAATACCGAGTTAAAATTTATTTATAGACTATTAAAATGCCGGGAGAATAAAAAGGTCTTCTCGTGGCGTCTAAAAGCATATAATGTAGGTGCCAAGCGAACCTCCTTAGGGAGCTCATTCCACAGCTGGGGTGCCACAGCAGAGAAGGCCCTCCTCCTGTTGGCAAATAGGCAGCCAGAGCAGTTCCCCCAGCAAAGGAGTTGCAGGCTGGAAAGACATTCTTTGCCAATCTTCACAACCAACCTTGTAAGTCTTCCAGTTCTTGTTTTTACCTTCACACTTACAGGGAAGCTTAGAGAGAGAGAGATCTCTTCACTTCATCCCAAAGAGAAGCGCAGCCATAACAACCTATGTTTCCACCAAAAGTGCTACGATTCACTTACCTTTGCATGGCTGCCTTGCCGAGCGGTGCTTTTCATGGTGGCCTGAGAAGGTGGCATTCCAGCATACTTCCGCAGCTCCGTTGGAACGTCATGTAGCTCCACGGCATATATAGGAGCAGAGAGAGGCAGGTTGATCTCATAACCTGTGTCAAATAGGCTAATAATGGTGGCCTCATCAGTGTTATATTTGTCTCCTCCCTGGAATGACAATTCAAATTCAAGCATGTAGTATCCAATTTATCAGTCTTCCCCAACCTGCTGATTGGGAATGATGGGAGTTGAAGTCAAACACATTGAGATTGCAATATGTAATCCTTTTACAATAAAAGGAATATGTTACACCTTCAGTGTATTTCTGTAAATCACTAGGGTGACCATATAAAAAGGAGGACAGGGCTCCTGTATCTTTAACAGTTGTATAGAAAAGGGAATTTCAGCAGGTGTCATTTGTATGCATGCAGCACCTGGTGAAATTCCCTCTTCATCACAACAGTTAAAGCTGCAGGAGCCCTGCCCTCTTTTGTATCTGGTCACGCTAGGCAGGGCTCCTGCAACTTTAACTGTTGTGATGAAGAGGGAAATTCACCAGGTGCTGTATGCATACAAATGACACCTGCTGAAATTCCTTTTTCTAGACAACCATTAGAGACACAGGAGGCCTGTCCTCCTTTCCATATGGTCACCTTAGTTATACATATACATTTCCATATGCAGATATTGGTGTCCCATTCTGCTGTCTTTTGGGTAATGCCCATGTGGCTGCAATACATTAATTTAGATAGATATTTAGATAGATAGATAGATAGATAGATAGATAGATAGATAGATAGATAGAGATAGGGGTTGGACTCGATGGCCTTGTAGGCCCCTTCCAACTCTGCTATTTTATGATTCTATGATATATAGCACAGGGATCCCCAACGTGGCACCCTTGGGCACCATAGCATTCACAGGTCCCCAATATGTAGCCCATGGGCCACTGGTGTTTTTTAAAAATATTTTAACCCATTTTTTAAAAAAAACAACCATACATGGATTTGTATAAAACGCTGCAACTTTCTAGCAACTACACATGGACCGCAACAAAAGTGGACCAAATATCCAAATGTATCCATTTGAAGGCGACGTTTGTATGCCACCTGTTCAAATATTGAAAGCGTTGCGAAGTCCTCAGTCCTTTGCATTACAGGAAGCGAGCATTTCTCCTTCCAATGTTGTAAGATCAGTCTTTTGGCTGTCAGAAGGGTGCAGGGAGTCCATTTGTTAATTTCCGTGAAGCGGATAAATAATTCAAAAGAGCAATCAATATCAATCAATATTAAAAGTTGTTCCAGTACATTTCTTTTCTGTATAATTACCTCCCCATGAAAAAGGGCCAACTACTGGACACTGCCAAAACATATGTTTAAAAGACACTTTTGCTGTATTGCACTGCCAACAAGTAGGCCAATTAGACAACCCATTATTAAAAGGATGTTGCAGCATCCAATAAACACAAAGCAAACTTTTTGCTGAATAAGATGCAGCCTGAGATCCACAGACGTGAAAGGTAGACACCAAGTGGCGAACCCCTGATTAGGCATTTTGTGGTGGTGCCCACAGCAGTATCTCAAACTCCGAAATATGCCTACGGGTCCAAAAAGATTATAGCATAAGACATCTGGGCTTGAAATGGGATTACATACAGGCATTATTTTACTCACCAGAGAATCAAGCCAGGTGCAGAACTCCTTTGTAGCTCGCTCTACATTCTCGTCAAGGGGAGGAACGTAATTCAACCTGGCCTCCCTCTCTCTTGCTGCTACTTCTTTTTTGGAGAACCACGTGTAAGGATCCTTGCCTTTGGGGCCCCTGCTGCAGGAGACATTGGCACAACACCACAATTTACATCCCAATCTGATGCATATTCAATAGGGTTTATTCCCAGGAAAGTTTGTTTAGGATTGTGGCCCAACAGCACAATCCCATACATTTTTACTCAAAGTAAGTCCCATTGTTTCCAAGCCCAATTCAAGGTGCTGGTTTTAACCTATAAAGCCTTACATGGCTTGGGACCACAAAACCTGATGGAACACCTCTCCCGACATGAGAGCTCAACATCTAAGGGCCTCCGCTGGGTGCCTACTCCGAGGGAAGCTCGGAGGATGGCAACAAGGGAGAGGACCTTTTCAGTGGTGGCCCCTCAATTATGGAATTATCTCCCTGACGAGGCTTGCCTGGCACCAAAGTTGTTACCTTTTCGGCGCAAGGTCAAGATTTTTCTCTTCTCCCAGGAATTTAACAGCATTTGACAGCATATGCTGAGTTTTTTAACTGACCCCAGAATAGTTGTTTTAAAATGGATATTGTCTGTTTTTGTATTTTATGCTTTTTATGGTTTTAAATTTTGTATATTTCTTTTTAATGTTCACTGTTTTTAACTTTTGTAAACTGCCCAGAGAGCTTCGGCTATGGGGTGGTATATAAATGTAATAAATAACAACAACAACAACAACAACAACAACAACAACAACTGTTTTTAGTGGAGCTTACTCCTAAGGAGGTGTGCATAGGATTATAGCCTTCTTGTTCTTGCACCACTAGTGCCTATCGATCAGTGGAAGCTGGTGGCTCCAATGTCAGTGGGATGATTAATCTGTTCCGGGCTTTGCACCTTGGACAGCTCCTTTAGAGTTCTGACTGAAGCAGATTCACCACCCCACTGACATTGGAGACACCAGCCTCCACTGCAATTGGTCAGCCTTCCCTCTCCTGACTGGCGCTGGGATGCTGGGAGTTGCAGTCCAACACATCAGAGGGTACCAGATAGAAGAAATCTGCAATAAATAATTGTAGCATTCATATGCTGCTTTTATAAGTGCACTGGTACATGCAACAACTCTGCAGAGTAGATCAGTAGAGCAGCCATTCTCCCCCACCCAATAATAACAACAACAACAACAATTCACCAATAATTATCCAACAACTGGCCATCAAATTCAGCCCCATCAAATAACCTACACCATACTATACATACCCACCAAAAACAATCTTGGAAAATGCAGATAATAAAATATACTCAGACAGAACAATTTGTAAGGGACAAGACAATACCTTGCAATCGATCAGACATAACAGTTAAGGACAAATAAGAAAAAGAAAAAAACACTTACCTCATTGACATAGCAATACCTAATGACAAAAATGTTGTAGAAAAGGAAGAGGAATAAAGAGAAAAATATACACTGCTGGCCATGGAAGTTAAAGAACTATGGCAACAGGAAAAGGTCACA
Source organism: Elgaria multicarinata webbii (assembly GCF_023053635.1). Classification (NCBI taxonomy): domain Eukaryota; kingdom Metazoa; phylum Chordata; class Lepidosauria; order Squamata; family Anguidae; genus Elgaria; species Elgaria multicarinata. Next base: position 12,533,225 of record NC_086180.1, read on the forward strand.
ATTATCCGTCACTAGCATCACATCAAAAGACTATACAGAAAACCTTCAGAAACAGGGCCTACCAAAATACATCCACATCAACATCCAGAAAGTAGTCATACTTAAAACATGCTCAAAAGTCAGGAAATTCCTGAATCATTAGACAGCATGACCTGGCAAAGCCCAACATGTCCATCTAGAAAAACCGTCACGAGTGAGAAGAGAGAGATTATGATTGTGGTGGATTAATTTCTCCTTCCACTTTTCCCCATGTCAGGTAAAGGTTCAACACCACAATCTCTGTATGTTACAGAAGGAAGCAATCACATGGGATAGCTCATAAATGCTTAGCCAATTGAACCCACAAGGTGGCATTCAAGAGCTGAGATGGTATGTATTTTTACATCACTCGCTCACAGAACTCAGAATTAAGCATCAAAGAATTCCCCCTGTCCATTCCTTCTGCCTATGGGCATAGTGAAGGAATGCATGCTTTGCTACATAGGCTCCAAAGCTTGTTTGTGGTTGATGTAATTTAAAAAGGAGTGATTTAAAGTGCAAAAGAGCCTCAGCTAAGGGACCCTCAGTTACGCTCTCCAACTACTTTGCTGCAGCTGTTTTTCTCCCAAAGAGGTTCCAAGACAAGGAGTAACCCCTGCCAGGAAGAAGAAGGAAAAACATCAGGGATGAAGCAATTTTAGAATCATAGAATTGGAAGGGGACCTTGGAGATCATCTAGACAAGGGGGGAGCAGTTTATGTCCCTCTAGATTTTAAGTAAAAGATCCCTTCAAGTGTCAAGGTTGCATGCCTGAAAGTGCATTCCGGCATACAGGCAACAAGGATGCTTGTTAACAAGATGTTGGATTGCAACTCCCAGCAGCCTCAGCCAGTATAGCCAAGGGTGAGGAATGATGGGATTGACCCCTTAGGCTACCATCCTATTACCTGGAAGTAAATCACATTGAGTCCAATGCAACATATTTCTGAGTAGATATGCATAGGATAGGGTGACCATATGAAAAGGAGGACAGGGCTCCTGTATCTTGAACAGTTGCATAGAAAAGGGAATTTCAGCAGGTGTCATTTGTATATATGGAGAACCTGGTGAAAGTCCCTCTTCATCACAACGGTTGAAGCTGTAGGAGCTATACTAGAGTGACCAGATTTAAAGGAGGGCAGGGCACCTGCAGCTTTAACTGGCATGATGAAGAGGAAATTTCACCAGGTTCTCCATATATACAAATGACACCTGCTGAAATTCCCTTTTCAATACAACTTAAAGATATAGGAGCCCTGTCCTCCTTTTCATATGGTCACCCTAATGGCTTAGGATTACACTGTTAACCTTGCATTGTAATACATTATAATTATGGCAATTGCGTTTATTTTGTGAACCACTTTGAGCACACTGTGTTGTGGAAAATGTGGTATACAAATAAATTTGACTATGTCTTACGGTGTACTCCAAACAAAGCGTGGTTACTAGATTAAGGGCCTTCTGAGCTTAATGGGATGCACTTCTGAGCAAGAGCGTCATCACACAGGGAAAAACCGCGTTTGCTTACTGTCGCTTCTCCGCCTGTGTGTTTGTTTCTCATTACTTCCTCTTTTGAAAGAGGAAGTAAACAACCTGCACGTGGCCCATTCAGTGGGCCGTTTTCATCACGCTGCTTCTCCTGCACGCAGCAGGAGATAGCGGCCACTTCTGTCTTTAAAAATAACTCGGACATGGGGTGTTTTTTTGTGGCACAAAGAAGGCTAGAAGGGTCGGGAGGTGGACGACGTCTTGAGAGGGACCCGCAAAAATGTGTGAGTGCCCAGTAACGAGTGTGCAACAAAATGCTTGTCTAATGGAGCTCTTTATACATTTAGGATTGACCTGTTAATCTTTAAGATACCATAGGTCATAAGAACATCAGAAGAGCCCTGCTGGATCAAACCGAGGGTCCATCTCATCCAGCACTCTGTTCACACAGTGGCCAAGCAGCCCTCGGCCAGGGATGAACAAGCAGGACATGGTGCAACAGCACCCTCCCACCCATGTTCCCTAGCAACGGGTCACACAGGCTTACTGCCTGGAATACTGGAGATAGCACCCAACCATCAGGGCTAGTAGCCGTTGATAGCCTTCTCCTCCAGGAATTGATCCCACCCCCTTTTAAAGCCGTCCAAATGGGTGGCCTTCACTACTTCTTGTGGTAGTGAGTCCCATAATTTAACTATGCGCTGTGTGAAGAAGTACTTCCTTTTATCTGTCCTGAGTCTCCCACCAATCAGCTTCATGGGATGACCCCATTGGGTTCTAGTATTATGGGAGAGGGAGGGTCTCTGCTGTTTCTGGCATCCATCCACAGATGCTGCACTGCCACCCTTTCAGACAGCTCCACAGTCTTTCAACACTGCATTTCCCTGCACTTACCAAGAGATCAACTTACTTGACTCTTGTTTGTCTGTTTCTTTTGTCTTCCAACCGAGGTGGGATTGTAGTGGGAATGAGATGCTCTTGTTCAATGTCTGCATCAGCTTCTTCACTCATTGGAAGCATCTCTGGATCCAGGACGCTAAGGACCTCCTTGAAAAGCTAAAAATGAAAGGGGGGGGGAACCCAAAAGTGTTTTGGGGTTGAAATATGTCACCAGACTGATTACTTTAGACATCCATGATGTGGTGCAGGTTTCAAGCATAGGCCTCTGACCTGTTTTGCTTTTAAAAAAATATGCTTAACATATATGTGTTAAATTTATGACTGGTTTTTTCATTAAAAATAATGCTCATATTACAAATATTCAGAAAGTCTCTGAACAGTAGAGGCTGATGGCTCCAAGTGTTAGTGGGGTGGTGAATTTGCTCCGGGAGCCCCTAGCCCCCACTGTCTCTGACCCTTAGCAGTGAGGCATAACAAAGAAGTAAATAATAATTTAAAATGAAACAAAACATGGATTCTCTGAGCCTCTGTTGCAGAAAATATCTTTGCTGACCCAGTTAGCTTCACCAAACAAACCACTCAGTGTATGCTCAGAGACACATCACAGTCTCAGAAGCATAGAATCATAGAAAAGTAGAGTTGGAAGGGGCCTATAAGGCCATCGAGTCCAACCCTTGGTCAAGAAGGTTTGTAGTGACTGAAAGGCTGAAGCAAGGAGTCAGGCTGAATGAAACATTACACATAAATGCATGGGATGTAATCAGGGTGGCCTCTTTCTTTCAAAAGAAAGAAAGGATTTGAGGATTTGGAGCACAGAGGCAGTTGGGGGAGGACCACTGCCTTGTCCTATTTTATTGGATTATTTTCAATTGCTGGGTCCCAAAAATGTGGATGGGGTTCATGAGCATGTACTAAGCTCAACTAAAAACTTTTCTTTTTCCTAAAGCTTTTAAAACTTGATGTTGTGCGGACTTTATACTGTTAGTTTTACCCTACCCTGTGCCTGCTTACCCTACCCTGTGCCTGTTGGCATTCTCTTCCCCTCCTTATTGTTTTACTATGATTTTATTAGATTGTAAGCCTATGCGGCAGGGCCTTGCTATTTACTGTTTTACTCTGTACAGCACCATGTACATTGATGGTGCTATATAAATAAATAAATAATAATAATAATAATAATAATAATAATAATAATAATAATAATAATCTATGTCATTCCCATGCTCATGTAAGAGGAGACATGATAGAGGTGCACAAAATTATGCCTGGTGTGGAGAATGCAGATGAGGAGACATTTTCCTCCCTCTCTCATAATCCTAGAACCCAATGGGGTCATCCCAAGAAGCTGATTGGTGGGAGATTTAGGACAGATCAAAAGGAAGGGCTTGTTCACACAGCACAGTTAAACTATAGAATTTGCTACCACAAGATGTGGTGATGGCCACCACTTTGGATGGCTTTAAAAGGGGTGGGGTGGGATGTTGGATAAATTCCTGGAGGGGAAGGCTTTCAATGGCTACTAGCCTTGATGGTTATGTGCTATCTCCAGTATCTGAGGCAGTAAGCCTGTGTGCACCAGTTGCTGGGGAACATGGGTGGGAGGGTGCTGTTGCACCATGTCCTGCTTCGTTGGTCCCTGGTCAACAGCTGGTTGGCCATTGTGTGAACAGAGTGCTGGACTAGATAGACCCTTGGTCTGATCCAGCATGGCACGTCTCATGTTTTTATATCAGTTATAGACCAAGAATTATAATTATTACATTCCTTTGTTTCTTTAGTGATCTTGATTTATTGTTATGCTTCTTCTGCTTCTTGCCTTAAATTCATTAACTTTATTACAAAATGAAATAAAATTTCATGATTAAAATAAAATAAAAGGGAATTCCAACCAGGCCAACCGTAAATCCCACAAAGGCATTCAGGAATCACCTTAAAACAGGGAGTCTTGTGGCACCGTAAAGCTCTCACTATTTACCCCCCTTACAACCATCTATATACTTGCAGCTAAAAATAACTCTTCATGCATCGAATGAGGTGAGCTCTAATCCACAAAAGCTTATGCTGTAATGAAATGCGGTAATCTTTAAGGGGCCACAAGATTCTTTGTTGTAGTCCTTTCTGTGACAGACCACGATGGCTACCCTTCTGGGAATTTGACCAGATTCTATTAGCTTCTGGAGTTGAACCATCTTGATTGGTCTCCTGCTCCTGCAGTGGGCAAGGTTCACAGTCAGTCTAAACATCACCAGGGAACTATCAAACCATGGCAAAGGGGTCAAGAACATACCAACCACCACCACTACTGAACACCCCCCGGGGCCTGAGCAAGACTGTGACCTCCTACATGTGTTGGATCGATAATACATTGGATGACACATTGGGGCAGCCCCATGGCTGTTCAAGTCATGAGAACCTCTTTAAAGAATGAAACTGCCCCCCTTTCATGCATAATGATGTTTCGGTTTGATATGCAAAGTGGGAGGTTTCAGTTTTGTGTCTACTGGTAGACTTACCTTTCCCTGGAGGAAAACTAAACCACACAAAGAATGTCAGTTACTCAGATTGCATTTCATCCTGTGGATTTGTTAGGCACTTGACTACTAGGTGCAAAATAGGGTTGCCAACTTTTTTAGGCCCCTGTTCCTGTGCCTTAAATGGCAACTTGATTAGCAAATGGTCATGCTTGTAGGAGCAGGCCAGACCAGCCTTTTCCAGCCAGTTGGCTACTTAAATACACTCAGAATTATCAGCAATGCTAATGGTCAGCAGCAGTGCCACCTCTCTGTTAGATTAAAACAGCAGCCCTAAGCACACTCACCGGGGAGTTATTCCCCCTGAACTCGATGGGGCTAAATGTGCAATCCTACACACACTTACTAGGAAGTTACTTCACTTACTAGGAAGTAGGGGTAACTTCCCCTACTGTCAGGATATATATGCAATAAATAAATAAATCGTCATGCCCCACTACCTTCCTGGCAGGACAATCCTGAAATCTGTGGAGACCTTGGAAGAAAAGGAGGATCCTGCCTCTGGTCCAAGCAGTTGTGAGGGTCACAGAAAGTTGAATGATGCCAATAGCCCTACTGAGACCACCACAGGAAGCAATGCTGCCTTTGAGAAGTTGTGGCAGTAAAAGACCCTAAGAACTTCTCTACATGAGAAATGAATTGCACGCTCATGATTGGCCGCTCATGGAAGTTTGCGGGACCATTACATGACACCAACACGCTCCAGGACTGTTGTGTTTCAGCTACAGAGTCTTATCAACAGTCCATTCAAAACACAGAGATTTCTCTGACCAGCAATCCTGCCAGTAAAGATGCTCCAAGGTTGTCAAGTAATAAGCAAAACAGATTCACAAAATCCAAGCAATGGAGAGGCAGAGGTGAAGTCTGAGGGACATTCCAAGGTCCAGTTCACAAAATCCACTTCAGATCAGCAATTCAGGATACACAAAATTACTACTAGCAACAGATAACAATGGTTGTTGCCAGTGCTGTGTCTCTCACTGTGCTGACTTTTATCCAGACCTTAGCCTGGACACACCTGTCTCCCAGCTGTGGCTCATTAACTGCCTTTCTGGCTAAGCTAGCTATATAACCATGATGTTTACAGAGCTGAGTTCCTGGTGTGCAATCTAGAACGTTTCCTAAGAGACCAGATTTGCTCTCTGCACTTCATTTATCATCTTTCCTAAGGGATGGGTGGATGCCTCACTTCTAGCTCAGAATCTGAACCATTGGGGACAAGAGGAGGTGAAGGATGATGGTCTCCCCTTAGCACTCACAAGAGGGCTGCATTCTCAGCTGCACATCCACTCTCCTCCTGCAATGCTGCCTCTGGAACATCCTCAGGGGAAAGAGAGTCCACGAGTTCAAGTAAGTCAAGTTCCTCCTCAGATGAAGACTCTTCTGGAGAGGCCATGACAAGCATGTCTCCCGTCCTTTCCCCCCATAATCTTGCTTTTAAAAAGATTGGGAAAATGCAGTATTTTTGCAGTATTTCTGCCATCACACAACCATGTATTTCTGCATTCACGCTACAACACGCTTTGATACAGGCAGGTGTTGGGCAGTGCCATGGTGGTGACAACACTCAGGTAGGCGTGTTGCCCTACAGTATCCCAGTACATCAGTATGCTGCTTCACTGGTCTACTGTTGGTGCACAAGTGTCCCAGTACACTACTGTCTGTGAGGGCAAGAGACAGCTATACCACTGCAGAAGGCCGAAGTAATTCCAAAAAAGACGTCATTCGGAGGAGCTAGGTTTTCCCGGAGGGGTGAGGAGCAGCAGCCCTGCTCTGTCAGTCCCAACCCCATAACCAATAATTACAGGGGGAGGAAAAAGAAACAGGCCTCAGGAGCAATGTTTATCAGAGGCCCAACCCACCCATGTACTGTTATAAATCGGAAAGGACTGATATAAGAGAGGATGGTGTACATTGCCAACTCACAGTCGGGAATAAGCACCATCGCCATAGTGGTGGGATAAACAGGTGGTGTAGAAAAGCGCTAAGCACCTGAAGGAGCCCTACGCGGCTATGCTGGCATGTGTGTACGACTCCTACACATGGTGGCCAAATGTGCGACCAATGGAGTATGTTGCAACACACAGGTCATTGCCAAGGCATGGCCCCATGGCCCGTCCATCACGTGAAACCCCTCTCAGGAGCAAATTGGCCTTTCAGAAAGAAGGGACAGAACCCTTCCAAATGACAAGCCACCAAGGGCGGAATGCCTTGAAAGGAGGCGCACATGTTCAATGAAAGAAATAAAACTTCTTACAGCAAGAGAGGCCAATGCAGATCTTAAGGAAATTTCTTGGAATAACCATAGAAACAAGGGGCTCCTTTGTGAGCCAGGCCATGAGAGCATATTCACAAAAATCAGGAGAATGCTTGGGAATACAATGTCCTTTCAATTCAGGCTACAAAATGTGCCAAGAGGGATTGCTTGGCTGCAGTCGCCTATTGTATGGCCTTGTGAGCATTGTGGCTGTTTATTGTTCTGTTACAACAACAATAAAAATCCCCTATAGTAAGAACCATCACCCCCACACACACTATACTTGCGAGGGGCGAGAAAGGGAAATTCTTCCTGGTGTTGCGCTCACCCAAGAGAGAATCCTGCATTGGTACTGGGGGAGACATACCAACACACCATGGCATTGATGCGTAACAGATTATTCATTAACTCCTCTGCCAATGAAATCTCTGTATCAGTGGGGTGACCAACTGTCAGGATTTCCCCAGATTTGTCCTGGTTTTTGTTCTACCTTGGGTGTCGGGGGGATTTTCTGTAATTTTCTATAATGATCTGGAATGACACATTTTCCCCTTTAAGGCTGTCATTAGTGAGGTGGGGGGGAGAATGTCACACTTTCTGGAGGCATGTCATTTGCCCCCCCTGCCCCAATGGAAGCCTTAAAGGGGAAAGTGTGTCATTCCTGGACATTATAGAAAAGCCCCCAATTGGAGCAGTGTTGAGGAAAATTACATGCTTTGCCCTCCTTCAAAGAAAGAGGGGAACGCGTGCTTTCCAGGGTCTCCCAAAAGCATATAATTCCCCTTTGCCACACTAATGGTGGCTGCCATTAGTGCAGGAGGGGGGAATGACGAACTTTACAAAGGTCCCAGAAAGCGTGGTTTCTTGTCGCCCCCAAACTGCTACAGTTGGGGCGTTTAAGACCCCAATTGGAGCAGTGAGGGGAAGGAATGACATGCTCTCCCCTCCTCTGTTCCAATCGGGGCCTTTAAGGTGGTGGTGGAATGACACACTTTCTGGAGGCCCCAGAAAGCCACTTCCCCCTCGGGTGTCCTCTTTTTTGGTTTCCAAAAATATGGTCGTCATATGTACCAGCAAGACTCCTAACTGCATTGTTGGAATTACAGAAGGGAAGGAGCTGTCCACTGCCCTTACGTGAAAGTCCCCTTAGCTACTGTTTTTGGAAGCAGGGCCTGGTCCAACCAGCTTGCCTTGGGTAGTTATCCTCTTTCAGCACACAGCTGGCATCAAGGGTAGGCAGAATTGGGCAGCTGTCCGGGTTCAACACCCCAGCAGGGGCCCACTGGCAAACACCCTCTGGGCCTGCTTCCCCTTTGTGGAGTTGCAACTTGCTTGTTTGCCTGCTTCTCGCTCCGGCCCAGACAATGGTACTGGTTTTATTATTATTTGTTTATTTAAAGCATTTTTATAGCGCCACCCCACCATTTCTGGCATCGAGGCGCTTTACAATAACATATAAAACAATTCCATTAAAACCCTCAACCCACATTAAGACAATTCCATTAAAACCCTCAACCTCAAACCAGTGTCCCTTGGACACTGTCTGGATCTTGTTCTCACTCGGAATTGCTCTGTGTTGGACTTTTCTACTGCTCACTTTCCGCTGTCAGATCATCACCTAGTTTCTTTCAATATTACTCACAATCCCCCTCCTTCACGTCCCGCTTCTCGCTCTTGCCGTGACTTGCAATCTATCAATTATGAGGCTTTTTCCCAGTCTCTAGCCTCCTCCCTTCCTTCTGTCTGTTCGGCTGTCTCCTTGGACTCAGCTGTCTCCTTCTTTAATTCCTCCTTATCTTCAACTCTTGATAATCTTGCTCCATCTACAACTCGGATAGTTCGCCCTTCTCAACCCCAACCGTGGCTCACCTCTTCCCTCCGCTACCTTCGCTCTTGTTCCCGGGCAGCTGAACGCCTTTGGCGTAAGACCAGGGACCGGGCAGACTTTGTCCATTACAAATTTGTACTCTCCTCTTTCTCTTCTGCCATCTCACTGGCCAAACAGCAGTACTACTCAACGCTGATCCAATCAAATGCTAGGCATCCTCAGCGGCTCTTTGCGTCCTTCAATTCTCTTCTGAAGCCTAATCCGCCATCTCTCCCCGCCTCTCTGTCTGCTAATAACTTTGCCTCTTTTTTCAATGCTAAAATCCAAACTATCCGCTCTGATCTGGCCAGCTCTGCTCCTCTTCCAGTTCCTGTTCCTCATCTGTCAGCTCCTCCTGCAAATTTCTCTGCGTTTCCTTCGGTCTCTGCGGATGAACTGTCTGCAATACTGCGCTCTTCGAAGCCTTCCACTTGTTCTCGTGATCCGATTCCTTCTTGTGTCTTTATTAATCTTATTCCTGCTATCCTCCCTTCCTTGCTACATATTATTAATCTTTCTCTGTCCTCTGGTTCATTTCCTTCTGCTTTTAAACATGCTACAGTCTCTCCCATTCTCAAGAAACCTACTCTTGATAGGCTATCTCTGTCTAACTACCGACCTGTCTCTTTGTTGCCGTTTGTTTCAAAGATCCTGGAGCGTGCGGTCTACTCTCGCTGTCTTGACTTTCTTTCTAGTAACTCTGCTTTGGATCCATTTCAATCTGGATTCCGTCCTCTGCATTCCACCGAAACAGCCCTTACTAAGATCACCAATGATCTCCTTACTGCCAAGTCTAAAGGCCATTATTCCGTTCTTATTCTGCTTGATCTAACTGCAGCCTTTAACACGGTTGATCATGATCTTCTTTTAGATTCCCTTCATGACCTTGGATTTTGTGGCTCTGTCTATAACTGGTTTGCCTCCTATCTAGCGGGTCGCTCTTTCAGCGTGTTGGCTAATGGCAGCTCGTCTTCCTCCTTTCCCCTTTCAGTAGGGGTTCCGCAAGGCTCGGTTCTTGGCCCATTGTTGTTTTCCTTATACATGTTGCCCTTGGGCAAGCTTATTCAATCTCATGGCCTCCAATATCATCTGTACGCCGATGATACACAACTATATCTGTCATCTCCGGAACTTTCTCCTGATGTTCACGATCGTATCTCAGCATGTCTTTCAGATATCTCAGCTTGGCTGCTTCATCGTCGCTTGAAGCTTAACATGGCAAAGACTGAATTGCTTGTTTTTCCTCCTAAACCTTCTCCTCATCTCTCATTCTCTCTTACTGTCAATGATGTTACGCTTACTCCGGTCAAGGAAGCTCGTAGCCTTGGCTTTATCTTCGACTCCTCGCTCTCCTTTATTCCTCATATTGAGGCAGTAGCTAAATCTTGTCGATTTTTCCTGTATAATATTGCCAGGATTCGATCATTTTTGTCTGTCTCTTCTGCCAAGACGCTTGTTCATGCACTGGTTATTTCACGGTTGGACTACTGCAACCTTCTTCTCTCTGGCCTTCCTTCTTCTCACATCAGTCCGTTGGTTTCTGTTCACCACTCTGCCGCAAAGATCATCTTCTTAGCTCGCCGCTCCGACCATGTTACTCCGCTTCTGAAATCTCTTCATTGGCTTCCAATTCACTTCAGAATCCAATATAAACTTCTCCTGTTAACCTTCAAAGCTTTTCACGGTCTAGCTCCTTCCTATCTCTCCTCTCTCATCTCACACTATTGCCCCGCTCGTGCTCTTCGCTCCTCTGATGCCATGTTTCTCGCCTGCCCAAGGGCCTCTACTTCCCTTGCTCGGCTTCGTCCATTTTCTTCTGCTGCCCCTTACGCCTGGAACGCTCTTCCAGAACATTTGAGAACTACAAGTTCAACCACAGCTTTTAAAGCTCAACTAAAAACTTTTCTTTTTCCTAAAGCTTTTAAAACTTGATGTTGTGCAGACTTCTACTGTTACTTTCTACTGTTAGTTTTTCCCTACCCTGTGCCTGCTTACCCTACCCTTACCTGTTTGCATTCTCTTCCCCTCCTTATTGTTTTACTATGATTTTATTAGATTGTAAGCCTATGCGGCAGGGTCTTGCTATTTACTGTTTTACTCTGTACAGCACCATGTACATTGATGGTGCTATATAAATAAATAATAATAATAATAATAATAATAATAATAATAATAATAATAATTAAAAGCCCTCAACCCCAATTTAAATCACCCCCTCCCCAAACGCTTGTGAAAATAAAAACGCCTTACAAAGGTGTTTGAAACAATTGAGAGTGGGAGCCTGTCTAATCTCCAGTGGTACATTATTCCATAACCGGGGGCCAGCCACTGAAAAAGCCCTGGCCCCCGCACATTCCAATTTGTAGTGGGGGACCATCAGAGCACCCTGCTCCTGAGAGCGAGTCTGCCAAAGGTAAGACACAGGAGCGAGGTGAGTGCTCAGGAATCCAGGACCCAAGCAATGCACGGCTTTATACATGGTCAACAAAACCTTGTAGCGCACCCTAGCAGCCACCGGCAGCCAATGGAGCTCTTGAAGCACCGAAGTGATAGAAGACCACTTCAGGAGCCCCTTGACCAACCTGGCTGCTGCATTTTGTTCAGCCTGTAGGCGCTGGACTTGCTTCAAGGGAATCCCTGTATACAACAGGTTGCAATAGTCCAGTCTGGAAAGAACCAGGGCCTGGACTGTGGTGGTAAGAGCAGCCTCTGACAGAAAGGGGCGAACTTGGCGGAGCACATGGAGTTGATAAAAGCAACTGCATGTGAGATGTACGAGCTGTAGACGCCACTGCCTTCTTACTCAGTGGCTCTCAGCCTGCCAGGCAAGCAAGTGGTAGCAATGATGAGAAAGATCAAGTGTAGCTGGGCCCTTTAGACAAGCATAAAACAGCAATCATAGGCAAATACGTTTACGGATGTATCTTGCTAACCCACCCTAAAGTCAGTAGGTTTGCCGACTTTCAGTAGTAGAAACAGAATTTCACCAGAGGTCCATAATTGATTGTAATAGTGACCCTGTTCAGAGGACACCCTGAGCCACGGTGTTTAAGCATTTGGAGCTAAACATGACATATGAAGCATGACTTAATGTGTCATGTGAACCATTCCTAACCACGGTAGCTACATAACCACGGTTAAAAGACACTCACTAACCATTTGCTGCAAAAGGATTAGCAGCCTTACCATGGCTTAGTGTGTTGTCTGAATATATCTGTTTTGTAACTGCCAGATATGTCTGCAAACTGCCAAATATAACTTTTTGTTGCAATTGTTTGCCAGACTTCTGCTGATATTGTTGTGCTTGAAAACCTATTGATTGTTCATTATTGATATGACTATTCTGAAAAATAATTCAGTTTCATTTTACCATCCAATATTATATATTTTACCCAAAAAAAAGTGTGTGGGGAGAGAAGCCATTTACTGGTCCAGCACAGCATTATTGGGTTCTTTGCACTTAGAGTGTTTGTTCTGAATTTGTTCGCTGGGAATCTTGTCTTTTCTGTTTTGTATAGCCCTATGGATCTGCTTTCCTTTTTAGGTATTATCAAATTATCGAAAGATTTTTAACTTTAGATGCTTTCAAATTAGACTTGTAAAGAGTCCAGATGTTGTCTTCCATTCAAAACCCTGTTGTGTTTTCCCACTACTTCTTCTGTCTTTTTCCTTACTACAAAAAAAAAAAAAACCATTAAAAAGAAAATAGAAAATCTGCAAAACGCCTTCTGATGGGTAGCACTAGGAGCCCTCCATCTGGAAGCATCCTTTGGTAAATGCAGGGTCTTACCTCTGGAGGGATGCTTTCTTCCAAATGAGGATAAAGCGCTAAGGGGTGCTGGCTGAGACAATACTCGATCTGAGCGATCTGGCTCTTTCTGGCATGGTGCATCGGACGGAGTTTGGGGGCACAGCTCTGGGGCTTGCTTAGCATCCATTTGGGCCTCTGTTGCCTCTTGCCCATGCCTTCAGGTTGACCAGGGAACATAAGAGGGACAGGCCCCTTGGTAGGTCGTTGGATGACGATGTTGCCACACGGAGGAAGGAAGCCCTCTCTGAAATCATCCAAGCCGCGCTCCAAGAACCGCCAGTGCTGGCTGTTTAATGAGAGCCTCGGCTTGTTACAGGTGTGTTTTTGGAAGCACTGAACAGGCATGTTCTCCTTGTATCTGGAAAGCAAAAAGGCAAAGATACAGTCAGTGCAGGCTGGTGGCTCCGATGTCAGAGGGCAGAGAATCTGCTCCGGGTTTCAGTCAAAATCCGTCAGAACTCTAAAGGAGCTATTTGAGATGCAAAGCTCCTTTAGAGTTCTGGCTGAAACCTGGAGAGGATTCATCGCCTCACTGACATCGAAGCCACCAGCCTCCGCTACATAGGGTGGCCAGGTGTCCTACTTTGCAGTTCTCTATTGCCACCTAGGGTATTCTGTATATAGACGGGGTATACATTGAACTAATAATGCAGTGGTGTAGCTAGGTCATTTTGCATCTGGTCAAGACAGCAGGGCTCCTGCGGCTTTAACTGTTGTGATGAAGAGGGAATTTCACCAGGCGCTGCTTGCATACGAATGACACCTGCCGAAATTCCCTTTTCAATACAACTCTTAAAGATACAGGAGCTCTGTCCTCCTTTCCATATGGTCACCCTAATTTAAATAATAGTTATTATTTCTAAATTTGCACCTATACAGATAAATGTACACATGAAAATGTTATGCAGATTGGTGTCTTGTTTTGGTGAGGCAGTTCTCTTTTTTGGCAACGCAGAAGCGGCTACCCTACCAATCAGCTCAGCACCATTTTCTACTGGGCTTGCTCAGCTACTAGGTTGACACACACACTCGTACACACACACACACATTTAGCAGGTAAAGGTTTTCCCATCACTTAGGTCCATGGGGGGAAAAGCTTCTCTACTTAATTTCTACATCAGTCTTCTGTTAAAGGCATAGGAGCAGGGCCAGTAAGAAAAGGTGGCAACGCAGGCACAAGCACTTCTGATTTTCAGAGAAGCTCCTTATATTGCTTCCCAACCTACACCTTCACCACAAAACCAATACAGAACTTAGTTCTCAGAATTTGCCTGTAATGCCAAAGCAAGCAGATGCAAGAGACAAAGCTGGGACCACCCTTAGACTTGGTGTCTTTACTGTGTTTGCATGTGCACGTAGGTCTTAATTCATTAATCACTTTGCTGGTAAATAGATGTATTTCCATAATACCTGTTATTCTTCTATTTCTGTTTCTATCAAATCAGAGTGTATTGCCAAAGTAGACCAAGGATCTCTATTTTAAATCAGCAAGTGTTAAATACTCATACTATTCAAAAAGGTTTGTCACACAGGCTCTTCCCAGGTTTTGTTCAGGATTGGCAACTGATCAGAAAAAGCTAGCCATGTTTGCTCTTGTGCATTTAATAGCAGCTTCATTGGCAGAAATCAACTCAGGGATGGACTTTTTCTTGGCATGAGAGGCAAGAATTATCAACTAATGCCTGAAGATCAAATAGCTGTTAAAGGTAGAGCTACAGAGGCTGGTTGAAAAGTTGGCAATCATATGTTTGCCTACTTCCTGGTATATTCATACAGGGAAGAGGGAAAGGGGCTTCTCTGTTCCAACCGTTGGAGTTCTATATGAGCCATACCACAAGAAATAGGGCATTACAAGTACCCCATGTAAATAGGAATTTCCAAATACTTAATATATGCCTTATGCCAAACTGTAGAATCAAAGAGAAAATGCAACTTACCCTTTAGTAGAATAATGTTACACTGGAGAATGATGAAGGAGGCATTTACAGCACAATCGTATGCCTTCTTTCAGTGGGGCTTACTCCCAGGTAAATGTGCTTTGGATTGCAGCCTTAAATTCTTAGCTAAAGTTAGCATAGGAAAAATACAGACCAGCTGGCAGCAAAATTGCACCCACAATCTGATACCAAAAGCTGAATCAATGTTACAAATATAGGCATGTACAAATATGTCCCGTAATATGTGGTTCTTGGTTAAATGGATCTCTGGCTTCTGAGTTGTCATAAAACAGCGAATCTTTCTCTTTGGAGAGAAGAGACAACTGGGTGCATTCCCAGCGGCATTAAGCACGATCTCTTGGTGTGTTTGGGACTGGTTGTTGTGGCAACCGAATGCTGCCCAGCCATTCATTCACGGCAGCAAATTTTCTACGTGCATGAACCAAACGGATTCCTCAGTGTGGAAGTGTAACCTGAGAACACCAAGAAAACATCTGGATGGTCTGGAACTAAACAATTCTGCAATTACTTCTATGCATTAAGTGAGCATTCCTCTTGTGTTTCTCAAATGAAATGTGGCGCCAACACCCAGCGCACTCAGGCAGTTGATGGGGTCCATGCACAATAGCAGGGCCCAGTGGGGCTGAGGCCTATCCTGTCTGGTGCTCCACCACAATCAGCCCCTCAGATGGCATAACCACTGGCACATGCTGCCCCTTGAAACTCCCCAGCAGCGCTGCAGCCAACACTCACTCCCTTCCTCTCTGCCAGGTGTCCTACTTTAGAGAGGTGAGTCCTCTATTTTGGAGAGCTGGTACAGGGCAGTAAGTAGCCCATCAGCTGTTAGTATCTGGAAGGCAAACAGTAGGCACACAGGTCAGCTGCTGATCAGTCTTATCCACCATGAGGGAATATCTTGTATTTCTATTTGAATTATAGTTATTCTTTCTAAATTTGCACCTATACTTCCGCAAATAAATGATTGGTGGCTGAAGGATAGGGGAGTAGTAGAGTGCCCACGTGTCCCCTTTTACAGGGTCTTACACAGCCTTCTGTTTGAATTAGTGGAGGCTGGTGGCTTCAATGTCAGTGAATCCGCTCTGGGTCTCAGGACCAGTCAAAACTCTAAAGGAGTTACGCAAGGTGCAAAGCATTCTGAATGGTTCTGACTGAAAGCCAAAGCGGATTCAAAAGCCCATTGACATTGGAGCCACCAATCTCAACTTCAAGCCAGTGTGGTGTAGTGGCTAAGGCGTTGGACTGGGAGTCAGGAGATCCGGGTTCTAGTCCCCACTCGGCCATGGAAACCCACTGGGTGAATTTGGGCCAGTCACAGACTCTCAACGCAATCTACCTCACAGGGTTGTTGTTGTGAGGATAACATGGAGAGGAAGAGGATTATGTACGCCACCTTGGGTTCCTTGGAGGAAAAAAGGCAGGATATACCGTATTTCTTCAATTCTAAGATGCCATCGATTGTAAGACGCACACTAATTTCAGTACCACCAACAGAAAAAAACCTTTGATTCTAAGAATAATAAACGCACCTGCGATTCTAAGACGCACCCCATTTTTAGAGATGTTTATATGGGGGGGAAAAGTGTGTTTTAGAATCGAAGAAATACGGTAAATGTAATAAATAAATAAATATAACCTGATGGGATGCAAGCTGGTGGTTACCAACCAAGAAAGAGATCTTGGGGTTCTGGTGGATAGCACAATGAAAATGTCAACCCAGTGTGTGGCCGCTGTAAAGAAGGCAAACTCCATGTTAGGCATTATTAGAAAAGGAATTGAGACTAAAACTGCCAGTATCATATTGCCTTTATACAAATCTGTGGTGCGACCACACTTAGAATACTGTGTACAGTTCTGGTCACTACCTCTAAAAAAAAAAGAAAAAGATATTGTAGAGCTGGAAAAGATGCAGAAAACAGCAGCTAAAATGATCAAGGGGTTGGAGTATCTCCCCTATGAGGGAAGGTTACAACAGCTGGGATTTTTTTAACTTGGAAAAAAGGAGGCTGAGGAGAGACATTATAGAGGTGTACAAAATTGTGCTTGGTATGGATAGGGAGACTTTTTGGGGGGTCATCCCATGAAGCTGATTGGTGGGAGGTTCAGGACAGGTAAAAGCAACTACTTTTACACACAGCATATAGATAAATTATGGCATTCACTACCACAAGATACAATGGTGGCCATGATTTTGGATGGCTTTAAAAGGGGGTTAGATTAATTCCTGGAGGAGAAGGCTATCAAAGTCTACTAGTCCTGATAGCTATGTGCTACCTCCAGTATCAGAAGCAGTATACCTATGTACACCAGTTGCTGGGGAACATGGGCAGGAGGGTGCTGTTGCACTTGTGTCCTGCCTGTGGGTTTCCTTTGGGCAGCTAGTCAGCCACTGTGTGAACAGAGTGCTGGACTAAGAGCTCCATCTCACCTTGGAAGAAACACTGGGCACTTCCACACGTCGTACTCAGGGAGCTTCCATCCGCCCCCAGTGCACCCCGAAAGCGATCGTGTAACTTGCCTGTAAAAGAGACGAGGAAGAAGCGTCCTTGCCGGCGCCACCCACCTCCCTCCTCGCCGGCCAGCTCGGAGAGCTCGGCAGAAGAAGGCGGCGCCGAGCTCTCCGTCCCGGCCGTCGAGGAGGGAGGTGGGTGGCGGCGGCGGCGGCGGCAAGGACGCCTCTTCCTCGTCTCTTTTACAGGCAAGTTACACGATCGCTTTGGGGTCGCACTGGGGCCGCATGGAAGCGGCCTCAGTACAATGTGTGAAAGTGCCCACTGGCCACTGTTGCTTCTCCGAGGACACTCAGGGCCTTGCTAGACGATTGTGGGTGGGCGGGGCGGGGGGGATTGGAGATCGCGGGGGGGAATCGAGGGCAGGGGGGAGCAGGGAACCATTTTCTTTTTTAAAGCCTACCTTTCTCATTGGTGTGCTCCTGTGCACATGGCCCCTTTAAACTAAAAATATATATGGCGGACGTGACGGGTCCTTCCTGAAGCCCATCACATCTTACGTGTAGACAGGGGCGACGGGCCGCGCTACTTTTAGCTCAGGCTGGCCCCTCCTCCTGCACGGATTTGCAGGTAGGTCTAGCAAGGCCCTTAGTTACTTCCAGTTTTCAAACAGGAAGTAAACAAGGTGAGCGAGAGCCATTCAGTCCCTCGTTGTGAACACACTGCTTCTCCCACACACAGCGGGAGAGGGCAGCAACCAGACTTTTTCTGGTTTTTCTTGCCACACAAGGAAGACCAGAAGGGGCGGAAGGCGCACGAGAAGCAGACGACATCATGTGAGCTACTTCTGAGGAATCCATGAGTACCCAGTAACGAGTGTGCAATAAAACGCTTGTTGGATGGAGCTATAAATGGACCCTTGGTCTGATCCAGCAGCACTCTTCTTAGGAACTTGGCAGTGAAAAAGAGTGCGACCATCTGGGGTATCTGGACTGGAATTCCAAACAGGCCAGATTTGGTCACTAGGACTAAAGTTTTGCCCCCTGCTTTAGACCTATTAAGGATTTCTGTGTTCTGCTCCCTGGATCTGCTCTGGCCTGTGCCAGAGGTCTCTGCTTGCAAGTCTGCCCAGCTTCCAATTCAGGTCTTTGACCTTAGGGAGCTCCAGTGCTAAAGAGTGCAGCCTTCTCTCTAGACGTGGGGGTTGAAGCCCACAACCACAACATGGCCCATCTTCCCCATCCCCATTCTACCCATCCTGTGAGACCATGCTGGATCAGGGCTATTGAAAGTGCAACAGCAACGCCAAAAATCATCTGGAAAGACCCCTTACTCTTGGTTTCAAACCATTTAGCAGAACAAAATGACTGCATCTGAGAAACTCCCCTTCCATAAGCTGCTAGAGGCCACCTAATACCGAAGTTCATGATGAACCACAAGGGCCACTGCATGTCACACAATTATATTTGGATATGCATCGCCGCCTCTTCTATCTAGCCAGATGGGGAAGTGGGAGTGTGTGCGGTCTCTGGTGTAAAAAAACGTGTGCCGCCTACCATTTGGCAGGAGTTTCTGGCCTGGAGTTGGATCAAAACAGGGGTCAAACTTCACGTGATGCTCAATTGCATGTCTTTTTCCCCTGGAATGTGTGTGGGTTTTTGTTTTTTGGGGTTTTTTTTTGCTAGTTTTGTTTTTTGGGTGGTGGAGGGTAATCACTGGAAGCAGCTGCAGGAAGCTGTCATTTGGATCGGAGCTGATCTGGATCGGATGTTCATATTTTCTACCCCCATGGGGCTACAAGCAGCTTGGAAGGCACCATTTTAAGAAGAAAACTACTGATACATTGCCTAAAAGGAGGCATTGCATCGCCAAAAAAGAGGACAGAAGAGGATAACAACTGCATAACGTTTCTATAAGTAAATGTATATGTTTGGGTGCAAACTTAGAAATAACAATAGTAATTAAAGCAAAATACAAGACATCTCACCATGGTGGAGAAAGCTGACCAGGAGACCTGTGTAGCTGCTCAGGTTTGCTGTCTTGGTGCTAATTGTGGTTATGAATGAATGAATGAAACACATCTATGTGAAGCTCTATGGTGGCTGGTTGCTAAGTACAATAAACTTGACTTGGACAGTAGCCATTAGGGATATCGGAGAATCCATTTGTTGGGGATGGAGCGCAATGAGGTTCTCTTGGTTTGCTCCCTCCAGACTTCGGTCCATTTTCCATGAACTGGCCCAACTCAATTTGCATCGACACATGGCCAGTTCGCAGATATTGCATTGATTATTACCTGATGGAACGCCTCTCCCGACATGAACCTACCCGTACACTGCGCTCAACATCTAAGTTTCTGCTCCGAGTGCCTACTCCAAGGGAAGCTTGGAGGATGGCAACAAGGGAGAGGGCCTTCTCAGTTGTGGCCCCCCAATTATGGAATGATCTCCCCAATGAGGCTCGCCTGGCGCCAACATTGTTATCTTTTCGGCGCCAGGTCAAGACTTTTCTCTTTTCCCAGGCATTAAACAGCATTTAACAACACTAAGTTTGTTTGTTTGTTAACAGACTCCAGAACTGTTGGTTTTAAATGGATACCGTTGTTTTTATACTGTTTATGGTTTTGATGATTTTAAATTTTGTATACTTTTTAACGTTCACTGTTTTTAACTTTTGTAAACCGCCCAGAGAGCTTCAGCTATGGGGCAGTATATAAATGTAATAAATCAAATCAAATCATTTATAAGAACTGAAGGTGGATTGCATGGTCCTCCTCCTGATGCAAACGTGGGATTTTGTGCGTGGGAATGCCCCGTCTTCCTATGACTTGTTATTTATTTCCTTCCCCCCCACTCCCCATTCAGTTTCCGGTGGCGATGTAACATCTGCTTTCACAATTTGTTCTTGCTTATTTTGGGAGCAATCCGGGGAAGACATCTGTGGCATCTGTCTGGCGAATCAAATTGGCCACATAGCTGAAAATCAGCAGGTCATGCTAGAAATTCTCTCCTGCCAACAACTTGCTTTGAACAGGCCAGGCATGGGGTTAAATTAACGTGGCTAATACCCTTCACGTCTCTAAAGCCACATAGTGAGTCTGTGGTTGAGATTTTATGGGTTAGATTTGGAACCAAACCATTTTCAGCCCACACTATCAGGATTCAGGGCTCAAGTTTAAACTGGGAAATTTTGACCGGTTAATTCAATGTGGTTGTTTATAATAATAATAATAATAATAATAATAATAATAATAATAATAATATTTCTTACCCACCTCTCCACTTTGATCGAGGCAGGCAACAACAATAAACGATAAAATACGTAATACTCAATTAAAACATTGTTAAACATTGCATCCTAAAAACATTTTAAAAACATCATAAAATTCCACTGGATAGGCCTGCCGGAAGAGATCAGTTTTATAGCTTTCTTGAATGCTAGTAGACTGTTAAGTTGATGTCTCCTCCGGCAGGCCATTCCACAGTCTGGGAGCAGCAGAAGAGAAGGGTAACAGTTGTTAATCTAGTTTTTGCTAGCTGAAGTAGATTTTTCCCAGAGGACCTGAGTGTGCGGGGCAGACTGTACGGGAGAAGGCGATCACAGCAGAAGCCTGGGTGACTCCAACATCACCTCTGAGACCAGTTCTGCGAGCTCAGCCAGGGAGTCTGCTAGGCAGCGGGGTGGCCTAACACTAACAGAATCCCACTAACAGCTGGGGGAAGGGGAGGACATAGTAAGTTGCCCTACTCAAAACTGGACTATTTATCCATCTAATCCAAGATGGCCGCTGATCCATTGGATGACATCACCAAAAACAGTTGCCTATGTAAATTTATCTGCATAGATGCAAATTTAGAAATAAAAGCTATAAATATAAATTAAATAGTGCTATTTGTGGATGGGCGACTCCAAGGCCGCTTCTGCTGTCCCTCCTTAGGGTTCTTTCACTTTGAACCAAACTTAGGCTGGGCACTTCTTCAGACAGAGAACACCTTCAAATAGAGGTCTGCCTTCCCCAACTCTCCAAAATATTGGGGTATCCTCTGTAAAGTAGCACACCTGGTTGTGTCACAGTCTTGGAACATCGTATTCTGAGAAATGACACACCCTCACACATCAAACTGTACATGTGACATCAATGTACAGTTAACAATACGGGAAGAGCAAAAGGCAAAAGTGACATCTAAGGACTTAATTGCATTCATGCTCATGGCAGCTCAAAGAGTCATAGCTAAAAGACAGAAAGCTGCAGCACGTCTAACATTTATATCTTGATATAGCCAGGGCAGAAAAATGGACATATGTACCAACTGAAACTAGCCAAAACACCCCAAATATGGGAGAATTTTATTTTATATAGTAATCAGGGACATAAACCACAGCATTTGTCAAAGTCTTTCTTCAGACTATGGAAAAGAGATTAAATTTCATCTGTTATGGTGAAGAATTATAAAGGAAAATCTCGAAGCAGCCTATGGATTCCACCCATATCTTGGAATGTAAGGTAAAGGAGAAAGTATATGTTAAACCTATGACTTCCTGTCAATAAGTAGATTTAAATCCAATGTGTTTATTTTTTCCCCTCTTGGTTTGTATAATCTTGTTTTAAAAATCTAATAACATCTTTTTAAAAAGATTGGCGTGTTGGAGTAGCACACATGGCCGTCCTACGGAGTCTTTCCAGAGTCTCAGGTAGTGTTCGACATCACCTGCTACCTGAGATCCTTTTAACTGGAGATACAGGGACTGAATGTTGGACCAGCCTCTGCATATGAAGCAGGTGTACCCCCTGAGTTGGATTCCCTTCCCAAATTGGAGGCAGCAGCTGCCAACTGGATTGGAGCACTGGTGGGGAGTAGGGATAGTTAACTTCTGCCCAGGTGCCATATTCCCAATTGAAGCCACCTCCACCCCACTGGCAGCTTGTCTCAGGCCTTAGCTAGACCTAAGGTTTATCCTGGGATCGTCCCGGGGTCATCCCTGTTCATGTAAATGACACACAGGGGATTCCGGGAGCAGGCAGGGACGACCCTAGGATGATCCTGGGATAAACCTTAGGTCTAGCTAGGGCCTCATAGATAGTGCTTGAAGTGGAGTGGGCTGGGGTGAGTTAGTTTTTCACTCTGCTTCTTTTCAGGTGGATGTAAAGTGGTGGGGAGCCTGTGGACCTCCAGATGGTGTTGGACTCCAGCTTCCATTGACAGCCAGTGTAGTGTAGTGGTTCGAGTGCTGGACTGAGGATCAGGAGATCTGGGTTCTAGTCCCCACTCAACCACGGAAGCTCACTGGGAGATTTGGTCCAGTCACACACTCTCTGCCCAACCTACATCACAGGGTTGTTGTTGTGAGGATAATATGGAGAGGAAGAGGATTATGTATGCCACCTTGGGTTCCTTGGAGTAAAAAAGACGGGATGTAAATGAAATAAATAAATCAGCCCCAGCCAACATGGGCAATGAAGTGCTTGAAGTGGAGCAGGCTGGGCTAGGTTTGTTTATCAGCCTCAAGTAGATGTAAAGTCACTCCATGTCTTTTCAATGTACCTAAACCTAGTTGTTGGACTCCAGCTTCCATCAGCCCCAGCCAGCATGGGCAATAGTGAGGAATGATGGGGTTTGCAGTCGAACAACATTTGGAGAACTACCGGTTCCCCTCCATGACCAAAATTAATCTGACCTTTCTTAAAATGAAACTCCCTGACTTCGTTTTTTATTTCCCAAGTGAAACCATGAGTTCCCCCTTCTCCTCCCACATCGCTCACGGCCCACGACAGGAAATAAAAATAATAAGAACGGTAGAGGTACTCTGATGGCTATATTATATTAAAAAAGAGTCATGGATCGTCTGGTTTGGTGCTGAGCCACTATGCCGTAGCAGCTCAAAGCTGTACACATCTACTCAGAAGTAAGTCCCAGTGAGGAAAATGAAGCTTATTCCTAGGCAGTTGGGTGTAAGGTTTGCAGCCTTAATCACATAGTCAAACATTGGAATTCACTTCCACGAGATGTGGTGATGATCACCACCACTTTGGATGGCTTTAAAGGAGAATGGACAAATTCATGGAGGAGGCTTTCAATGGCTACTAGTCCTGAAGCCTCTATGCTACCTCCTTTATCAGAGGCCGTGTGCCTATATACACCATTTGCTGGGGGACATGAGCCAAAGGATGTCTTTGCACTCATGTCCTGCTTGTGGGTTTCCCATGGGCAGCTAGCTGTCCATTGTGTGATCAGAATGCTGGACTAGCTGGACCCTTGGTCTGATGCAGCATGGCTCTTCTAATGTATGCTCTAAAGTTACAGACCCCTGAAGGAAGAGAAGCAAAGGACAATAAACTCTTGAATTGCTTAAGTCTGGAGAAAACTGAAAAAGGAGGGAAGAAGAAGCACTGGAGGTGAAGTGAGATAAAAGTTTTGTTTCTGGTATTAGATCTGTCGTGGCCCCTACTCACACCCATGTGAGTCGTCACTTGAGACACTGCCCTCAACAAGGAGTGAAAACACAGGAGTGAATCAGTCTGAGGTTTCTGATCACCTAGACCAACCTTCCCCCACCTGGTGTCCTCCGGGTTTGTTGGACTACAATTCCCACCATCTCCAGCTAGCTTGGCCAGGGATGATGGGGCACCAGGATGGGGAAAACAGAATTAGAGAGCAATCCTATGTTCCCTAGACAGTAACTGGGAGGCTTAGGATTGTTTGGCTTACTGGCTCCAAGGTCGGAGACTAACTTTGGAGCTAGTAAACTGCGATCCCGTTCCCTCCCCCTCCCGCTCATAGCCAGTGCAGAGAGAACCATGCTGGCTCCTTCTCTATGCTCAGAATCCTGGAGCCTGTCTTGAGGGGTTTGCCCCAGGCTGGATCTGGAGTGGCAGAGCCAGGCTTCTGTTTTTGGGCACATCATTTGTAAAGTTGTTATAGAGCTTCATCCCAAGTACCTGCTTCCCTCAGATTATCCTTGTAGCGCTAAGCTTTCGCTGTTGTTGTTTTTGCTACCGGGAGGCAGCGATCCTTTGCATACCAGGAAGTGAGTTTAAGGGAGAAATGTAAAAACAAAATCATAAAAAATCAACGGATGACCCAATTCAAATTTGGCATGCTCAAAGCTCTCCCTAATATCTATTACTGTGCCAATTTTGGTGTCTTAATCTTTAAAGCTTACACAGATGTAAGCATTTCTTTAAAATCCTGCTCCTGTGCCCCAGAGGCAGCTCGGAAGATGCGCTCAAAAAGTAGGGGCTAAATACGGCAAATCTTTTGGCTTTATAGCACCATTAAGGCAGGATGCATGGGAGTCCTTCACAATCAAAGCAGATTATAAGGTGAAAAACGTCTGAGTTCTTTGCATGCAATTCACAGTGATTGCACAGTGTGACGCTGGTGTGATAAAGCTCATAGTGGTTTTAAATGTATGTGCATTTTGCATGTTTTTGTGGTTTTTAATTTTTGTATATTGTTTTTTATCTTATTGAGCCTCGTGTGGTGCAGAGCGGTAAAACAGGAGTTTCTGCAGCTGAAATTCTCCCCACGGCCTGAGTTCGATCCCAGCGGAAGCTGGTTTCAGGCAGCCGGCTCGGGTCGACTCAGCTTTCCATCCTCCCGAGGTCGGTAAAATGAGAACCCAGTTAGCTGGGGGAAAGGTAATCACAGCTGGGGAAGGCAACGGCAAACCACCCCGCTATAAGGCCTGCCAAGAAAACGTCAGCGAAAGCAGGAGACCCTCCAAGAGTCAGTAATGACTCAGTGCTTGCACGAGAGGTTCCTTTCTTTTCCCTTTTTATCTTATGTGACCTGCCCAGAGAGCTTTGGTTATGGGGCGGTATACAATAATACCGAAGCCATCTAGGAGCAACCCCCCAAAACTCCACTTTAAAAAAGATGGGCATTTACTCTGACTTTTTTTTACATGGAGGCATGCCACAGCCAGTGGTTCCACTGACTGGTCACTATTGGCTGGAGGAGGGCTGGTTTGGGCACCGCACGTCCCTCTCTTTCTCCCCCTCCAGCTGCCCCATTGCTCCTTGTGGCGTTACACCCCACAAGTCAATTCCAAATGTATGTCTGCAGTTTGTAAGTCTGTGGTTTTTAGAATGTTGGCCTGAGTGGGCGGAGTTAGAATGTCTGGGGAGGGGGGAGGAGTGATATATAAGGGAAGGACGGAGGGGATTGTGGGGGACTTGTTCTTGTTCTTTTCAGGAAAGCTTTCCAGGGAGACTTGTTAGGTACTCTTAGAGCCTGTAGTGCTCTCTGTATTTATGGTACTTAAGTTCTGGGAAATTTGAGAGTCAGTGTAGTGAGTGGTGTCTTTAGAGTGTGGTGTGCACGTAGTGGAAGTATATTAATCAATACTGATAATAAAGAAAGTTCAAGAGTGATTGTGTGAGAAAAAGGAAAGCGCGAATGTGAGAGTGACAGGATTGTATGAAAGGTTTCAAAAAGGTTTTTTAAAAATAAATTTTGATTGTTTGTTTTAAAACTACCACAAAAATCCCACGTGTCTGTTTGGCGTTTATCATCTTAAGTTTACACATTCAGCACCCACTCTGACAATCATTCACCTAAGCAGATATAACTCACAGCACATATATATTGAAATCCTTCTCCATTTAAACCCCTTTCTCCACATAGTTTGGAGGAAGGTGGTTTTTATCCCTTGCCTCAGACGTATCAAGTGGTGGTGCTTGGCTTGAGCAGGGAGTAGCCTCGGCCGGGTCTGGTGTTCAGAGCCTGTGTCGTGGCACTCCCCTCCACCATTTTTTTAAAAAATCTGTAGATGCGAACCTACTTTTTAAAAAATCTGTAGATGCAAACCCGGGGGGTGGGGAGGAAGAGTGGGACATGCGGCACCTGAACCGGCTCTCCTCCCTCTGGCAAAATAACCCATCTAGCAAAAACTCAGGGTGGCCGAAGCACAGAGGTGAGGAACGCCTCTTGTCTCTGGCTATTATATGTTAGGATACTCAGCAACCACCGGCTTCAGAAGCTGCCAATTATTATCATAGGCCTGATCTACACCAAGCAGGATATTGCACTATGAAAGCGGTATATAAAAGGCAGGAGCCACACAACTGATTTATAGCAGTGTTGAAGTGCATGGACAACTCTTGGGGCCCATTGACATAGACCATAGACTACTTTCATACCGCTATATCCTGCTTTGTGTGGCTCCTGCCTTTTATATACCGCTTTCATAGTGCAATATCCTGCTTGGTGTAGATTAGGCCATAGATTTGCGCCCTGAGACATTTTATGGCAAATTTCCCCAACCAGCACAGCTGAGATTTGGGAAGGAGCCAGAGCTTTTTCCTGCAGCCTCTTGACAGTTGTCGGCCAAATGCAGGCAATTATGTGTCAATGCCGGAGCTTCATGAAGCTAAACATGAAAACCACTGGCTAACCAGTTTTTGTCTGTCTCTTCTGCCAAGACCCTTGTTCATGCATTGGTTATTTCTCGGTTAGACTACTGCAACCTTCTTCTGACTGGCCTTCCTCCTTCTCACATCAGTTCATTGGTTTCTGTTCCCCACTCTGCTGCTAAGATCATCTTCTTGGCTCATCGCTTTGATCCAGCTGGACATCAGGAAAAACTTCCTGACTGTTAGAGCAGTACGACAATGGAATCAGTTACCTAGGAAGGTTGTGGGCTCTCCCACACTAGAGGCATTCAAGAGGCAGCTGGGCAACCATCTGTCAGGGATGCTTTAGGGTGGATTCCTGCATTGAGCACGGGGTTGGACTCGATGGCCTTGTAGGCCCCTTCCAACTCTGCTATTCTATGATTCTATGATTCTATGATCATGTTACTCCACTTCTGAAATCTCTTCATTGGTTTCCAATTCACCTCAGAATCCAATATAAACTTCTCCTGTTGACCTACAAAGCTTTTCACAGTCTAGCTCCTTCCTATCTTTCTTCTCTCATCTCACACTATTGCCCCACTCATGCTCTTTGCTCCTCTGATGCCATGTTTCTGACCTGCCCAAGGGTCTCTACTTCCCTTGCTCGGCTTCGTCCATTTTCTTCCGCTGCCCCTTACGCCTGGAACGCTCTTCCAGAACATTTGCGAAGCACAAGTTCAATCACAGCTTTTAAAGCTCAGCTAAAAACTTTTCTTTTTTCTAAAGCTTTTAAAACTTTATTTTGATCTTACTTTTATACTGTTAGTTTTACTCTACCCTGTGCCTGTTTGATGCATTCTCTTCCCCTTCTTATTGTTTTATTATGATTCTATTAGAATGTAAGCCTATGCGGCAGAGTTTTGCTATTTTATTGTTTTACTCTGTACAGCACTATGTACACTGATGGTGCTATATATAGAAATAATAATAATAATAATAATAATAATAATAATAATTTATTCATTTATTTGTTTGAATTATTACATTTCTAATCTGCCCAATAACTAATGTTCTCTAGGTTCAGTTCAGTTCTATTATTTATAAGCCCAGGTGATCACAATGTAACAGAAAGAAAATATCCAGAATATTACAATAGTAAACACAGACAAATTAAACAAAGATCAAAGAAAATTACAAACTGAAATTAATAACAAAAATCCCCTGATTCTAATTTCCAACTTTTAGTAAAGTGTCTATTGACCAAACCAAAATAAAACATGCAAGTTTAAAATTTATCTTAAATGAATCAGTTTTCTTTGATGCAATCTATTTCATCTGCTTAATTGAGTCCAGTACAGACTTTGGTTAACGCCAGTAGGAAAGTGGGGACTCTTCTCACGATCTTGATGTCTTTATTTAGCCAGAAGTCCATTTTCTGGCAAATTGACTAGTGTATTCCAATTTTTTTTAGCAAGCCAACAATCTATTTCCCCCTAATGTTTGTGACAAAGAATGATTAAACAAATAATGGGGGAAATCCTCATCCAAACCACAGTGAGAAAAGCAAGTGATACGGTTAGTCTTGGCTAGTCTACCATCAAGGGCATTGACTGAATTGTAGCAAGGGTTAGTTCCTTCCTCAAACTGAACTTTTCAGTATTAGATAAATACTCCTCTGGACATGGAATATATTTAAGTAGATTATACCAGGGGGATATCTTGACAGAGATGCAAACTCTTCCTGCAAATATATATCATAGGAGTTTAAACTCCTTTTTATTTTAGCTATGACATGATCTCCTTAGAGGAAATAACTCTCCATTCGTTGAATTTCTACAACAAAAACATGATATTCTGATGCCAAGTTTTCCCCCCTGGATGAACCTCAAGCCCAGTTATTCCAGGTGACATAATTTTATTTTTATTTACTGCATTTCTATACCACCCAATAGCCGAAGCTCTCTAATTTTGCAACCAATACTCTGGCATTCCCTTAAGCTTTAACCAAAAATTAAAAGTCAGTTGACACATAGTCATGGTCTACAGTTGGGATGCCATTTCTAACCATAGATGCTGTGTTGGGGTTCACCTTGTGGTTCACCAAGATGTTTCTTAAGATTCTGTTTTGGATACAATCTAACTTATCTGAGCCCAGATCTACATCCAAGCAGGATATTCTACTATGAAAGCGGTATATAAAAGGCAGGAGCCACACTACTGCTTTACAGGGGTATTGAAGTGCACCTGACAACTGGGGCCCATTGACACATACCATATTCCACTTTCATTGTGCAATATCCTGCTTGGTGAAGATGTGTTCCGGGTCCCAACAGTCATCAGTGCACTTCAATACCACTGCCTTTGATATACTGCTTTCATACCGATTTCATAGTCGAATATCCTGCTTGGTGTAGATCAGCCTTCCTCAACCTGGGGCGCTCCAGATGTGTTGGACTGCATCTCCCAGAATGCCCCAGCCAGCTGGCTGGGGCATTCTGGGAGATGCAGTCCAACACATCTGGAGCGCCCCAGGTTGAGGAAGGCTGGTGTAGATGAACCCTGAAACTTGTAACCCCCAGATCTGTAATCCAGGCAGTATTTGGGACTAAATTCTCAATTTTATTATCTTCACGATAGGAAGCACCTGCTTTACCCCAGCTTTATCCCAAAATTGAAGGTTCCCACTGTTAATGTTCAACCTTGAGTTTTGTAGCCTCGATGTGGAGGAGCCATGATCATGAGGCAGCAAATGATATGCCCAAATAATGGCATGTGGGCACCTGCTCTATCTCAATGTGCTCTATGTGCCATTCATGTTTCTTTTGAGCCACGGCTATCACCTTTGTCATTTCATCATTGAAGCCCTTCCCATTCCCTCAACAAATCATCAATTAACTATGAAATTAACTGTTGTCTTCTTCCAAGAAAAGGAATTCTTAAATGGAAAGGGGACAAAGAAACTGAACAGGTTGTCCTTACTATTTCTTCAACAAAGTAACAACTACCTGTTGGGTTTCTCTCTCCTGCCCTCTTCCATTTCAGAACACCTTTTCCAGGAAGAGGAAACAAGTAGCCCAATTTAGATATGCACCTGGGAACAAATAAATGCAGAGAGTTAACTGATCAAAGTACACCTGCTGACCCTACCTTCAACACCTCTCCACACATTCAGGGCTGATGTTTGCACAGAGTCCATGCATATACACCCAAAAATGTACATGGTTCTTCATGGGCAAATAATGTCCTTCCATTTTCCAGGGGCCCAGATTACGTGTTTCTGCACTGTGTGAAGTGAAGCTCTCTGCAGATATGACTCTTGAAGAAAAGGTGATTCAGGGGAACAGGGCTAGGCACCCAGTAGGTGCCCTCCGACAAGAGCCCCCTGTACCCTTCCCTCTCTTTCAAATTATTTATTTATTTATTACATCTATATCCTGCCTTCTTTCCTCCAAGGAACCCAAAGCATAATAATTCTCCTCTTCATTTTATCTTCACAACCACCACCTTGTGAGGTAGGTTGGGCTGAGAGTCTGTGACTGGCCCAAAGTCACCAAGTGAGCTTCCATGAGCAGGTGGGGACTAGAATAGGGTGACCATATGAAAAGGAGGACAGGGCTCCTGTATCTTTAATAGTTGCATAGAAAAGGGAATTTCAGCAGGTATCATTTGTATGCATGTCACACCTGGTGAAATTTCCTCTTCATCACAACAGTTAAAGCTGCAGGAGCTATACTGCAGCTATACTGTGACCAGATTTAAATGAGGGCAGGGCACCTGCAGCTTTAACTGTTGTGATGAAGAGAAAATTTCAATAGGTTCTCCATATATACAAATGACACCTGCTGAAATGATCTTTTCAATACAACTGTTAAAGATTCAGGAGCCCTGTCCTCCTTTTCATATGGTCACCTTAGACTAGAACCCGGACCTCTCAACTCTCAGTCCAACACTCTAGCCACTACACCACTCTGGCTCTCAAATGCCTTGCAGTGGTGGCCAAAGGTTCCCAGTATCAAACTGTTCCCATGTTGGCATATCCCACTGGATCCCCTCCAGCAGTATCTGCTACCACCCTCAGTCCCCCAAAGGGCATAGCTGGAAGATGTGAACAGGAGGAGACTTGAAGGGAACGGAAGAGATATGAGGACTGTAGGCAGTCATTAAAATGATGGGCAGTGTCTGTGAAACAGCCCGAGAAAAGGTCTTGCTACATTCTAACTTTTATTACTACTACTAGAAGGTGAAACAGACAATCACTTTAAGCATAGATGGGAGGAAATGCCAGGGATTTCAATTTCTAATCAAGTTTATGGAACTGATTTGCACTTTGCATTTTCTCCATGTTTTTATCAATATCAAGAAAAACCCTAAGATACTTTACCTAATGGTAATCTAATTAATACATTTTGGATAGAGCTTATTTATACAGTTGGCCTTTAATTGTTTTTAAGTCTCCCACCTCTTTTGATCCTTTGGTAACTGTACTTGGGTATCAACATGGACAGCACGTTTGAGTGGAATTTGTTTAAAAGCTGCAAAAATCCTGATTGCAAAAAAAAAAAAAAAAATAGGGCGGATTTGTTCTTCTTACATGAAAAGAGATGATTTGGAAATTAGCTGAACTGTTACGGCACTGTTCATTTATCTTTTCCAAAGATCAGAAACCTTACATAAAAACATATAAACAAACCGCACACGCAGAGAGACACACA
Source organism: Elgaria multicarinata webbii (assembly GCF_023053635.1). Taxonomy (NCBI): domain Eukaryota; kingdom Metazoa; phylum Chordata; class Lepidosauria; order Squamata; family Anguidae; genus Elgaria; species Elgaria multicarinata. The sequence continues at coordinate 12,564,551 of NC_086180.1, forward strand.
TCAAAAACAATGTTAAACAATCAACATTAAGAAAAATCCATATGATATTGGGATTACGAAGGCTAGATATAATTTAGAGCAATCTGATGCCCTTCATATGGGTTGGACTACAATTCCCAGCAGTCCCAACCAGCAGGCAATTGGGCATGCTGGCTGAGGATAATGGGATGTGTCCTCCCACACATCTGGGAGCACCAGGTTGGGGGAAGAACAGCTACATATTAATGAGTTTTTCTTTGATAGGACCATTTTCCTCTTTGCAATCATGTCATTTCTTCTGTGCATTGTAAGTTTCAGAATACCCTATTTGGTCATATTCTTAGATACTTATATAAGAATAGTAACACTCCTTGAAAGAAGACAGGAAAGTAGCTACGTGAATATTATTTGGTTTTAGGTTTAGAGAATTGATATACTACCCTTTAATTTAATGCTCAGGGCAGCTTTCAATAAAATCCTTATGAATTATGAGAAAAGAGAGAATGACCTGCATAAGGAGCTGTGAGAGAAAGTGGTTGAATGAAGGAGAGAATCTACATGAAATAGCAGTTTCATAAGAAAAATTAGTATCAGGAGAGTGAATAAAAGCAAACCTTGGGGTGGAGGTCAAGGCACACGCCCACCCACCCCCCAAAAAGTGCTGATTTTTGCTGGAATGGCCGGAAATTCAACACGCCATGTGTGGCCCTGTCTTTGGCAGCTCTTTGGATACAATTAAGCTAGGAAATCGAATTGGATTTATTTGAAATGAGAAGGAATGGGAAGTGAAAGTGAGTGGGAGAGGGAATTTCCCCTGGGGGTGGAAGCAGTGGGTGAGAGCAGCCGATAAATACTGGACCAAAGCTCACTCTCTCCACAGTCCATATCCTCTCCTCCAGGAGTCGCATTGCAAGAAGGAAGGAAGACCCTCTCCCTCAGACACAAAGATGCTGAAACCTGTCCTTGCCACCCTGATGGTTGTCCTTTGTGCAGTTCTCATACAAGGTAATGTCATTTTGCCTTCTTTTCTTTCACTGAATGCTGTTGACAAGCTAAGAAACGTTCTACACGAAAATAAAGCTGCCTTATATGCTGAGTCAGACCATAGGTCCATCTAGACCAGCATTGTCAACACTGACTGGCAGCAATGGCTCTCCAGGGTTTCAGGCAGGGTTTCAGGCAGGGTCCCCCCCCCCAACCTACCTGGAGATGCCAGGGTTCGAACCTGGGACCTGCTGCATTCAAAGCTTGTGTTCTACCACTGAGCTGTAGCCCCTCTTTTTATTTGCTCTGGTCCCATTGTGACTAGATTGGAGGGGTGGCCAGGTTCACCCCACATCCAGTTGTATTGAAAAGGGTATTTCTGTAGGTGTCATTTGTATATATGGAGAACCTGGTGAAATTTCCTCTTCATCAAAACAGTTAAAGCTGCAGGTGCCCTGCCTTCTTTTAAATCTGGTCACTCTAGTATAGCTCCTGCACCTTTAACTGTTGTGATGAAGACAGAATTCACCAGGTTCCCCATATATACAAATGACATCTGCTGAAATTTCCTTTTCTGTGCAACTGTTAAAGATACAGAAGCCCTGTCCTCCTTTTCATACGGTCACCCTACACATCTTCAAAGCGGAACCTGCCATTAAACCTTTTCCCCAGACGTCCCAGTAACTGCTTCTTCTGCCTGTTCTTCCTTACCCTTGCCATGCCTCTTTTTCTCTTTCTCGGCTCCCTGAAATATCTGTTTCTGGCTAGGGAGTCGGGACGGGGAATTTGAATTGGTAGCTACACAGCATCCTTCAGTGAGCAGGTTAGGCTTAAAGATAGACAGCCGCTGACCCCAGTGCCAGAGCATGCTGTTGAGGCTTGTTTCTCATTTTCTTATTTATTTTTCTACCCCACCTGGAGTTATCAGTATAACAGCATATTCTATACATTTTGACTTGCTACTTTGCCCTGTATTTCTAGTGCGGAAAATCTCTCTAAACAGGTTTTCGAGGATCACCCATTATTATCATCATCATCATCATCATCATTATTATATATAAAGCTGAACTTATCTGTATGGGTTGTTTGGGATGCTGATATAGGGTGACCATATGAAAAGGAGGACAGGGCTCCTGTATCTTTAACAGTTGCATAGAAAAGGGAATTTCAGCAGGTGTCATTTGTATATATGGAGAACCTGGGGAAATTCCCTGTCCTCCTTTTCATATGGTCACCCTAGGTGATAGGTCTTCTTGAACAATGTTCCAAAAATAAATAAATCCAAACACCTGAATTTTGGCGGTTTAACTATTTTTAAACAATTTAAAACAAATCCTACACTGGTGCCTACAACTCCCAGCAACTGCCAAGGAAGCACCTCTCAAAGGACGAGGCCACCTGCGCACCACTGAAGGCATGCTGGTTGCTGTAGGTGTTTCAGAGATCTTGGCGCATCGTACGCAGCCACATGGGCGATTGCCTGAGATCTCTGAAATAGCTACACATCCCAGCATGCCTTGCCCAGAGCAAGGGAAGCGGATTAGCATTATTCGAGGACCTGAGCAATGCTGGGGATATCTGCTGGCTGTTATTATTATCAGTGAGTGTACATCTCAAGGTCCACATGCTGTCCCTTGCAGGAATGCCAACGTACAACAGAGGGCGCTGTCTTTGCCAAGGAAGGATTGCACGCAGAATGAACATGGACAATGTTGCAGAAGTGAAATTTCACCGTCCGAGCAGCAGCTGCGCGAAGGAGGAGCTTGTGTAAGTAATGATGGCTGCCGGGCGCTCCTACCTGCCGCCTTCTTTTGCCCTATGCTGATGGTTTGTTTATCATACATTTTTCTCTCCTTCAGCTTTATCCATAGAGATGGGTGGAAATTAATTCATCCTGTTGTCTGGAGATATAATGTCTTGGGGGTTGTCTATATGCCCTGAAAATGCCATGGTGGTTAAACAGTGGTTCTGCGTTGTTTATACTGACATTGGAGCCACCAGCTCTAGACCTGTCTTCCATTCCACACTAGAGGCCTTCAAGAGGCAGCTGGACAACTATCTGTCAGGGATGCTTTAGGGTGGATTCCTGCATTGAGCAGGGGGTTGGGCTCGATGGCCTTGTAGGCCCCTTCCAACTCTGCTATTCTATGATTATTTATTTATTTATTTATTTATTGCATTTTTATACCGCCCAACAGCCAAAGCTCCCTGGGCGGTTCACAAAAACCAAAACCACTGAAAGTATAAAACAAACAGTATAAAAACATGATATAAAATACACATTAAAAACTTATTAAAACATACCATACATAATTAAAACATCTTTAAAACATTAAAACATCTTTAAAACATTCTAAAATTTCACTGGGTAGGCCTGCTGGAATAACCATGTACCCTCCAGATGTTTTGGCCTACAACTCCCAGCATTTGTGACCCTTGGCCATGTTGGCTGTGGCTGGTGGGAGTTGAAGCTCAAAACACCTGGAGGGTACCTGCTTCCCCACCTCCTCCCCCTCCCATGAAGCAGAAAAAAATGAGAACTGCCTCTAGAAATAATGCAGAAATCTAGGATTTTACAGCACAATCCTGAACACGTTTAGGAAAGGAACCTCTCATGCAAGCACTGAGTCATTACTGACTCTTGGAGGGACACCAGCTTTCGCTGACGTTTTCTTGGCAGGCCTTATATAGTGGGGTGGTTTGCCATTGCCTTCCCCGGCCGTGATTACCTTTCCCCCAGCTAACTGGGTACTCATTTTACCGACCTCGGAAGGATGGAAGGCTGAGTTGACCTGAGCCGGCTGCCTGAAACCAGCTTCCGCTGGGATCGAACTCAGGCCATGGGGAGAGTTTCAGCTGCAGAAACTGCTGCTTTACCGCTCACTGAGTTCCATGGGGTTTTGCTCCCACTTAAGCAGGCATAGGATGGATTGCAGCCTCAGAGAGGTTGTGATTGTGCAGAAGCTTCACTACCCAGAAACAAAAGGGAGCAGCAAAGGTGTTTGTGCTGTTTTTAACCTGGGTCTTATTTCATGTGAAAATGTAATGCCTTTTAATTAAATGGTTTTTTAAATGGCTGTACCAAATGCTATAACATGGAGTATGCGGAGTTGTGGTTGTGATTGAGAGAAGGGGTTTTCGTACGACAGCCTTACTGCTAATAGTGCAGCCCAGTGCCCTCCAGATGTGATGGACCGGGAGATGCTGGGGACTGGAGAAGGTTGTCATAATGCATGATGGAGGTGGAGCTGAGACTGCCTTGGATTCCCACCCAATACCCCTCATGTGGCAGAAAAACTCACTCTAATAATAATGCTTCCATAGGCCCCTCCAGGATTTCCTCAACCTGGTTCCCTTCAACTCCCACAATCCTCAGCCTTTGCTAAGGGCTGGTGTCAAGGGTAGATATGATTGGGCACTTGTCAAGAACCCATACCCCAGCAGGGGCCCATTGACAAGAGCCCAGTTGCTGCTCCTCTTCACCATTGCAACCTGCTTGTTCACCTGAGGTGCTTCTCCTTCCCACAACAGAGGTGAGAAGGAGAAGCACTAGAACACACTGCCTACTAGGCCTTTCAAGCATTGTTGATGTCACCATGTCAAAAAATGAGCAGAAACAAAGCATGTGTGATATAGGGTTCCTGTTTGGAGCCAGTGTCATTTTGGTATCAGAGAGGTATTGAATATTAGTAGCAACAACCGGCCGGTATGGTTATACTGTTTCTAATTTGTTCTGTTTTCTGTCTTGCAGGGTTGTTTTCAAAAGTAATGGGGACATGAGATGTCTCGACGTTAATTTCCGCCAAGGCAGGAGAATAAAACAGGTAAGGCAGGGCGATAAACAGAGTGAACGGTCTGGGGGCAGTTGGGCCGGACATTTGGGGGTGCATATTGTCATTGCGAAAAACGACGTCACGAATGAGATATTTTCCTTTGCTTCTCTTCCAGGCAATTATGCAGAAACGGAAATGAAGAACGCTACGGAGAAGAGGTTGGAAAATATAAGCAGGCATTTCATTTCAGAGGAAGATAGGTAGTGACTTTTGATCAGTTGTTGACGGACGTTTGTCCACCGTTACATATGTTCTCCTGGAGCACCTCCTGACCATCTTCTGGAGCACTTGAATTCTCTGGAAGACACGTTTGAAAAGAAACAGACACCAACCTCATTGTTTAGAGCAGCGGTTCTCAACCTGTGGGTCGGGACCCCTTTGGGGGTCGAATGACCCTTTCACAGGGGTCGCCTAAGCCCATCGGAAAACACATATTTCCGATGGTCTTAGGAAACTCTTATGACTGAACTATGTCATGTATCATCTTTTGTATTATTAAAGCTATTGTTATGTATTATTTTCATTAGCAAACCATCCCATGACAATGGATCGTGTAGAGAAGAACGAAAATAATTTTATGGTTGGGGGTCACCACAACATGAGGAACTGTATTAAAGGATCGCGGCATTAGGAAGGTTGAGAACCACAGGTTTAGAGACAGGACTGTTCTTGTAAATCTGCTGGGATTTGGAAACAATCCAGAAATTTCCCTCTTTCATTCCCCCCCCCCTTCTCCTTTTTAAGGGCAAGAGTTCATTTTACAGCGAAAAGAAATAGAAAATTATGAGAGCTCAGGCTCAACAGTTTCACAACATAATGACTTGTTAGCCCTGTGGCTTAACATCTCTGCGAATGGAAGGCTTTTGGTACTTCCTGTTTTGTTATATTTAGGAAGAATATTTCCTGGCAATCCTGTTGTATCATTGCATCTTTCTTGGGTATTTATGTAATCTGTTATAACTGATGGTAGACAACAGAAGTTTCCTTGTTGCAGCCTTTTCCAGTGCAGTGCTCTCTGGAGGTTTGAACTGCAATCCCCATTATCCACAGCCAGCATGAGAAAGTCTGCTTTAATGGATACTTACTGGACACATCGTGGCAATGTACCTTTGCATTTGACATACAGATTTTTAAAAATGCAAATACTATCAAGTTGGGAGGGGGGAACTGTTAATATGCAGAATCAGACTTTGCTGTTGTCTAGAGAAAGATCCCTTCTCCAAAGCTTGGATTTGTACAGGGACGACAGGGAGGGTGAGAATATTCTTGAGTATAAATGTGTATTTGTATGTATCAGCTAGGTGAGCTAGTTTTCTGAATTTGTCCAGAGAAAACAAAAACCTGTGTGCATGCTTACTGCCAGCCCAACTTGTATATTTGTAAATAAACAGATCTATTTATTGGATTAAGTTTCCAATGTTTTTTTCCCCTCTCTCCTTCCAAAAAAAACCCTCTAAAAAGCAGAAGTAGGGAACATGTGGCTCACCAGATGTTTTGGACTATAAATCCCATCAGCCCCAATCAGCATGGCCACTGGTCAGAGATGAGACCAGCTGCAGTCCAGCATCTATGGGGCCACCAGTTTCTCACCCTACAGGAACTGCACATGAACGCCTCAAGAAAGAGCTGCAGGTGACTCTGAAAACAAATTACAGGCACTCAACTTCCCTGCCTCATTCTTATACTGGTAGGGAAGTTGGGTGCCCATAATTCGTTTTCAAGTCCCCCCTCCCCAACTATGATTCAAACAAAATGAATTCTGCCTCAGAAGCACCTGCCCAGCTCACTCATACCCTGCACTGAGGCCACAAACCCATGCATATTTTCCTGGGAGTAAGTCCCATTCCTTCTGAGAAGATGCACTTAGAACTACATGGAATGTAACTGTTGTTCTAGACCATGAACAGGGCTCTGGGACAGTTGCCCTGGGACTGCAGAACTGGAGGGCAACACAAGCTAGGGGGGATCTACACTATTGCTTTTAAAGCGCTTTAAAGCACTTTGAAAACGTTTTGAAACCTGTATATGCAGTGTGTCCTGGACCCCAACAGTTGTCAAAACTGTTATAAAGTGCTTTAAAGCGCTTTAAGCAGTAGTGTAGATCCCCCCCTGGAGAACCAATGGTCAATGGTCTTGGCGTAGCCCCTTTGGCAGGATTGCTACATGGCAGGGATGCTATTCCTAGCTGAACTAAGTACAGGGGCTCAAGAATAAACTAGGCCGAGATAGGGTGAAAAGGAGGACCAGGCTGCTATACCTTTAACAGTTGTGTAGAAAAGGGAATTTCAGCAGGTGTCATTTGTATGCATGCAGCACCTGGCGACATTCCCTCTTCATCACAACAGTTAAAGCTGCAGGAGCCCTGCCCTCTTTTGGATCTGGTCACTCTAGTATAGCTGCTGCAGCTTTAACTGTGGGAAAATGAGGCAAATCTAATACAGCACATACAGCACTGTAAGAGGACAGAGTGAAGGAGAAGGGAGACCCGCCAAGAGTCAATAAAGATGTGCTAGATGCAACGCCTATCAAGCCCAGGCAGCCTGGCCAACCTCAGTCTCCAGGGAAAATAAGTAACTTACAAACAGCAGAAATGCACACAGCACAGGACTCCTTCATTGATCGAGGTCAGCAGCAATCCTTAGGACAAAGGAAGGCAAAGCCATATTCTAGCTGCCCCATTTTATGATGGTCCAAGAGAGAGAGAGAAAATTTCACCTGGGAGAAAGCAAACATCCAATCAAATAGGATCTTGGCCTTGTCAGATTTAGCAGGACAGGGCTCAGCTGGAGAATTAAACTTTTTGCATCGTTAAATGATGGAATTCACTACCAGAAGTGGTAGTGATGGCCACCAATTTGGATGGCTTTAAAAGGCGGTTGGATTAATTCCTGGAGGAGAAGGTTATTGATGGCTAATAGTCCTGATGGCTAAGTGCTGCCTCCAAGTATCAGAGGCAGTAAGCCTATTTGCACCAGTTGCTGGGGAACATGGGTGGGAGGGTGCAGTTGCTTGTGGGTTCCTGGTAAACAGCTGGTTGGCCACTGTGTGAACAGAGCCCTGGACTAGATGGACCATTGGTCTGATCCAGCGTGGTTCTTATGTTCTGTGTTCTTACAGCTTTAGGTGGTGTAACCAGGTGGAGATACTCCTTTCCCCCGTCCCATGAAATATTCCCTTTGTGTATTCAGGCATGCTCAGCCTGTGTGTGTTGCTGCCTTCCCTCTGATGGAGAAGACGTTCTCAAGGGGACAGAGTTGGGACCTCACTTTAATATGAATGCCCTGCAGGGTGGCTTTAGGGGAAATGCCCTATCTGCATGTTTCCTAGAAACTCAGCCAGAAGCTATTGAGCTATGATTAGAGAGGTGTGAAAAAGAGCTAGGAGAATTGGATCCATACCCTAGATTGGACTACCCTGGCCAAGTTAGTTGTCAAGTAGAACCATATCTATTGGTGGTTTCCCTGGAGGATTTTTGCCTTTCCCTCTCTAGCTTGACTTGCCCATAGCAAATTAGAGACAACACAGCCATTCATCATATCCTCATAGCAAAGCAAAGAGTTTATTATGATGCCTACAGGATTACTATGTGTGTAAATACACACCTGGAACCCTGTGGAAGAAAAACCAGTTGGGAGGGGGGTATTTTCAGCAGAAAAAACCAGTGGAGGGAAAGGTAAACAAACTCTGGCTTGCTCCTCCCTGGCTGTCAGGGCATTTTGACATATCTAGTTTGTCTGTGATTACTGATGATTCATTGAGAGCTGTAGTGATGTCCTTGTCCTGGAATAAAGGGGTCATAGTAGTCAGGCACATGGTTTGCTTGCATTTATTTAGAATTTATTTATTTAGAATGTTTATATACCGCTCCCCATTGAAAATTTTTGGAGCAGTGTACAAGGTAAAATGAAAATAAAAACAGAATAAAACAGTTAAAACAAAATTTAAAAAGAAGCAAAAAACAGAAATCCAAGGCTGCATGTTAAAGAAAGGCTTCTTGGAATAAAGATGTTTTTCAGGAGGCGCCGAAAGGAGTGCAAGGTTGGAGCCTGCCTGACCTCCAGAGGCAGGGAATTCCACAGGAGGGGCGCCACCACGCTGAAGGCTCTTCCCCTGGTGGAGTCCAATCGGAGGATGGATCTAGGTGGAACCACCAGGAGCAGGCGCTTGGATGACCTCAGTGACCGGGCAGGTTGGTAAGGGAGAAGGCGCTCTCTCAGGTATCCTGGTCCCAAGTTGTTTAGGACTTTGCATAAGGTCTTGTGTTTGATCCCTGCTTCTCCAGTTCAAAGAGGTTCAGGTAAAAGGACTGGGAAATATCTCTTTCGGTGACAAAGAGCTGTTGCCATTCAGAGCTTTATCAAACCAGCGTTATACTGTGCAATCACTGCGAATTGCGTGCAAAGGACTCAGAAGTTTTCCACCTTATAATCTGCTTTGAAGTACTCTCATGCATCCTGCCTTAATTGTGCTATACAGCCAAAAGATTCGCCGTATTTAGCCCCTACTTTTTGAGCGTATCTTCCGAGCCGCCGCTGGGGCGCAGGTACAGGATTTTAAAGAAATGCTTACATCTGCGTAAGCTTTAAAGGTAAAGACACCAAAATTGGCACAGTAATAGATATTAGGGAGAGCTTTAAGCATACCAAATTTGAATTGAATTGGGTCATCCATTTATTTATTTTTACATTTCCCCCCTTAAACTCACTTCCTGGTATGCAAAGGATCGCTGTCGCCCGGTAGCAAAAACAACAACTACTGCGAAAGCTTAGCACTACAGGGATAATCCGAGGGAAGCAGGTAGGTTGGTTGGGTAATAGAAACAACTTTTGGCATGATGACGTCTAGCACATTTAAGGCGCAATCCTATGCATGTTTAGATAGGAAAAAGTCCTACAACAACCAGCACTCCCTGGAAAGCAGTATTTTCTCTCTGTCTAAACATGCATGGGATTGATTGCATCTTTATTGTGGCATGAACTTTTGTGGATGAAAGCCCATTTCATCCAACTCAACAACATAACCAAAACTTTAAATGCGCATCAGATGGCCGTGCTGGAGACGTATGTTTTCTATTATCTATTTAATTGCAACTATACAAGTGGGTGCAAATGGGAGGAAGCCCACAGTACCAGCGTTTGTAGTGATCCTTCTTTAAGAGCAGCAATTGGTTCTTGAAGCCTCCCTCACACCTGTAAATCTGAGCCTGTTGAACCTCAGAACCGATACCAAATGGGTCCAAAAGACCCGGTGGGTAACCAATGCTAATCTAAACAGTCAAACATCATCACAGACAAAATTGTAAATAGGAAACTTTTTATTTCAGAAAATAAAAAAATAAGTGGTGGCATTGGTGGTTATATGCGCATTAGAAATCTTCTCTGTAATTACAGGGAAAGAGAATTCCACAAAACTATAAGGTTAAGAAAAAGAATTGGAATTGCCAAAATGGATACTACAAATTTAGGTAATAAGATAATGGCATGAGCTTCTAACATGGTTATGATTTCTCCCTCTCTGCTCCTGCTTACTATTTGTGGTTTAAAGGTAAACTAAAACTAAACTAAAACATAATTGTTAACTCTCCACTTTCCTCCACCTGCACATTACCTGAATATAAAAGCAAAGCTAAAGCACTGCTAAGTGCCTCTGGGCATGTGAAGAACAAAAGTAGAACTTAGAGTGAAAGGGAAAAGCCAAGTCTTGTAAATAATTCAAAGTTCCATCCTGAGAAATAAATCCAAGTCCCAAGCTCAGAAAATAGTATAAGTTCTAAAATCTAAAAGCTTAAAGAGATCTCTAGTTATCCAAATCCTTGGGTTCATTGGTCCAGATAAAATCAGAGGCAAAACAGCCAAAAAGCTAAGTGACCTGCAGCCTTCGCTAACTGTGCTTTTATACACCTGTTTGGGTCAAAAGTGGAGGCCCAATGAGTGATGAGATCACCATCTTCCAATCACAAATGGGATAAATAAGTTGATAGACCACCCATTCACCAATCAGAAGTTAGTGGTCTTCCCCCCCACACACATCTTGTGTATTTCTGGGAGCATCTCTGGCATTACCATTAATGGGTTAATTTGAAGTTTACTAAAACATGGCTTAAAGTCTGCCATCCAGGCGTGTTATCTTGATTGACGTATTTCTCCCAGGTACATCTTCTTTAAACTCATGTTCGTCTTCGGACATATTTGGTCATATCCGCCAGAAAATCTCCTCCCAATTGTCACTTGAGCTCAGGGCTATGACTTTCCCCGCCCAACTATCGTTGAGTGAGGACCTTCTCTTATCAGTAGGTGCTCACCATGAGATGTCAAAACAGTACTTTTCCTTCTCTTGGTGGGCGTCTAAGCATGCTCAGTTCTTCTGTTCAGGCCCCCGTCTATATGATAACGGGATTGCTCCTCATTAAATATAAACCCGAATTTTTGTTGATTCGAATGTAGCTAAAGAGCGTCACACTGCAGAAGCAACCGTGATTTATTTCCTGAATTTTTTTATAGTACACTTATAAATGCTCACATGTGCTTATATGCAGATTAAATGCTACGGAGTAGAGAAGATGGAAGCTATACATTTTATATGCGGAGCTCCGCAGATTCATATACAGACAAACCAAGAGCAGGGGGGAAGGAACGAGGCAGGAGAATCAGAGAATTCAAACTAAAAATGGCACACGAATGAACGAGGCAGCCGATAGGTGGGAAATCGGCTAATCACATTGTCCTATGCTCAAAGCTCCGCCCACATGTCAAAATACGATTTAACTCCCCCAAAGACACATAACCATAATGCAGTGCAAACTCGGACGTGATCTAAAAGTCACGGTAAATCGCGAATGCGAATATGTGCATCAGCGCGTTAAAAAACCAGCGCTACAGCAAATGGATGGCTGCGTCATGTGTCCTGAAACGTGAATATGCACATTTAGGTCGGGGTTGTAAGGGAAAGGTAAGGGTTAATTGGAACTTGGGACTGGAATGTATTTTAATTGTATTTTATGGTTCCATAGGAAGAGATAAGGATGCCAGGCCAGCTGCATGGGGGAGAAGACCGGAGCCAGCCTGGCCATAACTGTCTTGTCCTTGAGTGATTAAGCAGCCCAGGTGAAAGGTGTGAAGACACGCCACGCATCAAAGTTGGAGGGAGGGGGGGAAAGAGCAAAAGGATCCTATAAAGATCTCCCTGTGAAAGTAACAGGGTGGTTGTCGGCTGGAAGAGGTCTGGGATGACGTAAGGAATTGTTAGCATTAGTTTTAGCTTGCCTGTACTGGGTTCTTATATATACATGCTTTTATTGTCTTTTATTCTGCTAGTCCCAATGTATTCCTACCCGTTTCCTAAATAAAAGGTCTTAAACCTCACGTTGTGAGCTGTGAGTGTCTGTGCCTGGGGATCCGTGCTAAATCCAGTTAAGAAACCAGCTAGGCGCTGAGCACTCTTCCTTTACAGGGGTAAACAAGCCGTATAGACAAGCCCCAGCTTGCTCATACACTCTGCCAGCACACCGTGGCCCTGAACAAGCTCTGTGAAGCCACTTGTAAAGTCAACTGCCTTTCCCCCCTGTCCTTCAAAGACAATCCTGCAAGTCTTAGTTAGAGTCTTAGGGTCTGTCTTCACAGCACAGGGTTGGTCCCGCCTCCCTCTTCAACCCTGCACTTTCCCTCTCCCAACGCTGAGGAGATAGTACGGGGTTTCTGGGCGGCTATCCAGGGATAAGAGGCAGACAAACAAGCCAGTAGCAATGATGAAGAGGAGTAACTACAGGAGGATTTTGTCAGTGAGCTCTTGCTGGGTGTGAGCACTTAGCAGGTGCTGGCCCTGGGCTCAAGACATTTTGCTGCCTGGAGCAAGGCACAAATGCTTCCTTTTTCTCCCTCTGCTAGGGGCAATACTTAAAATAAATCTTGCTGCACCATTCAGACACCAATTCTTGCCAACATCTGTTTATTTATTTTATTTATTTACTGCTTTTCTATACCGCCCAAGAGCTGAAGCTCTCTGGGCACTTCACAAAAATTAATAGCCAGGGCTGGCTCCAGGTTTGAGAGAGCACTGGGTCAAATTCACTCTATGCTGTCCCCTTCGTGGCGCAGCCTGAAGCAGGTCGCTTCAGCTTGCTGCATAGAAGGGTTGGCCTTGATTCACAAGACTTGTTCAAGTGCATGTAGACAAATCTGCCCACAAGAGTGAAAAGTGTTGACTTCCTGCTAAGTCCCTTAGCAGACATTGAGCAAGTTCTGCCCCTTTCTTTTCTTCTGCTTCTTCTTTAATTAAAATCTGGATAAACAACAATCTCAGCCAGACTCACAAGGAAGTTTAGGTGCCTGTTGGATGACTCATTATGTTCCCTGAAACTGAAACCAAATCTGACTCTAGGAGAAATTAGACTTTTCAAGGAAAATGAAAGAAGCGCACTGACAAATAAAGAGAGAACATAATAGGCCGGTATATGGCCTCTAGGGCGTCTCCACAGCAGCTGACTTTATCCATCTGCAAATTCTTTCTTCTGAAACTTATTTCTTCTGGGGTTTTCCAGTATTTTAACTAGAAATCACTCCATTTCGGGGAAACGGTCTCAGCACCTGTGTACAAGCAAAAATTTGTCCACATGTCATGATCATACCTGTTCCGCTTAGTGTGGGGGAAGAAACGGGACTAGAAACATAATCAGCCTCTTCATCATTGCAACCTGCTTGTTCGTCTGCCTCTTCTCCCTGCTCAGACAACAGCGGCGGTGAGAAGTAGGAGCAGTTGATGCCACCACCCAGTTCCTCACTGGCTCTCTGCCTATGAAGAAAGCAAGTGGGAGCAGTGATGAGGGAGAGGAGGGAGAGAAATAGCAGCTGGTGACAAGGACAGGGAGAAGGTAGGAGATCCATTGAGTTGTCTTGCTCAAGGCTCCTCAAAAGCCAGAACATAAGAACATCAGAAGTGCCCTGAGGCTGGATCAGACCAAGGGCCCATCTAGTCCAGCACTCTGTTCACACAGTGGCCAACCAGCCATTGTGTAGCCGGCATTGCTCGGTCTGGTCCGGATGTGAATGATTCAGCACATATCTACGTCTTGACTCAGCTGCTCTGATTTAACCTACTTTTCAAATGGTATTTTCATGCATGATGCTGAAAGGGCATGTTTACATTTTCCTTCTCTCTGCAATGCACATGTAAAACCTACCATGGCTGGAATGTGGTTTCCATCTAAGTCAACATCCTGTACAGTCAGTCAGTCAATTTCCCGGCAGGCCTATCCAGATCAATGTTCAATCATGAATTTTTAAGATGTATTGATTCCTGTTCCCCACCTCGATCCAAAGGGAGAGGCGGGTAAGAAGTATTATTATTATTATTATTATTATTATTATTATTATTATTATTATTATTGTGTTACAAGCAGTTAGCCATTATACACAAGTTATAAAAGAGAACAGTTTACAATAAAAATAATTGAGCATCATAAAAGGGGTCACTACCCAAACCCTTCATGCATTGTGTAGAACGTATCTGCATAGACTTAGCTAAAAATTTTGACACTCTAAAAGAAACAATTTTTTTTGCATCAGATAACAAATGACAAACTTTAGCATATGATGTGGAGCCCTTCAGCGATTTTAGCAAAGGAGAAATGTATATATTTCTAAAATCATTATACATAGGACATTCAAGCAAAACATGAATTAAGTCTTCGATAGAGACTGCGTTACATTGGTAATCTCTTATATCATCCTAGCTGAACTGCTAAAGGGAGAACATTTAGTCTTGCCTGTGTAAAGATTATCCTCAATTTAATGTTGGGTATATCCACCAGATAACTTGGTAGAGATAAATAAAATGGCATGAAAGAATTATAGAAAGGGTTAGTTTTACAGGACTTAAGCTCTTCTGACTGAGACTGCATCTCTATATCCTTTAATCTTTGCAATAGCAGGGTTTTAGCTTTATCATGGCCCTGGGATAAGAGAAAGGGTACTGAAAATCCCAGATTCATTAGAACCCCTTGCATTCTATGCATCCATGAGTCTGAGCCCTCCTCGGCCAATGTCATCAGAAGAATCTCTGACAATTGTTGGAAGATGGATTTTAACCAAAAGAGCAGGGCTAAGAGCTTCCGCTCTAATTGGCATAACTCCTGCTTCTGCACGCAGGAGTGCCAACTTTGTAGAGCTGGGCGCTGCCAAGAGTCTGGGGGAAAAATTGTTTTGCGCTTTTTCAAGTTGATTTAAATTCATCCTGTATAGTCAACATTGATGATGTTCTAGCTAATATTAATGACGTCCATACGTGCATACAAATAGTGTTAAAAGTACAAAAGCACATTTAGTGCTAGATGTGAAAACAGCCTCAAAGTTGTTTAGATATGCACAATTACGTCGGCATTACACACTGCCGATATGGCGCTGTCAACAGTTATTACAGTTTATCTCCAATCTTTTTGAAAGTGGGATAAAGGAGGGAATGGACAGGAGATGTCCTGTAGTTTGACGATGTCATGTAAAGGACCCACAAAACTCTGTGAGTGACCAATCATGAGCATGCAATAAATCACTCATGTAGAAAAGCTCGTAGTTCCATTGAAATGAATGGGTTTAAGAACAGGTTATTACAAGCTGTGTAATAACACTTTGTTGGGCTGTCCTTCATGCAGAATGTCTTCCCCAACACTGGTGTAAAACTTTGTGGCACAGAGAACATAAGAAGAGCCCTGCTGGATCAGACCGAGGGTCCATCTAGTCCAGCACTCTGTTCACACAGCGGCCAACCAGCCATCAGCCTGGGATGAACAAGCAGGACATGGTGCAACAGCACCCTCCCACCCATATACCCCAGCAACTGGTGCACACAGGCTTACTGCCTCAAATACTGGAGATAGCACCCAACCATCAGGGCTAGTAGCCATTGATAGCCTTTGCCTCCAGGAATTTATCCAACCCTCTTTTAAAGTCATCCAAATTGGTGGCAATCACTACATCTTGTGGTAGTGAGTTCCATAATTTAATTATGCGCTGTGTGAAGAAGTAACTTCCTTTTTTTTGTCTTGAATCTCCCACCAATCAGCTTCGTGGGATGACCCCATTGGGTTCTAGTATTTTGAGAGAGAGAGAGAGAGAGAGAGAGAGAGAGAGAGGGAGAAAAATGTCTCCTTGTCCACATTCTCCATACCATGCATAATTTTGTACACATCTATCATGTCTCTCCTTAGCCTCCTCTTTTCCAAGCTAAACAATTCCATTTGATGTAACCTTCCCTCATAGGGGAGATGCTCCAGCCCCTTAATCATTTTAGTTGCCCTTTTCTGCACTTTTTCCAGCTCTATAATATCCTTTTTTAGGTGTGGTGAACAGAACTGCACACAATATTCAAAGTGTGGTCGCACCATAGATTTGTATAAGGGCAGTATGATACTGGCCGTTTTATTCTAAATTCCTTTTCTTATCATGCCTAACATGGAGTTTGCCTTCTTTACAGCGGCCGCACACTGGGTGGACATTTTCATCGAGCTGTCCACCACAATCCCAAGATCTCTTTCTTGTTTGATATCCACCAGGGCCGGATCTACACTAGTCTTATAACATTGCTAGTGTCCCTTTCTAACGTGGTTCTCTGTATCGGTTCTCTGTAGCTGTAACGTTACTGCAGTGCACATTGTTAAATCCTTTCGTTGTTCTCCCTCCCTCTTCTCTGAGAGCTGCTGGGTTTGCTCCGCCCACTGCCTGCCTCATTCCTAGCCAGCAGTGCAGGGCAATAGTCATAAGCACACACAAACTCCCTCCCTCCCAAAACACTTAATATAACTCCCAAGGAATTGCCTGAACACATAGGAGCCAGCCACTTTGCTGCTGCTAAGCAGGGTTGGGTCTGGCCAGGGTTGGGATGGGAGACCAAATTGAAAAGTTTTAGCAGCAGCCACATTTAAGCCCCGCTGGTCATGAGTTTTGGACTTTGGACCCTTGTTAATTTTCCTGCACGGAGCTACAGCGATCCTTTGAGCGCTCCTCAGCTCCTTTGCAAAGAGGGGGGAAATGTTAAAAAAAAATCATAAAAAATCAACCAATTTGACCCAATTTGATTCAGATTTTAAGGCAGGATGCATTAATACTTCACAATAAAAGCAGATTCTAAGGTGGAAAACTTCTGAGTCCTTTGCATGCAATTGTCAGTGATTGCACAGTATAACGCTGGTGTGATTTATCTGCTGTAGCAGATAAGATAGCAAACAGGGGGAAGGAAGGAGAACAGGAAGTGGGCGGAGCAAACCCAGCAGCTCTGAGAAAGGGAGAGGAAAATTACCGGTAGGACGAGGCAAATGAATCTGTAGCCGCGCTGGAACTAAGAAATAGACCCTGTAAGTACGACTCATTTACAACGTTGGAGACCCAGGGTCACGTGACGCTATGCGTCACAGTAACCCATTCAAAACGTTAGAATAACACCAGTGTAGATTCCCACCAGCTCAGATCCCATTAGGTTATTCTTGAAGTTGAGGGTTTTTTTGTTTGTGTTTGCCCTAACGTGCCTCACCTTACACTTGCTTACACTGAACTGCATCTGCCAGTTGTGCTCTTTCCACTGGCATCACATTGGGTACAAGCCCCTGTTGAAAGCACACACTTCAATTGCCTCTCAAGACTTTTGTACTGCTTGCTAGCTAAAGGCTCTTATTGAATGGCTATGATTTCTGGTGGCTACTAGGTATCTTTGTGAAACACTCCACCTTCTTGGGTTGTGCCAAAGGAAACAGCTTTGCAGTTTGGGATATACTCCAAAACCCAAACAAATGACCACTAGTAGTGTATCCAGTTTATAAATTCTTTGCAGAATTTTTTTAAAAATCATGTCATCAGGAAAAACTTCCTGATTGTTAGAGCAGTACGACAATGGAATCTGTTCCCTAGGGAGGTTGTGGGCTCTCCCACACTAGAGGCATTCAAGAGGAAGCTGGACAACCATCTGTCAGGGATGCTTTAGGGTGGATTCCTGCATTGAGCAGGGGGTTGGACTTGATGGCTTTGTAGGCCCCTTCCAACTCTGCTATTCTATGATTCTATGACTAACTAATGGGGAAAGCACCATGTTGGCTGTGGCTCTGCGCCATGCCGGTTAGACGACGCAAGCACAGCTTCACAGTCACCGCCAGACTTCTCCATGATGCTGCGTTTTGAAAAGGTGGGGGATTTACCTCAACTTTTTTGAATGGAGCGACGTCAACATGGTGCTTCTGACGTGTAACATCGCTCCGTGGCCAATCCAGGGTCAGCCTGGGGGCGGAGCCTGGTGGAAGGCATTCAGCGATTGGTTGCCTTCCACCAGGAAGAGGCCAAGGGCGGCTCCACGCCCTGGAACCCCATGCTTCATCCTCAGCGTCGGGATTATCTGACGCCACCCCAGGAGAGGGAAAGTGTGGGGTTGAGGAGGGAGGCGTCACCAATCCGGCACCATGAAGACAGACCCTAGGACTCCAAATAAGACTTGCAGGATTGTCTTTGAAGAACCGACAATTGCAATTCTTTTAATTAGCCTTACAGTTTTGTTGCATTCTCTTTCCCTGTAATTACAGAGAAGATTTCTAATGCTCATATAACCACCAATGCCACCACTTACTTTTTAACTTTGTAATTTTTCTGAAATTAATAGAGTCCTGTTTACAATTTTGTCTGTGATGAAGTTTATCTGTTTGGATTAGCACTGGTTACTTACCGGGTCTTTCGGACCCATTTGGTATCGGTTCTGAGGTTCAACAGGCTCAGATTTACAGGTGGGAGGGAGGCTTCAAGAACCAATTGCTGCTCTTAAGGAAAGATCACTACAAAAGCTGGTACTGTTGGCTTTCTCCCATTTGCACCCACTTGTATATTTGCTAATAAAGAGACAATAGAAAAACATACGTCTTCTGCACTGACATCTGAAGCATATTTAAAGCTTTGGTTATGTTGCTAAGTTGCGGACTCCTAAACAGTGAGGGCATCTTCAAGACAATGGTAGTGCATGAGCACAAAATAAACTAAAATAAATAGCATGTCTCTCTTCTCCCCTAACCATCCAACCTTTCAATACTAATTTCATGTCTTGTTTTAACTTGGGGAGTACAACATTTCTAGCCAATTTTTATTCATACCTGTCTATTAGGGGGACAGGGCTCCTGTATCTTTAACAGTTGCATAGAAAAGAGGGCAGGGCTCCTGCAGCTTTAACTGTTGTGATGAAGAGGGAATTTCACCAGGTGCTGCATGAATTCAAATAACACCTGCTGAAATTCTCTTTTCTATATTTATTTATTTATTTATTACACTTATATACGGCCCCCATAGCCAGAGCTCTCTGGGTGGTTTACAGAAATTCTAAAACTGAGATAAAAACAAGTATACAAAATTTAAAATTTTAAAACACAGAACATACACCCATAAAGCATTAAAAACCATTAAAAAAATAAACATGTGGGTGATTAAGATGTGCTACCATATCCCTGGGCAAAGAGGAAAGACTTAACCTGGTGCCAGAAAGATAGCAGCGTTGGCGCCAGGCGAACCTTGTCAGGGAGATCATTCCAGAGTCTGGGGGCCACCACCGAAAAGGCCCTGTCCTTCGTTGCCACACTCTGAGCCTCTCTCAGAGTAGGCACCCAGAGGAGGACCTTAGATGTTGAACGTAGTGACCGGGTATATTCACATTGGAAGAGGCGTTCCGTCAGGTATTGTGGTCCCAAGCCGTGTAAGGCTTTATAGGTCAAAACCAGCACCTTGAATTGGGCTCGGAAACATACAGGCAGCCAGTGCAAGCGGACCAGAGCAGGTGTTAAATGGTCGAACCTCCTGGTTCCCAAAATCAATCTGGCCGCTGCATTTTGCACGAGCTGCAGCCTCCGAACCGCCTTCAAAGGCAGCCCTACGTAGAGCGCATTGCAGTAATCTAACTTGGAGGTTACAACTGTACAAGTGTTAAAGATACAGGAGCCCTGTCCTCCTTTCCATAGGGTCACTCTACATGCCATATATACAAGCAGTACCAATTCACTTCAGCGCATCAACTCCATGACCTGACCACATCCAAATCACAGCGGAAAGCGAAAGCCGCTGAGCTTCTTTACAGGAAATCCAGCATTTCCCCCAAAAGGCATTTTCTTACCTCTGGTTTGTTGTGCTCAACTGGGGCTTCCCCTAGATTCAAGAACCGCTGACAAGGCGGTATTGTTTGCAGAGACCAATCAGATTTGAGGAGGGAAAGAGTTTTCAAGTATAAATATTCCTCTGCAACGCAGCATCCATCCATCAGGCTGAATTACTCGAAGGAACATTCAGCAGCAGCAGCAGCATCACCATGAACATAACCTTTGCTTTTTTCCTTTGCACGGCATCCTTGCTTGCAGCAGGAGTACAAGGTAAGAGGCAATGACAGAAAACACAGGCAGGCTTTGCTGCCGCATAGATTTCTTGCCTGTTTGGAGTATATATTTATCCCGTGGCATAAATTCTTGTTGCAACCTCTCTGTCACCACGTTATGCTTGAGGGAAGGTACAATTCATTCCAGGTAGACATTCACTGCAAGCGAATAACGTTTAGCCAGCATTCTCAGGCTCCTGGTTATTTGGGCTCCTAAACGTTTTCTTCTGAAATTATAATGCTGTATTTTACACGCCTCTCTCCTGGAGAACGTCAGGACTACCATTTACAGAGCAAATTCTGTTATGAAGGAATGAGTGCTGGAGCAGTGGGGGCTGGTGACTCCAATGTCAGTGGAGTGGTGAATCTGCTCCGGGCTTCAGTCAGAGCCAATCAGAACAATAAAGGAGCTTTCCAAGGTGCAAAGCTATCCTTTAGAGTTCTGACTGAAACCCAGAGTGGATTCACTGACGTTCGAGTCAACAGCCTCTGCTGTGCTGGAGACTGATGGCATATTTTATAATAAATTTGTTTATTTGCAAATGGAGAGGTTGCACATTAGCTCCTGGTGGTGGTGCAGAACAAGTACCCAGGACAGCTGTGCTAAACCCAAAACAACTTCAGTCTTCCCTCAGTCCATATTAGCTTCTTCTCCCCATGAATCCAAAAGTATTTTAATATCTTGTTCCACATTCTGAAATTGGGTTCAGCCTTCTCCCACTTCACAGTCGGGTACGATTCCGGTATATTTCAATGTGGTCTTAGTCGCCTAATTACCTAGTGTTCATTATCCTTCACCAATGATAAGCCCTAACAAAGCCTAAAGGAAGAACCAGGGGTTCATGACAGATAACAACACTGTCACCTAAGAATTTAAATATTCATTTTGGTTCTCTACATGGCTAGTGGCAAGTCTCCTAAAATATTTGACATCTGCCACCAAAAATAATGCTTCTGGTTGTCATAGAAGATAAGTCTTATAATGGCTAGTACTGCTCACAAGAGCTATAGACTAGACATAGGGGTGGGCAGAGGAAGGTGGATCTCCAGGTGTTTTGGATTTTAACTGCCAGACAAGTTTGCAATAACTTCTCCCTCTTTTATCCACATTTTCTAGGAATGGTGACCGCTAGGAAGGGTCGTTGCATGTGCCAGTCGAAAAGTCCCCAACCTGTTCGAATGATACTTTTAGCAAACTTGGAAACCCACCCCAGAAGCTCTTCCTGTAATCAAGTAGAAATCATGTAAGTAATGAATAAACCCAGATTAGGGTGACCATATGAAAAGGAGGACAGGGCTCCTGTATCTTTAACAGTTGTATTGAAAAGGAAATTTCAGCAGGTGTCATTTGTATATATGGGGAATCTGGGGAAATTTCCTCTTCATCACAGCAGTTAAAGCTGCAGGTGCCCTGCCCTCTTTTAAATCTGGTCACTCTAGTGTAGCTCCTGCAGCTTTTAACTGTTGTGTTGAAGAGGGAATTTCACCAGGTTCCCCATATATACAAATGACACCTGCTGAAATTCCCTTTTCTATGCAACTGTTAAAGATACAGGAGCCCCATCCTCCTTTTCATATGGTCACCCTAACCCAGATCTACACCAAGCAGGATATGATGCTTTGAAAACAGTTTGAAAACTGTACGTGGAGTGTGTCCTGGGCTCCAATAGTTGTCACTACTGCTATAAGCCATTTTAAAGCACTAGTGTAGATCCTGCCCTCATGGGCAAACCAGGTAGTGGGCTAGAAAAAAGCCCATTTATTTAGGTTGGAATCCTATGTATATTTAGACAGAAAAAAGGCCTACAACTCCCAGCATGCCTTTGGGGCATGCTGAGAATTGTAGGCCTTTTTCTGTCTAAACACACATAGGATTGCACCTTTAATTTGTTTAACCCTATATCAAGAAACATTTTTCATGTTACTGCACTGAGGGCATTTGAACTCTCAGCCTCAGACATCAAAATGTCTTTTGGCAGATTCTGCCTTTTATTAATTCAAGTGAGAAAAAGTAATCACATGGAATTTGATCATCCTTCCCTCTCTTCCTTCAGTGCTACACTGAAGCAGTCTGGAGAGCGAAGATGCCTGGACCCGGAGTCTAAAGAAGTGCAGAAGTTCATGGAAAACTATAAGAAAATAAGGTAAGCTGCTTCAGCATGCAACCCCTACACTTGCAGAACATAATTTTGCTGTTGCTGATGATAACAGGGAAAAGGAAAGGAAAGGAACCTCTCGTGCAAGCACTTGAGTCATTGCTGACTCTTAGAGGGACGCCTGCTTTCACTGATGTTTTCTTGGCAGACTTTGTAGCTGGGTGGTTTGCCCTTGCCTTCCCCAGCCATGGCTACCTTTCCCCCAACTAGCTTTCCCCACATACTGGATTTGCTCGCACATTTGTTGAACCAAGCATGCATCCTCAAAAATCTGGATAGCTTTTATTTTCACCCAGACTCTTACTTTGTGGAATGTGCACACTACCTGAATTAAGCTAGTCTTGCAATGGGGAGAGGCTGTTGCAGAATAGTGCTGAGGCAGTGTTGCAAATTGATCAGAATTTTACTAGCTGTTCAGGATTTCGTCTTAACAAATGTAATTGGGTGGGGTGATGGGTGACATGTTTGACCTTTTCCCTCCCACTTAATTCCTATATTGTTAAAAAAAAAAAGAGAGGAGAGATTATACTCCTTGGGAGCATTTTGGACATGCTGAGAAACTTTGCATCCTTTGGTCCACTTTGTCCTCATCAAGGAGACACTTTGCACAGACTCGAGTGGTCCTTGGGTCAATTTAAAAACACGCTTTGCACATGCTCAGAGACTGAAAAGTAAAAATTATGTAAAATAAAAAGCTGGTGAAAATTGAGTGTGTGTGCGTTGCAGGGATGGGTTATGCACTGGCGATACCAACACATGCAGAGAGCTTGAAAAATCTTCCCCAAAACCTAATTAAGTTTTGCTTTTATCCGTTCAGGTCTTTGTGGATGCAGAAGGAGAGAAGACAAAGAGTACTTCATTAGAACAACGATGAAGGCATCGTTTTGATTCCTGGATGGATTTCACCGTGTTCATAGACCTCTATGGACAAGGAAGATGAGAACTGGGTTGAATCCACTGTGTTGCTTTCAAAACACAGATTCTGTGCCCATGTGTGTGTGTGTTGTAAAGTCACTGTTTTAGATCTCTAACATCTCCCTGCCTGACCTGAGCGCAAGGGTACTTCCATATGGAGGGCTTGTAGCACTACCAATTAAAAGTCATTGTGCAGCAATTCCATCTTTCTGTCCTTAACAGACAGACAAAAGACGCAGTGGGAAAACATAGCAGATTTACCAGTAGAAGATTACAAGGTCTGAAGCCCCCTGTAAAATTCTGTGAACAGGCCATGGCTCAGTAGTAGAGAATATGGATTCTAGGTTTGATCCCCCGGTTTCTCCAGATAGGGCAGGAAATAATTCCTGCCTGAAACCTTGGAGAGCCAGTGTTGATAATACTGAGCTAGATGGACCAATGGGTCTGACTCAGTATAAGGCAGCTTCCTATGTTCCCAAGGCAGGGCAATTACACCATAAAAGCCTCATCCGGAAGCCCCCGCTGTGCAGTACAATGTTGCCACCGTTCCTGAGATAATACATCTGCTTTGAAACCTTAAAAAAGTACTGTAGCTAGGATCCAAAGAACCACGCTACTAATTCTACCTGCTTACATGGGTACACATAATTTATTGAACAAAGGTCTACTGATTTCAAAAATGTCTGGTTTAACTCTTCAGAGAGAACAAGAATTTAGTTAGCTCTGTTGATTCGAACCCAGATAAATGTTGGTAGTGGTATAACCTGTAATATTTGACACAACTCTGACACCCCCTTCTGGCTTTTTATGGCAAGTTTGGCTCTCGTGACCACATTCTTGCTGTGTGGCTAAAGGCACTTCCTTATGAGTAAATTGTAATGATTCTGAATACATGCACCCATCAAGAAGTTTGTTTAGGAACTGATGTGTGTATATTTTAGAATGTATAATAATGGGGTCATACATATTGTTGAACATGTTGTTACAAATCTTGTGTTGTACAGGGCTGTAGCTGGCCTAAGAGAAACATTTATCTTGGTCTTTTTAAAAAAAATCAGAGGAAAATGTACAGTATAAAGCTAATGACACAAAGTATTTAAGAATGTACAGGCTAATACTTTTTTTTAAAAAAAAAAATTGAAAACAAAAATAATTTAAGAAATGTGCTTTAATAAATTGTCAGAATATCTTTTTCAAGGAATGTAACCTTCACTTGTTGTGAAGTCTTTCTGAAAATATAAGGTACTAAATAAAAGATGGTAATTCATAGCCTGTGGTTGTTTTATATTGTCATTTAATTCTTTTAAAACAAATTCTCCACTTTGTGCTTTGAGTTAGCTATTAAAGTGGCATCTCAGTCCCCAGAGTCTTAAGCAGGAGGGACCCATGGGTGCCTCATTGGGCTCAAAGTAGGGTGACCATATGAAAAGGAGGACTGGGTTCCTGTATCTTGAATGTTGTATAGAAAAGAGAATTTCAGCAAGTGTTATTTGAATGCATGTAGCACCTGGTTAAATTTTGTCTTCATCATAACAGTTAAAGCTGCAGTCCTGCCCTCTTGACCAGATACAAAAGGGAGGAGGGCATCTGCAGCTTTAACTATTGCGATGAAGAGGGAATTCCACCAAGTGCTACATGCATACAAATGACACCTGCTGAAAATCCCCTTTCTCTACAACTGTTAAGGATACAGGAGACCTGTCCTCCTTTTCATATGGTCACCCTAGCTCAAAGGCTCCTTCCTAGTCTACCTCTTCACTGATGCTGCCTATTCCCTTGCCCCCCTCCCCATGCCCAATATACATGATCCCCCCAAGGAAGAGGCAAGCTCTGTTTCAAATGGCGTTTCCAACCACGTAAGAATCAGGCAGCAGTTACATAAAATAAAGTTATTTAACAAGCATGCTTCTAACTCCTCATTCTCTGACCCAGTTTGCACATTGCACTGGATTATCGTGGATTGTTTAACCCCTGATGTGCTGCTTTGAGAGCCAAGTGCCATTTTGTATATACAAAGCCTGATCAGGGCGATTGGGAGGTTGCTGCGTCGTGCGAACCCAACTACCATGGGTTATTTGAGGGTTAATCCTTGCAAAACCCTTGGTTTGTAGGAGGGGTATGCAAGGTTTGTTTAACCCTCAAATAACCCATGGCAGCTGGGATGCATATTCAAAATGGTACTTGGTATGCACAACTCACTGGGAATTAAACAACCCATGGTGAACCTGGCTTGTCATTCAAACCCAGCTTCTGTGTCTCTCGTAATCTGCCATTGTCCTGTTCGTGCTGAGTCACTTCCTGATAGCTGTTCTTTCATGCCATTATCTTATTAGCTAAATTTGTAGTACCCACTTTGGCAACTCCAATTCTTTTTCTTTACCTTATAGTTTTGTTGCATTCTCTTTCCCTGTAATTGCAGAGAAGATTTCTAATGCTTACTTTTTAATTTTGCAATTTTTTAAAATAAATAGATTCCTGTTTAGAATTTTGTCTGTTTGGATTAGCCTTGACCACCCACCAGGCCCCCGTCTTGACGGTGGTGCTTTGGCGCTGTGAGGCACCTGGCTCCTGCACTTGCATTCCTTCCTGGCATCTACATGGAAAGGAACACAAGTGCGCACCAGGAGGGATAGGGTAGGAACGAGGCAGCTAGAGGAGGACGAGGAGAGGGACACCGGGCGAACCATCACTCCT
This sequence comes from Elgaria multicarinata webbii, assembly GCF_023053635.1. Classification (NCBI taxonomy): domain Eukaryota; kingdom Metazoa; phylum Chordata; class Lepidosauria; order Squamata; family Anguidae; genus Elgaria; species Elgaria multicarinata. The sequence goes on from NC_086180.1 coordinate 12,590,484, forward strand.
CCCTCTGGCTGCCCGTTCCTCCCCCCACCTTTTTTTTTAAAAAAATTATATGTATCTGTGCAGCTGCGCAGATACAGATAATAAAAATTTAGAAGGGGTGAACTCCCCCCATTTTTTGTTTGTTTTTACAGAGGCGTGGGGCCCATTCCTCTCCTCACCCCGTTATTATTATTATTATTATTATTATTATTATTATTATTATTTACCACAGGCCTCTGCTGAGCTCCTGGAGGTCCGCCCCCTTCCCTGTCGAGCCCATGGCAACCAATCAGGGGGAACCATGGGCTGTGACATCCCTCCACTGCCCAAAAAAAGTCAGGGTGTGCCTGACTTTTTTTCAACGGAGTTTCTGGGGTTTGCCCCTGGACGGCTTTGCAATGGCGGCTGCGTCACGTAAACAACCTGCCGCTACTGCGAATCCAGTTGCAATCCCTTCATGTAGACATCGGACCCATTTGGTATCGGTCCTGAGGTTCAACAGGCTCAGATTTACATGTGGGAGGGAGGCTTCAAGAACCAATTGCTGCTCTTAAAGAAGGATCACTACAAAAGCTGGTACTGTGGGCTTCCTCCCATTTGCACCCACTTGTATAGTTGCAAATAAATAGATAATAGAAAACATACGTCTCCAGCACGGCCATCTGATGCGCACTTAAGGCTTTGGTTATGTTGTTGAGTCGCATGAAATGGGCTTTGGTCCACGAAAGCTCATACCAGAATAAAGATGCAATCAATCCCATGCATGTTTAGACTGAGAGAAAATACTGCTGTCTGGGGAGTGCTGGTTGTTGTAGGACTTTTTCCTATCTAAACATGCATAGGATTGCACCTTAAATGTGCTAGACGTCATCATGCCAAAAGTTGTTTCTATTACCCAACCAACCTACCTGCTTCCCTCGGATTATCCCCGTAGCGCTAAGCTTTCGTGGTTGTTATTGTTTTTGCTACCGGGTGACAGCGATCCTTTGCATACCAGGAAGTGAGTTTAAGGGGGGAAATGTAAAATAATCATTAAAAATCAACGGATGACCCAATTCAATTCAAATTTGGTATGCTTAAAATTCTCCATAATATCTATTACTGTGCCAATTTTGGTGTCTTTATCTTTAAAGCTTACGCAGATGTAAGCATTTCTTTAAAATCCTGTACCTGCGTCCCAGCGGCGGCTCGGAAGATACGCTCAAAGTAGGGGCTAAATAGGGAGAATCTTTTTGCTTTATTGCACAATTAAGGCAGGATGCATGGCAGTACTTCACAATCAAAGCAGATCATAAGGTGGAAAACTTCTGAGTCCTTTGCATGCAATTCGCAGTGATTGCACCGTATAACGCTGGTGCGATAAAGCTCTTAAAGGGCTCTGTTACGAGGCAGCTATGGCAAAACGGTTGCGTTTGAAGGACACATGTCCCTTCGCAGGAGCCGTACCCACGTGACCCAAGATGGCGGCGCCCAGGGGGGTGGCCCATGTGGTACTTCCGGTGAAGGGGAAATTTTAGTGCTCGGTACTTCGCAGCCATGGCAGGTCGCAATAACAATAAGTTGCCCATGAATCTGCCGCAGCTGCAGAACTTGATCAAGCGGGATCCGCCGTCATATACCGAGGAGGTGAGTAATTGGACGACGCGGATTTGCCTTTGACCCCCCTAGTTTACTGTCACCGACGCGAGGATAGGATAAGATATGATGGGCGAGAGTGGGGGGCGAGGAATCGCTGTGGTTCAATTGAACAGGACTTACTGGGAACCTTCACTGGCGTTTTTGTTGCACGCCGGTATTTGGCCCTTGTACCTGTAAAATAGTTGCTAAAAGAGTGCCTCTGAGCATATATATAATCACCACAGCCAGCACGTTGTCTCTGAGGTGAGAGCTCGAATTTATGGGTCATAAATAGCGGTTGCAGACTCTCTTGGAACTTCTCTTTTTGTATAAATCTTTTTTAGGCATTTAGGTCTAAGGGTAAATAAAGTCTTAAGGGGGAGTAGTGTGTGTGAGATTGGGGGCAGAATTATGAGCCGCACACCCCAACGACTCCTTCAAGCACACTCGCAGAGAAATGCATGCCCCCCACCCTCTTCAGATATTTCAAATTGTTGTCTTTTGGCTCAGTCCAGGATATAGCTTATAATGAAAATATTTTGCTTGCAGAACAGTGTTTAAGTTTACACTCCTATTAGACTCTACAGCTATGTTGCTCCTTCCTAGTTAAAGGTGAACCATTTTCTTTGCTTCCTGATTCCCTAGCTGAGGCTCGAGTATGGATGTTTTTAAGACGTATGTGGGGAATAAACTAGAATGGAAGTCATGTTTTTTCTCTTTATGTATGGCCTTGTTTTGTTTTTAGTTTCTTCAGCAGTATCGCCATTACCAGTCCAATGTGGAGATATTCAGGCTACAGCCATCTAAGCCCAATAAAGAATTGGCTGAACTTGTGATGTTCTTGGCACAGGTAAAGCGACATGATCTATATGTGTGTATGGAGAGTTTTGCTTGGATTAGAGTAGGTCATCTTTACTTCTCTTGCAGAAGGGGAAAGTAGAATTGTCGCACACTAGTAAATATCTAGAATGCTTTCTTTTATTTCCAGATGATCCAAACAAGTATTGAAAATGTATTATTTCTGTATAAACACACACCATCACTTCTGATGTTGCTCTCCCACCGTGATCTAAGAAATTAATAGCTAAAATTGGTTTAATGGTCTCTCCCTCTGGAATCGTAGTTCTGTGTGTGAGGTTAGGAATCTCTTTGCAGAGAGTTCTTTACAACCTCACCAAACTTCAATTTCCAGGATTCTATAGGGAGAGCCATGTTGATATGTGAAGTCTTGGGGTAGGAGATCCAGGACAAATAAGGGGAAGTACTTCTTCACACAGCGCATAGTTAAATTATGGAACTCACTACCACAAGATGTAGTGATGGCCACCAATTTGGATGGCTTTAAAAGGGGGGTGGATAAATTCCTGGAGGAGAAGGCTATCAATGGCTAGTAGCCCTGACGGTTGTGTGCTATCTCTAGTATTCGAGGCAGTAAGCCTGTATGCACCAGTTGCTGGGGAACATGGGTGCGAGGGTGCTGTTGCACCATGTCCTGCTTGTTCTTCCCTAGCCGATGGCTGGTTGGCCCCTGTGTGAACAGAGTGCTGGACTAGATGGACCCGTGGTCTGATCCAGCAGGGCACTCCTTATGTTCTTATGAGATTGAATAAGGTTCAGGGGGGAAATATCACCCCCTTCCCCCCCAAAAAAAAATCTTAGGGGAAATAGGGAAAAATCATTTAAAAAACAACAACCCTGGTCTCCCCCATCATGCTCCATTGTTTTGGGTTTTTCATATCTCTAGAGCCATGGCTGTTAATCTGGTATAAAACTTACATCATTTGTAGCCAGTGTGTATATATGCCTGTAATAAAAAGCCTATGTGGAGATGGAATCTCATCCACAACCACATGTTTGATCTCATCTACTCTTAATCTAGAGAAAGAATATTTCCTACTCCTTCCCACTGCCCATTATTATCATTATTTATTCCAATAGCAGAGGCAGTAAGCCTATATACACCAGTTGCTGGGGAACGTGGGCGGGAGGGTGCTGTTACGCTTGTGTCCAGCTTGTGGGTTCCTGGTCAATAGCTGGTTGGCCACTGTGTGAACAGAGTGCTGGACTAGATGGACCCTTGGTCTGATCCTGCAGGACTTGTTTTATGTCCTTATTATTTATATAGCACCGTCTGTGTGCATGGCACTTAACAGTGTTTAGGCCCCTGCCCCAGGGGATCACTGTCTCAGATTTGCCACAGGGAAAACAACAAAGGAAGGGAAGGGAAAGGGAGACAGTAGTAAATAGGGAAGCAATATGTGTTTGTTTCAATTGCAAATGCTTTGGCTTTATTACAAGCTGAGTTACCATAGGAATTAGAGGTTGGAAGGGGCCTATAAGGCCATCAAGTCTAACCCCCTGCTCGATGCAGGAATCCACCTTAAAGCATCCCTGATTGTTGTCCAGCTGCCTCTTGAAGGCCTCTAGTGTGGGAGAGCCCACAACTTCCCTAGGTAACTGGTTCCATTGTCGTACTGCTGTAACAGTCAGGAAGTTTTTCCTGACTAGAGGGCCGCAGGTTCCCCTGTACTGTGGAGACTTTTTCTCTCGAGCTTTCCTTCTTTTAAGACAGGTTGGACATTGCTACCCTGAGTATCTCACGGACTTCCCCCAGCAACTGAAGGAACTACTGTCTTACAATCACACAGTCTTGGACGTAGATCTTCGGATGGTGAGTCGGAAGCTAAAATACAGACATTTGTTCACTTGGGCCAAGGAATTCTGTCGGAAGTGACCCTAGCAATTTGTGAAGAAGTACTTTAGTTTCTAGTCCTAAGTGGCTAGGGCTCATGTTTTGCAATAGGGTGGGTTGAACTTTTACAATATGGACGCTCTCTGGAGGGCCAACCTCAGTTTTCCCTGACGTTGTTGGGAACATGGACAAATAACATTAAGTATTCCTGCAGTGATTATACAGGCACACATCTGCTGGTCTATGACCGTAATAAATTTGATTGATTGATATAGGTGTTGTACTGACTTTTTGTCAGATCCAAACACCAGTGCATTTAGCTCAGTATTCTCCAGCCTGGTTTGCTCTAGATGTTTTGGATTGCAACATTTTTGTGAACTGTCTAGAGAGTTTTGGCTATGGGACAGTATAGAAATGTAATAAAGGAATGAAATGAACTCCCATAATGGCTGGGAATTATGGGAGTTGCAGTCCAACATCTGGAGGAAAACAGATTGGGAAAGGCTGATTGACCGATGGATAGTGGCCATGGGAGGCTGATGGAGCAGTGAATCCACTCCGGACTTCAGTCAGAACTCTATAGGAGCTATCCAAGAGTAGGGCCATAAATCTCTTCAAGGTTTCACATGGAGAGCCACTACCAAAGTGCAAAGCACTTTGGATCACTCCCTTAGAATTCTGGCTGAAATCCAGAGCGGATTCACCATCACACTGACATCAGAATCACCTGCCTCTGCTGATAGTGGCTCTCCAAGTGTTTCAGTCAGAAGCATTTCCTGTCCCTACCTGGAGATGCCAAGAATTTGAGCCTGAGAACCTCTGCATAAGAGGATATTGCAGACTGTGATACTAAAAGGTAGGACAAAAAACACCTTCCTTTACAATAATAATAATAATAATAATAATAATAATAATAATAATAATAATTGAAATCTTCAAAATTGAAAGTGTTGAATTACGGTACAATATTCCATGTTTGTACAGTATAGGGTTGGTTTTGTGGTGCGACGAATTCTCATTCCATGATCGCCACTTGTAGTAACTCGTTCCCTCCTTTTCCAGACCTTTTGCAAAGCCCTCATCTTGTTGCGAAACAAGAATCTAATTAACCCCACCAGCCTGTTGGAACTTTTCTTTGAACTCCTCCGTTGCCACGATAAATTTTTGCGGAAAGTAAGTAGCAGAGCTCTTGTTTCTTTTAATTCTTCTCAGTTTTATTTATTTTGTCGTAATATGAAGATTTTAAACATGCTTGCCACTTCCAAAAATGACTCAGAGTCCGTTCTTCAAAGGATTGTATCTACCACTATGAATTGTAATCCGTTGCACCAACCTGGAATACCTGTCTGAGTGTGTCCGGTTTATATGGGTGCTAGCAAACTTGGATCCAACTTTGTATGGGTTGTAATAGCCCTTCTTTTGATACAGCAAAGCTTTCAAACAAACGTATACAGCTGTCAGAGTTGGACATATTGAGCCTGTTCAGACAACACGCTAAGCCATGATTAGGCCACTAAGCTTTTTGCAGCAAATGGTTAGTGAGCATGTTTAAGCCGTAGTTGTGTAGGCACCACGGTTAGGAATGGTTCACATGACACACTAAGTCATGGTTCACATGACATACTAAGCCATAGTGTTTGGCTTAAAATGCTTAACCACCATGGCTTAGAGTGTCATCTGAACAGGGTTAGTGTGCCTGCCCCATCTGAGTGAAGCCATGCTCATTGTGAGCCCTAGGTATGGCCGCTGCCATCATTTTCACCCCCAAAGCCTCCTGAGGGAGGGCTCTGTCAACTCCATTCCCTGAGGAGGGGCTACCCCCACAGCATTAGGAAGGAGCAGCCGTATAAGTCTGTCTCTCAGCCTACAAATCAGCCCTGGCTTCAATCTGTATGGACTACAAAACTATGTGCTGTTTAGGGACATCTGCTACTAGTGGCTGAAGATGTTATTGCAGCCTTCAACCCCCTGAAAACATTTAAATTCCTTAAAATTAATTAATGCATTTAAAAAAATAACCCTGAGGTGCACACCCGTAGGGTCCCTTTAGTGCACCTGCCAAGTTTCAGGGGTGTAGGCTTCACAGTTTTGACGCTATGGCGTGGACAGACAAGACACACATCTTTTAGTATTATAGATTAAGGTGGGGGATGATTACAATCTATTGCTCTGTTTGTCCCCTTTATCTCTGGGGCCCTTTGAAGGAGTGACAGAAGAGCTCCGACCCAAAGGAGAGACGGAGATAGTCAAACATCGGCTGGTGCTTGCCCAAAGCATCACTGCAGTAGGGAAATGCAAGCCATGGCTGGAAGTGTGGGGTTTGGGGTGGGGCAAGGGTCAATTGGAGCCACTGAAGTGTGGGTGATTCCAACTTCTGCTACTTTAGTGCTTGGCTCTGCGCTTTATTTCACAAGCTTCCTGCCTCCTTCAAAAGCTGTGGGAAGATTCAAGTGAAGAGTGATTGATAACAACCCCCAGTTGTGAACTGATTGCTTCCAGAGGGCTTTTATTATTATTATTTATTTATTTATATAGCCTCATCAATGTACATGGTGCTGTACAGAGTAAAACAGTAAATAGCAAGACTCTGCCGCATAGGCTTACAATCTAATAAAATCATAGTAAAACAATAAGGAGGGGAAGAGAATGTAAACAGGCACAGGGTAGGGTAAGCAGGCACAGGGTAGGGTAAAACTAACAGTATAAAGTCTGCACAACATCAAGTTTTAAAAGCTTTAGGAAAAAGAAAAGTTTTTAGTTGAGCTTTAAAAGCTGCGATTGAACTTGTAGTTCTCAAATGTTCTGGAAGAGCGTTCCAGGCGTAAGGGGCAGCAGAAGAAAATGGACGGAGCCGAGCAAGGGAAGTAGAGGCCCTTGGGCAGGCGAGAAACATGGCATCAGAGGAGCGAAGAGCACGAGCGGGGCAATAGTGTGAGATGAGAGAGGAGAGATAGGAAGGAGCTAGACCGTGAAAAGCTTTGAAGGTCAACAGGAGAAGTTTATATTGGATTCTGAAGTGAATTGGAAGCCAATGAAGAGATTTCAGAAGTGGAGTAACATGGTCAGAGCGGCGAGCCAAGAAGATGATCTTTGCGGCAGAGTGGTGAACAGAAACCAACAGTTTTGAAACTGAGCCAAGAGCTGTGCGAAATTACGCTGAAGGTAGCCTGTGACTCTTGGGCCGTAGGTTGCCCACCTCTGCTCTATTACCTTATTTCACTCCTCTCACTGAAATTTTGTTTGTAAGCTCCTTGGGGCAGGAACCAGTCTTTTTCTTACGTTACTCAACGGCTCAGTTCAGACAATACGTTAATCAACACAGTGTGAGAACTGCACACAACAGTTGAGTTTTTAGGGGGTCCTCCCCACACAACATGTTCTAACTCCACCGTTGTGTGAGTGTGGGCTACCGTGGAGTTGAATAAAATCCATTGTGATGTGTGATTGACAGTTCCTCCCCCCGGTCCTCCCGATGGTATCCCATCAGTCATTGCTGCAAAAAAACAATCCCGCTGGCTTTCCTAGAGTGGCAGGGGATCCCGCTCTCGCCAGGGGAACTCTAGCCAGTGGGAAAAGTCAACTCAACGGAGCCCTCCGCACAACATGCAACACAACGGTTGTGCAGGAACTCTCCTCTGCGCAGCGTGGATATTCTGTGTGGAGTGTTCCCCCCCCCCAAAAAAAATCTCCACCGCGGGGTGAAGTTTTCCTGCCAGACAACACATTTCTCAACGGGGGTGTAAAAACTCCTCTGTGGAGTTCTAAAACCACCATTGAGAAACGTGTTGTCTGTACTGAGCCACCAGGTGTGCAGATTGCAATTAGAGTAGTGGACAGTATTGGACTTCTTTGAAGTCCTGGTTACAAATCGTGGCTCAGCCATGGAGGCCACTGAGCAACTTTGGCCCGCTCACCATCCCTTAGCCCAGCCTTCCTCAACCTGGGGTGCTTCAGATGTGTTGGACTACAACTCCCAGAATGCCCCAGCCAGCTCTGCTGGCTGGGGCATTCTGGGAGATGCAGTCCAACACATCTGGAGCGCCCCAGGTTGAGGAAGGCTGCCTTAGCCTAACCTACCACACAGAGCCGCCCATTTCTGCTTGAGTGCATTTTACTTGAAACAACTCCGAAGATTTCCAGCATTTTATTCAGTGTTCCTGACCGTTGATCTTGTTTTGACAGACGTTGTACACTCACATTGTGACGGATATCAAGAACATCAACGCAAAACACAAAAACAACAAAATGAACACGGTAACTTGTTTTCTGGTTTTGCATTCGCTTTGAGCATTGGTTAATGTTGGAAATCTATTTATATTTAACAAGATCTCTCCCCCCCCCCACACACACACTGTTGTTTTTCAGACGCTTCAGAGCTTTATGTACACAATGCTACAAGACAGCAACCCTACTGCAGCCAAGATATCGTTGGATGTGATGATCGAGCTGTACAGAAGGAACATCTGGTAGGTTCCAGACAGGGATCCATGTAGGGGCCTGGAGACAGTGAAGAAGAAAATATTATAAGATGTCCTGCCTTGTTGGTCCCTGGCCGACGGCTGGTTGGCCCATGTGTGAACAGAGTGCTGGACTAGATGGACCCTTGGTCTGATCCAGCATGGCTCTTCTTATGTTCTTATGTGCTCAAGTTTCCATAGTTTTCAACTGCGAGATGTAAAACTGTTTTTGTTTCTCTTCGTTTTCTAAACAGGAATGATGCTAAAACAGTGAATGTCATCACCACAGCCTGTTTTTCCAAAGTCACAAAGGTGAGAAACATGTTTTTTTAAAAAGCATTTTGGACTCATTCCAGAGGGTAGCTGTGCTAGTCCGTTGCAGTGAAAACAGGAACAGGGTCTTAAGGCACCCTTATAGACAGATTTTTCGCGGCATGTTTTCGTGACTTAGAGCAGGGGTGCAGAACTTTTTAGGGATCCCCCTCTGCTGCCGGTGCCCACTACAAGCTAAATGACTCCTGGGAATGTGGCCCTGTGCCTTGAAATCACTCCCTCTTAAAAGTTTTTTCTTCCTGCTGGAAGGAGGCAAAAACTGTGCCTCCTCCCAGTATGGAGAAAGGGACCACAACTAAGGTGCCTTATATCCCAGCTGCTATCTCTGATGTCAGATCAGGATAGCAGCGGGGTGAGGTGGGTGGGATTTCTCTAAAGGGATTTCTCTAGGTGTGGGGCTTGGGGTTTAAGCCCCAAGGAGGAGGGCCTTCTCTGCTGTGGCACCCCAGCTGTGGAATGAGCTCCCTAAGGAGGTTCGCCTGGCATCTACACTATATTCTTTCAGATGCCAGGTGAAGACCTTTTTATTCTCTCAGCATTTCAACGGTCTATAAATTCAATTTTAACGTTGCTATTTTAAATTTGTATTTCTGCACTGATGCTGATTTTATCCTGGTTGTGCTTTTATATTGTATTTTGTATCATAAAATACATTTTATACTGTTAGTTTTATACTTTGAATGGTTTTAATTTTTGTGAACCGCCCAGGGAGCTTCGGCTATTGGGCGGTATAAAAATTAAATAAATAGGGGGAGAAATGTGTTTTTTTTCCAAGGGAGTTTTGGAGAAATTTCCTAATTTTTCCATTTTCCCCAAGCCTTCCCATCTTTAAGCCTGCTCCAAATTTCTGTTTGTCACTTGAGGGCCTTTTGTGTGTGCCACCTCCTAGACAGATGGGCTGGGTACATGTAGCAGGGCCTTTTTTGTAGCAGCACCCCAATCATGCACCCCCAGGAGGTTATGCAAACCTCCTTCATGTCCTTTAGGTGGCTGGTGAAGACAATATTGTTCTGCCATGCTTTAACTAGTTAACGCTGTTCTGTTTTTATCATTAATTCTCTGTTTTATAGTATGTCTTATATTTTTGTATTTTTTATTCTTTGTATTTATATTCTACATCACCTTGAGCACTCACTGAGTTGTGGGGTGATTCAAAAACCTTCTATGTAAATACACTTAAGGCACAATTCTATGCATGTTTAGACAGAAAAAATCCTACAAATCCCTGGGAATTATTGTGCTCAATACATTTTCTGTAAGTTAACTTCCTTCCGTTTCATGCGTGTGTCCTTTTTCTCCCCCTTATCTATATGTCACGGCTGTTCAGATATTAGTTGCCGGCTTGAAGTTTTTCCTTGGGAAAGATGAAGATGAAAAAAGAGACAGTGATTCCGATTCAGAGGTTAGTTCATCCCATGTTTGGAATGAGAACTTGATCAGAGCATTTGGGCCTGGTTCTCCCTGGGGTGATTCTCTTGCGCGTACCTGGGCTGTAGCACTTCCAGTTGCAGGTGGGAGTTTGACTGAATATTCCTCCTTTCAAAACAAAACAATCCCTCCACGGATTCTAGGGTTCATAGAATCATAGAATCATAGAATAGCAGAGTTGGAAGGGGCCTACAAGGCCATCGAGTCCAACCCCCTGCTCAACGCAGGAATCCACCCTAAAGCATCCCCGACAGATGGCTGTCCAGCTGCCTCTTGACGGCCTCTAGTGTGGGAGAGCCCACAACCTCCCTAGGTAACTGATTCCATTGTTGCACTGCTCTAACAGTCAAGAAGTTTTTCCTGATGTCCAGCTGGAATCTGGCTTCCTTTAACTTGAGCCCGTTATTCCGTGTCCTGCACTCTGGGAGGATCGAGAAGAGATCCTGGCCCCCCTCTGTGTGACAACCTTTCAAGTATTTGAAGAGTGCTATCATGTCTCCCCTCAATCTTCTCTTCTCCAGGCTAAAGATGCCCAGTTCTTTCAGTCTCTCTTCATAGGGCTTTGTTTCCAGACCCCTAGTCATCCTGGTTGCCCTCTTCTGAACACGCTCCAGCTTGTCTGCGTCCTTCTTGAATTGTAGAGCCCAGAACTGGATGCAATACTCTAGATGAGGCCTAACCAGGGCCGAATAGAGAGGAACCAGTACCTCACGTGATTTGGAAGCTATACTTCTATTAATGCAGCCCAAAATAGCATTTGCCTTTCTTGCAGCCATATCGCACTGTTGGCTCATATTCAGCTTGTGATCTACAACAATTCCAAGATCCTTCTTGTTTGTAGTATTGCTGAGCCAAGTATCCCCCATCTTGTAACTGGCTAGCCTGGTCTCTGAGATGCCAGGGAAAAGGCTAGGGATTTTTAAAACTTCTTCATTCTGGATTGTATCCCTCTGTTTGATTCCATGGATTTGGATAATACACTGCTACGTATGATAGCAGTGACGGCAAGGTTTGCGCGGCAGTTGCGCAGCAAGGTTTGTGACGGAAGGAAGGTGTGCATGGTTACTGCCTATGTGCCCAGATGGCGTGAGCCTGACAAAGAGCTCACCAATGCGTGCATCAATGCACGCTTCTCCTTCAAGACCTTTTTGCTGGATTCTTACATTGCGCTTCTGTCAATGACGTTCCTTCTCCAGGACGATGGTCCCACAGCCAGGGACCTGATGGTGCGATACTCCACGGGAAGAAAAACCACAAAGAACAAGAAGAAGCTTGAGAAAGCGATGCGCGTCTTAAAGGTGAGGAAAGGCCATCAGTGCGGTGCTGGAGGTGGATGCATCTTCCTTTACTCCTCCAAGGCTGTTAAGAGACAGGAAAAGTTCTTTACGTTGAAGCATGGCAGCCCTAATTGTGAAGGGTAGAGTGGTGTTCATAACGCTGCACTGCTGTTGGTTTTAGTTGGAACTAAATAACAGTGGAAGCAAGGGTGACAGAAGAAGGCCCATACATTTCGCAGTGCGCCTTTCAGTTGATCTGATGTAAAATAGCCACTTTTGGTGGCTTGTGGCCTGGTTTGTGTGAACTTCTTAGTGGGTAGAGGCTACCCACGGTGAAGCATACAGGGCTAACGTGCTCTCCCATTCTGCCTGCCCGGCATATCTGATGGATCTAATGATTAAGAGGCTGGAGCATCTCCCCTATGAGGGAAGGTTACATTAACTGGGATGGTTCAGCTTGGGGGGAAAAGGAGGCTAAGGGGAGACATGGTAGAGGTGTACAAAATTATGCATGGTGGATGGGGAGACATTTTTCTCCCTCTCTCAAAATACTAGAACCCAATGGGGGTCAATCCCATGAAGCTGATTGGTGGGAGATCCAGGACAAATAAAAGGAAGGACTTCTTCACACAGCACATAGTTAAGTTATGGAACTCTCTGCCACCGGATGTGGTGATGGCCACTATTCTGGATGGCTTTAAAAGGGGGTTGGATAATTTCCTGGAGGTGAAGGCTATCCATGGCTAGTAGCCCTGATGGTTGTGTGCTATCTCCAGTATCCGAGGCAATAAGCCTGTGTGTGCCGGTTGCTGGGGAACATAGGGGGGAGGGTGCTGTTGCACCGTGTCCTGCTTGTTCATCCCTGGCCGATGGCTGGTTGGCCACTGTGTGAACAGAGTGCTGGACTAGATGGATCCTTGGTCTGATCCAGAAGGGCTTTTCTTATGTTCTTATGCATGCATGTAACATTCATGGAGGGCCTATGAATCTGGGCCCAGACATCCCCGAAAGCATGCAGGATAACAATCTGGGTATTGGCCTACTTTACTCAGGCCTCTGCTTACTGGACTTTTTGTTTGTGGTCTCTGCGCAAATATTTAGACTCAGTGACATCCGCCAGACCCAGAGTCATAACAGATATGCTCAGTTGGTGGTCACAGTCCTATTCTCTCCAATGCATGTCGCCTCTGTGCTGCGAGAAGTTTAGTTCAAGCCAGGTCTATGAAATGTAAATGTGTTTGATCTCATTTTTCACTGAGCGTGTGTCTCTTCTGTGTCTCCCTTTTACACAGAAACATAAGAAGAAGAGAAAGCCAGAAGTGTTCAACTTCTCTGCGATTCATCTGATCCATGACCCCCAAGGCATGTACTCTTGACTTCAGTGCGTGAGCACCACTTTGCAAATGGTTATGGAAGTCACCGCCGCCAGATGTCATGATGGCCACCGATTTGGATGGCTTTAAAAGGGGGTTGTATAAATTCCTAGATGAGAAGGCTATCCATGGCTACTAGCCCTGATGGTTGTGTGCTATCTCCAGAATCCGAGGCATTAATCCTGTGTGCACTAGTTACTGGGGAACCTGGGTGGGAGGGTGCTGTTGCATCATGTCCTGCTTATTCATCCCTGGCCGGTGTCTGGTTGGCCACTGTGTGAACAGAGTGCTGGACGAGATGGACCCTCGGTCTGATCCAGCAGGGATCTTCTTATGTTCTTACGTTTGAGCACAGTAGGGTGACAGGTGTAGGATAGAGATTTCAGATGCTCTTAATGGGGAGGTGGGAATGCCCCAACCATTCTTAGCTAATGGTGAGGAACCATGGGAGTTGTAGGCCCAAATATCTGGAGGGTCCCAATTTGCCTACTCCTGCCTTCGGTCCACATGGCAGTGTACACAAATGTAAGGTGAGCTGATGGAACTTGTGACATGGATGATGCAGCTTGTAGAAAAAGAGAAGGTTCAGCTTTAAGCTCAAGAGTGACTTATAAGATGCTTTGCAATTTAGGGATTTCTGATCTCCCCCCCCCCCCCCCTTCCTCCTCCACTTCTTCTTCTATTTATTTGTATCTCGCCTTTTGCCCAATGCTGGGCCTCGAGGTGGCGTTACAAAATTAAAACATATACAGTTAAAACTTATAAATAGAAATATACAAAAGTTAAAAATATATTAAATACATTCCAATATTAAAACATTTAAAGTTCGTGACGCTGCTGCTGCTCCTCCTCTGACTCCTCCCTCTTTGTGTTGGTTTAGACTTTGCAGAAAAACTCTTAAAGCAGCTGGAATCCTCAAAGGAACGGTTTGAAGTGAAGATGATGCTCATGGACCTTATTTCGAGGCTCGTTGGCATCCATGAGGTATGAGCGAGGTCTATTGTCTGAATCGAATTCTGTGTGCCTTTAATACCGGGGTGGACAAATAACTTTGTTTATGTAAGATGGGCCTTTATTAGAGTATTGGGACAATGCACATTCTACATACAACTGCGTGTGTCCATACACACACACACACATATTATGGTATGCAGAGCTGGATCCAGATTTAGGCACGTGTAACTGGCCTTGCAGAAGCAGATTTCCCCTCCTTCTAAAAGCAGCCTCTCCAGCTGCTGCACAGAGTGTCGGAGGAGATCCCCCCAAATCAAGCAGAGGCATTGGGCATGCTGTCTTTGGCCTCGTATTCCACTAGCAAGGTGGGTTCAGTGCGCCTTCCAGGTGAGAAATGGATGCCTAGTTGATGTCTTGTGCACATTTTGTATCTCCCCAGCTTTTCCTTTTCAACTTCTACCCTTTTGTGCAGCGGTTCCTGCAACCTCACCAGAGAGGTAAGTGGCCACCTGCAGTGTTCTCCTCCTTATTTGTCTTTTGCTCCTGCTTTTTGTGGAAGAGGGGAATCGGAGGCCTTCTCCCCACCGCCCCCCCACCACCACCATCAAGCCGTTCTGCTACATCTGGCTGAGGGGGACGTTGATTTCACCCCTTCCTGAAGGCTCCTGGCACATTGCATCACTTCTGAAAACAATCGAAGCCATAAAACCAATTAAAAGTCCCACTTAATCATTCTTTTTGGTTTGAGAATTTGTATGAACTTCTACCATGTTTACGAAAGTCCTTTTTCGGGTTGCCTTTTTCTTTTAGAAGTTACCAAGATTCTTCTGTTTGCTGCACAGGCGTCTCACCAGCTCGTCTCACCCGAGGTGAGGATTTTTCAAAACCTTGTTGCTCTTTACAAAAGCCAGATAACTAGTAAGCAGGGAGAAGTAAATGCAGAGCCTTTATGGACTTCCATAAATATAGTAAATGTTGAGTACCCCAAGTTTAGACAGCCAGGAAGTGGCTATCACACTGCCGTGGGTTTTTTGTGCATGTGTTAATTTATAGCAAAGCTGCAGAACCTCAAGCCTGCCGGCCAGATCTAACCCTCCCAGGATCCCAATGTGGCCCTCTGGCGTTCCCAAGGCAGCCACGCCCTACCCCATCCCCCCCCCCCCAAAAAGCCAATTATTCAGTGGTTTCCCGGCTTTTGCACACTCTCCCTCCCCATTCTAAAAAGCTGAAATGGCTCTCCCTCAGCTTAGTTATTGGCAGTTAGAGCTTTCCGCTAAAATATTTTGGGTGATTGTAGGTCCGCCCCTTTGTTTTGGCCCCGCCTCTTTTGCTTTTAGCCCCGCCTACCACCATGACACAACACCCAAGAGCCTCTCTGAAACTGAATTCAGCTCTCGGGCTGAAAGACCCAGCACTATAGGTTTATTTATTTCTTTATATCCCATTTAATATTTATATACCATTTGCCATTCTAAAAAATCCCAAAGCTGTTTACAACAAATGATAAAACAGTGCTGAACCATTATAAAAGCACAACAAAATGTTTAGGACAAGTTAATGGGTGGAAAGAGCCTCATGTGGAGCAGAGCAGTAAAGCAGCAGTTTCTGCAGCTGAAACTCTCCCTGCGGCCTGAGTTCGATCCCAGTGGAAGCTGGTTTCAGGCAGCTGGCTCAGGTCGACTCAGCCTTCCATCCTCCCGAGGTCAGTAAAATGAGTACCCAGTTAGCTGGGGGAAAGGTAATAACGGCCGGGGAAGGCAAGGGCGAACCACCCCGCTATAAGGCCTGCCAAGAAAACGTCAGCGAAAGCTGGCGTCCCTCCAAGAGTCAGTAATGACTCAGTGCTTGCACGAGAGGTCCCTTTCCTTTCCTCCAATGGGTGGGAAAAGCCAGGCTAAACAAGTAAGCTCTTAATAATCATTGACAGCACATGAATGTTGGTGCCGGATGTATTGCAGGAGGGAGGTCATTCTAGAGTGAGGATGCCACCACAGAGAAGGCCTTTTCCTGTGTTGCTGCAAGATGGGACTCTGCAGGACGTGACGTGGACAGCAAGGCTTCCCCAGAAGACCATAGCGATTTAACAGGGAAAGACTATCTTTCAGATGACCTGGTCCTGAGTTGTTTAGGAATTGATATGTCAGTAAGAATACCTTGGGCTGTGGTCTACCCAAACCATTGTTATACTTCTGGTTTAGGACTGGGGGAGCCCTCCATTCAAATCCGCATTCAGCCCTGAAACTCACTGGGTGACCTGGGGCCAGTCACTTGCTCTCAGCCTGACCTACCTCGTAGGGTTGTCGTGGGGAGAAAATGGAGTGGTTAGAGAACCATGTGCACCACCTTGAGTCCCTTTGGCGGACAGGTTGAATATAAATGTAAGAAATAAAAGAGCTTTCCAGGGCTGGAATAATGTGAACGCAATAAATGGTATCTCATCTATTTCGCGTCTAAAAGAGGGGGAAACCATATGCCCAGCCTTGAACACAACTGTAGGTTTGCTTGTTTATTCGCTAGGAGATGTTGAATGTGATTAAAATGGCCAATAGATCTAGATAGATATTTGTTTCCTCTTCATCAGATTATTCAGTCGGTGCTGATGACAGTTGCTAACAACTTTGTCACGGACAAGAATTCTGGGGAAGTGATGACGGTCGGGTAAGTAGCTAAAGGTCATTGAGTGGACCAAGATGGCCGTTTGCCCTCTGTTGAGTTACTGATGCTCAGAATGACTTCTGACACTAGTCCTGACCACTGTGTGCCCTAATGATATTGAGCATCTGGACATGTATGGAGAGAGCTGACAGCCAGCTTCCAAATCGTGCAAATCGTTCCCCTCTATTCGCCCCTGGTTAGGCCTCATCTTGACACTGGCGTCCAGTTCTGGGCACCACACTTCAAGAAGGACGCAGACAAGCTGGAGGGGGTTCAGAGGAGGGCAGCGAGGATGATCAGGGGTCTGGAAACAAAGCCCTATGAAGAGAGACTGAAAGAACTGGGCATGTTTAGCCTGGAGAAGAGAAGATTGAGGGGAGACATGACAGCACTCTTCAAATACTTGGAAGTTGGTCACACAGGGGAGGGCCAGGATCTCTTCTCAATCCTCCCAGAGTGCAGGGCATGGAATAATGGGATGAAGTTACAGGAAGCCAGATTCCGGCTGGACACCAGGAAAAACTTCTTGACTGTTAGAGCAGTACAACAATGGAACCAATGACCTAGGGAGGTCGTGGGCTCTCCCACACTAGAGGCATTCAAGAAGCAGTTGGACAGCTGTCTATCAGGGATGCTTTAGGGTGGATTCCTGCATTGAGCAGGGGGTTGGACTCAATGGCCTTAGAGGCCCCTTCCAACTCTACTATTCTATGATTCTATGAAAAACTGCAATGGCTGGGTGGAGAAGAGGCGCATGAGTCTCAAGGGGCCCATTGAAGATGTTTAGTTGGCCTTACGTAGGAGTGCATATGTGTGTGTACTCTATGGTCACGTTGCAAAAGTGCAGAATTGAGCATCCTGAGAATATTGACTTCCCTTTTATGAAAGTAAAAACAAATCATTTTTTTCTAACTCACAAGACTACAGAACTGGGGCTAAATGGGTGTGGTGCAGGCCTGGTGATATCTTGGAAGTATTGTTGGGATTGAGCAGGATTTCCAGGAGATAGATATAGCAATTTACCCTTCTTCAAGGCTGGCAGCAGCAGAATAAACCATGCCAAATAAGTAGATTTTACATAGTTGATACAGGTTGCAGAATCCAGCTCTTCATGGTGTGGAACTTTGGTTGCTTTGATGCGAAATTTTATTTCATTTACATTCACACTACATACAAAAGCAAGAACGCACATTTTTACAAGGTTCTGTTAAGCCCAATAACAGGTTATGTTATTTCACTGTTCTCCAACTTTCAACTTTTCAGGATTAATGCTATTAAAGAGATATCTGCCAGATGCCCTCTGGCCATGACAGAAGACTTGCTTCAAGACCTGGCACAGTACAGATCTCATAAAAATAAAAGTAAGTTTGCAACTTTTTACATTCACAAAATTAACTTAACAACGTCCTTAGGTTCTCCTTCATCTTGCCTCTTGGAAGACTACAAACCTATTAAGTTCATATTATGCTCCATAACATGTACTAGACATCTATACACAGGACTACCATTTTTCTTTGATTCTAAGGGCATGAAGTCTCTCGTTTGGCTGTGATTTTACATTCCTGGGGGTTTGGTTGCTTGTACATTGACGGTGCTATATAAATAAATAATAATAATAATTGTGCATTTGTGTGTTTTGTCTTGTTTTTAAATGGGAAATGACCATCAGGAGAAAAGCTAGTGTCATTCAAGAGTGTACTTCATAATCAGTCTGAATCCTGTTTTGCAGATCATCGTAAATTCATTTCTTTTTTTTACAGATGTAATGATGTCAGCAAAAACATTGATTCAGTTGTTCCGGTCCCTGAATCCACAGATGTTGCAGAAAAAGTTCCGGGTAAATATACTTCGAATGCTGTGAGAAAGAACGGGCTTGCTAAGCCTTGCATTTTATTTATTCTATCTATTTATTCAAACATTTGTATCCTGCCCTATATCACTGGGATCTCTGGGCAGCATACAGATAAAATAAGAACAATGTAAACGTAAATAATATACGAAGCTGAAAACATATTAAATCATTAAATTAAAACCAGCAGAATTTTTATAAAAAAACCCACACACAATTAAAACTGTGTGTAACCATGGAGAATTTAGCCCTCAAAGACTGATAAAAAGCCATGTTTTAACTTGACACTGAAATGAAGCTAGTGTCGGCACTAGTCGGGCCTCCAAGGGGAGGGTATTCCACAACCGGGTGCCACAACCGAGAAAGCCCTCTCCTATGTCCCGCCATAATGTATGTCTCACGTTGGTGGGATGCAGAGGAGGGCTCCTCCAACAGAGCTCAAATCTCAGGCAGGCAGATATAGGGAGAGGTGTGCTCCTTCAAGTACCATGGTCCCAAGCCGTTCAGGGGTTTGAATGTCATTGCCATCACCTTGAATTCCAACCGGAAGCGTATAAGCAGCCAGTGCAATTCCTTTAAGACTGGTGTCGTATGGTTTTTATAGGAGGTTCAGGTGAGCAGTCTAGCAGCTGCATTTTGCACTAGCTGCAACCTTTGGAATGTGACTCTACTCTAAAGAAGAGTCTGGGAGGCAGTGTTACGTTGGTTTGAACTTTTTGGGGGAAAGGTTGTTTGACTTGCTGACGCATTCAGTGGAAAGGGGCTTTCTGGTTGCTTGTATGTTGTGCAAGGAGGAGAGAGGTTCTTGCAAAACAGTCATTTCCCTGGCAGGTCGGCTGTAGTATTGTGCAAGCAGTGAACTCCTCCTCTCTCTGGAAGCTCATCCAATTCTCAGGTCCCTTATCAGGCTATTTTTGAGGATGGAGGAAAGGTCAGCGCCTTTCCACGTTCTGGGCTTCCCCAAGTTGTAACAGCTGAACTGTCTCCACAGAAGACCTGTGTACATTTTATAACTACAGGGTCTTAGACCCAAAGTCAGGGATTTTATCCCAACGTTCAAAAAGGCAAAGGCACACAGAACGTTTTGAAGTATAAAACCAAAGCCAAGCAAACATGGTTTTTTGCTCCCATTAAGCCAGGGGTGGGCAATTTCTGGCCCTCCAGATGTTTTGGCCTACAACTCCCATCATCCCTCACCATTGTCTCTGCTGGCTAGGGTTGATGGGAGTTGTGATCCTCCAGATTAAAACAAGTTGCCCACCCATGCCTGAAGTCTTACAGACCAATCTTCCTAACAAAATCGACCAAATACGTTGCCATGTTGGGCAAACGCAGGTGGAGAATTCTGTGTCGTAAGGCCTGTGGTGTGAACGTTGGCCATTATATTAGACAATATAACTGTAATATATAGAAATACAGACCAAAGAAGACATAATGGGGCAGCCCCTGTGAGGGTCCATAGCTCAGTGGTACAACACATGCTTTGCATGCAGAACGACCCAGGTTCAAAACCTGGCATATCTACCAAAAAGGATCAGGTGATGAGAAAGACCTCTGCTAGGTATCCTGGGTAGCTGCTGTTAGTTAGAGTAGAAATACCGGATGTTCGGTCTGAGGCACATTCATGTGTTCATATTTGCATATAAGACCCATTTACATAGAAAGTAGAGTGTGGGGTGGGTATTCTTTTTCTTTTTTGTTCTTCCTCCCACTTTTCCGTTTATTGTTGTTAATTGTTTCTTTAAAATTGTTTATAACATCAAAGAATAAACAGTGTTCAGACATGAGGCACTAGGGCTGTGCACGGACCCCCCAAACCGCTTCGGGTCGATCCGACCCTCCCCCGCTTCACTCTGCGGAGCGAGATCCGGAGGGCTGGATTGGATTCCCCCCTTCCCCACTTACTTGCCTCCACGGCGGGTGGCAGAGGCATGTAAGTGGGGAAGGGGGGACAAAATGGGGGCAGAATAAGCCCCCCTGCCCCCTTACCTGGCTCCACCGCCGCATGGAGTGCAGCGGTGCCGCCGCCAAGTAAGCCGCGCCGTGCCCTGCACTTACCTGTGTCTGTCACGGTCCGTCGCTGGCTTCAACTGAGGCCCAGGCCTCAAGCCGGAAGAGGCCGCGGCCTCTTCCGGCTTGAAGCCTGGGCCTCAGTTGAAGCCGGCGCCGGACCGCAACGGACACAGGTAAGCCCCCTTGCCCCCTTACCTGACTCTGCTACCGGTGCTGCACAGACTGCGGCGGCAGAGCCGGATAAGCCCCCCTCCCCCCCTTACCTGCGTCCAGAGCTCCGGATCGAGGTAAACCGCTTCACCTCCATCCGCAGCTCCCCCGACCCAATTCAGATCCGCCTTTGGAGGAGGTGGGTCGCTCCGCTCCGCTCCGAATTCCGGTAACCAAAACGGAGTGGAGCACAGCCCTATAAGGCACCCTAACGTGTTTTACATTCATTTTGTCTTGTGCACACACGCACATTCCTTTTGTTTCTTCCCTTATTTCCATTCTTACAACGTTTCCTTTAATGAGTTCACTGACTCAACCTGATAATTCCCTCCTTAAGTCCCCATGACGACGATAGTAGAGCCCACATCCCTTTGTATATGTTGTTTAACCCTTGCATAACCCCGCCAATTGGGTTTGCACACAATGACAACCCATTGGTTGGGGGCTGAATATTCAGGATGGTGCCCACGGGTGCCACGGCTCATTGTGGATTAAATAAGCCACCACAAGCTGCAGCGTGCCGTGCGCTCTCATTCATTGGCTCTGTGCCCACCCAGAAAGAGAAGACCTCTCTGGATTATCTGATTTTGTCGGGAATAAAACATATCTCTAGAGCATGGGTTCTCAACAAGGGGGGAATTCCACCACCACCTCCGGGGGTGGAATTTTAGGGTTCCAGGGGGGGAATTGGGACCACTATTCAGCGAAGTATGATGTCCTGTAGATTATGTCTTCCTACACATGGTATTAAAAACGTCCCAGAAAAGTGTCATGTCGTCTGCAAAAGCCAGGCCTTTGCTCTCTTTTCCCTCCCTCCCTTGCAATCCTAGAAGTTTCAAGCTTCCCATTTAAAGGGGCAACGCAAAGCATGGGAGCTGAGAATGTAAAAGGGGCCATGCTTTGCGTTGCTCCTTTAAATGGGACTAATATAGAAAAAAAAAGTTTTTCAATATTATATGCATATTATTTGGAATGCACCTTTTGAGTTAGACTATCTTGGGAAGGGGGGAATTATATTCTGAACAATGGTGAAAGGCGGGGAATGGAGCAAAAAAGGTTGAGAACCACTGCCCTAGAGGAATCATTTGCAATTATAAGTAGAACGCAAATCTCCTTTTAAAAATCAATGTAAGGGTTGTTCTTAGGGTAAACCAACAGAAGCCACATCAGAAGTCAAGATTCATGAATATGGGCAATTGGATGCCAAAGACTATATTCCAGGAGCTGAAGTCCTGGAGCTTGAGATCAAGGAAGAAGATGGAAAACTTGAAGAAGGTTAGTTTTGGCTTTGTTTTCACAGAGATCTGCTGCCATTGAAGTTGGGGTGCAAAATGTAGTACAGACAGTGAATCAGCGGGGAAATGAAATGCAAAAACTACAGACTGTGACAATAACATTAAAAGCCCGAATGTCTGTAAAACCACTCTGGTGACCATTCACAAAGCAGTGTTAGTAGCATCACAAACCTCCTGGTATTGCAAAGCTAGTTCACACTTGACCTAGCCCTGGGAAATGTGCTTGTTTCTTTAACAAAGACCTAAAAGTTGAAGCTCTAAACACGGGGTTGTTGGGGGGGTTTTCTGGCTCCTTCTTGCCCCTCTGCAGATGGCTGGGAGACCGCCAGTTCTGGTGAAGAGGAAGACGGTGAAGATGGAGAATGGATTGATGTACATCATTCCTCAGATGAGGAACAGCAAGAGCTAGTAAGATGTCTTTTTGTAGTTGTTCCTACATTTTTACCTGACACCTTCAAAATTCAGCATTCAGTTGACCGCTCAGTGCATTCCCCCATGTTTGCCATTGCAATTCATAAAGGATCTGGGAACTGTTCATTCATTTCGTTCATTTATTTAATTTCTGTACTGCTGAGCTAGTCACAAAACTTTTTAAAACCCCAAAACATAATAAAAACTTAACATAAAATCTTTAACATCCCAAAATTTAAAACAATGGACTTGATAAAACAACGGGCATTAAAAGCTCCATCCTGTGTTATCCAATGCCTGGGAATAGAGGAAAGTCTTAACTTGGTGCCATGAAGATGACAGTGTTGGCTCCAGGCAGACTACAGTGGGGAGATCATTCTACAATTAGAGGGGAGGGCTGCCATTAAGAACATAAGAAGTGCCCTGCTGGATCAGACGAAGGGTCTATCTACAGCACTCTGTTCACACAAATGGCCAACCAGCCAGGGATGAACAAGGAGGACATGGTGCAACAGCACCCTCCCACCCATGTTCCCCAGCAACTGGTGCACACAGGCTTACTGCCTCGAATACTGGAGGTAGCACATAGCCATCAGGGCTAGTAGCCATGGATAGCCTTCTCCTCCAGGAATTTATCTAACCCCCGTTTAAAGCCATCCAGATTGGTGGTCATCACTACATCTTGTCCTGAACCTCCCACCAATCATCTACCGGGGATGACCCTGGCTCTCTTGTTGCCATCCTCTGAGCCTCCCTTGGAGGAGGGCTGCAGACGTTGATCGCAGAATATATCATACCATAGGGTGGATTCCTGCGTTGAGCAGGGAGTTGGACTCGATGGAATAGCAGAGTTGGAAGGGGCCTACAAGGCCATCGAGTCCAACCCCCTGCTCAATGCAGGAATCCACCCTAAAGCACCCCTGACAGAGGGTTGTCCAGCTGCCTCTTGAATGCCTCTAGTGTGGGAGAGCCCACAACCTCCCTAGGTAACTGATTCCATTGTCATACTGCTCTAACAGTCAGGAAGTTTTTCCTGATGTCCAGCTGGAATCTGGCTTGGAATCTGGAATCTGGCTTGAAGCATGGATATGAGCCTTATATCCGTCGCGAACTTGCAGTGCCCAAATTGCATTTCATCTGCATCTTCGCTTTTAATGCAATTTGCAAATTCCCTAAATTGCATTTCATCTGCATCTTCGCTTTTAAAGGCTGAAAAGCTCCAGAGCATGCCTGTGGAAGAACGGAAGGCCAAAGCGTCGGCCGTCAGCAGCAGCAGGCTCCTCACCCAGGAGGAATTCCAGAAAATCCGTCTCGCCCAGCTCAGCAAAGAACTCAAGTCTGCCCCTGGCAAGGCTGCGAAGAGGAAAAACGTCGACATTGAGAGCAACGAGGAGCCAAGGTACACGGCCTCCCTCTCTGGTGCGCAGTTCCTCTGCTGCGTAAGGAGTGTGTCAGGAAGGGGCTGTGGCTCAGTGGGGTAGAATACCTGCTTCGCATGCAGAAGGTCACAGGTTCGATCCCCAGGTAGGGCTGGAGAAATTCCTTCCTGTAACCTTGGATTGCTGCTGCCAGTCAGTGCAGACAGCACTGGGCTAGATGGACCAAGGGTCTGACTCCGTATAAGGCTGTTTCCTGTGTTCCTATGAACGTCACAGGCTGCAAAGTTTGAGAACAGATGGGCAGTCTTTCGTGAGACTTCGGGTGTCAAGGGAGGAGTCCGACAGGATCAGTGTGAACTGGCATAGGAACATAAGCAGAGCCCTGCTGGATCAGGCCAAGGGTCCATCTAGTCCAGCACTCTGTTCACCAGCCGCAACCAGGGACCCACAAGCAGGACATGGGTGCAACAGCACCCTCCCACCCATGTCCCCCAGCAACTGATGCACACAGGCTTACTGCCTTGAATACTGACACATTTCTGCAATTCCCCCTTTACTATTTTCTGGCCTCTGCAGCCCAGCTACCCCTTAAAATCTTGATACCCAAATAAGTTGAGGTGCGTACTTTAACTCAAAAATTAGGTGTTTATGATTACTTTTACACAACTTCCATTCTTATGTACAAAATAGGATAGAGCTGTACATACGTATCATTTCATATTCAGCCTTTATTTTGGAGACCGTCACAGTGGGAGCTGGTGGATCCAATGTCAGTGGGACAATGAATCCGCTCCATGTTTCAATTAGAACCTCATTTAGAGTCCTAACTGAAATCTGGAGCAGATTCTCTGCCCTACTGACATCGGATCCACCAGCCTCCACTGAACCTACATATTCTGTGGCCTGAGGTGATAGTATTCTACACTGTACCATTTTAGACAGCAGGTGAAATGTCCTCTTGCATAAACAGCTCCCCACGTATAAAAAACTGGCACACAAGAAAGGACCACCTTCTGTACCTCTTTCTCGGGAATGCAAATTTCCTACATTTAGAGAGCATTTTACAATGGGGAGCATATATTGTATGGAACTCTGGATATTTTTACCAGAAGAGTGGAGAAATAATAATAGTATAACAACAACAATAATAACTTATTTTCAGTGGCTTTTTCATAGTCTGTGGGCTGCGGTTTTTTATCAGTGTAACCTTTTTATAGTATTTTATTGGATATTTATTGCTTCTCTATTGCATTTCTTTTGCATACTTTTCTAGTTTTTATCTTATATTCTGCTTTGAGAATGTTCTGTCCTTAAAGCCGGGCTAAAAAAAAACATTTTAAATAATGTATTAAATTATAATAATTATTAATTAAATATTAGTGAATAATTATTCATTCTTTCTCTTGGAAGTTCCAGAATTCTTCCATCCCAGCCTACCACTTCATTCTGTATAGGAAAACCTGCATGTTCACATAAAGCTGCCTTTATACTCAAACCGTTGGTCAAATCTAGTCCTGTACTGGCAGGGGACTCTCTGATATGAAGAAAAAGCGTTTTCTTCCCTGCCACATGAGCCAATATTACGGTGTTTGATCTTTTTCAGGGGAGAGCTGCTTTCGCTCAGGGACATTGAGCATCTTCACAAGAAACCCAAGTCGGATAAAGAGACGAGACTGGCTACGGCGATGGTGAGATGTTTTGCTCAAATCAGTTCCAGACTAGAGACCTACAGCCAAACATTTGCTGGATTAGTTCAAATGTGGAAGTCAACAAGCTCAGTGCCTTCTTAGCGTCTCCAGACTATTGTCTGTTTACCCTTCAAATGTGGTGTGGTTTTTTTGCCTGTCCAATCCATCCTGCCAAGAACACCCAGCCCTTCCTATTTGATGTGAGTTCTTTCACCCAGCTCCTATTGATTCTTGGCCAACAGTTCCATCTGTCAGCTTCTCCTAGCACCCATACGTCCTGTAGATTGATGTTTCTCTGCCCATTCCCAAATTCTGTGCCTTTCCATTTTCTCTCCCTGCTTGCCCTATTCATTCTCTGCCAACAGCGCATAGCTCTCCATATATCCCCCCTTTGATACCTCTGGCCCTCATGTTCCCATCTCTCTTTGGGCCCCCTTCTCACTGGTGTTGTCTTGAACCTGGGCCTCCTTCCTCAGACAGCACAGATCCAAGTGGAGGAAGGGGTGGAAGTAGTTATTTGCAATGCTGTGTTAGTTTAGTGGAACGGACATGGCTCTAGACTTGGATTAACAGAAGAATGCAGGAGTTTGTGCCACTTGACCTCTCCAGCGTTGGAAAGATACACACTTGAACCATATCTAGGGCTATGCATACTCCGGCCTAAAAGAATAAATAAAATTAAAATTCTCCACCAAGGCAATTGAAATTCAAGAAAAGCTGAATTCAGCAATATGTATACATTATGCAACTTGAAAAGATAATGCGTAAGTTCTGCTCTTTTGCCTAATTCTGGTTCTCCTAGTCACATGAGTTGCAAGGACACAATTCTCCCTCCTATCTATTAAACATCTTATCCAGCCACTTCTGTGGCTCTTGAAAGTTCTTGAAAGTTTTCAACCCCATTTCAAGCATATCTTCATAAGGGCTAGAAACTTCAATTTTAAAAAAATAAATAGCTATCTCAGGAATCTGAGTTCAGCACCCACTACAACATTCTGTATTTCCATGGAATCATATCATGCACAATTAATGTAAAACTAGGTGTCGTTTCTCTGAAGCCTTACAAAAGTTCATGTATGTATCCGCATGTGTGGCTGAATTGCTGACTCTCTTCTATCAGATGGTTTTCCTTTATTTATTTGTGGTACTTCTATCCTGCTTAATATAATGAAACCTCGAAGCGGTTCACACATAAATACAAAAATCACATTTAAGATACAACATATTAAAAATAATTACAATAATAGTACAGAGCAGTGCAATGCATGATTAATTTAATTACAAGCTTTTATGAGAAGTATCTAGCAGGTGCTTCCTGCACAATATTGCTCAGCCTTTTGAGATCAGCTGAGGAGACCTTACTGTGCATCCCACCTCCATCTGACATGTGTATATTGGCAGGTATGTAGCACAGGGACTTCCAAAGTCCGGATACATGGCGAGGTCTGTCCTCGGCATCTCAGAATAGCAAAGATCACCTGGCTTAGGCAGGCCTTCCATATAGCTCAGGCAGTGTTGAACCTCTTTCAACCTGAGAGCTGAATTCCATTTTGGAGCAGCTGGGATGGGGTGGGCAGTCAGGATCAGGCCCGATCTCTCTGGTGTGGATTTTGAATCGGACTCAGAGGCTGGAGTTAGAAGACCACTCGAGACAGGAAGCGGGGGAGGAAATTCCTTTTTTTTTAAAATAATTTTATTTTTCTACAATACTTAAACATACACATTACATCCTCTCATAAAGAAAAAACAACAACATACTACATAATATTGAAACGTTGAATACATAATATCTTATCCTAATAACATAATCAAGATTAACATAGAAGTGCACCCCCCACCTCGGGATCTCATTCCTGATTCCAGAATCTCATACTTTCTTCTGCTGGTGGTTTCCCACTTCCTTTAGAAAACACAAATATTAGGAACTGTTTCCAAATTCCTTCAAAATCATTTGATTTAGCTATACCTCTTCTCCATTTAATATTACTTGTCAATTTATCATTAATAGCTATATCCCATACTTCTTTATACCATTCTTCAATAGAATATTCCCCTTGAATCTTCCAGTTCCTAGCTACAATCAATCTTGCTGCAGTCAGCAAATTCGTTATCAATTCCTTGATTTCCTTTTTACATTTAGAATCTTCAAATAGTGACAGTAATGCAACTTTTGGTGTTCGTTCTATCTTCATTTCCACAATTTCTTCAATCTCCAAAAACACCATCTTCCAAAATTTTTGAACATACTTACATTCCCACCACATATGTAAATACGTTCCTTTACCCCCACATCCTCTCCAACAGTTTGCTGACTGCTGATTATTTACCTTATTCAATTCCTCAAGACTCTCCAGGAGTCAAGGCAGAATCTTCCCAGGAGTTTATCAAACAGGAGGCCCAGGCTCAGAAATCATCTCCCTCCCTAACTCAATCTTTGTCAGATGGGGAGGGAGGATCAGAATTGCCAAACCGAGAGTCCGCTGCGGGGTCAAGTGGGCAGAGTTGAGAGGCGGTGGGAGGCAGTCTGCCAGAGTAGCAACGTGGCAGAAGTTGTGGCATGAGGACCCTCCCTGAAGGAGTCTGGTAGAAGCCTGTCGGGCACGGTGGGAAACCATCCATTTAGTTGATAGGTCTCCAGTCGGAGGATGGGTCTATGTGGAACCACCAGGAGCAGGCCCTCAGATGACTTCAGTGACCGGACAGATTGGTAGGGGAGAAGGCGCTCTCTCAGGTATCCTGGTCCCAAGTTGTTTAGGGCTTTGTACACACGTACAAGAACCTTAAACCTGGCCCGGTAGCGAATAGGCAGCCAGTGCAGTTCCCTCAGCAGAGGAGTTACATGCTGGAAAGGGGCAGCTCCAGACAACAGCTGAGCTGCAGCATTCTGCACTAGCTCCAGCTTCCAGAGCAGCCCCACACAGAGCGCGTTGCAGTAATCCAATCTTGTGGTGTAGTGGCTAAAGTATTGGACTGGGAATCAGGAGATCCAGGTTCTAGTCCCAACTCGGCCATTGAAACCCACTGGGTGACTTTGGGCCAGTCACAGACTCTCAGCCCAACCCACCTCACAGGGTTGTTGTTGTGAGAATAAAATGGAGAGGAGGAGGATTATGTACACCACCTTGGGTTCCTTGGAAGAAAAAAGGCGGGATATAAATGCAATAAGAAAATAAATAAATGCCTGTACCACCATGGCCAAGCTATCCCTGCCCAGGAGAGGCCGTAGGTGGCTTAAAGCTCTTACTGCCTTGGTAGAGGCATCCATCCCAACCTTTTTAGAATAGGAGAAAAACTGCACAAAAGCTGGGGACCCATCAAACAATTGGTCAGGGAAGAGGGTGGGCGTGGCCATCCCCTGGTGGGGCTGGATTATGGGATGCTAAGAGTGCCTAATTTGACCCCTCGGCCTGACATTTTGCACCCCTAATTTCAATTGATTGCTGCATTGAAATATTTATTTATTTATTTATTTATTCATTTATTACATTTTTATACCGCCCAATAGCCGAAGCTCTCTGGGCGGTTCACAAAAATACAAAAACAAATACATTGTTTTTCACTACTATTGCTGCTTTTTTACTGTGCTGCACTTTGGCAATGCGACCACAATTCAGCGTTTGCATTCGTTTTGACAATTGCACGCTGTTGTGTTGGCCGAAAAGTTCGCTGGACGTTTTCAAATAAGTAAACGAGTAGACTACGTTTGGCTACGTTTTAGCTGTTCCTCTTTCCTGTTCCTTCACTTTTAGGCCGGCAAGACGGACAGAAAAGAATTTGTGAAAAAGAAATCCAAAATGAATCCATTTGCCAGCTCCACAAACAAGGAGAAGAAGAAGCAAAAGAATTTCATGATGATGCGATATAGTCACAACGTCCGGTCAAAAAATAAGCGTTCGTTCAGGGAGAAACAGGCAAGTGGCTGATAGCTGTGTTCACCTTGTTTTGCCCAGATAGGGTGTTTTTGCACAACTATAATGAGATTTCATTATAGTTGTGCAAAAAAACCCTATCTGGGCAAAACCCCAATGGGAAAGGTTTTTTCAACCAGTAATGAGATTAACCCTATCGGTGAAAATGCTTTATGTGTTATCTAGTTACGGTTACCTTCTCCAGAAAAAAGGTGCAGACTTTTCACTAAACCCAGGTACAACGTTAGGATTCGAGATAGAATGTTTGAAAGATAATATGGCTGATTTCACCCTTATTTTCATTTGTGGCACAACCTCTTGCAAACCAGCTATGAGTTTCACTGGAAATAAATAATTGTTATGGTTACATAGGGTTGTAACCTGGCAGAATTTTTTTCCCATGTTTATTACATTGGTGATCATGCTTAATGGAATCTTCAGTCCTGGGCAGGACTGCGTTGCCCAGAGGGATTTGTGAGAAACATGTAATCCTCATTGGAGCAGGGTGTATTACTACTTGGGATTTCTGTACAATGAGCAATTTGTTAGCTTTCCTGGTGCTTCGCGCCTGAAGAACATGTGGTTTCTTTCAGTGTTATATTTTTTTTTCTTTTACATTTCTAAATGCATGTTTCTATCCCCCATGGTTTTTGAAAAGCTGGAAAAGGTGCAGAAAGTGTCTGGTGAAATCACCGAAGCTTGGACTTCAGTGGTTAGGGGGTGGGCTTTCAGTGCCTTGCACAGTTACTTTTAACTTAGAATCATAGAATAGTAGAGTGGAAGGGGCCTATAAGGCCATCGAGTCCAACCCCCTGCTCAGTGCAGGAATCCACCCTAAAGCATCCCTGACAGATGGTTGTCCAGCTGCCTCTTGAATGCCTCTAGTGTGGGAGAGCCACACTAGCCCACAACCTCCCTAGGTAACTGGTTCCATTGTCGTACTGCTCTAACAGTGAGGGAGTTTTTCCTGATGTCCAGCCTGAATCTGGCTTCCTATAACTTGAGCCCAATGTTCCATGTCCTGCACTCTGGGATGAAGAACTGCCTTATAGCCCAACAAATCTCAGTATCACTATTTATCCACTAATTATTTACTGCCTAGAAACCCTGGTGCTTTCCAGATGTATTGGAATGCAATTCATTCCTAGGCCATGCTGGCTGGGGAAGGTGGGAAATGTAGTCCAACGTATTTGGAGAGTGTCAGGTTGTCGAAAGCTGGCCAAGTTGCCTGTCTGTCCCCCAAATTCATATTCACTGAAAACCTGGGTCTTGGAATCAGAATTATGAAAATATAACTGATCACACAATTGGGGGATGTTTGACTGTGGAGTCCACTGCGAGTTTCAATATTTTGTAATGCTGAAATTCAGTTCTTCAAAAAAAATCTTCGTCCTGCATGCTGATGCATACTTTTCTGTTCTTGCAGCTGGCTTTACGAGATGCGCTCTTGAGACAGAGGAAAAGGCTGGTGAAATAACTGCTGACGTGATGGAGCCTGTTTTTCAATCTGGATATCTAAAAGCCATCTTAGGCTCTTGAAAAATAAAAATTGCAAAGACAGAAGAATGTTTGGACTCTGTTAATTGCAATGAAATGTCTCCACTAAATACATGATGGGGAGTGGTGGCGAAAGGGAAATGATATTAATATTTCAAGACTTTTCTATCTTGGATGCATAAGGAAAAGGCATGACTTCTCATTTATTATAATTTAAATGTATGTCTAATGACAGATAAGAACTCTGATTTATATTCATGAAAGAACTGACCATAGGAATCCTATGGGTGAAAATGGGAATAATTTAAGAATAAACCTGCAATTTTTGTGTATATTGGAAGGGAATGTAACTTCTGTATTGCTGTAAAATATATTTAAAATACTTTCTGCATTCTTATTTTTAAGGGGTGTATTCTGTGTAAACTACATTGTAAGAGCTAGGGTGAACTGGTTGAGCCTCACTAGACACCATTTAAGTTTGTGCATGTATGTAGAATCATAGAATCATAGAATAGCAGAGTTGGAAGGGGCCTACAAGGCCATCGAGTCCAACCCCCTGCTCAATGCAGGAATCCACCCTAAAGCATCCCTGACAGATGGTTGTCCAGCTGCCTCTTGACGGCCTCTAGTGTGGGAGAGCCCACAACCTCCCTAGGTAGCTGATTCCATTGTCGCACTGCTCTAACAGTCAGGAAGTTTTTCCTGATGTCCAGCCGGAATCTGGCTTCCTTTAACTTGAGCCCCTTATTCCCTGTCCTGCACTCTGGGAGGATCGAGAAGAGATCCTGGCCCTCCTCTGTGTGACAACCTTTTAAGTATTTGAAGAGTGCTATCATGTCTCCCCTCAATCTTCTCTTCTCCAGGCTAAACATGCCCAGTTCTTTCAGTCTCTCTTCATAGGGCTTTGTTTCTAGACCTCTGATCATCCTGGTTGCCCTCTTCTGAACACGCTCCAGCTTGTCTGCGTCCTTCTTGAATTGTGGAGCCCAGAACTGGACACAATACTCTAGATGAGGCCTAACCAGGGCCAAATAGAGAGGAACCAGTACCTCACGTGATTTGGAAGCTATACTTCTATTAATGCAGCCCAAAATAGCATTTGCCTTTCTTGCAGCCATATCGCACTGTTGGCTCATATTCAGCTTGTGATCTACAACAATTCCAAGATCTTTCTCGTTTGTAGTATTGCTGAGCCAAGTGTCCCCCATCTTGTAACTGTGCATTTGGTTTCTATTCCCTAAATGTAGAACTTTGCATTTATCCCTATTAAATTTCATTCTGTTGTTTTCAGCCCAGCACTCTAGTCTATCAAGATCACTTTGAAGTTTGTTTCTGTCTTCCAGGGTATTAGCTATCCCACCCAATTTGGTGTCATCTGCAAATTTGATCAGCGTTCCCTGCACCTCCTCGTCCAAATCATTAATAAAAATGTTGAAGAGCACTGGGCCCAGGACTGAGCCCTGCGGCACCCCACTCGTTGCCTCTCCCCAGTTTGAGAAGGTTCCATTGATAAGTACTCTTTGAGTCCGATTCTGTAGCCAACTGTGGATCCACCTAATAGTTGTTCCATCTAGCCCACTTTTAGCTAGTTTGTTAGAAAATACCAGCGCTACCATCAGCTGCCCAGCCTGGCATGTATGGCTCAGGTCTCCTACATAATGTCCCTGGATGCCAATGTACCCATAGATACTCGTCTTGGCACCCATCAGACTTTCTGTCCCTCCTGACTTCTATTCTTTAAGTTTGTTTTATTTCTTATTTTTAACTCGGTATGCTGCAAAGGAAAGTACCACCCTCAAGTGCCATCTTTATTTGGGTTTAAAAAGTTGATGTGTTTTGGAGCAAGTTACTTTTCTTTCAGTCCCACCACTTAGGCTTGGAAAATGACTGTTCTGCAACCTGCCATATCCACCATGTCAGTCATTTTATGAATGGGCAAGGCGCCCCTGTGGCAGCCATTTTGTGAGAGCGCTCAAAATTCCAACTCCTTGTCCTGCATGCTGATGCATACTTCTCTGTGCCGTTATTGTTATTTCAAAATGCTTTATTTTTCCTTGCAACTGTCATGTGAGGTAGGTAGGTCAGCATTATTGCCCTCAATTTTCAGGATGAGACTACACGTGAGAGTGGCTTCTGCCTGAAGTAGACTTGAAGCGGAGGGTTTCTCAGCTCATGCTCTTAGATATTCCTTTGCATATTTTACGCAGAATTCAAAGGGTCTTGCTCCAAAGTAAGCATGCATAGGTTTGCAGCCTAGCTATTACACTGCTCTCTATAGAATCATAAAATGGTAGAGTTGGAAGGGGCCTATAAGGCTATCAAATCCAACTCCCTGCTCAATGCAGGAATCCACTTTAAAGCATCCCTGACAGAAGGCTGTCCAGCTGCCTCTTGAATGCTTCTAGTGTGGGAGAGCCCACGACCTCCCTAAGTAATTGGTTCCATTGTCGTACAGTTCTAATAGGAAGTTTTCCTAATGTCCTGCTGGAATCTGGCTTCTTGTAACTTGAGCCCATTATTTCGTGTCCTGCACAAGAGATCCTGGCCCTCCTCTGTGTGACAGCCTGTGTAATAGAGGCCTGGTATTCCATCTGAGAGGACAGTAGCTTGCCTAAGTGAGTTTGTGGCAGTGGTGAGATTTGAACTTGGGATTTCCTGGTTTATGCTGGCTCAGTTCAAGTCAACATGTTTCTCAACGGTGGTTTTGATAGCAGCAGAGAAAGCTGCTATCAACATTGTTCCTTGTATGCCTGCATCCGTGGAGAAGTATGTAATGTGCCAAGGGTTAAAGATGGCTCCTCTGCCAAAGGGTGGCTGCAGGTGACTACATGCCAGATTTGCATTCTGTAATGAATAGACTGTGAACAATGAAGCTTTGAATATAACCTATGATTTTGCACCTTAATTCTCTATTGATGATGTAACCAGGGCTGGTGCTACCATTAGGCCAAATAGGCAGCCGCCATGGGCGCAGTCCTCAGAAAGGCGCAGACCTCAGAGGGGCGCAGTACTGCCCTTTAAGGGTCAGCTTTATACAAATTAGCTGTTTTAAGAAAAAACACAATAATAGGAAAATATAATAGTTCAGAAACTCTTGTTGAACAGCTGAATCGAAGTTGGCAATTTTTTTGTGTGTGTGTATGTGTGCAAGTAGCTTGCCTTGCCTAGGGCGCAAAATAGTCTGGCACCGGCCCTGGATGTAACCTAACTTGCTAACCCAGAACTGGCCAATAGAAAGGTTAGAAAGAGACTAACACACACACACACACACCTTTAGTCAGGGCCTATAAACAGACCGAGATTCCTTTGTTCGGGGTGCCTCCATCTTGCATATCATGAGAGAGCACCCCTATACTGCAGTATTGGAAATTGAATCGATTAAGAGCATTCTCCAGCCTCGTGTGATTGATTGGCTATTAACCCGCTCTGGTAGCGAGCCTTTAACCCCTTGTTGAGGGACAACAGTTTTAGAACTCCACGGTGGAGTTTTTACACTGTTGAGAAATGTGTTGTCTGGTGGGAAAACTCCATGCAACGGTGGAGGTTTTTTTGGGAAAACACTCCAAACAAAATATCCTTGCAGTATAGAGGAGAGTTCCTGCACAACTGCTGTGTTGTATGGATGGCTCTGGAATTTTCCATTGTATTGACTTTTCCCACTGGCTACAGAGTTCCCTGGCAAGAGAGGCAAAAGGAGCAAGGGCTACTCTGAGCTGCCAGGATTGGGTTTTTTTGTTTGTTTGTTTTTGCAGCAGTGGCTGATGGGATACCATTGGGAGGACCAGGTGAGGAGAGAGGGCGGAAGAACTGTCAATCAAACATCGCAATGGATTTTACTCAACTCCACCATAGCCCACAATGGTGGGAGTTGGAATATTTGTGGGGTGTACCTCCCAAAAACTCAACCGTTGAGTGGGGTTTTCACACTAGAGTGACTAATTTATTTAGAATGTTTATATACCGCTCCCCATTGAAAAATTTCGGAGCGGTGTACAAGGTAAAATGAAAATAAAAACAGAATAAAACAGTTAAAACAAAATTTAAAAAGAAGCAAAAACAGAAATCCAAGGCTGCATGTTAAAGAAAGGCTTCTTGGAATACAGATGTTTTCAGGAGGCGCCAAAAGGAGTACAAGGTCGGAGCCTGCCTGACCTCCAGAGGCAGGGAATTCCACAGGAGGGGGGCCACCACGCTGAAGGCTCTTCCCCTGGTGGATTCCAATCGGAGGATGGATCTAGGTGGAACCACAAGGAGCAGGCCCTCGGATGACCTCAGTGACCGGGCAGGTTGGTAAGGGAGAAGGCGCTCTCTCAGGTGTCCTGGTCCCAAGTTGTTTAGGGCTTTGTATACAAGTACAAGAACCTTAAACCTGGCCCGGTAGCGAATAGGCAGCCAGTGCAGTTCCCTCAGCAGAGGAGTTACATGCTGGAAAGGGGCAGCTCCAGACAACAGCTGAGCTGCAGCATTCTGCACTAGCTCCAGCTTCTGGAGCAGCTTCAAGGGCAGCCCCACATAGAGCGCGTTGCAGTAATCCAATCTTGAGGTTACCAATGCCTGTACCACCGTGGTCAAGCTATCCCTGTCCAGGAGAGGCCGTAGTTGGTGAACCAACCGAAGATGGTAAAAGGCACTCCGAGCTGTGGCGGCTACTTGAGCCTCCAACAACAGAAATGGGTCTAAGAGTACCCCCAAACTACAAACCTGTTTTTTCAGCGGCAGAGCAACCCCATCTAGAACAGGCAATGAGCCTGTCTCCCGGACTTGGGAACCACTCACCCACAGGGCTTCCGTCTTGCCAGGATTCAGTCTCAGTTTATTGGCCCTCATCCAGCCCATTACTGAGTCTAGGCACTGGTCCAGGACCTGCACAGCCTCACCTGATTCAGCAGTAAATTTAAGGAAGTGGCTTGAGAAATGAAGAAACTTAAATTATTGCTGCTCACCCATGACCTATTGGGTGACTCACTCGGACCTCACTGAAAGGCAGGAAGTTGATGGGGGGCAGAAATAGATATGTTTGCCAAGGTAGTTGCTTCTCAAGGGTATGAAGAGAGATACCATCCAAAATAAGCCGTTTTGTTGGTACTCCATTATGGAACAAGACTTGGCATGAAGGATGGGCAGACAAGGCACTAAGATGGGTCAGAACTTGAGGTCCTCTGAATGATGTTGGATTGCAGCTCCCACCAAAAAAAACCAACCCTCCCGCCTGTTAACAGTTTCCACATTATATAGGTGTGTGCACGTATTATAAAGCAGCTTCCCCCAACCTGTGCCTTCTGGATATGTTGGAGCACAATTCCCCCCCCCCGCCCCGCCCAGAGAGCATGTTCATGTTTGCTGGGGATAATGGGAGCTGTAGTCCAAAAAATCCAGATGGCACCAGATTGGAGAAGGCATAGAAATGGTAGAAAGACAACTGACTCCTCCTGTTCTTTTATTCTTTTCTTTCCCAAGGTAAACAATCCAGGTGTTTTACAGATTTCCACTGTTACAAGAAATCAAAGCTACTAACCCTAACACCACCC
Source organism: Elgaria multicarinata webbii (assembly GCF_023053635.1). Lineage (NCBI taxonomy): Eukaryota > Metazoa > Chordata > Lepidosauria > Squamata > Anguidae > Elgaria > Elgaria multicarinata. Next base: position 12,627,027 of record NC_086180.1, read on the forward strand.
AGAAAGTCCTCCCAGAGGGAGGTTCCACATACAGGGATGTAAGAGTTACACACACGCACACACGAAGAAAAGATACAAATCAGTACATAGTTTGATGTTTGGGAGGAGTTCCCACGGGCTGAAGACAAAGAAGCGTACGTAAGTGATCAAATAGACCAATAAAGTCTGAGTACTAACCTCACCAACTTAACCCATAAGCTGCCTTTGCACATGCGTGTTTACTATCTCAATAAATGTTTGATTGCATTAACAAGCACATATCAACATTACTAACCACATGGTAAACCACATGGACCAATGAATGTAAGCTGATGGTGTTGATAACATAAATGTCTAAAAACAACCCCTCCATGTTTGAGGGGTGTGACATTGCTTCTGCGTGAGCGACAGTGTTCACCCTAACTGCAGTTTAGTAAAATAAGAATAACCCAGGAAGCCTCCGTCATCTTTCTACCAAGTGTATACAAATCTGAACACTATGTTGCACTTGGTTCAAGCATATTTGCGTAACACAGGCAGGACTTTCCTTTTTGGCTTTGAATCTTTGCAGATGCCAGTTTGGTTCTGTCTCAATAAATAAAGAGAATAAACCTTTGCAATTTCTCCCGTGCTTTCTGGTAGAAGAATTTTTCACTGTTGAAGGAATACTGAGGCCACGGTGAAAGGGGGACTCGCACCTCAGCGTCTAGGAATTAGTTAGAGACCATCAACAAGTACATAGACACTGGTGACCCACTGAATGCACGTGTCAATGGCCAAAAGGCCCCTGAAAGGGAAGCGAAATCCTGCTGTGGTTTGGAATAATAAAATAATAAAAAGATCAGAGTTGCACAGAACAACAGATTTAAGGGTAAAATCCAAAGCAGATTCTGAAGAGTCCCATAAATCTTTCTCAGCACTGGCTGCTTGCAAAAAAGAATGGTAGATGTAATTATAAGTGAACTAAATTCCCTTCTTTTATTTAGGGTTGCCAACTTACCAGAAGAAAATGCCTGGCTTGCTCCTCTTCTTTCAACAGCAGCTTTATTTGTAGCAATCAGCAGGTAAAGCTGTTTACAGAAGCGAAAAGAACATTCTCCCCTGTTAATACCTCGTAATTAATCAGTCTGTAAAGGGCACAGGAGCTGGGGAAACAGTTGGCAACCCTGTTTTTGAACGCCCGATTGTGTGCTACCAAACGGGGTTGCCACTTTTGACTACTCACCTCCCCCAGCCCACTGTGCAACTTCTAGGCAAGATTCCAAAGCCTTTTAATTGCACCCTGGCAAGCAGATATACACCAAGAAGGATATTACACTTTGAAAACGGTATATGTGCCTATGGCCATACTACCCTGAACATGCCCGATCTCGTCTGATCTCGGGAGCTAAGCAGGGTCAGGCCTGGTTAGTACCTGGATGGGAGACCGCCTGGGAATACCGGGTGCTGTAGGCTAAAAAAGAAGAAGAAAGAAAGAAAAAGGTATGTGTAATGTGTCCTGGGCCTGAACAGTTGTCAAAACTGCTATAAACCATTATAAATCGGTAGTGTAGATCCTGCCCAAGACGGGAACTTTCCCCCAGTCAGAGCACCTTTATGCCAGGAAGGGATCCGCCTGCTGGATTCCTGCCTGCAACACAGCTGTTGAAAGCACAAATTCCTTGTCAGGGTTGGAAAATTTACCCACAGAGGGTTAAGCCCTGGAAGAAGAAGAAAAATGGACTTTGGCACAATCTCTGGATCCTCGTTTTTCTCTACAGGTGTTACACATTGTTGCAAAAATAGCTCGTTCCCTGGTGTACCAGGTCCAATACAGCACACGAGGAGGAGAGGAGATGAAGTATGGGTCTAACAATGCTTATTCTGCAGAATAAGAGACACAAGGAGCTAATTGCTGCAAAGTATGTGCCTATCTCGCAAGGGAGGTAGCTAGGTTTTATACACTTATCTTCTTTAGTGCTGCATACGTAGACACCATCTAACAGGAAATTTCTAGCTGGAAAAGAGAATACATGGCATGTTCTTTTGGCAAACATCAACACAAAGAGATAGGTACTCACTGTTTGTTAAGATCTTTTTGGTTATCTAGGAATGCTCCAGACTAGATATCCTACACTGACAACAAAGGTCCACATAGTTAAAGCAATGGTATTCCCCGTAGTAACCTACGGCTGCGAGAGCTGGACCATAAGGAAAGCTGAGCGAAGGAAGATAGATGCTTTTGAACTGTGGTGTTGGAGGAAAATGCTGAGAGTGCCTTGGACTGCAAGAAGATCAAACCAGTCCATACTCCAGGAAATAAAGCCAGACTGCTCACTTGAGGGAATGGTATTAAAGGCAAAACTGAAGTACTTTGGCCACATAATGAGAAGACAGGACACCCTGGAGAAGAGGCTTATGCTAGGGAAAGTGGAAGGCAAAAGGAAGAGGGGCCGACCAAGGGCAAGATGGATGGAGGATATTCTGGAGGTGACAGACTTGACCTTGGGGGAGCTAGGGGTGGCGACGGCCGACAGAAAGCTCTGGCGTGGGCTGGTCCATGAAGTCACGAAGAGTCGGAAGCGACTGAACGAATAAACAACAAAACTTTTCCGTAGCAACTCTGCCTCAGAAAGCGTACTTTTCCAACAACACCATAACTGCACTGTAAAATGTCAAGGCCTCCTGTCTCAACTGTTAATTGAATAATTGGCTGATGAAACTGTGTGCAATACCATGTATGAAATGTATATATTTTTTATTTTTTTATTTATTACATTTTTATACCGCCCAATAGCCAAAGCTCTCTGGGCGGTTCACAAAAATTAAAACAAAACAACCAACAGGTTAAAAACACAAATACAAAATGCAGTATAAAAGCACATAATATAAAGTTGTACAGATGTAATGGTGGATGCTGGTTGGTGATATTATGTACGCTGGATGTATTTTGTACAGAAGACGTTATATACCTCAGTAAAATCTTTGCTGAAGAAAAGCTATACCTGTCCTGAGAGGCAACGAGTAGGGTACCGCAGGGCTCAGTCCTGGGCCCAGTGCTCTTCAACATTTTCATTAATGATTTGGACGAGGAGGTGCAGGGAACGCTGATCAAATTTGCAGATGACACAAAATTGGGTGGGATAGCTAATACCCTGGAAGACAGAAACAAACTTCAAAGTGATCTTGATAGACTAGAGTGCTGGGCTGAAAACAACAGAATGAAATTTAATAGGGATAAATGCAAAGTTCTACATTTAGGGAACAGTAACCAAATGCACAGTTATAAGATGGGGGACACTTGGCTCAGCAATACTACAAACGAGAAAGATCTTGGAATTGTTGTAGATCGCAAGCTGAATATGAGCCAACAGTGCAATATGGCTGCAAGAAAGGCAAATGCTATTTTGGGCTGCATTAATAGAAGTATAGCTTCCAAATCACGTGAGGTACTGGTTCCTCTCTATTCGGCCCTGGTTAGGCCTCATCTAGAGTATTGCATCCAGTTCTGGGCTCCACAATTCAAGAAGGACGCAGACAAGCTGGAGCGTGTTCAGAGGAGGGCAACCAGGATGATCAGGGGTCTGGAAACAAAGCCCTATGAAGAGAGACTGAAAGAACTGGGCATGTTTAGCCTGGAGAAGAGAAGATTGAGGGGAGACATGATAGCACTCTTCAAATACTTAAAAGGTTGTCACACAGAGGAGGACCAGGATCTCTTCTCAATCCTCCCAGAGTGCAGGACACGGAATAATGAACTCAAGTTAAAGGAAGCCAGATTCCAGCTGGACATCAGGAAACACTTATTTATTTATTTATTTTATTTATTACATTTTTATACCGCCCAATAGCCGAAGCTCTCTGGGCGGTTCACAAAAATTAAAACCACAATAAAACACCCAACAGGTTAAAACACAATTACAAAATACAGTATAAAAAGCGCAACCAGGATAAAACCACACAGCAAAGTTGATATAAGATTAAAATACAGAGTTAAAACAGTAAAATTTAAATTTAAGTTAAAATTAAGTGTTAAAATACTGAGTGAATAAAAAGGTCTTCAGCTGGCGACGAAAGCAGTACAGTGTAGGTGCCAGGCGGACCTCTCTGGGGAGATCGTTCCACAACCGGGGTGCCACAGCGGAGAAAGCCCTCCTCCTAGTAGCCACCTGCCTCACTTCCTTTGGCAGGGGCTCACGGAGAAGGGCCCCTGTAGATGATCTTAAGGTCCGGGAAGGTACATATGGGAGGAGGCGTTCCTTCAGATAACCTGGCCCCAAACCGTTTAGGGCTTTAAATGTCAATACCAGCACTTTGAATCGGGCCTGGACCTGGACTGGCAGCCATTGAAGCTGGAAAAGGACTGGCATAATGTGATCTCGCCGGCCAGTCTCTGTTAATAACCTTGCTGCCCTATTTTGTACCAGCTGAAGCTTCCGGACTGTTTTCAACGGCAGCCCCACGTATACCGCATTGCAGTAATCCAAGCGAGAGGTTATCAGAGCATGGATAACTGTAGCTAGGCTATCTCTGTCCAGATAAGGGCGTAGTTGGTATATCAACCTAAGCTGATAAAAGCAGAACCAGTTGGAACCATCCCTGACTGTTAGAGCAGTATGACAATGGAATCAGTTACCTAGGGAGGTTGTGGTCTCTCCCACACTAGAGGCCTTCAAGAGGCAGCTGGACAACCATCTGTCGGGGATACTTTAGGGTGGATTCCTGCATTGAGCAGGGGGTTGGACTCGATGGCCTTGTAGGCCCCTTCCAACTCTGCTATTCTATGATTCCTGACATTCCTTGCCCACCCCTCGGGGGAGGAGAAATACAGACATATGGTCTGAGGCAGATTCATATGCTCATATTTGCACATAAGACCTATTTACACAGAAAGTAGAGTGGCTAGCCAATGCGCGCTGCTCTCTATTTTCCTGGCGCCTGCAAGGAGAAGCGTTTTTCGCCGAGTAAACACCATCGCTCGCAAAGCCGCGTGACCCGGATGGCGTTTTTGTTTGCTCCCGTTCCTCCCGTTCTGCTTGTTTTCTCTCTCTCTCACACACACACTCCAATTCCTCCTCGCTCCTTTCACCGCGGCGTCGGATTATCCAGCTGCTGCCTCTGCCGCTCTCCATGGGGCGGCCGCAGCAGCGGGGACCTGCGTGGGGCGCCTTGATTCTGCTGCCGCTGTTGTGGCTGCAGCAGGCGCCGTGCAGTGGGGCTGCCCCACGGATCGCGGCCGGCGCTGCTGCTGCTGCTGCTTCGCCCTTGCTTTGCAATGTCAGCCTGGACGTTGCGCCCGAGTGCCGCTGGGACCCGGTGCTGCGCCATTTCGACCCGGCCTTCCTGCGAGCCGCCTATGCCAGGATCATCGCGTGAGTTGCGGATTCGTTCATTTCCCCACTTCTGGGAGAAGGAATTGGTTGTTTTTCCTCGTTGCCATGAACTACAATTGGACTACAATTCCCAGCATTCCCCGGCTGGGTTGTGGGATGCTGGGAGTTGCAGTACAACGGAGGAAGGCTGGTCCTAGGTTTGTTTAAGTCTTTGCAATATTTTTTTTTTGCGCTGCTTTTGCAAAGATTAATGGTTTGCAAAGGCTAATAATTAGACGTTCCCCGTCCTCAGACACCCTGCTCACTCCCAGGCCTGCCAGTATCATACTGCCTTTATTCAAATCTATGGTGGGGCCACACTTCGAATACAGTGTAGGGCAGCCTTTCTCAACCTGAGGCGCTCCAGATGTGTTGGACTACAACTCCCAGAATGCCCCAGCCATGGCTGGGGCATTCTGGGAGATGCAGTCCAACACATCTGGAGCGCCCCAGGTTGAGAAAGGCTGGTGTAGGGTGACCATTTTATTTATTTATTTATTTATTTATTACATTTTTATACCGCCCAATAACCGAAGCTCTCTGGGTGGTTCACAAGGAGGATATGAAAAGGAGGACAGGGCTCCTGTATCTTTAACACTTGTATTGAAAGGGGAGTTTCAGCAGGTGTCATTTATATGCATATTGCACCTGGTGAAATTTCCTCTTCATCACCACAGTTAAAGCTGCGGGAGCTATACTGAAGCTATATTGTGACCAGATTTAAAAGCGGGCAGGGCTCCTGTATCTTTAACACTTGTATTGAAAAGCGAGTTTCAGCAGGTGTCATTTGTATGCCTGCAGCACCTGGTGACATTCCCTCTTCCAGTTAAAGCTGCAGGAGCCCTGCCCCCTTTTGTATCTGGTCATTCTAGTATAGCTCCTCCTGCAGCTTTAACTGTTATGCAAAGGGAATGTCACCAGGTGCTGCGTGCATACAAACGACAAGTGCAAAAGCAAGGAAAACCCCGTGGGGGAGTTAAAAATAGCCAAAGGCAAGGGTGGAACCAAGTAATCTTCAAACATAAATATTAGCAAAAGTTTTATTAAAGTGCCAAGGTGCCTACGCATTTCGAACGCAGTTGCGTTCTTCCTCAGGGCTTAAAATTATGCATGGTGTGGAGAATGTGGATAGGGAGACATTTTTCCCCTTTCCCATAATACTAGAACCTGGGATTATCCTATGAAGGTGATTAGTGGGAGATTCTAGACAAATAAACAGAAGGACTTTTTCACACAGCACATAGTTAAACTATGAAATTCACTACCACAAGATGTGGTGGCCACCACTTTGGAAGAGTTTAAAAGGGGGTTGGATAAATTCCTGGAGGAGAAGGCTATCAGTGACGACTAGCCCTGATGGCTAGGTGTTGCCTCCAGTATCCCAGGAAGTAAGCCTATATACACCATTTGCTGCAGAACATGGGCAGGAGGGTGGTGTTGCACCGTGTCCAGCTTGTGGATTCCTGGTCGACAGCTGGTTGGCCTCTGTGTGAACAGAGTGGTAGATTAGATGGATCCAGCCTGGCTCTTCTTATGTTCCTTAATTCTAACTTTGTGCCAAACTGATTTTCACTTTGTTCCAGTTAGTAGATCTTGGGGGCTGTAGTGCAAAACTCTTTAGATCCCGTTTCTTCCAAGATCGCACTAGTTCTACATCCAGGTTGTGCTTTCTGTCAAAGAGCTGAAGCCATTCGAATGTCAGTGGCCAAGCTTATTAACATGTTTCCTTGACTTCCAGTGAAGGAGTCCCCAAGTGGGTTCATGCCATTCTTAAGCCCATAGCTGAAGAATTGGAAAACTTTGTCCCTCAGCCATTTGCAGGAGAGATTCGGGGTCTCTGCAACGCCCTGGGACTGAACGTTGGAGATGGACTCCTATTCAATCTAGCCTACGAGGCCACTGCGTAAGTGTTTGGTTTACAACTGAGTGTTTTGGAGGTGGCAAGGAACCATTAAGTCAAACTGACCTAAAAGCCCATCTGGATGTTGTGAGGAATGTGCCATGGCTGGCGTTGAGACTGGCAATTCTTTGGTCCCATTGACACGTGCGTCTGTGTGTATTATTGATGAAGCGGAGAGAGGTAGGAAAACGAGGGGGCGGAGCTTGGCGGCCATGGAGGCGGCGAGTTTCTTTTGAGGCTCTAATCAGCTTTGCCGGGAAAAGCAATTATCTCCTTTTTAATGAGCATAAATCTTTGAGCAATTGATGGAGAAGGACTATGAATGCTGATGGTATTGGAAAAGCTGAAAAAAAATAAGGTGAGACAGAACGGAATGTTTGTATAAGCTCGGCGGCGAAAGTGAAACTAAACTGGTCTGCCTGCTGGTGTGGCGCAGCTTGTTTTTGTTAGACGCTGACCTGATTTATAGCGATTCTCACCTTTCATCTTCTATCTTATACTGGCTTTGTAAAGTGGAAGCAGTTTGCTGTAGTTATCGTCGTGGCGAGAAGGGGGGATGTGTAGGGGTGGAAGAAAACAGCGTTCGGTGAGGGGCGAAGTGAGACATTGATAGACTGTGTATGATTAGTCCTGATCCCCTCTAGTGAATGCTGTTGTGAATTGGATATATCCCCCCCCCTTGGGAAGAAGGAAGAGTGTTTAACACACAGAAGATAAGCTAGTAAAAGCAGCCAAGAAAGTGAGCTGGACTCTAAGATTTATGCCCTGCTCAGAAGTGTCCTATGTCTAACATTAAAAGGAGAATTAGGAAGGAGTGGGAAAGGTTAAATACACAAAAAAAGAAACCATCCAATCATAATCTCTCCCACCTCTCCCACCTGGAAAATACAGTCCCTGAAGCAGAACAGGAAAACGAAGATACAGGCCCAGTTTTCTTAGACACAGCACCAAATAAAGAAAAAAACATGGCTGAAGGGGGAGAAGAAATTGGCAGTCAGCCACCCTCTTTAGTGGAAATTAAAGCGGCCATAGCGGAGAATAATATTGTTATTTTTTAAAAAATGGATCAGCAAATGGATATTTTTAGACAACAAATGCGTGTTCTGGCTGATAAGACATCTGAAAATTCAAAAAAGTTTAAAGATTTGGAGGCAAAAGCTGATTTGGACCAGAAGAAGCAAGAGGCTTTCGAAAAATCAACAGATATTCAATTCAAAGATTATGAATTAAGACTGATAGCCTTGGATGATCAATCTCGTCGATCGTCAATTCGTATAAAACAGCTGAAGCAGACACAAGGAGAAGATCTAAGAGAAATCATTCTGAATTGGTTCAAAGAGCTGATGCCTGACCTATCGATAGACGGATCGGATTTAGATCGAGTTCACCGTGTGGGGGGGCAAAACTACAAAGGGACTAGAGACATTTTGGTGAAATTTGGTAATTATTACAAAAAAGAGCAAGTAATGAAAGAATTGAGATCTATGGCCCAGTTGCAGTACAAAGGCAAAGCAGTGCAAATTTATAATGATCTTTCTCAACACACACTAAATTGGAGACGCAGTATTAAACCAATAACTGAAACATTAATGAAGAATAAAATCCCTTATGCATGGGGTTACCCTGTTTTTCTAAGATTTACATATGGGAGGGGGGAACACAGAGTAACCTCACTGGATCAAGGTAAAGAATCATAGAATCATAGAATAGCAGAGTTGGAAGGGGCCTACAAGGCCATCGAGTCCAATCCCCTGCTCAATGCAGGAATCCACCCTAAAGCATCCCTGACAGATGGTTGTCCAGCTGCCTCTTGAATGCCTCTAGTGTGGGAGAGCCCACAACCTCCCTAGGTAGCTGATTCCACCGTCGCACTGCTCTAACAGTCAGGAAGTTTTTCCTGATGTCCAGCCGGAATCTGGCTTCCTTTAACTTGAGCCCGTTATTCCGTGTCCTGCACTCTGGGAGGATCGAGAAGAGATCCTGGCCCTCCTCTGTGTGACAACCTTTTAAGTATTTGAAGAGTGCTATCATGTCTCCCCTCAATCTTCTCTTCTCCAGGCTAAACATGCCCAGTTCTTTCAGTCTCTTCATAGGGCTTTGTTTCTAGACCTCTGATCATCCTCGTTGCCCTCTTCTGAACACGCTCCAGCTTGTCTGCGTCCTTCTTGAATTGTGGAGCCCAGAACTGGACGCAATACTCTAGATGAGGCCTAACCAGGGCCGAATAGAGAGGAACCAGTACCTCACGTGATTTGGAAGCTATACTTCTATTAATGCAGCCCAAAATAGCATTTGCCTTTCTTGCAGCCATATTGCACTGTTGGCTCATATTCAGCTTGTGATCTACAACAATTCCAAGATCTTTCTCATTTGTAGTATTGCTGAGCCAAGTGTCCCCCATCTTGTAACTGTGCATTTGGTTTCTATTCCCTAAATGTAGAACTTGGCATTTATCCCTATTAAATTTAATTCTGTTGTTTTCAGCCCAGCACTCCAGCCTATCAAGATCACTTTGAAGTTTGTTTCTGTCTTCCAGGGTATTAGCTATCCCACCCAATTTTGTGTCATCTGCAAATTTGATCAGCGTTCCCTGCACCTCCTCGTCCAAATCATTAATAAAAATGTTGAAGAGCACTGGGCCCAGGACTGAGCCCTGCGGCACCCCACTCGTTGCCTCTCCCCAGTTTGAGAAGGTTCCATTGATAAGTACTCTTTGAGTCCGATTCTGTAGCCAACTGTGGATCCACCTAATAGTTGTTCCATCTAGCCCACTTTTAGCTAGTTTGTTAATCAGAATGTCATGTGGTACTTTGTCAAAAGCTTTGCTGAAGTCAAGATATATGACATCCACAGCATTCCCACAGTCCACAAGGGAGGTTATCCTATCAAAAAATGAGATCAAATTAGTCTGACAGGATTTGTTCCTGACAAATCCATGTTGGCTTCTAGTAATCACTGCATTGATTTCAAGGTGTTTACAGATTGACTTCTTTATAATCTGCTCCAGAATTTTCCCAGGGATGGATGTCAGGCTGACTGGTCTGTAGTTCCCAGGTTCCTCCTTTTTGCCCTTTTTGACGATAGGGACAACGTTAGCCCTCCTCCAGTCGTCCGGCACCTCACCCGTCTTCCATGATTTTGCAAAGATAATAGACAAAGGTTCTGAGAGTTCTTCCGCTAGCTCCTTCATTACTCTTGGATGCAGTTCATCGGGCCCTGGGGATTTGAACTCATTCAAGGAAATTAGGTGTTCTTTGACCATTTGTTTATCAATCTCAAACTGCAATCCTGCCCCCTCAACTTCTGCTTCACTTTTTCCAGGGGGGTCATAGATCCGCTTTTGGGAGAAGACCGAGGCAAAGTAGGAATTGAGCACTTCAGCCTTTTGTTTGTCGTCTGTTATCAATTTGCCATCCTCATTAAGCAGTTGAACCACCATTTCTTTCCTCTGTCTTTTACTACTCACGTATCTGAAGAAAGCCTTTTTATTGCTTTTAGCATCCCTCGCTAATCTCAGCTCATTCACAGCTTTAGCCTTCCTGACGCCATTTCGGCACTTCTGCGCCACTTGTCTATACTCTTCTTTTGTAGCCTGGCCTTCCTTCCACTTCCTATATGTATCCCTTTTTGTTTTCAGTTCATCAATAAGCTTTTTGTGGAGCCACATTGGTTTCCTCTGTTGTCTTCTATCTTTTCTCCTTGTTGGAATTGTTTGTAACTGTGTTGCTGAAGAGGCTGGGTCTATATGGGGAAGCAAGTGGGACTGGAGTGGGTGGGTGGGGGAATGAGGCTGGGACATCTGGGGAGTAATAGACTTGTTAATTATGTCTTGAGATAATTGCAAATAGAAATGCCAACATAGAAACTTGCCGGCCAGGCGCAGCACTGCCTCCCCCCCCCTCCCTTTAAAGTAGATGGCTGGAGTATTAGACTCACGGGGATATGGGGGGATCAGAGTGGGGGAGTGGGGAGGGGGGAAGGTGGGAGGGAAGGGGTTGGGGTAGGAGGGTGGGGGTTTGTTGTATGGAGTTTGTGTTGTTATGTAAGTAAATTTGAGTTGCAGAGCACAAGGGATCGGAAGAGATTTCAAAAGGGTGAATATGGATAAAAAGATAAAAGTATCAACACTCAATGTTAAAGGTTTGGGGGCAGTCGTGAAAAGGAGGAGAATAGAACAAATGTTTAATAAAGAAGGATCGGATATTATAATGGTCCAAGAAACACACCAAGGCTCCGAGAATTCGAATATGATAAAATTAAAGTGGGTAGCTTATTATGAAAAGTCGTTAGGGACATCAAAAAAAAATGGAGTGGCCACTTTGATTTCAAAAAAAAAGTGGGTTTATATTAGAAGAAACAAAAAAAGATGATAATGGCAGATATCTTATGTTAAAAGGTAAAATTGAAGGAAAGGTATATACGCTAATTAATGTGTATGCCCCAAATGAGAGACATAGAGAGTTTTTTATAAAGCTATTTAAAGAAATAGAAGAATTCAAGGAGGGGTATGTCATATTAGCTGGGGACTTTAATATGGTTATGGATAATAGATGGGACAGGTCAAATCCCACTAATGTTGAAAAGAGGAATAATATAACTATATTGAATAAACTAGTAAAAGAAAATGATTATTCAGATTCGTGGCGTTTACTCAATGGGATTAAGCCTGGATTCTCATACTTTTCCCCAGTTCATCATACATACTCCAGGATAGATTATATATTTGTCTCAAAAGATTTTGCAACGAAGATTTGTAAAATGGAAACGGGGGTAATAAAAGTAACTGATCATGCCTTGTTAAGTTTAGAATTTACAGTCAAGAAGAATTATAAAGAGGCATATAGATGGAAGTTGAATACAAAAATATTGAAATATAATAAAGTGGTAGAGAAAATTCAGAAGGAATTGTCGGAGTCATGGGAAATTAACGAAAAGGGAGGAACAGTTAGGTCAGTCGTTTGGGACACCATGAAGGCTGTAGTAAGAGGAATCTGTATTAGAGAGACGTGTAGCTTAAAAAGACAACAACGTGCAGAGCAGGAAAAGTTAGAGATAGAAATTAGAAATTTGGAGGAAGAATATTGGCGAGGTAAAGATAAATATAAATTAGTAGAAATACAAGCTAAGAAGAAACAATTAGAAAATTTAAATATAGAGGAGGTTCAAAAGAATTTAATTTACATGAAAAGGGAATATTTCGAAAACAGTAATAAGAATTCTAGGTTGCTTGCCAGACTCACACAAAAAGAAAAAGGGAGGAATGGGATAGAAGCATTGAAGGATAATCGAGGGAATTATTGTCATATAATGAAAGATAAAATAAAAAATTTTCAGGAATTTTATCAGGAACTATATAAAGGTAAAGAAATTCAACAAGAAAAGGTGGAGGAGTATATTGGAAGGTTTATAAAGAATGGAATAAAACCAGAATATAAAGAGTTAATGGAGAAAGTAATAACTCAAAGAGAAGTTGAAGATGTTATTGATAATTTAAAAGTTGGTAAATCACCGGGAGCAGATGGTTTAGGACCAGAATATTATAAGGTCTTCAAAGAATTTTTAGTTCCAAAGCTATTGGAACTTTATAATAGGATATTATTAGGAGAGAAGATACCTGAGTCATGGGAACATTCATTGATAATTCTGATCCCAAAACCAGATAAAGATTTGACTAGTCCCGATTCTTACAGACCTATCTCGTTAATAAATCAGGATGCTAAAATTTTCACATCTGTTATGGCTAAACGATTAAATAAATTTATATCAGAATATATAGGAGAAGATCAATGTGGGTTTGTGGCAGGAAGGCAGATGCATAATCTAGTGGGAAGAGTTTTAAATGTAATAAATGTAATAAAAAAATCAAATATCAAGGCAGGAATTATGGCACTGGACATTTTTAAAGCTTTTGATTGTGTGAGCTGGCAGGCATTAAAGATTATTGTAGATAAATTGGGATTTGGAAATAAATTTAAAAGCATAATAGAACAGTTATATTCCCAAAATACAGCTGTAGTGGTGGTAAATGACGGACTCACTGAAAAGATACGACTAGCCAGAGGAACAAGACAAGGATGTCCGCTCTCGCCGGTCCTGTTTGTAATGGTTATGGAAGTTTTGGCGAAGGCACTAAGGGAGGATGAAGAGTTAGAAGGAATTGGAGAGGTAAGGGAAATAAAGTTAAACATGTTTGCGGATGATACTTTATTGACCATTAAGAACCCAATAAGAAAATTAGAAAGAATTAAATATCAGTTGAGGGAATTTGAAGAAATTACAGGGTTAAAAATAAATTGGTCTAAATCAGAGATGATGTTGTTTAATTATACTAAGAAGGAAGAAAAGGATTGGGAACATAAGGGAATAGAAATGAAAGTTAAGGAGGAGATTAAATATTTGGGAATTAAAATTACAAAAAATTTAGAGAATCTTGAAAAGGAAAATTTAACGAGGTTAAAGAAAGAGGTATTAGAGAAATTGGAGAAATATAAAAGATTAAATTTATCTTGGTTCGGAAGAATAGCCTTAATAAAAATGAAGATATTAGCTAAAATTAATTTTGTGTTTAGGATGTTACCAATAAAAATATCAGAAACGGAGATAAAAAGTTGGCAAATTATTATTAATAAATATTGTAACAGAGAAAAGAGAGCAAGAGTGAATAAAAATAATTGGTATCTAAGCCAAAAAAAGGGTGGATTGGGTCTCCCAAATATAAAATTATACTACGTAGCAAATAGATTAAGACATATTGTAGAAGCAATTATAGGAGTAGGAGATTTATACTGGATGGAAGAAAAAACTTTAAGTAACGTAGGGATGAACTTGGACAATGTTTTTTTTAAAGATGGAGGGAGAAAGTGGGTTGGAAGTATAGATAATCCACTCCTGAGGACTCAATGGGAAATTTGGAGTAAATTTAAAGGGAAGCTGCTTCCAAGCAACTCTCCCTTAGCACCGATAATAATGTTAAAGAATTTCCCAGAGGATCTGAAGGGTAGATTATGTAAAATATTAAAAGAGAAAAGTAAAATGAAATTAAAGGATTGGTTAAGAGATATAAAAACAAGAGAGGATATGGAAAAATTGTTAAAGGAGAAAAAATTATCTTGGTTAGAATATGGGCAATTAGAACAATGGAATAAAAAGTGGATTAAAGATAATAGAGTTTGTAGAAAGATGACGAAGTTTGAAGAGTTAATAGTAAATAAGGAAAAAGGGAAAGGAGGTAGTATAGTTTTAAAAGGGTTAATGAGTGAAATATATAAATTATTGTTAGAGAAGGAGTTTAGAGAGAACCCAGAGAAAATGGTATGGGAGTCAGATTTGAAGGTACAAATAGGGCGACAGAGATGGGAGGGACTATGGAAACAAAGAGTGTTGAGAAGTTTATCAGTGAGAATAAAGGAGAACTATTTTAAAATTTTATGGAGGTGGTACCTAACCCCGATTAGATTGAATAAGATAAATGATCAGCATTCAGCAAATTGTTGGAGAGGTTGTGGGGAAAAAGGAACGTATTTACATATGTGGTGGCAATGCAAATATGTACAAAGATTATGGAAGATGGTGTTTTCAGAAATTGAAGAAATAGTGGGAATGAAAATAGAACAAACACCAAAGATTGCATTGCTGTCACTATTTGAAGATATAAGTGTGGAAAAGGAACTATAGAGCTGATATCGAGTTTGCTGACTGCAGCGCGATTGATGGTAGCTAGGAACTGGAAGATTCAAGGGGAATATTCTATTGAAGAATGGTACAAAGAAGTATGGGATATAGCCATTAATGATAAATTGACATGTAATATTAAGTGGAGAAAAGGCGTAACTAAAATAAATGAGTTTGAAGGAATCTGGAAACAGTTCCTAATATTTGTGTTTACTAAGGGAAGTGGGAAACCGCCAGCAGAAGAAACGATTAGATTTTGGACTCAGGAATGATCCCGAGGTGGGGGGTGCACTTTTATGTTAAGAATGAATATGTTGTAGTATGATAATGTATAGGTAATAGTTATTCAACATATATGTACTCAACATTTATTCAATATGTATGTAGCAGTTGTTTGATGTTTTTCTTTTTGTTATTATTATTATTATTGTAATGTTTTATGTATGTTTATATAGTGTAGAAAACAAATAAAAATTATATATATAAAAAAAAGAGAGGTAGGAAAACTACAACATGTGCCCATCCTCCACAGAAGCGTTACCCCGCGGAGCACTGTGGTTTACTTAACCCCTTGCCGCTCCATGGATAAACGCTCTGCCTCCTGCCATGGCCCCCACGTACCCCAGCGGGGGCCATAGCACAACTCAGACCATGGCAGCCCCCCCTGCCATCGAAAGAGCTGTGTGACCATAGAAAATGTCCATGGTGGCAAGAACGTCGCCAAAAGTGATGGTCGCTCTTGCCATAGAGGACTCTATGGTCGTCACCATTTTTTTGCTTTTTCGGAATTTCAGGGCCCACAGGAATCACCATGGACGCCCGCTAACCATCCTGCAGATGGGATTTCCCCCCCCGCCCCCATCTGAAGGAACTCTAAGTAAACCTTCCTGGGAATAGACTTCCAAAGCTGGAAGTTCCACAACTAACATAACTCTGCCTCTAAGTACCAACTGCCTTACTTCAGAAAGTTTGCTTGTTTGGCATAATTGGTTTCAACTGCCTATCACGCCAGGGGCACAAAGTGCTATTCAGGTTGGGTTGGGCAATGACGTTTCCATTCTCCCAACCACTGGAAATCCTGTGGACTTTGGGTGTCTTCCCTGTATCATCACCCCCCTCCCCCTCTTCTTAGAACAAAGGATGGCCAGTTTTCCAGCCTGCAGCCCTCCAAACTGCCCCCACGGCTGCTGTTTTCAGCCTCCAGTCGAATAAGGCTGATTCAAGCGGAAGCTCCCTTCAGATGAATTATTGCTGCAGCCTTTGTTCAGAGTCAATAACTTGGAGGGTGATTTGTTCTATAAATAGCAGCAAAGGCAAAACGAGTTTCGTTTCCTTTCTTGATGCTTCTGTACTAATACTTCACAAGGGGTGGGTGGGAACTGCAACAAAAAGATTGGCGGTGTCTCCTCTCGTCTCCTAGCAGGAGTTCTCCTGTTCACAGCTCCAGACGGCCGCGCTCCCTTCCAGGATAATAAAAGGGGGCTAAAACAGGACCTTAGGCGGAAGATCGTCATCTCCTTAGTTTGTCCCCAGATTCTGGTATTTGGAGACACGCTTCCTCTTTTAACACAGAGGCCCGATTTAGGTGTGGTGGCTAATAAAACTGTCCTCCATAAAAGAAACTTGCAATGTGAATCTGAAATTGACACCCCAAGGGTAAAGTCATCCAGTCGCTTCTTTGGGAAGGGGCAAATGACATAGCCGAACTAAGCCATTAGCATTTTGTCCGTTTATCTGTAGTGCTCTGAGCTAGAGTCCCATGTGTGTATACAGTTCCTGTGTAAGCAGGATTCCCCATTCAGCTGAATGGACAGTAAGTTCTGCACTTGCACCCCTTCATTAAGCCGCTGTCTCCTTTGAAGTGAATGGGGAAGATTTTGCACTCGTCAGAACTCACATCTGTAAGGAACTGCTGTTGGAGCAATTTGTGTTCCAAAATGGGGAAGGCTATCTATTTGCTCAATAGCATTTCTTTTCAGGCAGGCATAAGATCAGGATAAAAAACATGTCTTTGTGTGCATTTCTGTCTCCGGCCCCTTTTGTTCTTGTTCTGCAGGTTCTGCACCAGTATCATTGCTCAGGATAATAATGGAAATATATACCATGGCCGCAATATGGATTACGCCTTTGGAGATATTCTAAGCAAGATCACCATTGATGTGAACTTCTTAAAGAATGGGAAGGTACAAACAGGGCTTGGCAGTAATGAAGAAATATTGAGCGAGGTGTAGGAAAGCTTAAAGCTAGGAAGAGTCTAGAACAGATATCAATACATGGGAAGATTCTACAGCAAATTATGGGCTCCTGTAAGTATTGTATTTCTTTATTTACAGTCAACAGACCAATATAAAACAAGAAGATACACCATTATATAAAACAGTACAAAGTAGGGATCAAAAAAGAAGAGGGAGTGTTACAAAACCACTAAAGATACTAGATTGTAAGTGAGCTATCTATAGCAGGCTCATGACTGGCCACTCACGGAAGTTTCAGGTTCAATTACATGACACTGCAACCCTCCAGTGCCTCTCTCGTTCCTTCTGTGGTTTAATTGAAAACGAGGGGGGGGGGGAAATGTACTAACAAAAAGACCTGTTTCACCATGAAAATACAAAGTTGCGCTATAAAAAAAGAGACAGAAGACAGCACCATCTTCTGGCTGTATAAATGAAACATATAGAACTCCTGGTCAAAGGGGGGGAAAGGGAAGTGTGTGTAAAGGGAACATGTCGTGATTGTGGGACAAAAACGGAAGCCAGAAAGCTGCGATAAAGTTGCGGGATTTTCCCCTGGTGTAGAAATACTCCCTATAAAGTGCTCATTCTTTTGGCACCATGGCACTAATGCAGTGATCACTGGAAGTCAGCATGGATTTGTCAAGAACAAGTCCTGAAAGACAATTCTTACTTCATTTCTCGAGCAGGTAACTTCCTTAGCAGATCATGGAAATGCTGTAGACGTGATATCTTGACTTAGCAAGCTACTTAAATGTCAGCTGAATGGCACTACTACTGGATGAATCCACAGTTGGTTAGAGAACCATACTCAGAGTGCTCGTCACTAATTCCTCATCAAATTGGAGGGAGGTATCTGGTGGGGTGTCACAGGGTTCAGTCCTGAGCCTTGTACTCTTCAACATTTCTATTAATGACTTGGAGGAAGGGGGAATGCTTATCACATTTGCAGATGACACAAAATGGGGTGGAATAGGTAAATACCATAGAAGACAGAAATGAAATTTAAAATCATAGAATCATAGAATAGTAGAGTTGGAAGGGGCCTATAAGGCCATCGAGTCCAACCCCCTGCTCAATGCAGGAATTCACCTCAAAGCATACTCGACAGATGGTTGTCCAGCTGCCTCTTGAATGCCTCTAGTGTGGGAGAGCCGAACACCTCCCTAGGTCATTGGTTCCACTGTCGTACTTAAGTTAAAGGAAGGCAGATTTCAGCTGATCATTAGGAAAAACGTCCTCACTGTCAGAGCATTCAGACAATGGAACCAACTTCCTGAGGAGGAGGTGGGCTCTCTGTCGCTGGAAGTATTTAAGCAAAGACCTTACAGTCATCTGTCAGGACTGTTTTAAACTGGGTATTCCTGAACTGACCAGGGGGTTGGACTCGATGGCCTAAACAGCCCTGCCAACTCTATGATTTTAGCTGCATTCAGTGGGCAGAACATGGTGGAGAGCGCCAGGAAACAACTGTGTAATGAATGTTTGCTTTTCAGAATCTCTCTATCCAGTGTCTATCCATATCCTATTGTTGTGGGGGAGTCCTTTCTGCCCATCACCTATGCCTTCGTGGACCATCTTAGCTCTCACACATCTCCTGAATGTTACCAGCTGTCCATCATTTTTTGATAGGCTTTAAGAGTCATTGACCCTGTTCAGACAACACGCTAAGCCGTGGTGGTTAAGCATTTTGAGCTAAACATTATGGCTTAGCATGTCATGTGAACCATTCCTAACCATGGTGGCTACATAACCATGGTTTAAACACACTCACTAGTCGTTTGCTGCAAAAGGGTTAGTGGCCTAACCATGGCTTAGTTTGTTGTCCGAACAGGCCCATTGACTTGAGGCGACCCACGCTGATAGCTCCATCCACAAAAATCTTAAGAATTAAGAATGAGAGTTGGGAGGGATCCTGAGAGGTCATCCTGAGCTATCTCAAATCTCATGACAATATATAGCTTATTAGGATTGTTCCTCATTTGTTTTTACTTTTTATTTTTTTGCTTTAGTAAATGAATCACAATGAAAGTAAACTTTAATTTCTTCTGTCTAAATCCTTCAAGCACTTTCAGTTTTAGCTATTCACGTTACATTTAAGTAATGGTATGTTTTCATAAAGTTACATGACTCAAAGCATTTCTGGCCTGATGGTGCTTCAGAATGTACTTTGCATTAAAAACGATTGCAGCTAATTGTAGGCTGTTCTCTGTCCTCCAATTTTCAGGTAAAGTTCAGAGGAACTACATTTTTTGGTTACGTCGGTTTATGGACAGGACAAAGTCCAAACAAGTTTACGATCTCTGGGGACGAGCGAGGTGAGTCAATCTCATTCTTCCGGAACAAGATGGATATAGACTATTGCATGCAGATTCTACATTCCGAATAGGTTCAGGGAAAAAACATGCAACTTGTAGTAAGTTGTTCAATTTGTATCATGTATTTTAATTGCGGTACTATTGGGGTTTTGCGATGATTCGAACCGTAAAGACCCGTGAAGGAAAGGAGTGTGTGGATATGTCTTGGGCTGGGGAACGAATTGAGCTAGTCTATGAGCCATGGTTGAGGTTGGGAGCAGGAAGCAGGAGAGGACAGGTACTTTGTGAGGTCTCTGTCCCTAAATATTAGAAAACCTTCCGCAGGATCTGGTTTTATTTCCAAGTTTTCAGCAAAGAATGGCTGCCCATTATATTTTTTTTCCTACGTCTTGAGGACTAGGAGAATGCATAACAAAGCACTGAATTTTGAACAATCCCCTCTTTGCTAAGACATTTTGACAGTTTTGTCCATGCAGTTCGGTTTTTCATGTACGTCCTTTCTTTCTCCAGCACACCAACTCATACCAAATCATTTGCGCAAGTGTGTTCAAAAGATAACGCCTCAACCATGTCTTGAATTTGGTACTGCTCTACACAAGGATGGCACGCTGACGTGCAATTTGCGTGTTCCAGGTGTTAATGATTTTGCACTTAGAGCACCTCCCACCACGTTCTTGGTGGGCGAAAGTACATTCTGAGCAGGAAGGCTTGGACGCGGAGTTTCTCTGTGACATAAAATGACCAGTGGTTGTGTCTTTTAAAGTGCGTCTGTTCACGGGGACAGTTGAGTCTCCTAGAGTATTTGAATTTTTTAAAAAAACGTATGTGCTCTACCACATCAACCATTTTCACAGCTTTAGAAAAACACAGTAGAGACAGTAAGGCATGCCTGACTTGCTTGCAAAAGCACCCAAAGATCAGCCAAGTGAAGCTGTTGTTTGAAAAATGGTTTTAAATGTTAGCTGTTTTTTATGTTTTTAAATTTTGTAT
Source organism: Elgaria multicarinata webbii (assembly GCF_023053635.1). Classification (NCBI taxonomy): domain Eukaryota; kingdom Metazoa; phylum Chordata; class Lepidosauria; order Squamata; family Anguidae; genus Elgaria; species Elgaria multicarinata. The sequence continues at coordinate 12,647,470 of NC_086180.1, forward strand.
ATTGATATTTTAATGTTCAGGCTTTTAAACTTATTTATTTATTTATTTATTACATTTCTATACCGCCCAATAGCCGAAGCTCTCTGGGCGGTTCACAAAAATTAAAACCATAATAAAACAACCAACAGGTTAAAAGCACAAATACAAAATACAGTATAAAAAGCACAACCAGGATAAAAACCACGCAGCAAAATTGATATAAAATTTAAATACAGAGTTAAAACAGTAAAAATTTAAGTTAAAATTAAGTGTTAAAATACTGAGAGAATAAAAAGGTCTTCAGCTGGCGACGAAAGGAGTACAGTGTAGGCGCCAGGCGGACCTCTCTGGGGAGCTCATTCCGCAACCGGGGTGCACAACGGAGAAACAAGAAACACAGTGGAGAAACGGAGAAACACAGCAGATACATTTAATCTTTGTAAACCTCCCAGAGAGCTTCGGCTATGGGGCGGTATATAAAAGTAAATGATGATGATGATGATGATGCACCAAGCAAAAACTTACAGGGAGGATTTCTTGATGGCATCGCTTCTTATGCCAGGCTTGTGCGACCGACGGCCCTCAGTCTGATTTCAGAAACCCTCTGCATGCAACCAGTTTAGACCCCTGGCAAGAACAATTTGTCCCTTCCCTGGAAGCCTGCTGCACTGGAATGAAAAGCGGAGGGGAAATGAGTTGACAGGGAGGTAAAATGGGTGATCCACGCAATTTTGCTCTGGTCCCGTCCACCACTGGTTTTGGCTCTACCCACCGCTAACATGTGGTCCATGACAGGTTACTTGCAAGGGGCCACAGCCCTTGACACACACACACAAAGGGCTGCCCAGCCCTGACTTATATCAAGTCAGATCATACCAGAGATTGAAGTTGGGACTTCCTTCATGCAAAGCCTGTGCTCTCCTATTGGGCTCCAGCCCCTTCCCCAAACTTTCTCTTCACCCTCCACAGTAGTCAATATAACCACCAGCGTTTCCTTGAAGCCAATGCCGGCTACAAATTGTTCTCCACATCCATGGGGATTGGAAACTTAACAAAGAAGTAAATACTGAAAATCCTGCCTCTTGAAATATCAGTCCTTCTGACCTCTGCACTCTTCACATGGTTCCGTTTTCCTGAGACTTCTTTGTCTGAGCCCCTTTTAGGGGCCGCCGGGGTGGTGGTGTCAATCCACTGTTGGGTCACTTTAAGATCTGATATGATACATGACGCAAAACTTGCTTTTCCAGCGCATTGCATCTGTGTGCTTGTACTTTATTGCTCAGTATCATAAATTTCTTTATATACACATGGGTGGTTCCTACGGTTTTCAGGGTGCCCAGGAAAGCCAGACGAGAGGCTGACCGGGAGTCTGGTGGGCTAAGCCATCTCTCCCTCCCCTGGTTCACTCCCAGCCACTTCCCGCACTTGCCTGCCTGCCAACACGCACGGCTTCCTATCTCGACTGCCATAGATTTAGTGTTTATGCTTAGCAACACAAAGTTCTTCTCACAGTTCTGAACCTCCAGCATACAAAGTTCTTCCCATAGCTCGGAATCTCCAGCGTGCCACACATTGCTGCATGCCATGCATTGCCTTAGCATTTTAGATGGATAGATATTAGTGAGTATGTTCTATGACTTTGTTTTGTCTAAATGCCTTTTGGGATGGGAGAGATTAAGCACTGAAACAGTTAAAAGTTGAATCATTCTCATGTTTTTTCCCCTCTCATTTTTATAGGAAAAGGTAACTGGTGGGAGAATGCGATAGCTGCTTTCCTGAAACGAAGTACTCCGGTCAGCTGGCTTGTCAGGACTGTACGTAGTCACAATGTTGTTATCTTTACAGTGCAATCCTATGCATGCCTACTCAGAAGTAAGTCCCACTGAGTTCAGTAGGACTTACTTCCAGGTAGGTGTGTATAGGGATGCATCCTTAAGGTCTTTTGCATCTGGTCAAGAGGACAGGGCTCCTGCAGCTTTAAGAGGGAATTTCACCAGGTGCTGCACCACTTCCCTCTTCAACCCCATGCTTTTCGATCAGGTAATCCTGATGCCACGGAGAGAGCACAGGGTTTCTTGGTGGCTGTTCAGGTCCCAGAGCTGCCCCCTCCCTCTTCCTGGTAGAAGGCAACCAATTGCTGGTCGCCTTCCACCAGGCCCTGCCCTCGGGTTGACCCCAGATTGGCCCAAGAATGACACCACATGGTGGAAGCACCGTGTTGACATCGCTTCAGTGAAAAAGCCGGGGTAAATCCCAGACTTTTGCAAAATGCAGCATCACAAAATGCTGCGAAGCCGCACCTGCGTCGTCTCACCGACATGGCGCAGATCTACCGCCACCGCGGGGCTTCCTCCGCGTATAGACAGCCCCCAAGATGCCCATTCCTACGTTACGCAAATCTGAGAAAGTTGCGTAGAACGTTCTTTTATGTTTTCTGCTTTGCTGTAGGCTTTGAGTGAAGCAGAAGACTTCGAGGCTGCTGCTCTTATGCTGTCCAAGACGCCAATTATAGCTGATGTTTACTACATCATTGGAGGCACGACACCCAGGGAGGGGGCAGTCATTACCAGGAGGAGAAGCGGCCCAGAAGATATTTGGCCCTTGGACCCTTTGGATGGGGGGTAAGCAGACTTGTAGTTGTATCGCCGGTGGCAAATTCAAAACTTGGGACCAGGCTGCCTGAAAGATGAGCCCGCTCAGTCCTGAAGATTGAGCAGGGGGTTGGACTCGATGGCCTTGTAGGCCCCTTCCAACTCTGCTATTCTATGATTCTATGATCTTCTAGGGAAGCCCTTTGTTCAAGACTGCCACCATTAGAGGCGCGTTTGTGGTGATGCAAGAGTGGACCTTTTATGGGCCACTCCCATGCTGTGGAACTTCCAATTAAAGGAAGTTGGTCCCTTGTATCAGCCCATGCAGTTAAAGAGAATTTTAATGTTTATTACTTATTATCAATTGTAGTCATGGTCAGTGGGCGTCATGGCATTTGTAGTCCAAAATATCTGGAGTGCACTAGGTTGCACATATAGAATCATAGAGTTGGAAGGGGCCTACAAGGCCATCGAGTCCAACCCCCTGCTCAATGTAGGAATCCAACTTAAAGCCTACTTGACAGATGGCTGTCCAGCTGCATCTTGAATGCCTCTAGTGTGGGAGAGCCCACCACCTCCCTAAGTAATAGGTTCCATTGTCATACTGCTCTGACAGTCAGATGTTTTTCCTGATGTCCAACCGGAATCTGGCTTCCTGTAACTTGAGGCCATTATTTCGTGTCCTGCACTCTGGGATGATGGAGAAGAGATCGTGGCCCTCCTCTTTGTGACAACCTTTCAAGTATTTGAAGAGTCCTCTCATGTCTCCCCTCAATCGTCTCTTCTCAAGGCTTAACATGCCCAGTTGTTTCAGTCTCTCCTCATAGAGCTTTGTTTCCAGACCCACGATTATCGTCGTTGCCCTCCTCTGAAACCCCTCCAGCTTGTCTGCATTCTTCTAGAAGCGTGGAGCCCAGAACTGGACGCAGTACTCAAGATGAGGCCTAACCAGTGCTGAATAGAGGGGAACCAGTACCTCACGCAATTTGGAAGCTATACTTCTATTAATGCAGCCCAAAATAGCATTTGCCTTTTTTGCAGCCACATCAGACTGCTGTCTCATATTCATAACTTGGCATTTATCCCTATTAAATTTCAGTCTGTTGTTTTCAGCCCCGTGCTCCAGCCTATCAAGATTAGAAAAACTTTTGGAGGGAGCCAGTTTTCACCCCCTTTAAACAAAAAAGTCTACCTTGTGTCTATGTGCTGTGCTACATTATATTGTGATAACATTTAATTGTGAGCTTGTTCAGACTGTCAGAGGAGGAAGCAACCCAGGGTCGGTTGTTTTCCCACACCCTGCCACATGCCAGTCACATGAATTATCTGCATTGTATCATCCGAACCCAGCGTGCAGTACATGCATAGTAAATTTTCACCCACCGTACAACCCATACTGCAAGCCACGGGTTATAAGGTGGGTGAAAATGTTCCTACACTTGTGCTGTGCATGAGGTTCAGACAACACAGCAACCCACGATGTGGGTAATTAGGGTAATCCCTATCACGTGATCAGCTCACGCAGGGGAAATAACCAAAGCTGGGTTGTTTCCCCCACTGATCGTCTGAACCCGGTCTCTGTGTTTTGTTTGTAGTTGGTACCGGGTGGAGACAAACTACGACCACTGGACCACCCCACCTCCTTTTGACGATCGAAGGTATGTTTTGCTGGAAGGTGGCGATGTCAAGATTACTTTATTTCTTTCAATTAAAACAAGTTGTACAGTAAAAATGCCTGGTTATACATAAGAGCCACAGTGGTGTCGTGGATGTGAATATATGATGTTTCCTTTCAGTTCCATGCCTCGCCTCTTCCCCTAACTAGTAGCATTCGAATGTTATAGAAAATAAATATATGTAAATAATATGTAAAAAATAATATATTTTATTAGCACAGAATACGCGCAGTTCCAGGTATATCCCAACCTTCCAGGCCATATTTTGGTGCCAATGAGAACTCTTTTTTTTCTGGGCTAGAAGGAGCATTGGAGGGGGGAGGGATTTCATTGGGATTGCAGCTGGGGAGGGAAGGGTTAATTTGGCCTACCCACCCCTGATGGTAATTGGGACACTGTGCTTGCTATTAAAAACGAAACGAAACCAAGCAAAGTCTTGCTTCCTAGTAATGCATTTAGTGTCACATCTAGTTTGGTCTTCAGAAGCATTCAGGATTCTGCATTCTAGATTTCTATGACATCTATATTTCTCATGTAATGTTTTATTTTTATGTCACAGGACTCCAGCCATCAAAGCACTGAATGCCACTGGACAGGAAAACATTAACCTTGAGACCCTCTACAAGGTAGGTCTTCTATTTGACATAATTTAAAAATAGTGATTTTAAAAAGCCAAAACTCAGTTCCTTCTGGGAACTTTCCGCTAATAGTAGTTTCCTGGTGGAATTTCTCTAGCAACACAACAAAAGGAATATATGTCATAAGAAGGAAATGATGTTACAGGTACATATCCCAGGGTACAGCATTGTTAACAGTGAAGTTAGGATTTAAAAGGGTGAATGAGAATGGTAATACACCCACTGTGGACCCAGCTGGTGCCCTCTAGATGTATTGAACAACAACTCCCATTATCCCCACCCACCATGAGTGGCACTAAACATAGATAGGGCTAAACTCTGGTAATTTCCAGCCCTGTTCCAGTTACCCTCTCTGCCATTACATTGTCTGAGGCTCTGCCAATCTTAGAAATACGACTGTCTTCCATTTTGTTGTTTTCATTTCAGATCCTATCGATTCAGCCAGTCTTAAACGAGTAAGTTTATTGTTTAATGCTCACAATAGTGCCTTAACGCAAGCACCCTTTGGGACAGTTCTCCTATCAATGGATATATGGAATCTCCAAGGTCAGAGGCAGGATGTCACTGAACACTATGTGCTGGGTTTTGCTAGAACACCAGAAGATGGCAGTTGCCTTCATGTCCTGCATGTGGGTTTCCCAGAGACACTTGGTCAGCCATTGTGGGAATGAGGATGTTGACCTAAATGGACCTATGCTCCGGGTCCAGCAGGGCTGCTCTTCCATAGATTCTTGAATGCATAAAACCATCAACCTCAACATCTCCACTAATGGGATCTCTCCATGTGGAGTTAATACGTATGGACAGTATCCAACATTGTCATTCCACAAAGTTAAGTAGTGCTAATGGAGCACCATGTGGTCAATGGACCACACTGACAACAAAGGTCCGCATAGTTAAAGCAATGGTATTCCCCGTAGTAACCTATGGCTGCGAGAGCTGGAGCATAAGGAAAGCTGAGCGAAGGAAGATAGATGCTTTTGAACTGTGGTGTTGGAGGAAAATTCTGAGAGTGCCTTGGACTGCAAGAAGATCAAACCAGTCCAGACTCCAGGAAATAAAGCCAGACTGCTCACTTGAGGGAATGGTATTAAAGGCAAAACTGAAGGACTTTGGCCACATAATGAGAAGACAGGATACCCTGGAGAAGAGGCTGATGCTAGGGAAAGTGGAAGGCAAAAGGAAGAGGGGCCGACCAAGGGCAAGATGGATGGATGATATTCTGGAGGTGACAGACTTGACCTTGGGGGAGCTAGGGGTGGCGACGGCCGACAGAAGGCTCTGGCGTGGGCTGGTCCATGAAGTCACGAAGAGTCGGAAGCGACTGAACGAATAAACAACAAATGGAGCGCCACTGAATCTTTCCATTGTGCAACTGGTTTCCCAATGGTTTGCACAAGCATAACACACAACTGCTTGCACAACCATACTTGCTTAACCGTATCTTTACTCGGATTCTTCTCTTGCGCATAGTTCAGAACCTGGTTTCTCCTAGCGCAACATCGTTTGTGCTAATGCAACGACACAGGGCGATACTGCCATATAAATGGTTTTATGAGGGATCCTGGAAAAACTTAGAGGAGGTAGGAATCGAAAGAGGCAGAAATACAGATGTTGGGCAAGCCAGGTGGACAACCATACTGATACCCCCTGCCTATACAGTGTGGAGATTCAAAGATGAAGAGCCTGAAAGAGATACTGTCAGAGTCCATATACACTAGTTTAACAGCCAGTGGGCTTAGACATTAGTGGCTGTTATATCCCCCCACTTCCAACGCCGAGGCCTAGAAGATGATGAACAGAAAAACTCAGGCAGAGCTCTCTTAGATCTGCCATTTGGGTTGAAGGGAGGCATCTGGATTTGGTCTGTGAATGAACTGATGAGCTTTCACTGCGCCAAGTTGAGCCTGACATGTAGCTGACCGTTATGACTGCTCCCTTGGGGTCTCCTTTTTACTTCTCTCTATTGTCAGCATACTACTGCTCACTGGTTCTGTGTTTCACTGACCCTTCTTGGCCCCACAGCAACCAGCCCAACACTCTGTGCTCCACCCAGTTCACCCTTGTACTTCACCGCTGCCACCATATATCTCAGTACCTTACCTCAGGTTCTTTAAGAATCCAATCCAGTTTATGAAACAAAATAACTTTTATTTAACAATAAGCAAGTCCATGCAGTTTCTCAAACTTGTGGTTCCATTGGTTGCAACACTTGTTTGTTACAATACAGTATATATCTTATATCCTTGCCTACTCTACTCACTAGTCAAATCTATCTCCTCTTGTTCTTTCTTTTTCCGAAAACAGTAAAACATTGATCCTACTCTGATCTAAACTCTTCAGCAGACAAACCCAGACTCACTCTCACTCCGTCAACTCTCCACACACTGTTAGTATTTGTATTGTATGTGTAATTTTACAAAGAATAAATTCACTGAAGAATGAATTAGGCAAAAGAGTGAACCAATCTAAAAGCAGGTGTTTAAAATTAAGGCACAAGAAACGCTGAATCATTCAGTGTCAGCCTGTTAACCATTTAAATAGGGGAGTGTCTCAAACAGAGTTGTGGGCGGAAGTGAATAGGAGGTGGAATGTACATGCTGCTGTGGGAGTTTGTTTGGGAAGCTGTTATCTTGTTGTTCGGTGGCTGCAAGAGCGAAGACCTCAAGCAAGTTCAGCCTGAAGGTATTCAAGAAAGACTTTTACAAAGGAAAGAAGGAAAAAGGACTCTTTGCAGAGGAAAAGAATGTAACTTAGAACTGTATGTATGAAAGGAATACAAGTTGTTCATATGCTGCTAATATGAAAAGTAAAGCTACTCATCCTTAAACCTAGCGTAAGAAATTTGTTCCAGCTCATAGGTTTAAAGGGTGAATCCACTGTGTCGCTCTGTTTCAAAAGAAAAAACCCTTAACACACACAACTACCCAACTGCTTCTAGCTCCTAACTCACACACTTCAATCTCACAGCCAATCAGCATCAACTCCAACATTCCATGCACGCACTCCCCCCTCCCAACAGTATTAACCACTTACCATCCTTACCATTCGAAGTCCAGACAGAACTTGCATCATAAATACATAGCAATAAACAGTAACACATCACACTGACGCCTTCTGTCAATTCTGTCTTATTCTGATCCCAACATATGGCAAATTCAGTGCAATCAAAGGGCCCCCCTCAAAATCCGCTCTTTTCAATTTAATATTTAGGTTGGAAGGATGATTGTATGCATACCTGGCCTCATTTTGACTATATTCTTCACCAGGTTAACAATCTATACCACTGTAATGAGTGCTGCAGCCCCTGACAACTATACAACATGGATCAGGACCCTAGAGTGAAAATGCGTAAGTCTTGTAGTTATTTATTTATTTATTTAAAATATTTATATCCCGCCCTATATCACTAAGATCTCAGGGTGGCGTACAGATAAAAACATACAGTATAAAACAATAAATATACACAGTTAAAAACAAATTATTAATGCAGATTTGAATGGGCGACTCAAGCCCTTATGCTCAGCAATGCTGGCTGCAAACATATGCCTTCAAACTGCTTTGCGCTGCCTGGGAAGCTTAGTATTTTAAGCCTGCCCTGTCCTCAACTTTCCATAAAGCCCCATCTTACTTTTTGCACCCACCCGAAGCGACCTGCTGAACCGAAGGGGTGGGGTGAGCCCACGGCAGACTGCGTCTAGTGGGACATCTGTTATTTATTACAAAAGAATGCATTAAACCGCAGTAGCTGATTCTAAACACTTTGGCTCTGTGCCATTTCGAGTTGCATTTTGTGGGAGTTTTTTGGGGTTTTTGCTTTGTTTGTTTTTTAATTTTATTTCATGAATTTTTGGTACCAATAGCAAAAAAACTGAACATAAACAACAAATCAGGGTCATAAAAACAGTGTATGATAAGCTAATAGACTTAGGTAGTAGAATAGGAAGGTTGTGATAGACCTGTGGCAACATCCAGTCCAATAAAGCCCTTTAAAGCCTTTGTCATCCAAGTGAATCTTTCCAAAGCAACCCATGAGCAACTGGAGATGAAGTGATTTCTTCAGGTTGCCTTGTAAACTCAGCGTATTTGCACCCTATGGGATAAAAGTCATCTACTTGTCCTGTGTTCCTTTCCACTTTAATCCTTTTAGTCCGTTTTTCCATTAGCGCTAATGTCCAAACACCGGCTCCCTATTGTACCACATTTATTTTTGCCTTCGATTTCCAAGGAGCTGCAATTGCCAATTTCACAGCCACCAAAAAATATTTATTTATTTATTTATTTATTTATTTTATTTATTACATTTTTATACCGCCCAATAGCCGAAGCTCTCTGGGCGGTTCACAAAAATTAAAACCATAATAAAACAACCAACATGTTAAAAGCACAATTACAAAATACAGTATAAAAAGCACAACCAGGATAAAACCACGCAACAGGATTGATATTAGGTTAAAATACAGAGTTAGTACAGTAAAATTTAAATTTAAGTTAAAATTAAGTGTTAAAATACTGAGTGAATAAAAAGGTCATCAGCTGGCGACGAAAGGAGTACAGTGTAGGCGCCAGGCGGACCTCTCTGAGGAGCTCATTCCACAACCAGGGTGCCACAGCGGAGAAAGCCCTCCTCCTAGTAGCCACCTGCCTCGCTTCCTTTGGCAGGGGCTTACGGAGAAGGGCCCCTGTAGATGATCTTAAGGTCCGGGCAGGTACATATGGGAGGAGGCGTTCCTTCAGATAACCTGGCCCCAAACCGTTTAGGGCTTTAAATAGTTAAAAATAGTTAAAAATAGTTAACAGTATTTTGGATTGAAGATTTTTGTCTCTACCAATATACAAATTCAGCAGCCCCAGTACTGGGGGCGATGCAACCATCTGACCTGTTACCAGTTCAGCTTCTTTAAACACCTCTAACCAAAATGTATGTACCTTGGCACACAACCATCCCATATGTAAATAAGAGCTTATCCCTGAATACCATTTCAAACATAAAACCAGGCCATCATTACAGATCCTACTACTTGCCTCCTGAGGAGCGAGTGTCATCTCCAGATGTCAAACCACCACTGAACTTAATAGATACAATTGGTGTAGATGCACAGAATTGCTGTGATTGAATTCTTGTGCTCTCTGTCTTGAAACGAAGGACACAGTTGTGAAAGTTGGGTGCTGCAGTGACTTTGCAGTAGATGAGCAATTAGGTGCTTGCACATCGGGAGAAGTGGAAGGTTTTGACCGTTCTCCTTGCATGAAGCTCTGTTGGAGGTGCATTTGATGAAAATGGCTAGATGCTCGATCCTTTAAACAGTCCATTGGTTGTGTGTTTTTCCAATTTTTTTTAGAGTAGCTTTACTTGCTGCAGGTACAGTTAAGATTCAATCACAAATTACGAATAATAAGCTACTAGACTGTATAGGTGATTATTCTTTACTGACTGATAGATTTCAAAGTGGGTTTAACACAAACTCTATTCTTGTGGATTTGTTTGAACATCTTTGAGATATTGTAAGAGCATTTTTTTACTGTGAAATAAACATATATTGATGGGATTTGACAGGCCTTGAGTGTCAATAGATTTAGAAGTGAGACATTGGCAGTGAGTGGACTACTGTGATTTTAGCGAGGAATATGTTCTGTATTATTATTATTATTATTATTATTATTATTATTATTATTATTATTATTATACCACCCAATAGCCGAAGCTCCCTGGGCGGTTCACAAAAACTAAAACAATTCAAAGTGTAAAACAAACAGTATAAAAACATGAGATAAAATACACATTAAAACGAATTAAAACATACCATACATGATTAAAACATCCTGAAAACATTCTAAAATTTCACTGGATAGGCCTGCCGGAATAGATCAGTCTTTATTGCTTTTTTAAATTCTAAAAGACTGTCAAGTTGACGAATCTCCTCCGGCAGGCCATTCCACAGTCTGGGAGCAGCGGAAGAAAAGGTCCTCTGGGTAACAGTTGTTAATCTAGTTTTTGCTAGCTGAAGTGGATTCTTCCCAGAGGACCTGAGTGTGTGGGGTGGATTGTACGGGAGAAGGCGATCCCGCAGGTAGCCTAATTGTCTTTCTCTCTTTCCTTTTTTCAGGAAAGGAGGAAGGGAATCCTTCGAAAACACAAAGGCTGGGATACATGTGTAACAAGTGGCAGAATACAAGCCTAGATAAGGGTATCGTGCTTAGAATTCAGCATCCTTTTTAAAAAAAAGAAGTTACTAGTCCTTAATGATATGAAGATATTGTACAGGCAATGCCTGGTGAATTGTCAGAAACCGAGGGAGAGAGGTTGGCTCAGAGCAGGTTTTCCAGGCGTTAAGAGGCTCCTTTCCCTGTGATTGGTAAAAAGGACTGTGGATTATGCAAATAATTGCAGAAATGCGCATTTCCATGCAGATGTCAGAATCCAGCTTTTCCTGCTGCTGAATTCAGGTTACCATGGCACATACAGTAATTAGTCCCATCCTTTTATATCTTTCTAGATCACGTTCTAAAGGTACGTGATGCAGCCACCTCACTGAAGCTGCCTGGGAACTTTATGTACGCTGCTGTGAATTCCACAGCAGTATGGCAGGATATGAGTGAAATCGTTTTGGCCGGCAGAGCACACACGGCTGTGGCAAAAGGGGATAAGATTGAGGCGTTGCTGGGACCCAAAACGGGCAGAGGGTCTATTCCCATCTTAATTTGCAGGTGGCACTTCATGACATGGGAGAGAGACTGAGAGCAGTGGAGGCTGGTGGCTCATGTTGTCAGTGGGGCAGTGAATCCACTCCAGGCTTCAATCCAGAGCTCCTTGGACAGGTCCTTTAGATGTCTGACTAGTTCTGACTGACAAGCAGTTTTTTGGGGTAAGAAAACACAGCTCTCTGCAAAGACTCTCTACAGAAAAAGTGTCAATCAATGCTCCTGACGAAGGATCTGATGATCCGAAACGTTGAACCTTCTTGAACTGTTAAATAAAAACATTATCTTTTGACCAATACCAGCCTACACTTATCATCCTGTATAGCACCAATTTCCACACTCCCATGGTTCTGATTGAAGCCCAGAGCGGATTCACCGCCCCACTGACATCGGAGCCTCCAGCCTCCACAGCGTGAAAGAAGTCTCACTTTTGTGCAGCATTTGGGGGGCACTGAAGATGCCCCAGCAGCCCCCCAAATGCCAGCACGGTACACAGCCCTTAATACAGCCTTCCCCAACCTTGTTCTCTACAATTGCATTGGACTCCAACTCTCAAAACTCTCCAGCTAGCATAGAAGTATAATAAATACTTCTATATTAATATAGAATATAATATTCTATATTAATATAGAATATAATAAATATTAATATTTATTAATATTATGTATTAATAAATACATTGCATTTGTTCTGATGACCAGCACCTTATTTTTGGTATTGCAAAAGGATTGGTAATAATAAATTAAACTTTTTTTAATGTTTGAAATCTTAGTCTTCTGGCAGGATTGTAAATAACATTATTTTTATTGTTCCTGGGATAAAATGAAAGTTTTCATTAGGGTGCGCACCCTGGTTTTGTTTTTTAAAAAGGTGAACATTTATTGAATACTCAGTCATAAAGGACATTATTTTTATTCATGTATTTATTAAGCACTGTAGACACTGAGGCCTACTCTGTTCAGCTTGCCTGACCATGGGAGGACCATTGCAGGTGGGACTTTGTGACTGGAAGAGGGGTTTATGAGGTGATATTAGATTTCAGGGGCCCTCCTCCTGGCCTCTTTGAAGTGTGGCTTCTGGGAGAGAAGCTTCCGGCACAGTGATTCCTTTTCACTCCTGTTTCTGGGAGCAGTGGCGCACTGTCGAGGGCAGTGACAGCGAAGCAGCCAGAAGGCAGATGAAGGACCGGTTCTGCTGCGTCTGGATTCTCCTCAGGTTCCCTGTTCAGTGGCCCCCTCAATTCAGCGCTTATTGCTTGAAACACACCCAGCACACCCCTTGCGCACACCTATGAAGCTAGCACCCCACAAACGTGAGCCTGTTTCCCCTCTCTCCTCCTCCTCGCTTTCAAAAAGGCGAGCCTGTGTTTTGATGTCATCAACAAGCGAGTTGCCATGGGCTTTAATAAGATCAACATCTCACCCAAAGTGTCGCTACCTACTTACCTACACACACTGCTTTATCTGGGGTTAAGTGAGCTTTGCGTTGACCCAGTTTACATACACAGTAGTGTTAAACAATTGCACGTCCTAATTAAGTAATTGGTGAGGAAATGGGAGGTGTCAGGGTCATTGGTCGGAAGCAGGTTGTGGACAAAGCAAAGGAAGTATTTAGGATGCAATACGTGTTTCAGGTGTGGTATTTATTACCACAAGAGGTGGTGATGGCCCTTAGATGGTCTTTCAAAAATGATTAGATACATTATTGGAAGACAAGTCTCTACAGGAACTTTCCCTGACATTGCTTTTTTCACAACAGCTTCCATCATTCCCAATCATTGGTCATGTTGATGGGGGTTATAGTCAAAACATCTGGAGTGCATTAGGTTGGAGAAAGTTGCTCTGTATCTACCAGCTTTGGCAGCTAAAAGTGGAACTTCCAAATTCAGAGGCAGTATATCATTGAAGCAAACAAAAAAAGAATCTGTCTCCATCATTTGTTGCTGACAATTGCTAAGTGACAAAAGTGCTGGACTATATGGGTTTTGGGTTGGTCCCAACAAGACAAGTATTGTAGTTTTCATTTCCCTCCTTCCTTTCTCAAATGCTGATATATGAGCGTTCTTGCTGGAATGGTATATGATGAATTTTTCAGACTCTAAATCAGCTTTTCCAAACCTGGTGCCCTCCAGATGTTTCACTAACACATCTGGAAGGCCCTAGGTTGGGGAAAGCTTCTCTGAAACAAAACTGTATTGTATTCTATTCTCACTTCCTTCTATCCATTTTCTACATTGCACATGACAAATACATGATCCGTGACCATCCCAAGGTAACCTGAACATCTAGAGAAGAGTGTTGCGCAAATTCCTTTGTTCTGTGACTTCATGATCACGGCTCCAAAAAGTGTGCCCTTGTGATCAATGCAACTGTAATGAGAATATATCTGTTGAGCAACTTTCCTCCAATGCACTTTTCTGTGTAGTAACTAGAAATAGTCAGGAGGATTTGGAAGGAGGCCAGAACATGGACTGCTAGAGAGGGAGGACTTTTTTTATATGAAGCATCATGATTTCTTACTCATGGTTGCTTAAGGGTTCTTTAGACAACGTCATGATCCTCCAGTAGTGCTTCTGTTTTCTTCAGAGAATTTCCCCGGGTTTTTTTAAGAATGGGGAAAATAGAGTATTATTTCTGAAAGTGCTGTTTGTACTTGTGTACTTGTGCTATTCTGCTATAGCACAGCTCCACCTAGAGATTATGTAGTGGAAAAACAGGAAATGAAAAGCTTTCATATTGACTGCTGTTACTGTATTAAACATTTTCCTGACATCATTGCAAGTAACGTTTAACCTTCCCACGTGACAAGAAAAGCAGGAGAACTGAAACGGGTTAGGATAATTTGCAAGAGGATTCTTCCTTCTTCTTTTTAACTATATTGGAACAAAACTCCACCAGAAAGTTTAGAGGGTTCTTCAAAGAAGACATTTCTCCGTATCAAACACATGCCCAAAGGTGTGCCTGATCGAACAAGGAAGACTATATATTCTTCGTCTGTAATCCTCCTGTGCGTAATCCTAATCCGTTTCAGTTCTCTTGCTTTTCTTGTCACATGGGGAGGCTCTTAAGTCTTCTCAGAGGAACCAACAGTAAATAAACCGAAAGGGCTGGACAATTCACATCTAGACGGCAGAAAAATGGAAAGGGGACCTTCCTCCAAGTAGCTGCATCAAGACAGCGCACAAGATCCACGCAGCTAGGCCTCCGAGGAGAGTTTCTCACATCCGAAGGCTCCCAAACCACCATGTGAATGAATATTATAAATGCCCAAGGACAATGGAAAAACACACGCTTTGGAGTTGAATCGACTTCAAGTCAAAGCCTGACAGCCCTCCTTAAAGCAGGCGTCAGGAATAAAAAGGTAAATTCTGTTATGATTAATTTTTTATACATTTGTTTTGTGTACAGCTATATTTAGCGCAATATCTCCCTCATCTTATCCAGCTTCGTGGGTGAAAAAAAAAAAAAAGAACAGGGCTCCTGCACAATTCAGTAGCTGTGTGAAACAGTAGCCAGGAGGTAAATCAGGAGCTACAGCTAAACCTCCAAGTGATTTGCGATAGATTGGCAAAAGACTCCCAACTCCCAATTGTTTAAGAGTAGCAATGTTTAGGTCTAAATTGCACTGCTAGATTACATCTGTAGTCACACGGATTTAGATTTGTGTATGCAGGTCATCCCAGTGAATGGTTCATGGGGTGTAATATCTAATGGGCTCCACTCCCCCCAGCCACCGTTTCGTATCTGGGCTCAGTTAGAAGAGGGATTTTAACCAGGTGTGGGCTTGTCATGCAAACTACACCTGCTCAAAATACCTATGAAACTGCAAGAGGCCCATCCTCTTTACATCCGGCCACCTACTCAGAAGTAAGTCGGTAATGGACTGCATTTAATAGCTAAGTATGCAATGGGTCCTAGTCAGCTTAAAGGTGGAATCTTGATCATTTTAAGTCCTGCTTATCAGATCTCCTTTTTGCCTAGCAAAATGCCAATTTATATAGCTTCGGCTATTGGGTGGTATAAAAATGTAATAAATAAATAAAGTTCTCCAACTGATCCCTCTGTTGTCTCCGAAGTTATCGGAACAACCTGGGGATTTCTAACCACAATTTAAATCTTTAGAAATGACCACAAAACAAAGGCTTGTCTGAATCGAAAGAATGGATTTTCAACCTACTACGCTTGTTAATTAGCTTATGAGCCATGCCCTGATGTTTGTGTCATCATGAACACGGCTTTGTTGATGGTTACTGTGATTATTTTACATACTCTTTTAATGCAATTATCACAGTCTGTATTTCTTGCATTTCATTTCCATCTGACGTCACTGCTAACATTTCCCTCCCTTACACGTGTAAAGGAGCTGAATGTAATCCTGTAAAGAATCCAGAAACAGAAGCCTCGGTGAAGTGGCAAGTGAAAAGCCTCATGTAGAAAAGCCCTCACTCTGGCCCTTGATTCCCTGTGGGGGCTGTCTTCACAGAGCCAAGTTGGCGCCGCCTTCCCCCCAAACCCCGTGGTTTCACTTACCCGGGGTGGCATTGGATAACCCCAACGTCAAGGAGGGAGTGTGGGGTTTCCGGTGGTCATCCAGGTACTGGAGCCGTACCCACCCTCTTCCTGATTTCCACTGACCAATCACTGGTCGACTTCCACTGGGACCACCCCCCGGATTGGCATTAGAGCCAGGGTGACCTCGCTCCCACCAAAAAAGTTGGGATAAGTCCCTGACTTTTTTTCTGCTTAGTTTTGTGGGAAGGGCCCACAGTGCCTGCAAATCTGCGTCTACATCATATAACTGACTCAGTGCAGATTCACAGTCACCACAGGGCTTTGGGCACGTATAGACTGCCCCCTGGGTCACCCTCCTTTGGGGCAGCGGCTGGATAATTCTGCTTGATCTTTGAACAAAACATAAAAAGATAAAATATGATATTAAAAGTATTCTTTAAAAAACAAGAATGCAAGGCTGGTTAACCAAGGAAGGCTTCCTGGGAAAGAGCTTTTTCAGGAGGAAGGGAGCCACCACACTGAAGGGTCTTCCACTGGTGAACTCTAGCCAGGCCATAAGCCCATGTAGAATCACCAGGAGCAAGCCCTCTGATGCCTCCGTGATCTGACGGGTTGCCTCTTTTTTATGTCTCCACTTTTGAAGTCTAGAAAAGCATGCTGGCCATCACCACATCTTGTGGTAGTGAATCCCATAACTTAACTATGCGCTGTGTTGTTAGATCAATGTTCTTTTCACCCAAGGACGAGATCCAAACAGCCCTTAAGCACGACTCCACCATTCCAGCGACAGAGGGTTCAAAAGCGCTTTATTGATTCGTAATCAAGGCCTGGTCTCTTCAAAGGGAGCAATCAGACAAAAGACATAGGGAATATGGTACAGTATTAAAGCTTTCAAGGGGCAGGGCCCAGTAGCAGCATTAACCAATCAGAACATAACACTGAGGCATAGCTAATTATGCTAAACAGTCCTGTAAACAATACCTTTGGCCTGACAGTAAGTTATAGAAGTTAACTTCGACACAGACAGCTGGAGCCAGGACTCTTGTTTATATTAGTAATCAAGGATGCAAGGACGCACACAAGGAGACATTCTCATACAGGGCATTATGACATTTTGCTTGGTGTGCAATGGAGATTTTACAGTTTCCTGTTAAAAATGGAGGTGGTTATGCTAACAGTGTGAAGAAGTCCTTTCTCTTATTTGTCCTGGATCTCCCACCAATCAGCTTCCTGGGATGACCCCATCGGGTTCTAGTATTTTGAGAGAGGGAGAAAAATGTCTCCTTATCCACACTATCCACACCATGCATACTTTTGTACATGCTGGCTGGGAAATGTTGGGGGTTGGAGGACTTTTTTCTGTCTAAACCCCCATCATCATCATCATCATCATCATCATCATTATTCTTACCCGCCTCTTCATTTTGATCAAGGCGGGGAACAACAGTAAGTGTAAAATACATAAAATACTGATTAAAAACATTGTATACATTGTTAAAACATCCTAAAAGCATCCTAAAATTCAACTGGATAGGCCTGCCGGAAGAGATCAGTCTTTATAGCTTTCTTAAATGCTAAAATACTGTTAAGTTGACGAATCTCCTCCGGCATGCCATTCCACAGTCTAGAAGCAGCAGAAGAGAAGGTTCTCTGGGTCATACTTGTCAGCCTAATTTTGGCTGGATGAAGGAAATTCTTCCCAGAGGACCTGAATGTGCGGGGTGGATTGTACGGGAGAAGGTGATCCCGCAGGTAGCCTGGTAGCATAGGATTATGCCTTGAATTCGTGAAATAAGTTAATTAGACAGGGTGAAACTTCCGCCTACCTGTTGCTCTTAATGCCAACTCCTCCCCAAGTTCCAACATTTCAATGTGTCAGACGGCCACTAAAACCTCAAGAGCAGCAGCCAATACAAAAGTTGGTGGCCTTAGAATAAGGTTTAGATGCCAGCACAATCTTCTGCAATGCTGACGCTAATGCAAATGTCAACAGTCAGATTTTATTGTTATTATATAAATGTGTGCCCAATTTCTCATCCAAGATGCTCAGTACAACTTATACATGGTTTGTCCACCCAGGCAGGCAGAAGGGGCACCTCTGCTTAGATTCAACAAGTGAGCTAAGTCATGTGACTTCAGCTCTGCTCTAGGACGCTTGGTAGTTAATACAAGAGACACCCACAGACACCCCCAACGTAAGTTAGAAGGTGAGGAAAAGCAGTACGTATTTAACAAAGCTGATTATAACAGCTACTTGTTATTTCAGACTTGTCTGTATTCCAGCAGTAGTATTTCTTGGAGTTATAAATACCATCCAGGATTTAGTGTTGCTTGCGTAGCCCTGCCGTCTGGGCTGTGTTATCACGGGCGTAGAGATTTGCTGACAAGGAATGAAATGGAATGGAACGAGTGACGGAGAACCCTTGGTTAATTTAATACTGCCTGAATTATCTGCAGCAGCTATCCAAACTTGGCCAAAAAAAAGTATGTAAAAGCAAAACAAAAAAGTGATATGCACTTGTCCACTGCAATTGTCCAATGATTTCTGCTTTGATAGGGTGCGGTGGCTAGAAATGAATTCAGAGTACTAAACTGCACAACTGCACAGCTGTGAAATAGTGCAGCAATAAAGAGTGGAAAGGCGGTGACTGAGCCCATGTTTTTTGCAACGGCGCAGTTTTAAAGCAGCAGGGCTAGCTTCCTTCCCACTCCTGGGAGCTGCCTATACAGCGCTGGGTTGCCACCGCTTTTGCTAAAACTTTGTGCTTTCTCTGCTGTAGGTGGCAGCAGCTAATCATAGGCTTGTCTTGATGAGGGGTTTGCCCGTACATCCGCATTGGCGGCAGGTCATCTATATGACGCAGCCGCCATCCCGAAGCCATCCAGGGGCAAGCCCCAGAAGCTCCAGTTTAAAAAAGTCCGGCACTTACCGTGACTTTTTTATCTTGGAGCAAGGCAACGATGGCATCTGCCGTCTGTCCCCTTGCTTCGGAGCTGTGTCAGAGGTGTGCCCCAACTGATGGTGGCCCCTGATTGGTCACCCAGACGGGACATGGGGGCAGGCCAGCGAGCCAAATGGCCGCTAGCCCGCTTCTGCGCATCTCTGGCATAGGGAGAAGCCGAAAGAAAGGTCAAATAAACAAAAAACCTGGGAAGCGAGGCAGCACAAGCACCCTGGTGCACAGGTGTGTCACCTCCTCTGAATAAAAGGTTAAAAAAAACTTCTCTGGGACCCGAGCAGGCGAGGGCGCCTGGTGTACGGGTGTTCCTCTTCGAAAGCAAATCCCCACGCTCACTCCTTCGCATGGGGATAATGTTTCTAAAGCTCTTTCAAGTGTTCAAAGCACTTCACACACATTATTTAGTTGAAGTCCTTACAACAACCGTGTAAGGGAGCAGCAGGGGATCTGGCTTTCCAGATGCTTTTGGACTACAACTCCCATCACCCTTGATCATGGATCTTGCTGACTGGGGATGATGGGAGTTGGACTCAACGACATTTAGAGGGCCATAAGTTCTCGATTCCTGCTGTCAGGTGTCAATATTATTCCCTGCCCTCCGTATTGCAGATTGGGGGGAGCAAGGCTGAGAGTGAGCAGCTTGCCTAAGGGTACATAGTGAATTCATGGCAGGGGCAAGATTCGAAGCAGATTTATATCTCAGTCATTCAGCTAGTACACCACACCAGCTGAATGCATTTTGCAATGCCCCTTTCACTAATATAATTATTGCTAAATATTTGGTTACTTGGAGTCCCTATCCAACACTTCCAGTTCCTAGGCCCTGTGTGAGATTTTCCCGTCTTGCCCTCTCTCTGTCCTAACTCTTGGGTTTTCTCTGCTGTTCTGTTTCTGCTGCTTTCATTTTTCTGCCTCCTCAGCCTCCCAAGTAATATATTTTTTCAGTCTTGCAGCAACAACCCGTCCTCTTCCTGGGACTTCTGTAACATTTTCCTTATAGCCAAATCACCAAACCAATCTCTTCCATTCCTCAAAGCAGATACACTTTTTAAAAACGTTCTATGACTGACTCTTTTTCTTTGGCAGTTTGAAAGTGACATCTCAGCAATTCACCCAATAGCTACAGAGGAAAGTGATGGTTCACAGGAAGGGTGGCAGCTGGCTGGTAGCCTATTGTGCATTTAAGATATTGTGACCAATCAATTTATTGAAGGCAATCAAATACAGGTTTTAGCGAATTACATAGACAAAAGTTATACACAGAGTGTACATTGATTGATATTGTGGTTACTTGCAATTTCATAGGTGCATTGTTTGAAGACTATGGGATGTGGCAGTTCGGCACACAGCACCTTTTTGGCCAAGCCAGACAAGGGTAAGTTATTTACTTCCATTTACAACTTTATTTTCGGATTAACCTTCTGGGCAAACGCCAATATTTTCCTTCTCTCTTCCCTTATATAGGCCAGGTATTGCCAGATGCATCTCATCCTGGTAAGTTAACATTATATAAATTATCCCTTCTAATATTACTTTGTGGCACTAAAATATGATGTTCATAGACAAGACAGAGGTTTCTGCATATTCAGGGGACACTCCAAGCATGCAGAAAAGTATTACTTTGTCGACAAAACAAATATCATCCAAAAAATCTTTCAGTGACAGCTACACATTTTATTTTATTTGTTACATTTTAAATCCTGCCATTATTCTCCAAGGACCCCAAGGCAACATACATGATACTACTACTACTACACCTCTCTATTATATCCTCACAACAACCTTATGAGGTAGATTAGGCTAAAAGTCCGTGGCTAGTACTAATATTTTAGGGGTAGGATTCAGCACCTTGGATAGCTCCTTTAGAATTCTGGGTGGTTCTGGCGGAAACCCAGAATGGATTCACAGTCCCCTGAAATCAGAGCTACCAGCTTCCACTGGACATAGCATAATTTAGGAAATTATTGGTAAAGAAAAAGGAAAAAAGCTGCCTGCCCTACTGACCCCTCTTTTGCTTACCTGTGTGGGATGCTCTGAGCTCTTTACATGAGCGATTTATTGCAAACTCATGATTGGCCACTAACAGAAGTTTGTGGGCCATTTACATGATGTCGTGAATGACCAGGACATCTCCCACAGTATCCTTTAGAAATTCTGCCATGAAAAGAACCACTTTTAAAGTGGTAAGAGCTGCGGGGGTGGGGTGGGGAGGCAGACTCTTCTACCAGTAGATGGTGATGTCTCAATGGAAGTGAACAGAGGGAAAGTATTCAATTCAAACCACATGGTCGCCCATCCATATAACAATTGTGCCCAAAAATAGGAGGCACAAACACCCCGGATAAGCAACACGATTTCCCCTTAATGTGAAGACGTTATCTGTCTTGGCTCCTACTGATAGTGGTTGGAGCGGGTTTTGGTCTTGAGTTTTTGTTCCTGGAGTCCCAAGGCAAGAGTTGTAAGCAGAGAAATGTTAGGACTATGCTCAAGTTCCCAGGTGTGTTGTGAGGCCAGGCTGTTTTGTGTAAAGTTCTCCCTTTGGGTGGAAAGTGCCCTTTCTCCAGTTTTCCATCATCAGAATTCCCCATTGTGATCCCTAGATGTGTGTGACATGAGGCCATAGAGATATAGCCCCATCATCTTGAATCGTGGTCTTCCATAACTCAGCCTTCCTCAACCCTTTCTCTAGATCAGCCTTCCTCAACCTGGGGCGCTCCAGATGTGTTGGACTGCATCTCCCAGAATGCCCCAGCCAGCTTTGGACTGCATCTCCCAGAATGCCCCAGCCAGCAGAGCTGGTGGGGCATTCTGGGAGTTGTAGTCCAACACATCTGGAGCGCCCCAGGTTGAGGAAAGCTGCTCTAGATGCTTTGGCCTTCAACTCCCATCAGCCCCAGCCAGCATGGCCAATGGTCAGGAGAGCTAGGCATTGTAGTCCAAAACTTCTGGAGGGCCCCAGAATGGGGAAGGCTGGTTTATATACTGTGAACTGGTCTCAGGACCTTCAAGATTATGGCTCCAAACTGATCTTGCGTTCATCCTCCAAAGGCAAAGGAGGATGAAAGCAAGATCAGTTATGGATTTATTCTGGCATTTATATTCAGCCTTTCTAAATTAAGGTATATCCGAATGTTAGTGTACACAGTTAAAATGATACAGTAGCAAAATAAAAACAGTCATTTCTTTCATCAAGTTCTAGAGTCACTTGAGGCACAGGTGAACTCAGTGGCAAAGAGCACCTTTTATCAGCTTAGGCTGATATACCAACTGCACCCTTATCTAGACAGAGATAGCCTAGCTGCAGTTATCCATGCTCTGATAACCTCTCGTTTGGATTACTGCAATACGTTATACATGGGGCTGCCTTTGAAAATGGTCCAGAAACTTCAACTGGTACAAAACAGGGCAGCACAGTTACTAACAGGGACTGGCCAACGAGACCACATCACGTCAGTCCTTTTCCAGCTTCATTGGCTGCCAGTCCAGGTCCAGGCCTGATTTAAAGTGCTGGTATTAACATTTAAAGCCTTAAAAGGCTTGGGGCCAGGCTATCTGAAGGAACGCCTCCTCCCATATGTACCTGCCCGGACTCTAAGGTCATCCTTAGGGGTCCTTCTCCGCGAACCCCTGCCAAAGGACGTGAGGCAGGTGGCTACCAGGAGGAGGGCCTTCTCTGCTGTGGCACCCCGGCTGTGGAATAAGCTACCTAAGGAGGTTCGCTTGGCACCTACATTATATGCTTTTAGACACCAGGTTTTTTATTCTTTTTATTCTCCCAGCATTTTAACAGTCTATAAATAAATTTTAACTTGGTGTTTTAAATTTATAATTTTGCATTGCTGCTGTTTTTATCTGGTTGAGCTTTTATATTGTATTTTATATTATGGTTTTATACTGTTGTTTTATACTTTGAATGGTTTTAATTTTTGTGAACCGCCCAGAGAGCTCCGGCTATTGGGAGGTATAGAAATGTAATAAATAGCGTGTACACTAAATATCCCATCCAGCCTACTCATTCTCTCAACACACCCAACAGCTTTTCCCAACTGGAGACTCCCCTACACCCAAAGAAACCTGGAAACAATATTCCTTTGATGGGGCTGAGATCTGGTATACCAAGAGACCCTCATCCAACTTCATTTCTCAGAAATCTCTAGAGCAGTGGTTTTCAACTGATGGGCTGCAACCCAAAAGTGGGTCACAAGATCAGTGCAGATGGGTCGCAGCAAAGCTGTTACTGCCATGTTGGGCATGGAGAAATGTTGAGCACAGGTCCCATGTTGCAGGTTGGGAGTCCGAGGTGGGTCTTGGGGTCTGGACCAGTTGAAGACCACTGCTCTAGAGAGAGTTTTGATAGGACAGGGGCTTCAGAATGGAACTTTGCTCCGGCCAATGAGAACAAGGACTGTCCTTCTGCTTTGCATCATATTTCCCCATTGGGTGACCTCAGACAATGGGAAAGTTCAGTACGAATTGGGTTGCTTGGTTTGCTTTAGAAGCCAGAAGAAAGCCATAGAATGCTTGAGAGTAGGAACAAAATCAATACATTGAGAGGGTATGGAAAAAAGACGATTCTCCAGGGATGTGAGTGAAGACAGAAGAGCGTCCAAAGATGTTAAGACCAACCCTTACATGTGTGAGTGCTTCTGCCTAGAGGTATCAGAAAGAAGACTTGAGTATAACAGTTGCTAACAATTCAGATCCCTAAGAGGCCATTTCATATGTTATGGAATAATTAGTAGTGGGACTTAATTAAGAAGACGATCAGGGGTTCAGCAATACCGGCTGGGCGCTCATCTTTATGATTTCGACAATGCTGCACCCAGTGGCGCGAGCCGGGGCACAGCCCCATTGACACTCCTTCCCGGCGTCTACATGGGAAGGAGCGCAGTTGAGGGTTTCCAGGCACTGCTGCCGTGCCTGACCTGAGCGCTCGTGAGGCTGGTCCAGGGTCGCCTGGGAGCATCTGTGCTGGTTAGTGGGGTTTTTAATGGGGAAATGGGACTGACGTGCTGCCACCTCGAAGCAATCCAGGGGCAAAGCGCCTGTGTGGACGAGCCCTGGGTTTCCTAGCCAGCCTGCAATCGTCTTTGCAGCCATTTCCCCCCAACGCATCCTTGGGTATATGTAGGGCGCTTTGAGAAGAGGAAGGGATTTCTTCCACTTGCTCTGCAGTATGGAGAAGGATGCTGTTTCTTACTTTTTCCATACTTCTGGGGAATTGGGAGCCTGTTAAAGGTTGCTGGGACCCGTCCTTGCCAGAGCTCTGGGAGAGTCGCCAGCAACTGGAATCAGTGGAGGCTGGTGGGTCAGAACCAGTCAGAACTTTGAAGGAGCTATCCAAGGTGCTGAACCCATTTATTTATTTATTTATTTATGTTCCAATGCTCTACCAGTATTTGACCTCAAAAAAAAATACAACACATTTAATGCTATTAGGATGTACTATTATGTAGAAATTCCCATGGTAAAATAGAGCAATGGAAAAATTTCCACCCCTGCTGTCATAGACCTGCAACAAAAGGTTGGTGGTACAGTCTTCCATGTGCTCAAAATGATTACTGAAGGAAGTGGGTATTTCCTACACACACACACACACACACACACACACAAAGCCAAATCTGTCTTGTCTTGGAACTGCAAGCCCCAGGTCATTAAGCGTATTGCATGAAAGAGAATGAGGAATCTAGAGAATTAAATAAAAAAGGTAACTGGTACCGTTAGGGAAAATTCGAAGTAAGTTCACAATGAACTTTAGGTAATCGTTATCAAGATATAATTAGCAAAGCAGTTTCGATAATATCCAAAGAAAAATAATGCTGAATTAAAACTCAGCACTAAAGATGAAAAGGATTATGTGAGGAATAGAGAGATCAGACTGGATTATTCAGGATCAGAGAGAATGTAACACTTATCAATTAATGAACAAAAAAATGTGTAAAGGTGTAAGACATTAAGCCTGAAATGTAGATGTCTTGAAAAAATATGTACTTGGATTTAATTAGTAAACTTTGAGTAAGAAACTGCTTGCCAGAGGCATATATCAAAATTAATTGACTTGAAAAGTGTATGCTTAAGTTTTTATATGTGTTTTATGATCATGAGGGATTCTTTTAGTAGTCAAGATTGTGAATTTAGATTTATGGAACAGCACTTAGTATTGACATATTGGCAGTGAGGTAATATTTTAGAAACTGTATGGAAAACTGTCAGAAAACTCTGCAGAGAGGTCTCAGTAAGCAAAATGGGCTCAGCATGCTCCCTTTCTTAACAGCGCAAAATGCTTAGGAAATACAACTTTAGTTTATAATTTATATTTTTATCACTAAAAGAAAGAAATAGATTCAAAGATTCTTGTATTATAATTACTATTAGTACTAAACCTGGTGTACACTTCATTTAGAAGTGTTTTTATCTGCTATAAGGAGTAAACAGGCTCCCAAAGGCTCCGAGGGTACTGAACTATAAGCAGATAACTCAAAGTAAACCCTAAGATTGAAGGAAGTAGCTGGACCAAGATTTGGCTGCCATTTTGATCACCACAGTGCTTCAGTGTAGTGAGGCCACTCCAGTGAAATGTGGATGATTTAAAATGGCGGCCTGCTTCCAAGATTTGGCCACAGCCAAAGTCAGTGTCATGGGTCTTGTCATGGTGGTTTGGCCGTGGTAGCTGCCACGGATGATGGGGGCTTGTCCCAGCCCTGCTTGATATGCCTCATATATCTATATTCAAAAAGAGCAAGGCCTAATGTCATGTCAACGTGGCGAGAGATCACGCCCTGAGTCTCTCCTTCTCTACCTCAGCGTTTAAAGCAGCTGTCCTGATCCAAAGATGGTATCGACGCTACGTGGCCCGGATTGAAATGCGCCGAAGATGCACGTGGCGCATCTTCCAATCCATAGAGTATGCGGGGGAGCAGGATCATCTCAAGGTATGATGGGAAAAGAGGAATGGAAAAGAGATGGTTTTCGTTGCTGCTGTTCTAGTTTTGCTGTTGGCCGTAACAAAAGGAAATTTGCATTCACAGTTCACCACCAATGCGCAAAATGGTGTCGGGGGGTGGGGGTGGAGTTAAGCTTATCTAACCCCACATGAATCAGAGCTTTCCAAGTACTTTCATGCAAGCATGACTTCAGACAGACCATGTTCTAATCTAATCATCACGAGAACATAAGAAGAGCCATGCTGGATCAGATCAAGGGTCCAGCATTCGTTTCACACAGCAGCCAACCAGCTGCCCACGGCAAATCCTCAAGTGGGACATGAGTGCAACAGCACCCTCCAGCCCATGTTCCCCAGCAACTGGTGTACGTAGGCATCCTGCCTCTGATACTGGAGGTAGCATATAGCCATCAGGACTAGCAGCCGCTCATATCCTTCTCCTCCAGGAATTTATCCAATCCCACTTTAAAGTCATCGAAATTGGTGGCCATCACTACATCCTGTGGAAGTGGATTCCATAGTTTAACTATGTGCTATGTGAAGAAATACTGCCTTTTATTTGTCTTGAATCTCCCACCCATCAGCTTCATGGGATGACCCCATTGGGTTTTAGTATAATGAGAGAGGGAGACAAGTGTTGCGCTATCCACATTCTCCACACCAGGCATGATTTTGTACACCTCTCTCATGTCTCCCCTTACCCTAGACCAGCCTTCCTCAACCTGGGGCGCTCCAGATGTGTTGGACTGCATCTCCCAGAATGCCCCAGCCAGAGCTGGCTGGGGCATTCTGGGAGTTGTAGTCCAACACATCTGGAGCGCCCCAGGTTGAGGAAGGCTGCCCTAGGCAGTCCCAGCTGTTGTAACCTTCCCTCATTGGAGAGTTGCTCCAGCCCCTTGATCATTTTAGTTGCCCTTTTCTGCACTTTTTCCAGCTCTATAATATCCCTTTTTAGGTGTGGTGACCAGAACTGTACACAGTATTCTAAGCGTAGTTGCACCATAGATTTTTATAACGGCAATATGATAAGTCCTGAATATTCCACCTGTCAGCTTCATGGGATGACCCCATTGGGTTCTAGAATTATGAGAGAGCGGAACATGTCTCCCTGTCCACTTTCTCCACACCTTGCATGTACACCTCTATCTTGTCTCCTCTGACTCACCGTTTTAATAAGCTAAATCATATTCTCTCTTTCCGAAGGGCAGGCTGTGAATGCCGCTACTTAGGTAACAAAACCGTGTCTCTGAAGTACAAAAAGTACGCAAAATCTTTTTAGAAAAAGACCCTAGGCGGGAGGCCGCCTACCTCCCCCCAAAAAACCTTGCTCAGTGAGCAGTTTTGCTCAGTGATCACAGAAAGCAGAGCTCCTGTTGAGGCGGAAAACAGAAAAGGCAAGGATGGGATGGAGCTGAAACAGAAGCACTTTACACTGCAACATTATGTTGCAGTTCTCATTTCTACCTTTCTTATTTCACTCATGTTGTCCCATCTACAAAATATGCTGAGAGGACGAATACAGAAGTGAGAAGCTATTGCAAGGGGGAAAGTATAAAACTGCCTTTAACATGAGTGATGACATCTTCCTTCTTATTTTCTGCAGCTCAACAAGTTCTTTGACTACCTTATGGACCAGTTCACGCCAAGCAGCACGAAACAGAGTAAGCTTATAGATGGGGCTATCTAGATTACTTTTATGCTAAATCTCAAACAGGTGTTTTCCCCACCAAGGTACCTGAATTTTGTGACCTCTATAAATCAAGCAAATTGATACTATTTGGAAATATTGGTATACATAAATCTTGGGTGAATAATCCCTAAATGCTTTATACCTAATAGAACTATTAGCTGGACAGCCATCTGTCAGGGATGCTTTAGGATGGATTCCTGCATCGAGCAGGGGGTTGGACTCAATGGCCTTATAGGCCCCTTCCAACTCTACTATTCTTTGATTCTAATATTTATTGCAATGCATAGGGTCTTCATTTCCTTAACTGTCAACTGTTGATTGCTTTCCATGTTTGAAGCTCCATTTTATTGCCTGTAAGCTATTCTGATGTTTTTCACTGGCTTTACTAGCTGTTTTTTTATTATGTCTTTTTATTTATTTATTTATTTATTTATTTATTTATTTCATTTATATCCTGCCTTCCCCCCACCCCAAGGAAACCATGGCGGCAGTGTACATAATCCTTGTTCTCTCCATTTTAACCTCACAACAACAACCCTGTGAGGTAGGCTGGGCTGAGAGTCTGTGACTGGCCCTGAGTCACCCAGTGATCTTCAATGGCTGAGTGGGGACTAGAACCTAGATCTCCCAACTCCCAGTCCAACACTCTAGCCACTACAACAAGCTGTTTTATGGTTTTAATTGTTATGGGTTTTATTTTGCATTATGCAGGATAGAAATGCCATAAATAAATGAATAAATACTGCATCGTTTCTTCTGTTTCTGCTGGTTGTGGAGAGAATTGGAAAGCCACAAGGGGGCACTTGAAACACTTTCTCTGCCCTGGCTATAAGAAATACTGTTCTGTACACATCCATTCCTAACTGTAGTTTCACAAGGGTTTCATTCCCAAGAAGTTCAAGTTCATCTTTGGAGCTTTAAGGTCTAGAAATATTGCCTTTTTTAAAAAAAGTTGGATTCTCAGGATGCTGAATTCTGTACCCACCAACTGTTAACAGTTTCTGTGTTTGCACAGCAAGATTGTGGAATCAAGACATAAACACAAAAAATATACATTCTGCAAATGCAAGACCAGAACTAGCACACCTTGATGCCCAGGAGGGTGAGGCAACCTGACCCATGGCATCAGGGCTGGTGCCAGACTATTTTGCGCCCTAGGCAAGGCGAGCTACTTGCACACACACACACCCGAATTGCGCGGAAGTCCAAACGTGTGCGCCGAGTGGAGAGCTGGGACTGGCTCACTTCGATTTGGGACCGAGCCGTCTGGAATTCACCAGGACTTACTTCTGTGCAAACGCAACCCACTATGTATCCTGGCGTCCCGATCTCCTCCGCACATTTACTCAGGGAAATAAGGCTTCCGAGTAAGGAGGCATAGGCGGATCGAGCTGCACTGGTGCCTCCCGGTGCAACGCTTTCTCGGATGCAAGTCCCATTGATCCACGCGCGCAGGATCGGGAAGCAGGAGAGTTTGCCTTGCGAGGAGTCCACCAGTCCCTAGTTTTCCTGGGGGAAAGGAGAGGGAGTCCTGCTTGCCCGCCTGCTTGGACATCGCGGCCTGTTTGAGGAGAGAGGCGAGGCGACCCGGCGCCCTTTCCTTGGGAGTAAGGCAGAGGCTGGCTTGAGCCAAGGTCGAGCTCGCCACGTGCTTTTTCTTCTTCTGGCAGCAGCCACATGGATCAGGGAGGGCGGCTTCCGGGTGGAAGTCCGAACATGGAGCCCCCACCCCACCCCAGCATCCCTGGCTTTGCTTCAGCTGGGCGGGCGTGGGGTGCTATCTCGCCCACCCAGGCCCAGCTGAATCCTCAGGCCGGGCCGGGCCGGCTCACAGCCAACAACGCACATGAGTGCTGTGCTGCGCGGCGCCCCTCTTAGCTTGGCGCTCTAGGCGGCCGCCTGAGTGGCCTCTATGGTAGCACCGGCCCTGCAGGGCATTTAAATAATTATGCCAGGTCAAGAAGGGATCTGCAGGGAAACTTGTGCAGGTTTCAAACAGGAAACATCACGCCAAGCTGGACATGGAAACAATTAAGACATCTAAATTCTCCACCAGCTTCCCCTCTCTAAAATCTTACCATGGAGAAGAGAAATATCTTTCAGAGATCATGTCCCCTCTTCTCCGCAAAGCCTACATAAGTCTTAGATTTCAAACAATGAGAACCAACTTCACAGATGGGAGATATAAGAACATTCCCAGGCAACAACGCTTCTGCATTTGCAGCGTGCAAGTGGTGGAGGGTACCATCCATTATGTGCTCTACTGCAATCTGTATAAAACCCCAAGAGACAGACACCTAAAGAGCCATCCGGCACCAGTAGCAAACCTAAAGGATGCCGATAAAATCACACACCTACTGTCAAATACTTTAAGGCCTGTTGTGATAAGCATAGCAAGATTTGCAGTAAAAGCAGCCCAGATCAGAAGAGCCGTAGCTAGACCTAAGGTTTATCCCGGGATCATCCCGGGTTCGTCCCTGCCTGAGCACTGGATGCCCTGTGTGGCACTTAGATGAACAGGTTTGACCCCAGGACAATCCTGGGATAAACCTTAGGCCTAGCTATGGCCTTAGAGGCCAACTGCTCTGCTCAATAATCCTGTGCTTACAAACATCTTGCTCCCTCTTTGAATGTTTATTGTAACTATAATTTTAAACTTCTGTATTATATTTTGCGTGGTAAGCGGGCTTCATTTTCTTATTGGAAATGCTATTGACTGCATAATTCAATGTGGGGGTTTGGAGGGGGTTTGTTCCCCCCCCTCTCATTTTTTACTGTAACTGTGGCTAAAACCTACATAGGTTGCCTAATAAACATATTCAAACAGTGGGCCAATTTGCAATAAAACCTCCGCATGCAAAAAAATAAAGGAACCAATTCTCTGGAGTTTAGCAGTTCCGCTGCAGGGACAATTGGACAAAACTGGCCAATTTTGAGGATATTGCATGGGTTTGTTTAAATCACACATGTGCCAGCTTCAGTGGCTGAAAAGAGGCAGTTTTAAAGTAGCAGAAATGTGAAGGAAATGATGAGATTAGTTAGTAATGCTGCCTCCTGTTAGAAAGGCAATTAGCAGAGAAAAAGAAAAAGGCAAAACAGAATGAGTGTTTTCAAGACCCACATGCGCACAGGCTATCTAAGTATAAGAGGCCACACCCTTCTTCAATGAAGGAAAGAAAACAGCTTTACTCACGAATATTCTTGCATATACAATGCAGGTACAGCATAGAGTTTCAAAAGTGTTTGTTCAGCCCAATTACACTGGCAGGCATGAGAGAGCAAACACACACACACCCAGCAATGGTGGGTGGTCAGTGGGGAGGAAGGAGAGGAGCAAAAAGAAGAAATTACAGGAAACCACATTGTAGGCTATAGAGATCCCATGAATGAATGACTTGCATCACTGCCCTTTCCAGTAACTTGTAGACAAGGTTGCAATAATACCCAACAGGAAATAGCATGCAGGAGATAGTGGTTTATAGCATGCAGTAATGTGTGTATGTATATATATATATTGTGGTTTTCTTTCCCTCCTAGGAGATTTCATCAACCGGATATTGTCAGAACCTGATGTCGCAAAAGAAAAATCCTGTAACTACCAATCTGTTGTGGTGCCAGACAGCTATATGGGGCCTCGTCTTTCCTTTCCACTCCTTCCTGAAGATGCCGCTGTCTTACTGGAAGCGTTCAAACAAGAACAAGTAAGCATGTTAAGAGCAACTGAGCTCCTTCCTGTCATTTTGCATTTTAAGAAATGCAAGGAAGGGCCTTGCCATTAAAGAATAAAACTACTCTAATCCTCGTGATTATGATTACACTTGTGTGCATTCAGAACTGGGAGCCATATGGAATTCTTTAAATACTAAGAAGAAGAAGAAGAAGAAATAATAATAATTATTATTATTTAGGAATTCACCTCTCAGTATGGAATTGGGCCAAATGCTTGTGGCTGTAGAAATGTCAAGCTTAAAAGTGCAGGTGTTTACACTACACGTTTTTGTCTGAACATTATACCCTAAACAGCCTAGGGCTGTGTCTTGACGACAGCGTCTTTGTTGCTCTTTCCCCTGAAACCCCGCAGCATCACAGCTGCGGGGGACGGGACATTACTCTTCATTGCAAGAGGTAGGGTGACCAAATGGAAAGGACAGGGCTGCTGTATCTTTAACAGTTGCGTAGAAAAGGGAATTTCAGCAGGTGTCATTTACATTCATGCAGCACCTGGTGAAATTCGCTCTTCATCACAACAGTTAAAGCTGAGGGAGCTATACTAGAGTGATACAAAAGATACAAAAGAGGGCAGGGCTCCTACAGCGTTAACTGTTGCAATGAAGAGGGAATTTCACCAAGTGCTACATGCATACAAATGACACCTATTGAAATGCCCTTTTCTATGCAACTGTTAAAGATACAGGAGTCCTGTCCTCCTTTCCATAGGGTCACCCTAGCGAGAGATAGCACGGGCTTCCCTGCCCAAAAATCCAGTGCCAACAGCCATTCAGTTTGTTGATCCCGCTCCCTGACCTCATCCTATCGCAGCCCTCGATCCACCCCTGGGAACGTTCCCGGCTTGAAGCCAAAGCGAGGTCACCACTGACACACAGCGGAAAGAAGGTGGTAACCTCACAGCTAAGGAAAAGCCGTGGTAAGTTGGCTACTTTTCCAGCATGCAGTTTCGGCCAAAAAGCCTGTGGTGGCTGCAAGCTAGCGGCTGCGTCATATAAATAATGCAGCCTAACAGTGCAGGCAACCATGGGGTATGTAGGGCATATAGACTGCCCCTAGGACCGGTGTAGAAGTAGGATGTGCAACAATCCTGCAGAGTGGGCTTGTATGCAACAATCCTTCTTTCTTACTATTGCCACCATCTTCTTTTCCTTCCTTATTTCTAAGTAGGAGGAAAAGTCAGAAGCTGCAAGTTTTTACTGGGAAGAGAATTCACTGCCAGCTAACCTTCACAGATGCCAGTGTGCAAGGTTCAGCCATGTTCTCCTTGCTTCCTCTTTAATCAATGTGCACAGCTTAAAACCAAGTAGCTCGGGCAAGTGTGAGATTACTCGCTGGGTTCTTAAAGCTAGACCATTTTCCACGTTAGGGAGATTTTGTTAAACAAAAAGGAAAAGGAAGCAGAGACCAATAAGCACAGTCAAGAGGGGAAAAAATCATTCATTTCTATGTACATAATAAAGCTAGGTTGCAAAACTTGCAAAATTGTTTTGTTATTGAATGATTACACACTGCAAAACTGTTGTTATTGAATTGTCTCATGTTACAAAACTGTTTTTTGTTACTGAATGATTACCAAACGTTGTATAATTGGTTTCAATGTACTTTATTGTTAGCATTATTTGCACACATGCTACACGCCACTTATATGTATATATATGTACTTATAGATTTGTGAAATAGAATTGGGGCAGTGTAACATAACTTGCCAATGAGAACAAGATATATACATTTATTTAAACAGATTTTGTGACTATTTGTTTTTCTTCTCTGTTGTGGCACCCTGGTTGTGGAATGCCTTTCCCTTGGAGGCCCGACTGGCGCTGACACAGGCTTCGTTTCGACGCCAAGTTAAAATGTGGCTTTTTATCAAAGCCTTTGAGGCCTAAATTTGCCTAAAGCTGCACATGGTTTTATTTGTTTTTGTTGCTTTTAGGTTTTTTTTTTTACTGGTATTAGTTTGTTAATGGTTAGCTGTGTAAATTATTTATTGTTTTATTGTTTTATACTGCCTGAATCGATTTTATCTGTACACCACCCTGAAATACAAATGTTTTAATACATGAATAGTTTTCCCTGAAGGATCCTGAAAATCATAATTTTGAGTCCAGTCCGCCTCTCTGACCGCCTTCTGTAATTTCTTCATTTTTTCCTAGTAGCAGCTCCATGCTCACTATGTCCTCAGACTCTTCCATGAGACCCAAAAGCATCTGAACCAGTTGCCAAATCTCACCAACATCTCTACATGCTACAGCGAGGAGATCACGGTGTGCGGTAAGTACTCCTATTATTTATTTATTTATTACATTTATATACCCGCCCCACAGCCGAAGCTCTCTGGGCGGTTCACAAAAGCTAAAAACAGTAAACATTAAAAATATACAAAATTTAAAAACCATCAGAGACATAAAAACAACAGTATAAAAACAGCATTGTTGTTGTCTTGTCGTCCCTGTGAGGAGCCACACGTGTCGACAAAAGAAACTTTACTTTAGGAAGAAGTAACTTTCCATCCCAGGGTAAGATGGCTCAGTTCAGCCATGTGGTCAGCAAACTATGAGGCAGGGAACAACAAGAAGAAGGAAGTGGGGTGGGGTGGGCTTGGGAGACAGGAAAAGGAAAAACCCAGCCATCCCCTCCCACCTTGTTCAGGTACACATTAACTCTTTAGCTCCAGGTTCAGTGACCTGTAGCCCGAGTTCTTCTAATAGTTTCTTGGCATCATTTATGTGCACGGCACTTTACGGAAGAGCATAGCAAACAAACAACCCCCAGACTCAGCACAACAGTTACAGATGCTTCGGCTTTCGGAAGGGCAGACCTCAGACTTGCATGAACTACTTTGCGTTTATTCTAGTACCCAGACATCTATGAAGTAGAGCAAGACCCAACGTGATGGCACAGGGGACATAGCCAACATCCTTCTGCATTTCATGGGCCATGCAATATGGTCCAAACCAGACATTATGAGTAGCGTTCGATAGCACACTCGTGACTGGCCCCTCACGGATGTTCGCAGGTCATTTTGACGGCGCAGTGATCCTCCTGCGCGTCTCCCGCTCCTTCTGCTCTTTTTTCCGTCACAAAATAAGACCCTGAAAACCCGACTTTTCTGAGCTAAGGTGATATTTGTCGCTATTTCCTGCTGTGTGCAGGAGAAAGTTGTGTTATAAATGCCCACTAGAGGGTGCTGTCCCACTAAACTGCATGGGCCATGTGGTCGCTGCTTTCTTCCCCATGTGATTCTGCTTGTCCCTATTGCAGAGGAGAACCAGGAAGCGCAGAAATAGTAAGGAAACACTATTTCCTGCCCATCTGAAAATCCTCTTAGGGTGTTGCTCTAATTTTTTTTAACTCTACTGCCAGTGCAGGGGAACTGATCTCGATCAGGACCCTAGGGTGGGGATTGGGGGCTTCAACATCTTCTCCGGCTACAGTCCTGATCTGGATTACACACACCCTTCTACACGTGCAATTTATAGTGCCAAAGAGTGATCTATTTGCTCTGATGGATTGTTTTTGTTCTAGCTGCAATTTTTAAGAGACAGAAAGTTGTGCCAGGATTCATAAGGACATAAGAAGAGCCCTGCTGGATCAGATCAAAGTCCATGCTGTTCTCACCCTGGCCAACCAGATGCCTATGGGAAGCCCATAAGCAGGACATGAGTGCAAAAGCACCCTCATGGACATGTACCCTAGCAACTGGTATTGGGAGTCATACTGCCTCTGATACTGGAGGTAGCACATAGCCATCAGGACTAGTAGCCATTGATAGCCCTGTCCAATCCCCGTTAAAGCCATCCATGTTGGTGGCCAGCACTACATCTTGCATTAATGGATTCCATCTCCCATTGCTTAGCTTCATTGGATGAAAAGTCCACTCTAGGTTATCCTGATAGCCTTATAGCTGCTGAAATCTGAATGCAGGATGAGCAGATATCGGGTATCTTTAAATGAGTGATTTATAGCCTGCTCATGACTGGCCAGTCACGGAAGTTTGCGGGTCATTTTGATGACATTGTGAGCCTCCTGCATGTCTCCCATTCCTTCCCCTAGTTATTTCGGTTTTTAAAAATCCCTTGGCTATCCCCATTATTCTTCTGAAACAATTCGGGATTTCCTGCTGTGTGCAGCCAAAGTTGTGCTACAAACACCCACTACAGGGTGCTGTCCCATTCAACCACATTGAAGCTGTAGAAGCTTCAAACCACAAACAAGAAAGATCTTGGAATTGTTGTAGATCACAAACTGAATATGAGCCAACAGTGTGATGTGGCTGCAAAAAAAGCAAATGCTATTTTGGGCTGCATTAGTAGAAATATAGCTTCCAAATCGTGCAAGGTACTGGTTCCCCTCTATTCGGCCCTGGTTAGGCCTCATCTAGAGTATTGCATCCAGTTCTGGGCTCCACAATTCAAGTAGGATGCAGACAAGCTGGAGCGTGTTCAGAGGAGGGCAACCAGGATGATCAGGGGTCTGGAAACAAAGCCCTATGAAGAGAGACTGAAAGAACTGGGCATGTTTAGTCTGGAGAAGAGAAGATTAAGGGGAGACATGATAGCACTCTTCAAATACTTGAAAGGTTGTCACACAGAGGACAGCCAGGATCTCTTCTTGATCATCGCAGAGTGCAGGACACGGAATAATGGCCTCAAGTTACAGGAAGCCAGATTCCGGCTGGACATAAAAAAACCCTTCCTGACTGTTAGAGTAGTACGACAATGGAACCAATTACCTGGGGAGGTCGTGGACTCTTCCACACTAGAGGCACTGAAGAGGCAGCTGGACAGCCATCTGTATACTTTAAGGTAGATTCCTGCATTGAACAGCGGGTTGGACTCGATGGCCTTAGAGACCCCTTCCAACTCTACTATTCTATGATTCTAAGTTTTAGGACCACATGATTGCCCCTTTCCACCTGTGTAATGCAGCCCATTACAATTGTGGAAGAGAAGCAGTAAGCAAAGTGCCAGTAAGCGAACGTGATTTTCCTTTAATACCTCTGCTTTCTCACATGATTAACAAATTTATCGTTCAGAGAGTCCTGGGTGGAGAAGGAACATGGTCTCTAAGCTCTATATTTGTTTGTTTACTAATAAATGTAATAATTATTACATTATTTATTACATTATTAATAATAATTTCAGTATTAATAACCTCTCTAAGTGGACTATTTCACACACCCCTTTTTTTATTAGGAGACTTACATGGCCAGCTGGCTGACTTGTTTCTGATATTTTACAAGGTACGTATGGTACGCAGATAAACATTTCATGCATAGCTGTATGCAAAAAGTAAATAACATAAATATATTAAATTCTATGCCCAGAACAAATTACAATGTTTTACCAAATGCCAACTGATCTAGTTGTGGGGCTTAGTGTTGCTGGACAGACTGTCCCTGTGCCTTTAAATCAGGGATGGGGGACTGCCAGACTGTGGGCTTAATCTGGACCACAGAGGCCCCTGCCTCCAAGCCCCTCCCCGTCCTGCCCTTAGAGACAAGCAGGGAGAGAGATCTCCTTTGTTTAGGGTGACCATAGGGAAAGGAGGACAGGGCTCCTGTATCTTTAACGGTTGCGTAGAAATAGGAATTTCAGCAGGTGTCACTGGTATGCAGGCAGCACCTGGTGAAATTTCCTCTTCATCACATCAGTTAAGCTGCAGAAGTTATACTAGAGTGATCAGATACAAAGGAGGGCAGGGCTCTTACAGCTTTAACTGTAGGAGCCCTTCTACAACTTCCTACGGTGGCTGCCTAGGGCATGCTGGGAGCTGTAAGCTTTTTTCTGTTTAAACATGCATAGGATTGTACACTTAGTAAGTAAATAAAGTAATAAGAACAGCCTCTCTCCCTCTCTCAAAATACTGGAAGCCGGGGTCATCCCATGAAGCTGATGGGTGGGAGATTCAAGACAAATAAAAGGAAGTACTTCTTCGCATAGTGCATAGTTAAATTATGGAACTCACTACCGCAAGATGTAGTGATGGCCAACAATTTGGATGGCTTTAAAAGGGGGTTGGATAAATTCCTGGAGGAGGAGAAGGCTATCCATGGCTACTAGCCCTGATGGTTGGGTGCTATCTCCAGTATTCGAGGCAGTAAGCCTGTATGCACCAGTTGCTGGGGAACATGGGTGGGAGGGTGCTGTTGCACCATGTCCTGCTTGCTCATCCCTGGCCGATGGCTGGTTGGCCACAGTGTGAACAGAGTGCTGGACTAGATGGACCCTTGGTCTGATCCAGCATGGCTCTTCTTATGTTCCCCTGTGAAGACAGCATTATTGCTCAATTCCTTCC
The DNA here is from genome assembly GCF_023053635.1 of Elgaria multicarinata webbii. NCBI lineage: Eukaryota > Metazoa > Chordata > Lepidosauria > Squamata > Anguidae > Elgaria > Elgaria multicarinata. The sequence continues at coordinate 12,685,186 of NC_086180.1, forward strand.
CAAAAGCTGGATCTTCTGTGATCCGAGACAAGAGGAAAACACAGAAGGATAATGATTTAGTGGTGATGTCCTATGGGTGCTCCATAAAAAGTGAGTGAAGGAAGTGTAGCAGTTCCACACTAAACACTAAGTGTAGAAGCACCCTAGGGAGGCTTTGTAAAGTAAAATCGCATGCTCAGTCTCAAGAACAAAAAAAAAATGGCGGAGAAGCATCCAGGTCAGGACAGAAAAAAGGAGAGAAACAGGTTGTCAGGATGCTTAAAGTACTTTTATTTCAAAGCCCAACACATTTCGGCCTGTGTTCTTCAAAGGCCTTCTTCAGGGGGCTGTAGTAGTATTAAAATACATAAAATAACATTTTGGGGACAACGCATAACATAAAATGATACAATTATTAAAGTTAGTTAGGCACATTGCCACAATATATTCTAGTTCTTATATTCTAGTTCATAGAACCACCTGGCAGAGTAAAAATAAAAATATGAAAAAAAAAATGTACTAGTATATAAGGAGGGCTTTTGAATGTCATTTTTCTCAGTCGCCATTGATTATTTAAGGAGACGATCACCTTGCTAGGAGTATTTCTGCAGACTTCTCTTATCAAGTAAGAATTTGTATATTATATTTTTGTAAAAAGCTTTTTAAAATATAATTTATACAAGCCTTATGTATAGGCCTTAGAGCCTTCATATAGGATGACCATATGAAAAGGAGGACAGGGCTCCTGTATCTTTAACAGTTGCGTAGAAAAGGGAATTTCTTCATTTGTATATATGGAGAACCTGGTGAAATTCCCTCTTCATCACAACAGTTAAAGCTGCAGCAGCTACACTAGAGTGACTAGATTTAAAAGAGGGCAGGGCACCTGCAGCTTTAACAGTTGTGATGAGGAGGAAATTTCACCAGGTTCTGCATATATACAAATGACACCTGCTGAAATTCCTTTTTCAATACAACTGTTAAAGATACAGGAGCCCTGTCCTCCTTTTCATATCATCACCCTACTTCATACAGTATAAATATCTTAACAATTTATATATGTGCATAGGCCCTTGTGGCAATGTGCCTAACTAACTTTAATAATTGTATCATTTTATGTTATGTCTTGTCCCAAAAATGTTGTTTTATGTGTTTTAATACTACTACAGCCCCCTGAAGAAGGCCTTTGAAAGAACACAGGCTGAAATTCACTGGGCTTTGAAATAAAAGTTAGGGTGACCATATGAGCAGCCCTAATGGGAATTAACAAAAATGCCTATAACTCCGTCATTTTTTAAGATAAAGACATGAAACTTGGCACAATGGTAGCTCTTAGGAAGGGCTTTAGTCATCCCAAATTTGAAACAGATCCGTTCATCCATTGATTTTTTTAGGAATTTTTTAAAAATTAATGTTTTAAAATTATTATTTTTTAAATCATCATTTTTAAAGATAAAGAGATGAAACTTTGCACCATGAAAGGATTTAGGTAGAGCTTTAGCCACACCAAATTTGAAATAGATCCATTCATCCATTGATTTTTTAGGAATTTTTTTTAAATTGAGGTTTTAAAATTATTATTTTTAAAATCGTCATTTTTAAAGATAAAGAGCTGAAAGTTGGCACCATGATAGTTTTTAGGTAGAGCTTTAGCCATACCAAATTTGAAACAGATCTGGGGCGAGTAGCAAACCCTATTAACAACAACAACAGCTTGCAATGAGTGAAGATACAGTCAGAAAAGATATTTGAGGGAAGGGGAGAACGTAAAAGTAGGAGTGAGTGAAGTTAATTTCAGATACATTGAATCTCTCACTTGTTCTTTATTTCAGTGATTTTAACATTAAGATGTTATGTAGAACAGATTTGTCTTAAATGTGTGCTGTAAAATCAGACATGTGACCAAGGCTATGTTCGGGTGGGCACGCCCCCTTGGTGCTGGACACGCCCCCTTGGGGCGACCATGTTGTCCTCCTTTTTGGTTTCCAAAATATGGTCACCCTATAAAAGTAATTTAAGCATCCTGAGAACCTGATTCCCTCCTTTTCTCTGTCCTGTCACAAGAACACCCTTTATTCTGCCTTCCCACTGGTGTTTGATTATTAGTTCTTTGCGTTTTTTGTGCCTTACAGAATGGCCTTCCCTCTCCACAGAAGGCTTATGTCTTCAACGGCGACTTTGTGGACAGAGGCAAACACTCCATGGAGGTCCTGATCATTCTCTGTGTCTTCCTCTTGATTTACCCGAAAGAGGTCCACCTGAATCGAGGAAATCACGAGGACTATATGGTCAACTTGCGGTATGGCATCTAAAACACATCCAGGGAATCGGAAATATGTGATTTTTGATAGTTTGCATTTATATGACACCTGTCAAATGAATCCCGTAAGCCGTACAGCCATTTAAAAACAGCAACAAAATAATATAACAAAAATCTAGAAGAAATAGCCAAACATCAGTATAAAACCAGCAGAAAAACAAGGCAAAGCCAGCAAGATAAACAGCGGTACGAAGTCAACATAATTAAATGCCATACTCTTGAAGAGCTAAAACCACTTAATACAGGAGTTAAAACCATAGGGTTTAAAGATGTCATGGGGTTTAAAGGCCACAGAGAGCAAAAGAAAAAGTCTTAACAGGTCCTTGAAAAGAATAGAATGTTGGCACCATGCAAACTTCTCTGGGGAGAGCATTCCCTAAACAGGGGGAGCCACCACCAAGGAGCCTCTCTCTCTCTCTCCTGACCAACCTCTGAACTTCAGAGAGAAGGGGGCACCCAGGAGACACCTGTAGACAATTTTAGGGTATTTGCAGGCTTCTAAGGGAGGAAGCATCCCATTAGGAGCTGTAAAATCAGCACTTTGAATATTATCATTGCTTCTTTTTTTTTTTGTCAAATGAAACCTGTTTCTTCTCTTCCACCTCTAGCTATGGCCTCACGAAGGAGATCACGCGCAAATATAAGGTAAGTTAGTGGCAAACCTGATGCCTCTTGTATGTTGTAGGAGGGCCCTGAGCGTTTTCTCCTCCGTCTTTACCCTTTCGGTCCTTCTTCATCTAGGAGCATGGTAGCAAAATTCTGAAAATGCTGCAGAACGTTTTTAGCAGCCTACCATTGGGGACTTTGATTGATCAGAAGGTCTTAATCGTACACGGAGGCGTGTCGGACAAGACTGATTTGGACCAGCTGGCCATGGTTGACAGGCAAAAGGTACAGAACACTTCAGAACTTCGCATGGACCCCTCAAAACCATATATTACCTGAGGATGTTCTTATGGGTTCAGCCAATCTGAGCTCCATCAGATGAGCGTTTTATTGCACGCTCATTACTGGGCACTTACGGATTTTCGCAGGTCCCTCTCCTGATATCGTCTGCCTCCTGTGCACCTCCCACCCCTTCTAGCCTTTTTTGTGCAACCCCCACCGCACCCCAGTTAAGTCTGACTTATTTTTAAAGACAGAAGTTGCCTCTATCTCCTGTTGTGTGCAGGAGAAACAGTGGGATCAAAATGGCTCACTGAATGGGCCATGTGCGTGGGCGGACAAGTGACGGTAAGCAAACGCGACAGTTGCAGGAGCCCTACCCTCTATACTACAGTGACCTTATACAAAAGAAGGCAGGGCTCCTGCAGCTTTAACTGTTGTGATGAAGAGGGAATTTCACCAGGTGCTGCATGCATACATATGACACCTGCTGAAATTCCTCTTTTTAGACAACTGTTAAAGATGCAGGAGCCCTGTCCTCTTTTCCATATGGTCACCCTACTCAAAGGGCCTTGGTTCAATCTGGGCATTTCCAAAATTAGTTACGAATTTTGTTTTGAGTTCTAGACCATGAGCTTCTTTAAATGAGTGTTTTATAGCACGCTCGTTGCTGGCCACTCACGGATGTTCATTGTTCATTTGTCAGCTTCCTGTGCGTTTCCCGCTCCATTTTCCCATTCTAGCGCTAAAAATGAAACCTCAGAAAGCCTGACTCGTCTGTGATAAATCATTATTTGCCAGGTTTTCCTGCTGTGTGCAGGCAAAGTTACGCTATAAAATGCCCCCTAGAGGGCGCTGTCCTATTCAACCACATTGACGCTGTACAAGCCATGTGGTCACTGCTTTCTTCCTCATGTAATTACGATTCATTGCAGAAGCGGAAGAGATGCAGGAAGCACAGCTACGGTAAGGGAATGCGATTCCCCCCCATATGACGGAGCTCAACACCTGATTCTCAATCCTATATTTTAAATATATATCCCCCTGGCTTTGTCTTACTTTTTTTTTTAGATTCTCTCTGTATTAACGCAGAAGAGAAAAGGTTCCAAAACTCTGGACCCCGGTGAAATGGAAGGTTCCAGATCTGTCCAGGGCAGTTCCGCCACGGCTTCTAATCCTGCAAACAAGTTTGAACTCTCTCAGCGGGTGCAGCAGACAGTCCAGGAGGATCTGCAGACGTGCCGCAGGATGGCTGGAATTAGCAGCGCCGCCAGAAGGGAAAGCTATAGCCAAACCTCAGCCTCCGTTTCGGAGGTGGATTTGAGATCCTGTGAATCAGCACCCTTCGAAAACGATGACGTCACGCAGGTAGCTTGATTCTCACTCTGCAGCTAACACAGGTGGAGGAGAAAGGTTCCTTAAACTACATCCACCCCTGCCTCTGCAAACGTTTTCCTTGCAGGTTTCCAGCTCTTGTTCCCCAATCTATTATTTATTTATTATTATTTATTTATATAGCACCATCAATGTACATGGTGCTGTACAGAGTAAAACAGCAAATAGCGAGACCCTGCCGCATAGGCTTACATTCTGATAAAGTCATAATAAAACAATAAGGAGGGGAAGAGAATGCAAACAGGCACAGGGTAGGGTAAACAGGCACAGGGTAGGGTAAAACTAACAGTACTGCTTCAGCAGATTTATAAACAAACACATGCGCGTTAAGCCTGCTCCCCCCGCTGCCCCCTTCCTTATTTGATCCTTGCCAATCAGGCTTCATGTAGTGCAAATGATAAGGCCCTGGGGCCACATAGCCAATTTGCTACAGCTGTATAAAGATGTCACCACAGGGAAGCAAATGCTGGCCAAAGCTAAGAAGCAAAGCACCTCTTTTGCATGCAGCATGTCCCAGGTTCAATCTCAGACATCTCCAGGTAGGGCAGGAAATATCCCTGCCTGAAGAGCCACTACCAGGGCTTGTCTATACGCCCTGTTTACTCAGTCATGGCTGCACAGCAGCACGGTGTTGTTTAAACGACGCAGCCACCAACAACTCGCAGCCTCATCAGATTCCCCCCACCCCGAAACTCCGCTTTTTTTGCGGTGTTGCTTTTCTATGACTTTTCCAGTTGCTCCAAGGTTTCTTCATCTGTCAGTGGTGGCCTCAGTTCAGGTTCAGGATGTTCAGGGTAAGCACAGGAACGCAGGGCAGGGGGCGGGCTGGACAAGCCGAATGGCCCTGTTGCTGCGGTTTTTGCTCTGGTCTTTATTTCTCTGGCAGGAGACTCTGCTGTTTCCTCCTCCACCCCCATATCCCTCTCCTATATGTTAAAATAGAAGAAGGGATGTTTTTTAACTGGCACTGTGATTTTCCCTGAGCTGGAAAATTATGCTCGCTCCTGCGCATAACTCTTATCGCTGCTGCTTCACAGCAGCGACGCTACGGGGTTTTGGGGAAATCAAGAGGCAAACCAGCATCATATAGACAAGGCCCCAGTCAGTGTCAACAATACAGGGCTAGACGGACCACGGTCTGACTCAGTATAAGGCAGCTTCCTATGTCCCCATGCTTTGTTACATGGGCTCTCCTGGCCAATTGCTCTGACTCTAAATAGATGTGGCCCACGTTGAATTCAGGCTGGAGGAGGAGGAAGCGGCGGCGGCTGTATTCACAAGGTACTCTTCAGAATCCCAAACACTGCTGCTGAACTGGGTCGAATCCAATGTGGTATTTAACAGGTCAGGACTTGTCGACATCTTTAGGTTTTAGATATTTTATGGAGTGACCCCATCCCTCAAAATGGCTGCAGAATGAATGAAGAACGAGGAGGAGGCTGTTACTTCGGCCCTGATGTGACCGAGAAGTTTCTGCAGAAGCACAACCTGCAGTTCATCATCCGCTCTCACGAGTGTAAGCCGGAGGGTTATGAGTTCTGCCACAACCGAAAGGTAGCTCAGTAGGGCAGCGGTTAAGGGGGGTTTCTGCGGGGTGGGGTAAAGATGTGGGTGGTGGAAATGGCAGGATGTGTGTTGACATTTTCTGAGTGCAAACATTCATTTTTGGAAAAAGCATTGTTACTCCTATAGATAGGTGGTAGTATTATTAGTTTTTCTAAAGGCAGCTGTTAAGGTTGAAGGATACATTGTTTATTATGAAAGCAGAGCGGGGGGATAAAAGTATTGGTAAAAGAAGGGGTAAATATTGGAGGCTTTTTAGTTTTGCAAGAAAAAAAAACTACTAAGGAAAGGGTAACATGGTAGACTCTTTATAAAGGGCTTCTTTAGATTAAGGAGAAATCGTGTTGACTTACCAGGGCTTTGCCTCCTGCTTCTCTTGCGGAATTGTAATGGGCTGCATTACACTGGCAGGGATGGGCGACCACATGGTGTACAATTGGAAACTTCCTCTCCTTTCTGTGCTCATTGCCTTAAATGGGACAGCGCCCCCTCATGGGTGCTTTGTAGCACAACTTCAACTGCACATGGTAGGAAATTGCATGATATTTCAGAAGAATTGGGATATCCAGCGGATTTTTAGAACAGAATAACCAGGGGAAGGAGCAGGAGACGTGCAGGGGTTTGACGCTGTCATCAAAAGGACCTGCAAACGTCCGTGAGTGGCCAGTCACAAGCATGCCTTATTTCGTTCATGTGAAGAGCCCCCAAATTAGCAGTGTTGTGGAGAAAGGGAGTCAGATATTTTTTCCTCCCCTTTCTCAGAATACAAGCACTTGGAGCCACCTGATGGAACTTGCAGTGGGCTTTGATTGGATGAAGAAATCCACTTCCTCACAAACACATAATTTACTTGTGGAATTTGTTGCCATAAGTCACGGTGATGGTCACATGCTTAGATTACTCTTTAAAAAAAAGATTTGACAAATACATAGAGCAATTTCAATGTTGGTCACTGCTAAATGGGACCTCACATATTCAGAAGCAGTAGACCTCTTGAGTACCAGGGCTCTGCTTGTGGGAAACATATATTGCAAGTGATAGAAAGTGCATAATTAATATTTGGTGTACCGTGGAGACAGAAAGAATTATATCAGTGGGAAATACTGCTAATAGACAAAAGACAAATGTGGCATTTAATGGTAATTTAGTGGTAGGTCACGAATTTCTAGAATCTTAGACAATAAAAAGCAACTCTGAATTGTCAACTTTTTTTTTTTAAGTAGTTTTTTAGCCAAGCCGACAAGTATTTTCTAGCGAATCAATTTAAGATGTATGGAAATGCCTTTGCAGATATATATTCATGGCATATTGCAGAACATGCAGCTGTGGTAGAGTAGGGAGAACTGGAGCAAAGAAAAGGCCCACGCTTGGCCCTTGGCAACGTAATGGTTACCTTTGTGGACCGCTTTGTATTGTTTGCAGTTCGCTGACTTCTTTTTGTTTGGTTGGTTAGGTAATCACCATATTTTCAGCTTCGAACTATTATACAGTGGGCAGTAACAGAGGGGCCTACCTGAAATTAGGGCCTGACCTGGTCCCGCACATTGTCCAGTACCAAGCAAGCAAGGGAGCGCATAAGTTGACGATGACACAAAGGTAAGGACCCTCCTCCTTACTGTAGAACACACACACACACCGTGGTTTATACAAAGCCGTTGCTTTACTGCACAGTCAAATAAGTCCTGTGGTGGTGGTGGAGGAGGAGGAGGAGGAAGAGGGAGAGAGGGAGAAGGAGGAAGAGGAGGAAGGCAGGTCTTTCTGCCCCAAGGAACTTACAATCTAAATTTTACTGTGTGAGAGGAAGAATGGGAGAAGCAAGAACCCCTGAGACATGGACGCCAACAAATGCAGTTTACAAATGCAAGGGACAACTGTATGCATTGTGCACAGGTGCATTTAATAGCTTGGTTTTTTAAAAAATAAATAAATTCAAACTTCCTTTGGGAGATTGTGATTTTGAGTGGAGGAGCAGCAGGGGCCCGTTACGTGTGGTGTGTAGCTTGCCCAAGTGAACTAAGCTGCAGGTGCTATAGCAGAAAAGATAGAGTGGTTCAAGAATGGAGAGAGGAATGTTTTCCTCCAGAATCCAGCTGAATTTTTTCTGGTGATCCTTTCCACAGAGGCCAGAAGATCTTTCTAGTTTATGGGAGAAGGTGGTGGCTGGTGGTGGTGGGTGGGTGTGTAGGTTTCACTCTGGCATGGTTTTACAATGATTCTACGTGACAGACATGACTTTACGTGACAGAAATGCTTCCCTCTTCCCGTTAGGATCAGCCGAGTGGAGGAGTCTGCCTACCAAGTTTTAAGGGAGAAATTGTTCGCTCACAGGTCAGACCTCATGGTGGCTTTCAAGAGCTACGATAAGAAAAACACAGGTAAGGCTAAAGCAGAAAAGGTTTTTGACAACCGCGCAGGCTACTTGCTGTCTGTGAGAAAAGAGATGCCCTATATGAGGTGTGCACAACTCCTTTGGCACCGAGGGACTCATCAGATGCCTGCTCAGGTGGTGTGTGCACAGACATACACACTCCACATTCACATTTGCACACTGACACACATTTGCACTCACCCCCCACCCCACCCCCGCACACAGCTTCGCACAAACCATTCAGCCCAGCAGCAACAGCAATGTCCAGGTTTGGATGTCACACAGTAATAACCTACGAACAAGGAGACTGTAGATTGTTAACCGAAAATAGACGTCAGAAGCACTCATGGGTCATCATTGAGTTTGAACCAGGTCATTATATTTATTCTGTTAAAATGACCTTCCTTTTCATTTTTGATTGTACTGCAATTTCAGCCGCCCAGTGTTCATCAAACACCCTGTTGTTCTTTGTATCCTAACAGGCCTGATCACACTTAACAACTGGGCCAAAGCGATAGAGTCTGTCCTTCAACTAGGGCTTCCCTGGCGGATGCTGAGGCCACAACTCGTGGTCAACCTTACCAGTGGGAAGCTGGAGTACAAGTTGTGGCTCAAAAACATAGTGACGGAGCAGTGGTCATCCACGCAAGAGGTAACTCCGTGGGCACCTGTTGCGTCCGCAAATGAACTAAGAAGGCTTGTTAATAATGGCCCCCAGCTTCTGTGGGCATAACATTGCTCTGTGATTGAAGGATTTGGAAAAGAGTGGCTGAATTGGGCCAGAGTGACCACAGATGTTCTTTCATAATGATCAGGCACCTCTTTTGTAAGGGAAATTGCTGGATAAATAGCTAGCAATCACTCTTGTAGACATGTAATACATAAATGTATTATTAAAGTTGGTTGTTCCCTCCGCCCCCTGCTTTTTTTTTTTTTTTAAAAAAAAGGTCAAGTGGCTAATTGTAAGCACTTTTTCTAAAACAGACTAGTAACTGCAAGGCAGTTAAAGAGGGATCTTGTTTCTTTCAGCGCCTACAGTCAAGTTTGCTGGAAAACATTTACCGAAACCTTCCCAACCTGGAAACTATCTTCAGTATCATAGACAGTGATCATTCGGGTAAGTGCATTAATTTTCTACTGGTTATTTCTGTTTGATAGAGAAAGTGCTTCTTAACAAGCAAGGAGCAAAACTATGAGGTTGTTCACATGATCACTGGGGAAGTAACACGACATTGGTTGTTTCTCCCACCCTGCACAGGCCAGTCACGGGATCAGGATTACCCTTATTTATTTATTTATTTATTTATTAATTACATTTTTATACTGCCTGATAGCCGAGGCTTTCCGGGCAATGCACAATTAAAACCATAAAGATACAATGAGTATACAGTAAGTTTTAAACGTTAAAAGCTGAGAGTGCAAAATAAAATGAAATGAATTACAGTCCAGGGAAAGCCTGTGTGAAGAGGTACGTTTTTACCCACCCCATGCCACGGGGTGCTATGTCATCGGAACGCAGCACAGGCATAGTGCGTTTTCCCCTGCCAATGGTCTGAACGTAGACTATGGCAGGATCTCCACTACTGCTTTAAAACGGTTTATATAGCAAGTGACGACACTTGGGGCCCAGGACATACACCATAGACAGTTTTCAAACCGTTTTCAAAGTGTCATATGCTGCTTGGTGTAGATCTGGCCTATATCTTAGCTTTGGTGATATTGCCTTACGTGCAATTGTCTTGTAGCCAGAGTGACAACATTCGTTGCTTTTAAGGACCTTAAAAAAATTGAGGAAGGAGCAAGCACCTCTCAGGCTGATTTTATGTAGAACACAGCTCCATTGGGTTTAAACTCATAGTCAGAAAGCGGCATGACGAAAGCAAGAGCAGGAAGAACTGCGCACACAACTGCTTGCATAGCATATAATGCCAGGTGGCTCAGGGTATCTTCCAAAGGCTTTTGATTGCTAGCTGTGCAGTGCTGTTGTAGCATCTCCCATGGCGTGTCACCAAGGATTTTACATTGAAATTGGCCACTAGGAACATAGGAAGCTGCAAGTTCAGATTTATTTGTCCATCCAGGCCAGTGGTTCTACTCCAAGGGGCAACAGCTCTCCAGAGGTTTAGAGAAGATTTCTATCACATCACCTGTGATCTCATCCTTTTCACTGGAGCTTCCTGGGACTGAACTTGGGTCCCGCTCCAGCTAGCGCCTGCCGAATACAGCTTCTTTGAGATTGAAACACATTCTCGAACCCCACAAGATTTATGCATGCATCATAAAAGTTTTAACTTTCTTAAGCGTATTCCTTTATTTTCTTGGCATCCTATTTACCCCAAATTAATTCTTGCACACCCCCACACAGTTACAAACTTTGTGAACAATAGTATCACACACTGATTTCAATGAGTTGTAACTATGCTGTAGTCTGGAAAACCAATAAGGGACATGTAGACTAGCCTTCCTCAACCTGGGGCACTCCAGATGTGTTGGACTGCATCTCCCAGAATGCCCCAGCCAGCTGGCTGGGGCATTCTGGGAGTTGTAGTCCAACACATCTGGAGCGCCCCAGGTTGAAGAAGGCTGATGTAGACAGAAAGAGGGTGGACACATTTAAAAGAGAAAAAGGAAGAGCACTCTGCAGTGAGAGATGTAGCAATGCACCCCTATATACACGCCCTTCATAAGATGTCCACAGCAAGTAATCATCCTTTATGTTAGCAGTTTATGGCAAAGGTTGGTAACAAAAGACTGCATTGTAGATGGCTACATGAGGATGAATTCCAAAGCGTAGCTTTTCCTAGCACAGACAAAAGATGGCTAAAGGAACAGAATTAGAGGGGCAGGGGAGGGTGTGGGGAGAAGTATGGGGCAGGCTGGTTGTGTTCTTAATCTGCCACAGCTGTAGCTTGATGGTAGAGCATTTGCTTTGCATGCAGGAAGTCCCAGGTTCAAGACTCAGCATCTCCAGGTAGGGCTGGAAAAACTCCCACCTGAAACCCTGGAGAGCTGCTGCTGCCAGTCAGTGTTGACAATACTGGGTTAGACGGACCAATGGTCTGACTCAGTAAGAGTCAACTTCCTATGTTGGCAACTGGCTCTAGAACGGAATTAGAAACATTTCTAAAGGTTTATTCGTGGCTCTTAGCAACGATGGCAGCGTGCTGCATTTGAGTACCTCTGAACCTATATTGCTGGGGCACTGAGGGAGGGCAGCTGTGCTCTTCCCAGTGACGTTCGGTTGGTCACTTTGGCAAGCAGGACGCTAGACTTGTTTCAGAAGTGTTCTTATGCTTTAAAAGGGGGATATAGAATTCCAACATGAATAATGGGAAGTTGGGCTTCAAATTGTTATGTGCTGTCTCAGGGATGCAGCAATGTAATTCCGAGTAAGTTCAATTTGTTGCCTTCTGCCCACTTGAACTAATAAAAATGTTTTCCTCTCACCCCAAAGGGGTCATTTCTTTTGAAGAGTTCCACCAGACCTGGAGGCTGTTCAGTTCTCATATGAATATCGAGATCTCGGACAAAAGCATCATGGACTTGGCCCGCAGCATCGATTTCAACAAAGACGGAAACATAGATTTCAATGAGTTCATTGAGGCCTTCCGTCTTGTCACGCAATCACGCTCTTGATGAAGATGGCAGCTGGGGGCAGGGGACTCCACCCACCCCCACTCAAAGCCGCTTGTAAAACTGGACTAATCTTTCAATCCGAGAATGTGCCTCCAAGCAAAAAGGGCAAATTAGTCACTGCATCACACAATTCAGTCTTCCAAATAATCAGGAGAGGAAACTGGGAAGCTCCTTCCACCTCGACATTGGCTTTTAATATTAGAGAGTTAGCACAGTTTATTTTGTAAGCGTTTCAGAAAATCCAGAGGTTTCAGATTCAGCTTGTGAAAATTTCCTTTTAAAGATTTATGCAGTTTTAAGATGTGCTGGAGAATAAATAAATATGAACTGTCTCATTATTGTAACTTTTCTTTTTCTTGACTCTATAGCTCAAGATGACAATTTCACTTGAATTGGCAAGTTCACATTTAAAAACCGATTTCGGAGCTTGCAGAAAATAGGATATATTAGGTCTGCAACAGATGGTTGACAATAGCATTAAATAAGAGCATAGAATCATAGAATAGCAGAGTTGGAAGGGGCCTACAAGGCCATCGAGTCCAACCTCCTGGTCAATGCAGGAATCCACCCTAAAGCATCCCCGACAGATGCCTCTTGAAGGCCTCTAGTGTGGGAGAGCCCACAACCTCCCTAGGTAACGGATTCCATTGTCGCACTGCTCTAACAGTCAGGAAGTTTTTCCTGATGTCCAGCTGGAATCTGGCTTCCTGTAACTTGAGCCCGTTATTCCGTGTCCTGCACTCTGGGAGGATCGAGAAGAGATCCTGGCCCTCCTCTGTGTGACAACCTTTCAAGTATTTGAAGAGTGCTATCATGCATCAGAAGAGCCATCCAGGAACAGACCAACGTCTCCAGCATTCTGTTCGCACAGTGGCCAACCAGCTGACCACAGCAAACCCAAAACAGGACATGTGTGCAATAGCACTCTTGAGCTCATGTTCCACATCAACTGGTGTGCTGGAAGTGGCATATAACCATCAGGGCTGGTAGCCATTGATAGCCTTCTCCTCCGTGACTTTGTCCATCCCCTTTTAAGCGCCATCCAAAGTGGTGGCCATCACGACATCTTGTGGTAGCGAATGCCATCGTTTAACCATGCGGTGGGTGAAGAATTAGAACCACAGTAGTCAGTTAGCTTCTGCAATTATTTATAAACAAATGTGCCTTTACAAAGCGCCTTCAGCAGGATATTGGAAGTAAACATTTCATTTTATTACCTCTTAGAAGACCGATGTTGCAAATTCAGATGAATCAAAATGATATAAAAATATAGGCTTTTAGTGCCGATACTCAAAGTTCACCTTTCACCAGTACTTCTTTTCCACAACCTGCCCCGAAGAAGCACACCGGACAACCCATTTGTCTCCCCTAAAAAGAACATGGTTTGAAAGGTTTATTTATAAGCAGTTTGTCTAGGCAGACTGGACAAAAGAGAATGAACACAAAACACAGCAGTTATTTTGTGTTCTGTTTGCTATAGTGGAAAGTATTTCTTATCAACATTATCGCTGAAAGTATTTTTTTCTAAACCAACCAACAAACAAGTTGATATTGTAGAAAATCAGGTTTAAATCACAGAGTATCTTTTAAAGAGTTTAAATGTCTTTCTTCGTGAAAGCAAATGCACCTTCATAAATTTAAATTTATTTTGTTGAAAAATGGGAAAGAACGCCAATAGTACTGGAGCTCTCACAGAACCTACACTAAAGTTGGTTGAAATAGAACACCTAGTGAGTTTTGGTCATGGAGAGGAAAGCAACTTGTTCCACAGGCCTCTGGAGAAGGGACCCATCAACTGAAAACTCCTCCTCTGATAGGGATGCTTTCGTTTAATCCATTTTCTATCAGCTTTATATCTTCCAGGTCATCTTTTATGATGCTGATCAGGTGGCTCAAACCTTCCTGTTGCTGCTTCAAATGCTGAAAGGGAAGAGAGAGAATCCAAGTAAATGTTTCTTTTCAGCACACTGGCTGGTAAAAGGCAAATGTGCTGATTTCTTGGCAATAATCAGCACTTAAGTTTCTCAAATGCCAGATGTTGATACCCAATCATACCAAGCAGTCACAACCTCCAATCTTTTCCCCTTTATCTTGGATGTGTATGGGTTGGGGAGAGACTCAGGGGGAAGGCATGTGCTGAAAGGCTCTTTTTCATATACAGTTAACACTGAAATCAGGTCCAGGAGTAGGTCTGCTTCTTTCAGCTCCAGTGATGAAACTTACATCTTTCAAAGAGCTATTGATGACATTTCCATCATTTTCGCAAAGGTGTTCAAACTGAAAGCGTATTACCACAAAAATGCTACACTTATCAGCTAACGAAAAGCTCCATGTAAACTATGTGTCAAAAGATTGGCACAAATCTCTGGCTGCTTTTTTTTTTAAAGTCTTTACACTCCTGGTTCTGAAGACAACCGTGTGGTTAGGTAAGACCTGGTGGCAAAATCTCAGAAATGAGGGATCCGAATGGAGGAATTTATTCTCCAGCTTTACTAAACTGCCTAGCCCAAACTGCAACAGCCTTCTCCTTCCCTCCCAGCAACTGAAATGCCAAAGTAATTGAGAATCGCCACACCAACAAAAACACATATGGAAGTTCCACGTTTTTCATTTCCTTTGGCAAAATTCTACTGTTATGCTTTTAAATGCATAGTCCCATACCTGTATTCCTAAGGCTTTTTACTAAGCATGGCATACCCTCTTAAAGAATGGCTCCTAAAACAGTCTTTTAGGTAGCACCGAAAAGGCTCTCTGTTAGAATTTATAGTCTATTTTGTAGGCCTAAGACTCAGTGTAGTGGCAATGTTTCTTTATCATAGATGAACCAACCCCAAAGCAGGAAAGCCCAACAGCCACTTGGGTTTGTGATTAAAGGAGAGATTTGAGCGTGCCGTTCCATCGGCTGGACCCCCAAGGCCTCACAGCAAATACACACCTGCTTGATTTCCCGCAAGAGGTCTGCATCAATGTAGTACCTCTCTTCCGATCTCACAGCTCCAAAGTGATTCTGCATTCGGATCTGAGACATCAGCTCATTCAACCGACCCTAGGGGGGAAAAAAAGAGGTTTAAATTCATAGAGTGGGAAAAGGCAGTTCTCTTTCCCTCATCTGCAGGATTAGCGAAGGTCCATAACACGCAGCAGGGATTTATAAGCAGGTTCCGACCTTGGCATCTTCAGATTACATATCACAGACCTAGTCTACCTATGAAGCAGAACAAGGGAGTGCAGCGAATTGTATCACTTCAGACTGCAAGTCGGAGAATTGCAGCACCCTACACACACCTATAAGCTCCCTCTCTGTAGTAAATTAGCACATAAGGGAGAAGCTTTTTTTGAGAGGCTAGTTTTCTACTTGAATGGAGCTGGGTTTTGATTTTTTTAAATTTTGTTTCAGAGATGTATTGAAAGGTGCAAAGCTGCCACTTGCAGTCTGAAACCGTACAGTCCATTCCGCCCCCTTACTCTGTTGCATTCGTAAGCCAGGCCACAGCTGGCAAGGTAAGGCCTTTCGCTGACAACCTGGAGAGATGGCAGCAGACCGCCTTATGGTTAGTGAGCTACATGACCTTCCCTCTCCCCTAAGGCTGCAATCTCAAGCATGCTAACTCCAAAGTAAGCCACAAAAAAGACAGGAAACCCCAAATAGCAAGGGGGGGGGGGAAGCCAAAGGCAAGGGGTGGAAACAAAGATATATCTTAGAAAATATTTATTGTTGGCAAAAACAATAAATATTTTCTAAGATATATCTTTGTTTCTGCCCTTTACCTTTGGCTGTTTCCCCCCTTGTTAACTCTGAAGTAAGCCTCACTGATCAGCTTCGGTGGCTTTCAAAAACAACCACTTACAAAACAGCTGTATACTCTGAAGGGCCTCGAGCTTTTCAAAATCACTTATTGCAAGAGGAACACGGTGTCATGATAACACACAGCTAAAGGGGAGAACCTCAGCAGAACATGAGAAAGCGCAGTGGCGTCCACACATGGCAGAGGCTGCCTTTCACGTTCACATGGAAGAACGTGGAGATTTGACTGACACAAAATGAAAGTTCATGGAAACTAATCGAAGGCGCTATCAAATCGCAGGATAGCGAGGTATCAGTCGGTTTGGGAGAAGTTTCCATTCCGCTTGCCGTGACCCAAGGATCGGTCCGAAGCCCTTGAACTGCTCACCTTAAACTGCGTAGGTGCATTGAGTTCACACTGGATGGTATCCAGCTGCACGCGGAGCTGCTCCTCATCGGCTTGGATGGCATAGCCACTTTTCCTTTGGATCTCTTGCTTGATTAATACCTGCACAAAGAAATGAAAGGCAGGCTTCAGGAGGCTTCAGGAGGCTGGCTGCACCCAAAGGGAGTTTATCCTTTTTGAGGCACGTGCAGCTGAGCATGGGACACCTGGTGATCTTCTCCCCGTTGTCTTAGAGATGCTCAGAAATGCTTCGCAGAAAACAGAAAAGGCACACCAGCCTCCGCTTTACAGCAACAATCATACATGCAGAGAAACAGATCTTCATAGAATCATAGAATAGCAGAGTTGGAAGGGTCCCACAAGGCCATCGAGTCCAACCCCCTGCTCAGTGCAGGAATCCACCTTAAAACATCCCTGACCGATGGCTGTCCAGCTGCCTCTTGAAGGCCTCTAGTGTGGGAGAGCCCACAACCTCCCTAGGCAACCTCTAACAGTCAGGAAGTTTTTCCTGATGTCCAGACAGAATCTGGCTTCTTGTAACTTGAGCCCATTATTCCGTGTCCTGCGCTCTGGAATGATCAGGATACAGAATAATGGGCTCAAGTTACAGGAAGCCAGATTTTGGCTGGACATCAGGAAAAACGTTGTGACTGTTAAAGGAGTACGACAACGGAACCAATTGCCTAGGGAGGTTGTGGGCTCTCCCACACTAGAGGCATTCAAGAGGCAGCTGGACAGCCATCTACTAGGCATGCTTTAAGGTAGATTCAAAGTATCCTACTTTTCCATTAAAGATGCTTCAAACTAGTCAGAATTCTTTTTAATCCAGCTTGGCTTCCAAGTCTTATCATAGAATCATAGAATCATAGAGTTGGAAGGGGCCTACAAGGCCATCGAGTCCAACCCCCTGCTCAATGCAGGAATCCACCCTAAAGCATCCCTGACAGATGGTTGTCCAGCTGTCTCTTGAAGGCCTCTAGTGTGGGAGAGCCCACAACCTCCCTAGGTAACTTCATTTATGCAATGCCAGAAGATACACACAGATGTCTTAAAATAGAAAGGAGCTTACATTTGCGTATTTTATTTATTTTCAAGGTGGAAGTTAAATAAATAAAAAAAAACAGTTACAGACCTCAAGACAGACAGATCCAATGAACCCTCCAATGTACCCATTTGCCTACCACAAATTTAATTTGTTTTTAATTCGTAAAATAAACTCTCTGTGTGATTTTAAGGCAGCTTTAAAGACTAGCCTTTTCCAGCAGGCCTATCTAGATCAATGTAAAATAAATAATTTTTAAGATGTATTGATTCTGTACTAATGTTGTTCCCCACCTCTATCCAAAGGGAGAGGCGGATAAGAAATATAATATTTATTTATTTATTTTATTAATTTATTTATTATTTTACCACAAATCAATCACCCTAACTGTGCCCTATTTTTAATAAGAGGGCAGGGTATCCTAGAGAGGGGAGGCTAAGCCGGGGTTGTGGTCCAAGGTTTTAGCCTAATTGCTCTAGCCTCTGATTCAAGATTGCTTTACAAGTGTCTTCCAGCCTTAGTTAAGCTTAACTGGGGTTTCACATATGATGCACGTGCAATACTCTTTTCTTCCTGGTTCTTAACAAGTCCTTCAACCCTCCTCATCCCTAACCAAAAAGAAGCCTACGGGGCTAAGACAGAGGCTTGATGGAAAAGGTGGAAGAGAGAGGAACGAATGCAGACGTTCCAGGCAGAAAGGGCAGTGGGGGAAAATGCGTGAGTGAAAGCTTTTGGAGGAAACTGTAATGGCAGCTGCTGGAAATAGATAGAGGAAAGGGTCTCCGGGGAGGCAGGAGAAGTGGCAGGGCAGAGCAGCTCTTGGCACACAGATCACCTACAAGGGGCTTCATATAGTATGGACAACAAGAATGGTAAGCCAGCTAAGTAGGTGCAGTCAGGGCATTTTAACTTATTTGTAAATATATATATATACTCTCTTTGCCTAAGCAGTGTTGAAGAAACAAGCATTTCTTGTGTAAAACTGGGATGTGGAACATACATTCATGACATGAACTTCTTCACACAGTGCATAATTTGATTTTGGAATTCCCAAAGGGGAATTCAATAAATTCATGGAGGGCACCAGTGGCTATTAGCCATGATGGCTGTATGGAGCCATCACGTTCAGAGGCAACGTATCTCCAACACAAGGAGGTGGGAGAGGCTGTGGTCTTTACGCCCTGCGTGTGGGCTTCCCAGAAGCTTCTGGCTGGCCACTGTTGGAGCCAGAAGGCAAAACTGAATGGACTTGGGTTCCTCTGCTTAGGCTTTTAGAAATGATAGCCATATTGCAGATGGGAACACTGAGACAATAGTGTGTTGCCTAAGGTTATCTAGTGACAGCTGAGATTTGAAACCAAGACTTCCTGATGTAGAATCATAGAATAGTAGGAGTTGGAAGGGGCTTATAAGGCATCAAGTCCAACCCCTGCTCAATGCAGGAATCCACCTTAAAGCATCTTATGTTACAGGTGACCATGCCAGTGCTGTCAAAACCCTTTCAGCTCAAGGGCCAGATCCAATTTCAGAGAAGCTCTTGGGGGCTGCGTTATATTGTAGCTTAAAGCTCTTATTGCTGGTAACTAAGCCTTAGGAGAGCATTTCAATCTTGTAGGATGCGGGAAAGTCCACAAAAAAGCTGGGAAACCACTGAAAAATTGGCGATCAGCAGAAAGGAAAAGGGTCATGGCCATCTGCGACCCCAGGCGGCCTGGGCTTGGCTTGCAGGCTGAAGGTTCAACACACTTGCACTACACTACTCCAGTCCTTCTAATCCTCCTTAACTCACAGTTGAATCTACTAGGTGCAAGCAAAGGCCTACCTGTAACGTTCTGTGAGAAAGGTCCATGAGTTTCCTCTTGTACTGAGCGATTTTGGCCATTGTTGTAGTCTGGTTTTTCTGAAGCTCACTTATGTCTTCCGATATTATCTAGAGATAAGGAGAAACTGCCTCAGTTGTACAGAGAGAAAGAGCATGTTTTGAATGATCAACCTCTTTTCCTCCCGATAGCCCTGCATATTCATTAGCCTTTTAAATCCTCCATCAGTTTAGCCCACAAACTAGTTACAGAATTATGGGGCTGGAAGCAACTGCAAGACATCTAGAATCGCTGTCCTACTCCAAAAGGAAGGGTCCTTTTGTATGCTAATCCCCTATAAATGAAAACACACAATTCAGGCCAGGCACAGAAATCATCAGGAAACCAAGAATTTTGGAACTTCCTTGCCTAACCACCCAGCCAGTTCGAATAAGCATAAAATAACCCTACAGTGTAATCAGATTTGATACCGCTTCGGATTCCCAGAGACCAAATGCCTATTGCATTTCACAGTTGCACATGGCCCCTCAAGGGTAGTTCCTAAGGCTGGGATGGGGAACAGGGCGTGCCCACGGAGCATCAGCTGAGGCTCCTCCCCCTCCCCAAGCCCCTCCCTTCAGGGCTAGCAGGAAGACCAATCCTGCTATTAGCTCCCAGACAATCCACCCCCGCATACTCAGGTCCTCTGGGGAGAACTTACTTCAGTCAGCCAAAACTAGGCTGACAACTGTTACCCAAAGGACTTTTCCTTCTGTCGCCCCCAGACTGTGGAATGGCCTGCCGGAGGAGGTTCATCAACTTAACTCTCTCTCTCTGAATTTAAGGCAGCTTTAAAGATTAGCCTTTTCTGGCAGGCCTACCCAGATGAATGTGAAACCTAAGGATTTTTAAAGATATGTTATTTTGTATTGGTTTTATATGCGCTTTTAATTAATTTACATTTGTATACCGCCCAGAGCTTCGGCTGTGGGGCGGTATACAAATGTAATAAATAGATTTTATGTATTTGATTTATTGTTGTACAACAATTGTATGGTTGTACTAATGTTGTTCTCCGCCTTGAAACAAAGGGAGAGGCAGGTAAGAAATAAATATATAATGATGATGATGATGCTTCCTCCAACAGAGGAAGGTGCAGGGTAGGCAAAAGCTGCCCCTACAGAAGTGCCAGGCGGAGAAGCATTCCTTGACACGGGGCATCGGCCAGGGCAGTTTCGCTGCATGCAGAGGGAAAACCCGCAAGCCCAAGCAGGGGCAGGGGCAGGGCAGGGGCAGGAGGGTCCCTGAGCAAAGTGCTGGCTTGGAGAGCCCAAGCCAGTGCTTCAGCTAGAGAGTGGATGGTGGAAACAGAGTGGGGCTATGCTCCCTGATGTCATTCAGGCTGCAGAAGGTTGGATGCGGGGGGGGGGGGGGGAAGAGGGTGTCACCCAGCCCCCCACCCAATTTAAATTCCCCATCCCTGTCCTAAACCATCCGGAACAGATAAGTATTAGAGGCCCAACAAAACACTGGAGAACACGTCCCAGAACCTAAGCATGGTGTTTTCCATGCTCATTACGATGGAGTTGGCAACAGCTGTCTACAAAACATTTCTAGGTGGAGCAAGTTGCTAGTCCTCAGAGTCTGTACCGTAAATGGTTAGCCAATGTTAAGTGTCCAGTGCTTATGGTATTAGTTTCTGGCATTTGCAATGTAGAACTTAAAAGGGAAATGTGTTCAGTCTTTTAGCCGGAGCGCTCGTGGTCTGCCACAGATCCTTCACAACCAGAGGTATCGAGAAGTCAATACTCACATCTAATCTGCTTTGATGCTGCTTTGTCATTTGGTCTTCGACCTTCAACCTCCTCAAGAGTTCTTTGAAGCCGACCATTGCCACTGGAATCAGTCTACAGAAGACGGAGCATTGATGTGGCAAAAATCAGGTAACATCTTATCTCTTTTTCTCTAGAACTAGTGCTACAGAAATACTGACCGGAAGACGATCCCTTTATCAAAATGAATAGAAAACACCAGAAAGGAAAGAAGAGGTTGCCTCTAAATAGGGAATCAGGAACCTCATCTTCTCTGGTTGTTTTATTATGGCTTTAATTTTTGTGAACCGCCCACAGAGCTTCAGCTATTGGGCGGTATAAAAATATAATAAATAAATAAATAAATATATTAATTAATTAATAAAAACAAACAGGGTTTTTTTTTTGTCTCTGGTATCTATTAAAGACCTTCGCCTAATTCATACACACATGTAAATCACTTCATTCCTCCAACTTAATTGCTGTATACTTGATGTCATACAAATGAAAGTGTAAACTGATCTCATTGCTTGAGGTCAAGGAAGGAGGAAACACTACAGATGACGTACATGTGAATAGGAAGATATTTCTCTCCCGCTCTCATGATACTAGAAGCTGGGGTCATCCCATGAAGCGGACTGTTGGAAAATTCAAGACAGAGAAAAGGAAGGACTTCTTCACACAGCACATAGTCAAACTATGGCATTCTCTACCACAAGATGTAGTGACGGACACCAATTTGGATGGGTTTAAAAGTGGGGTAGACAAATTCTTGGATGAGAAGTCTATCTCTGGCTTGATGTCTATGAGCTACTTCCAGTATCAAAGGCAGTAAGCCTATACACACCAGTTGTTGGGGAACATGGGTGAGAGGGTGCTGTTTGTGGGTCCCTGGTCGACAGTTGGATGGCTACTGCATCAACAGAATGCTGGACTAGATGGACCCTTGGTCTGATCCAGCATGGCTCTTCTGATGTTCTTTTGAGTGAGCTGGCCATCATAGATACTAAATAAGAGTAGCAGCACTTGCAACTGGAATTAATGGACTTAACATGCTCTAATGAGAGTGACCTTTTATCATCTTGAAACCGTTACAGTTAATGATCTCAGTGAACTCAGAACATATTCAAAAGATTAGAAAAGGCACATGATGGTATAGCTTATGGAACTGTACCACCCCATGACATAGGTGCTTGATTTTGTTCTGACTTTATACTGCTAGTTTTACCCTACCCAGTGCCTGTTTACCCTACCCTGTGCCTGTTTGCTTTCTCTTCCCCTCCTTATGGTTTTATTAGAATGTAAGCCTATGTGGCAGGGTCTTGCTATTTACTGTTTTACTCTGTACAGCACCATGTACATTGATGGTGCTTTATAAATAAATAATAATAATAATAATAAGGTGCTGGATAGCATATTCGAATACACTTAAACATCAAAAATCTCCCTAAGCATGCAAATTTAGCATAGCTTCTGCCCAATGTGGGAGATTTCAACATGGGAGCATATTCAACATGCAATCCTCCATGTGCATCCTGCGATGATTCAGTCAGGCTTGCTCTAAGCATTTAAATTAGCTTTCAGTGGATAACTAAAAACAAAATATATTCTGTTGCAACTCTTTTAACTTTTCTCAGTTACTCTACCTGGGAGTTGTGGATCTCCACTGAATGCTGATTTTGATAGAAGGAATCTACTTGAGCAACCATGTTAATTTCTCAATCTTGTCTCAGAAAGACAGCATATTCCCGTAACAAATTACGCAGGCTGTGACCTCCTTAAAAACTACCTTGCAAAATCACTTACTTCTCAGAATCTGGATTATCCACTTTGGCTTGCTCCCAAATAATAGGATCAACACCTGCAAGGAAAAAATCAAGTTATGTCAACAAGGATTATCTCAGCGGTTGATTCTGAGCAATAGTCACGTATGAACGGGCCCCTTACCTTGAACAGAGACTAAATAAGAGCATCAGTAGTTGCAATAGGTCTTCACTTTAATAAGATCAACTCCCCTTTCCATTGCCACCACAAAAAAAGCTCTCTAGAGGACTGTCCGTATTTATAGTCAGATGCTTCTTTAACAGGAACTATCTGTTTCTTTTAGAACCATAGGCCTGCAAGTTCCTGATAAGATGCTTTAGAGAGCCACCATGGTGTAGTGGTTGGTGTTAGATTGGCAGTCGGGAGATCCAGGTTTTAGTCCCCGCTCAGCCATGGAAGCTGACTGGGTGACTTTAGGCCAGTCACAGACTCTCAGCCCAAACTACCTCGCAGGGTTGTTGTTGTGAGGATAAAATGGAGAAAGGAGGATTAGATATGCCCCCTTAGGTTCCTTGAGGGGAAAAAGGCGGGACATAAATGTAATAAATAAATAAATGCTTTAACTAGCCTGGATACAGTGATCCATGCTCTGGTAACCTCCAGGTTGGATTAGCATGGGGCTGTCCTTAAAAACGGGTTGAAAGCTTCAACTGGTTCAGAATCTGGCTGCTAGAATTCTGATTGGTTTATCTAGGTAGAGCCACCTTATGCCAGTTCTGATGGAACTACGTTGGCTTCCTATTTGTTATCAAGCCCAAATCAAGGTTACCTTTAAAGCCCTGAATAGCCTGGGATGCAAATACCTGGAGATGTGCCTCCTACATACCTTCCTGCCTATGCACAGGGGTCGTCAGAGGCAGCCCTTCTCCAAGTTCCATCACTGAGACAAATGCACAATTCATTCACAAAAGAGAGGGTTTTCTTTGGGGCTGAGCCCTGGCTCGGGAATGCCCTCCAGGAGGAAGTAAGACTGCCCAGAACTGTATTCTTTTCAATACCAGCTCAAGACATTTTCTTTTATTTGCCCAGGCATTTAAAATTAACTGTACTATTCACCGAGATATTACGAGTCTCAATTGTATTGTACTGATTTAACGGTTACCATTTTTGTAATATGCTTGCATTTTTAAAGCCCGTATGCATGCTGACCTGGGATCCTTCGTGGATGAAAGGCCTTTTAAAATACATAAACTGACTGATGGCTGAAGGGTAGAGATTAAAAACTAAGGACCTTTTCCTAGTGTGCAATCTAATCCCATAGTTCGACTCAGAAGCACAGGATTATAACCCCCTACCCTTACTGTGAAAGTAGTTTTAAGTGTAGACGACATCCACCAACATTGTCATGGCTCATTAATGTAACAAGTCCTACTGACAGCTACATTTTAGCCGATAAGAAAGAGGCAGTTAGTGGTAGGATTTCTCTTGATGAAAATTAGGTTTAAACACACAGCTAAAAACACAAAGAAATTTGGTGGATTTTTCTTTATAAAAGTTGAACACGTTTAAGGGTGGATTGTCATGTGTGGACTCAAGATTAATTACTGCCACAGGTGCCTCTTTTTGCTTCTGTCCTGATGTTCTATCTCCTGAAGAAGTGAAACGCCATCCACTATTGGGCTACTTTTATGACGTGCCAATTACAAGACTACTTGGTGTTTAGGTTTCTTTCTAGATAGCAGGTAGAAACAGAGTCAGAAAGGACTCAGACATCAATCACCTGCCCTATTAATACACCCCATACCTAAAGCACCCCACTTAAAGAACTGCCCAAACATGCATTCTGAAGGGATCCTGTGCCATTCATGCAACCTCTATTCCAACAGGTCTTGCTTATCATTCAGTCAACGCTTCTGTTGTACCTGCAGGAGGATGCTGTAGCAGCTGTTTGACCTCTGCTGGAGAGAATTCTGTTCTGGTCATAGTGGCGGCAACTCCAAGCTGCTGCAGTTGGGTTTTGATGTTTGCTTGTTCAAAATGTGCATACAGAGTAGTAGCTGGGACACGCCTGGAGGTCCCATTTGGTGACCGCTCGACAACGTAGATGACTACTTCAGTCCTAAAAGAGCAGTAAAAATACTTACATCTGATATATAGATATATTTTTTTTAACTTTGTAGTTGCTCAAGGTTAATGGCATGCCGCATTTCCACATTACAAAGCATTTCCCCCGCCCTCCACCAATTCGCAGATTAAGGAAACAAAAAAACTGCAAAATCTTGAAGTTGTAGTAAACATTAGAATTCAATCTCATCATTGGAGTAGCAATAACCAACTTCCTCAGCAGCCTGAGCAGCAATAACTTGCCCGCCCAGATGGCTTGGCATTCCATGGGCTGAGTCCTTCCCCTTTGCCAGGGCATCATCCTCTACCCACCAGCAGCTTGGCTGGGACAGGCTGTAGGCGAACCTCCAAATGAGAGGCCTCTGAGGGGACTTCACTTCCTGCTACAAGGAGTTCCTGCCAGGTGAGAAGAAGCATCTCGTATGTCCAGCCTGGCGCAGAGAGGGGTGGAGGAGGCCAGGTGGAAGTGGGGCTGGGGGCGAAGATTGTACCAGTTAGTCATCCCTGGCACCAGTTAACCTGCTTTGGTACAATCGGGCTGTTTATAGCCAGAAAGAGCCAAGAACGCACAATATGGTTTTACTTACTGATCATCTGGCAACGTCTTTACACCTTCAACATTGACACTGAGAGTCTGATTTGAACCTAAGATTTTGTGCAATGATTCCACAAGCTGCTGCTGCTGACTCCGAATCTCGACTTCCTTTTTATTGAAGATCAATGCTACCAAGCCATCTTCATCCTTGTTGCTGAACATGCAGCTGTAGCCCACAGCCTGTGTAAAGACAACAGCCTTTTCAGTTGGAAAAAAGAAGCCCAAGCTTTTTCCTGTGTCAACGTAGCACTAGAGAGGCATTAAAGCTAACATGGTATTTTTATTTTATTTACTATTGCATTTATAGCCCGCCTTTTTTCCTCCAAGGAATCCAAGGCGGCATACATAATACTCCTCCTCTCCATTTTATCCTCACAACAACCCTGTGAGGTAGGTTGGGCTGAGAGTCTATGACTGGCCCACAGTCACCTAGTGGGTTTCCATGGCTGAGTGGGGACTAGAACCCAGATCTCCCGACTCCCAGTCCAACACTTTAGCCACTACACCACACTGGCAGCGTAGCTAAGGAGACTGCCTCAACATGCTTAGCAGTAGATAAAACTAGCTAGCCGACTAGCTTCAGATAGTCATACAGCAAATCGATCATACCTTAAACCTGCAGAACAGGTTTTCTTGTGTGAACTCCACTGGGGCAATATTATTGTTGAAATATCCTTTTCCCGTGCCCCAAAATGCCTGCAACTGATTCCACTTGGCCAAAGTAGCATCTCGCTCGTCTCCCAAGAGTGTGGGTGCAGAAAGGGCACTCGCTGTGTTTATCAGCTGATTGGATTGGGTGGGAACCTGGGCAGGCTGACTGAAAAGGCTTCCCAGTGCTGAAGTTGGACAAGAAGACAGACAGTCATATACGCACAAATGAAATCCACCAATACAGAACGCATCCAAAGCTACCACCATTGCTTCTTTTTCCTAAGTTTAACAATATGCCCCCAACAACACAAATTTTGAGGAGTAACAAATACAGCACTACATTTGGATTTAGATAAATTTCCGAAGGGTTTAATTTGTGGTCTTTAACTGCCAAAGCTAATCAGCAAAACCTAAGAAAAAGAAGACATGAAAGTGATTCGGAAACTGTGTAAAGAGTGCTTGCATGTCAGTAATTAGGGGAAAGGACTTCCAGGTCAGAGGGTGTCTTTTCTAGACGGGCTCAAGCATCTGGTCAAGAATCTGCCTATCTTTTTCTAGAAACTAAGGTGTGTGTGGGGGGGGGACATAGCATTTCAATTAGCTTTTCAGAAGGCAAGCAAATACTTCAAAAGTAGGCATGGTTTCATCTCAGACTAGCAATAATAAGCCACATATGCACTACACAATAAAACCAATTTAACTTTGCAGTTTTGAGATCTTTTAGGTGGGGTGGAAGTTGTTATTATTATTATTATTATTATTATTATTATTATTATTATTATTATTTATTCATTTATATAGCACCATCAATGTACATGGTGCTGTACAGAGTAAAACAGTAAATAGCAAGACTCTGCCGCATAGGCTTACAATCTAATAAAATCATAGTAAAACAATAAGGAGGGGAAGAGAATGCAAACAGGCAAAGGGTAGGGTAAGCAGGCACAGGGTAGGGTAAAACTAACAGTATAAAGTCTGCACAACATCAAGTTTTAAAAGCTTTAGGAAAAAGAAAAGTTTTTAGTTGAGCTTTAAAAGCTGCGATTGAACTTGTAGTTCTCAAATGTTCTGGAAGAGCGTTCCAGGCGTAAGGGGCAGCAGAGATAGTTTTAAATCAGTTTAATTTTAAATAACTGAGGTTCACACTGTTGAAGTAAATAACCGGTGGTGACTGCACTGATAAAGGTATGGTGGACAATCAATCAAGCTAAGAAGTTGGAAACCTAAGACAAAGGAAAGAAAAAACCCACATCCCAAAAGACGCAAGACATGAATACAACAATTCTATCCTGTGAATTAGGGATCGGAAACTGGAGACCCTGCAGCCAAATCTGATCTCCTGAAGAATGCCATTGGCTGACCGGCTCTGGGCCAGTTGCTAGAGGCAGGAGAGATGGATAGAATGGTGGCTGTGACAACAGGACCTGGCAGTAATTCAGTTTTCATGATGGAGGAGGCGAGCTAGTCTAAGTAGCCTTCCTTTAAAATAAGTTGCTAACCAAGGGTCTATCTATGTATTATCTGCCCTTAAGATTATTATATTTTCAATGCAGCTTTCAGCAACAATTTATGCAGAGTATTAAAAAGCCTGACAGAAACAATAGTTGTGATGTTCACTTGAAATGGCGAATCAGAATAAAGCCAACAAATTCCACCATTTCGCATGAGGGGCTTTCTCTGTGACTGCTTGCAGCTCATTCAGGAGGCTCCAATTCAACTTGCAGAGGTTAGGTAAAATTTAGGTAAATATGTAGCTTTAATGTGTGCTTACTTGGTTGCTGCTGCTGGGTGCTGAAGCCACCAAACCCCAAACCTGTCCCAAGGCCGGTCCCAGCGCCTGCTGCTGTCCCGAAGCCAGTACCAAATCCGAAACCTTTGTTCTGGGTACCAAATAGCCCTTGGGAGAAACAGGGATACAACACAGAGTGAAGATTTGTAGAAATTCATTCCAAAACAAGCAGAAAGACACACACACACACACACACACACACACACACACACACACAGAGAGAATTATGGGCTCTTACCAGTGGTACCTGTGTTGGTAGGAGCTGAGAAGCTAAACGTAGATCCGCCTGTGGTGGTTGTCGTTCCAAAACCTCCAAAGGCCCCTAATAAACCAAATGTACAAATCAAAAGGGAGGGCTAGGCCTTCACAAGACAACAGTTTGATGATCACATGCTGGTAGGTTTTTAGGAATGGAGATGTTGACAAACGAATGTGGTTGATGTGCGGGTATGAGATGATTCCTTGATGACATCATCCTTATTTAAAGTAGAAGCGACTTCAGAGAGAAAGTAGCTAGCACTACTTCAAACTTTAGGCATAACTTATATTATACACACACTCTCTCATTCTTGGTGTTATATATATGGAAAGCTTTATTGTTACTAGTAGAAAAGCATATTGCACCCACATCTGAAGGAAAGAGGTGAGACGCTTGTCACTTGGGTTCACTTGGCCCTCAATTTTATTAAAACTCAACAGAACAAGACGATCTGCAACAGTTCCTCCTCAACTGTCTAAAGCAGAAGTCTGCTGATCTCCCTGTCCAAATTGATGGGATGATGAGGCTTTGATAGTATACCAACCAACCGCTTCCATCTCATCTGGCCACACCTATTCCAGTGTTAGAGGAGACACCTCACCCCAGTTCACTACCTAAGTCCCAAGATTCTGGGCGTAAAGCAGGCCAGGACCAAATGCGGCTTCTTTCCCTGCCTCTGGGTCTCAATGCTCAGAATGGAAGGCCTAGGGAATCCCCACTCACCATCTTGATGTCTCCAGGTGCTGTAACTTACTTCCCTGGACAGATCTGCCTGTTGTGAGCAAATTCCCCCTCATACTCACAGATATCTCTCCAACATGAATTGCTAATCTTTCTGGGATATAGTGAATAGAAGGTGGAAAAACCCACCCTCTTTGGCCACTTTGGCTGGCGGGCAAAAAGTCCCTGCTCAGCCTTTCCAAGACTAGCTGTTTCTGTGCTTGTGGCTTAGGGGCAGATCAGTGGGTGATGAGTTGCCGCACCCCACCCCACCCCACCCCACCCCACCCCACCCCACCCACTAGCATGGTGCACATCTGCTCACCTACCCTTGCATGTCCTGCCCTCATATTCTGTAGTTGGTGACAGGAGAAGAAGCAATAGTTGCCGCTCTCTAAAACATTCAACTGAATGCCATGCCTGCATCACTGTCATGCTCTAGAACATCAGTGCTCATTTTGTGGCCTACAGACCCGACTGATGTATAAACAGGTAACTGGTGTGGTTCAGTGTCTCCCAAATTCTCTCTGTGTGGCAGAATCCATCCCACCGACCCAACCCACGCCTAGACACTGTTACAACATTGAAGAAGGCCTAATATAAAGCAAGAGGCCGAAACGCGTCAGGCTTTCCAGCAATAAATTAATTTATAGCATCTTGAGATTATTCTCTCTTTTTGTGTTCGTGTTCGATGCCCACCTGCCTTGCGCCCTCAATTAGCATAAGGGCTTCAGTCTGCCCTTGGCCAATTTGCCACAACAACTGCTGTGCTACCTTATAGTGATCCAGTTAGTCTGCTTGAACAGTGGCTGCCAGATGCACTGATTCAGCCTGTCTAAAAACACGCTAAATCATCCTTCCCCAACCTTGTGCCTTCCAGATGCACTGGACTACAACTCCAAGCATGCCCCAGTCGGCCATGCCAGCTAAGATATGCTGGGAGTTGTAGCCTAACACACAGGTTAGGGAAGGCTGCTCTAAATCTACACAATATTACACATCTATTAGAACTTTCTTGCTTGCACATAAATCTAGACTTCAGTTACAACAACCATTTTTTTAAAAAAACAACAACCTCTAAAGTGATAATGCGGACAAGTGTAACCCAATGGTAAACTATCCCTTTCATTTTCTTCCTTGCACACAAATTTTTAGACTGAAAGGAAGTGGGAAGGAAGTAATGTAGTGGAAAACATTCATAAAGCAAACGAATAGCGCCGTTACAGTTAGTACCTGAACAAGCGATTTCTTTAACACCTAAAATGGGAGTTACATTGTATAAAGTATTAGAACTGTTGCATATTACAGTACAAAAATGATGGGACTATGGAATGGATATAATTTCATATACGAACAGCTGCAAGAACGAAAACTGAATAATAAATGCATTAGAAATAGGCAATTTCAGATAAAAGGATGTATCAATGCCTGATCATCCAAAGTCAGCTAAAACTGGAGTATTATAACTTGATCCACTACAAATCAGACTAGAAGTAGCTTAGAAAGTTTAAAAGTCAGGATCATTTGTCAAAGCGAACATATTTCTCAAAATCCAAAAGATTTGTTTTTTGCTGCTCGTATAAAATTTGTTTCTCCACAGAACAAATTTCTGGTGGGTTCGTGATGATTGAAATCCAATGAAGAGATATGGAAAAGGGGGAAAACACAGATACAGTAGAGTCCAAGAATTCAAGTTACAGAAAATCCCTTTTTATAGATTAACTCTGCAGTCATTCAGCACCATTACCTAGTATTCTTAATTTTATATCCCTATTTAAAATGAATGAATTTGCGCATGATGAATTTGGCACGGACTGTTAGGATGCTAAAGCACTTGGCGTCATTTTGTTTGGGGAGAAACTGGTTTAATAACCCAATCCAGAGCCACATGGGTTCAAGGCTGATTCGCACTTTTAAAGGCACACAACGAGCAGGTAAATCGTGAAAAAGAGTTGAGAATTCTACATTCGCCAGTACTCGTAGAGCATGTACAGGACAGACGCATGCTGGGAGGCATGACTGACTCTGTGTGCCTCTTTGGTGCGTATCTACTGCAGGTCTGGAGATGGGTGCATTCCTTTCACACTTGACATCTTTATCGCAGCAAGTAATCAAGTATTGTGTTCCCACAGTGTTTTGTGAAGCATATCAGCTGATCACATGGATTTCTTGGTTGTGTCTTCCCCATTCAGTTATCGGAAGGACCTGATCCGTGCTTCCTTTTATGTATGCATAGATTGTGTCATCCCATGGAAATGAATAGGGAAGATCTCTGTACATTTATGCATTCCTGCAGTCTTAATGCAACTATTAGATCAGGACATAAGTTTCTTCACAGCCATTTCAGTGACAAAACAGCAGGGCTGACAAATTAAGTGTTTCAGAGTCAAACCACCCAGAGAGCTTCGGCTATTGGGCGGTATAAAAATGTAATAAATAAATAAATAAAATTTGCTGTGTCTGCTGAAAGCATTAATAAGAGCTCAAGAATAAAAGCAAAGGAAATATTCTGCCTCTACTCCAGTCCTTCAACATATTGCTTTGAAGGAGGATCCCCATGGAGTTTAATAGAACTTGCTGTCATGTGTGAATGAGCTTAATCCCTAGAGGCCTAAAGCGAATTCTTGGACTCTTCTCAGCAACAACGTCATTACTACAAACACCACTTATGTGCATTCTCTACCTGCGCTGGCCAGACTGTTACCAAAATTGAATGGTGGCGCCGAGGTAGTAGAGACGCCAAAATTCCCAATATTAAAATTCACTGCAGGATTAGCAGTTAATCCGAAACCCCCAAAATTAAACCCACTGGCAGTGGAGTTTGCTGTTTCAAGCCCACCAAATCCTGATGAGCGGAAAGCAGAAAGAAAGCAAGGCAGTGTTAGTGAGATATCAAACATCTAAGCAGTAAAACCATCTTTGATCAGCAGAAATGATAAAACACAGAAGCACAGGGATGAAAAACATCAGTCCATTTTATCAAGCAAGAGTAGTTAAGTACATGAGAGCTTTTCTGCTCCTAATTCTAAAGGGCAAATGAAACTTTCATGACAAAATATTAGTTTTGATGTTGCATAAGTAGGTAAAAAAACCTAAATCTTCCCCAGTATGATGGTCAATATTTTAGGCAGTTTGGGAAGTGATGCACTTTGAACTACTCTGGGATTACCACTTTGCACATACAAAGCCATGACCAGGTATAGAACTTTTTTTAAAATACACCTTTATATTCCCCACACACAATATATTACCTTTCTATACTCCACTTTGCATTTGAAGAGGACTTTTTTTCAAAGTGCTTCTCAAAGTAATCCTTACCAACACATCTGCACAACTTCATTAAGCCAAATGCAGCCATGGTCTACCAAGTGCTAGACCCGCATTCACCTTTTGTAGTCCCAGACACTCAGCAACAAAGGGTTTATTAAACCCCTAGTGGGGCACAATACACCAACTTAACTTGAATTTAACTTGAGCTGGAATAACGGGCTCAAGTTAAAGGAAGCCAGATTCCAGCTGGACATCAGGAAAAACTTCCTGACTGTTTGAGCAATACGACAATGGAATCAGTTACCTAGGGAGGTTGTGGGCTTTCCCACACTAGAGGCCTTCAAGAGGCAACTGAACAACCATCTGTCAGGGATGCTTTAGGATGGATTCCTGCATTGAGCAGGGGGTTGGACTCAATGGCCTTGTAGGCCCCTTCCAACTCTGCTATTCTATGATTCTATGATCAGCAGGATACGTTAGCCTTGGTGGGTCACATATTGTGCATATCTGTCTTACAACAATCTTCCAAAGAATGTCAGTATTATCCCCACATTGCAAATTGGGGGTTGAGATTGAGAAACAGCAGCTGGTCTAAGGTATTCATGATTTGAATGGATTTTCTGGTTTACAGCTCATATTCTTAACCATCTTTTCCCAACTTGGTGCCTTCTAGACGTGTTGACTATGGCTCAGTTCAAACAACACGTTGATGCAGTGTGAAAACTCCACTCAACAGTTGAGTTTTTAGGAGGTACTCCCCACACATGTTCTAACTCCACCGTTGTGTGACTGTGGGCTACCGTGGAGTTGAGTAAATTCCATCATGATTTATTTATTTATTTATTTATTTATTACATTTTTATACCGCCCAATAGCCGAAGCTCTCTGGGCGGTTCACATGTTTGATTGACAGTTCCTCCTCCCTCTCTCCTGCCCCAGTCCTCCCGATGGTATCCCATCAGCCATTGCTGCAAAAAAAAACACCCAATCCCGGTAGCTCTCCAAGAGTGGAACTTGCTCTTTATGCTGCTCTTGCCAGGGAACTCTGTTGCTGGTGGGAAAAGTCCACTCAGTGCAATGGAAAACTCCACAGACCCTGCCACACAACAGTTGTGCAGGAACTCTCCTCTGCACAGCGTGGATATTCTGCGTGGAGCGTTTCCCCGCCACACAACACATTTCTCAATTGTGGAGTTCTAAAAACACAGTTGAGAAATGTGTTGCCTGAACTGAGCCTCTAACTCCCAACTCGCACTGCCATTATGTCCAACGGGGATGTTGGCTGGAGATGATGGAAGTGGTTGTCCAACACATCTGGAGGGTGCTGGGTCTAGGAAGGCTGCTCTTAATTATTACACCAGGTCTCAAAATGTACGGAGATATTGTCTTTGCTAAATTAATTTGTTAATTTAACTTAGAATGCAAATAGTTGGCCTAAAATTATGTTCAGTACAATCCTATGCATGTTTACTGAGAAATAAATCTCACTGGGTTCCAACAGAGTTTAGTACCAGGAAATTGTGCATTAGATTTCAGCCTAAAGATTTTTTTTGTTATATGGCAGGGGCCACAAACGTCCTAGGTTTGCTGTGCAATGTCAGATATAAATGCAGTCCAAGGTTTTTCTAGTATTTAACATACTATTCATTGATCACAAGGAAATGTATCACAATATTTTCGCAAATTCTCAGTAGTACTGCTGAACCTCCTTCTCATCAAAGAACCATGAACAACAAAACTACCTCAACATGGGCAAAATGGAAACTTTTATCTACATGTAAAAAAAAAAAAAAACCCTTAAAGATAAGGAAGTGAGGTTGAAAAATACGAGCTGGAACAGTTGTTGCTACGTTCCAATTGGCTACTAAGTCAGGGCTGGACAGTACTGGCTAAATCTAGAGCCAGGTATGATCTGTACTGACTTCCCTGCCATCTTTTCTTACCCGAAAGTCAATCATTGTTACATAGTCTTACCATAGTAAAATACAGAAGTGCTACCAAAATATACAGGGAGAAAAAATCAGATTACTGAGATATCTGGCAAAAGAAAAATCATTTACAACTCCTTGTATCCGTTGCTCAGTATTGTGTTTTATACTGATGTGATAGCAAAGCAACTACATAATGGAGCTCTCTTCCACATCAGTTCAAGAGGAACTGGGAGAGGAAGTGATTTGCCCTGTCGCCACCAGCTGCCCACTGCACACCCCCAAAGTCTGTTTCAAAGGGTTGTGGGTTCCCCCAGAGCAGATTGCCAGGGAGTTGCAAGGAAGAGAAGAGAGGAAGAAAGGCCAGTTGAATTAGAATACTTTCACTCATGTGCTGTTGGATTCCACTCTATTATGCCCACTGGCATCTGATCTACAAACTTTTCTAGAAGTTACCAGGTTTTAAAGTTCTAAAACGAGCAGCATCCCAGAGGTGAAATGCTGTATGGTGATAAATTGATTCTGTTATAAGAAAATTGGCTCCCCCCCCTTTTCTTTTCTTTTACAATTGAAAGGCTTTTCAAAATACTTAACCAACAACAAACATGACCTCCTTCAACAGGTCTTCCCCCTCTCTGGTTGTAAATACGTATTTTGAAATAAACATTTTGGCAGAGATTAATAATAAAGACGTGTGAATTTGTGGGTCTCTGGAATTCCGTCCTGGAGAGAGCAGAGAGCTCAGCTAGAAATCCAGATGTGCCAAGAGTAATGGGCAAGACCCCCACCCCCGTGACCCCTTTGCCTCACCCCAAAGAGGGACTGCGACTTTTTGGTCTCTTTTAGGAAGAAGGAAAAGTTACATGAATAGACATGAAAACATTTTATAGAATCGCACGTCCCCCTCATGTTTATATGTGTTGTTACGCCCTCTTTCCCCCCGCCACGTCCTTTTTTCTTAATTTGCTCATGAGGATCTAGGGTTGAACTACATTATAGGTATTACATTATATAATGTAAATACAATATACATTATATTGACGGATGCGGAGCTGCGACTTTAAAAGCCGCGTGGCAGGCAAAAATTCAACAGGTGCAGCATTCCCCCCCCCCCCATCACTACAAGAAAGCTCCTATTGTCCAATGCTGGGGGTTGCTAGGGAGACCAGGCGGCCTCGCAGTTGCTATGGAAACCAGAAGCAACTCCTCCCCCCCCCCACCACCAAAAAACCCGACTAGGGCCAAGGCGACCGTCTCCGCAGCCGGCCTCGCACTCACCCGCAGGATTTGGGGCGGCTGCAGCGCCGGCAGCTGCCCCGAAGTTGAAAGCCATGAGGCCTACAGAGGAGCAGCGGCGCCTCCAAGACCCGGGAAAGTCCAGCCACCGCTCGCGTCCGGGTGGAAATTGAAACCCTGAAGGGAAAGGCCGGGGCTAGGCCATAGATATAGGAATTATAGAATAGCACCCAACTCTAAATTCTGATTAAAAAAAATATTGAATTGATCATGACTCTATACAGAGCAGCCTCGCTCTCTTCGTTAACCTCTCTATATGGTAAAAACTCCAATATACTCTACAATGAAAGTTAAAACGAGTTAAACTTTACATCTGAGGTAAATAGTGTGTGCCTCTATTGGTTTTCTATCTCTATGGGACAAGGCTCCGCCTCCCAGCCGGACGTTAAAACGGGTAGCACGCCTTGAGCCTGCTAGTTGCCCCGGCAACTGGGTAGAGCGAGCAAGATAATCGCCGTGACGCTCGTTGATGACGTTACTGCCAGGAAGTCGCGTCTAAAGGCCATGGACACTTTAGCAAATTGCTAGACCGGCTTATTATGCGCCGGAAGTTTTTTCAGCAGGGGCGGGGGAGGGTTGAGGAGTTAGAGTGCGACCTCTTAAGGATCTCTGGAACATTGATGCATGTTTTCTTTAGTTAAGAACTCGGCTGGAAGCACCTGTGTATATTATATAGGGCGGGATATAAATGTTTTAAATAAATAAATATATGGGGTTGTATCCAATGTTAGTTTTAAATCCCATTCATTCCAATGGATCTACTCTAAGTAGGACTAACATTGGATACAACCCATTTTTAATATGTTTTGATTCCTATGTTGCCTTTGGCAACTGATTGATAATTGCATAAATTTCATATATTTCCTGGAATATTCCCAGTACCATGAGGGACCTCTGGTTGGGTCCTTTAAGGGCACAATCCTATGCATATTGAGATAGAAAATTCCAATAATTCCCAGCTTTCCCCAGCTAGCTGGGGAATGCTGGGAGTTGCACAACTTTTTTCTGTCAAAACATGCACCCTTGTTGTTTTTCATATAACCCTTATGTTTAAATGATAAAAGGAGTGGAGTTCAGTGTTACTGTAGTATCCTAGACATATTTGCCCAGATGTAAGTCTCACTATTTAGAAACAACAACATATCCAAGTATTAAAGAATGGACAAAGTATGGGAATATGCCTGGGTGGCAAAATTAACAATTATACACAAGTAAAAAGAGAGCCAGATTGAATACTTTGAAGAATTGAGCATCCTTTATTAATTTCTGAGGTATCAATTGCATTTTAATCCACATTATTTCAATATGTTAAGACATCAAAATGCAATGGGAAAACTTTATCTGTAAGATTCAATTATTAAAATTTAATAAAAATTTAATAAAAACAAATTGGAAGTGAGAAAAGAAGCCAGTGGGAGACCAGTGAGTTTTGCTTCCTAATAAATGCATAGGAATAACACCTTGCAGTCTAATCTTATGCATGTTTACTCAAAAATCACATATTCTTCAATCGTAGTCTAAGAGGTTTTCTACATTTTGAGATTATTTGAGGGGAATTTGTTTGCTCTGCTCATAGGATCTCTGCATCCAATACAGTAAGTCTGTAACTACTGAAGGAAATCACAGCTTCATGAAGTTCTGCATAGAGAATCTGTGTAATGAGATGGGAAAATTCTGAAATGCAGCAAATGACCAGAAGAGAAAGTTTTCAGAAGTGTCACAATTTATTAATGCCCAAAGAGTTTTGGAAATCAACCCCCCCCCCTTCAGGGTCATTCATTTAGTTTTAAAGACTAAGGGGAGAATAAAGCCTTTTTTCCAAAGGCTTTTTTAAAAAAGCTTCTAGATTTCTGGGCAAGCTCCACAGGCCTTGGCCTCTACCTCATGATTCTTGCTGTCCTTCAGATGAAAAATTAGAGCAGGTGTGTTCTGGCCAAACTACTTCTCAGAGCTTCTCTATATGAGCTATTTATTGCATGCTGATGATCAGCCACTCACAGAAGTTTACGAGTCCTTTACATGAAGCTGTCAACCTCCAGGACATCTCCCACACCTTCCCCCAGTAATCTTGCTTTTAAAAAATAAGAGATAATGCACAATTTTGAATTATCATAGGATATCGTGGGCCACTAGATGGCATTGTTTCATTTAACTTTATGGAGCATTCCCGAGATGGGAAGTTTTCAATTAGAAATCATGTGCTCACCATCTAAAGGAGTTGTAGTCAATATGGAAAAAAAACTAAAAGAAAAAATGATAAGAATGCAGGTCTTTTTTTAATGTAGAGTCACTCTCAGAAATGGCTACTATCAGAAGGTGCTTGCAGATGTAGGGCTCCTAGCACTACCAATCAAAAGGCATATTTAGTCTGGAGAAGATTGAGAGGAGACATGATAGCACTCTTTAAATACTTGAAAGGTTGTCACACAAATGAGGGCCAGGAACTCTTCTCAATCCTCCCAGAGTGCAGGACACAGAATAATGGACTCAAGTTACAGGAAGCCAGATTCCGGCTGGACATCAAGAAAAACGTCCTGACTGTTAGAGCAGTATGACAATGGAACTGATAGCAGCAGAGGGGATTTTTCATTGTTCCTTCTGTTTCCAAGAGTAAAATTGTACCCTGGGATCATATGCCTGCATCTGTAGAGAATAATGTAATGTGGTAGCGGGCTAAAGATGGCTTCTCTGCAAAAGGGGTGGCTACATGCCAGATTTGCATTCTATAATGAATGGACTGTGAACAATGAAGTTTTGAATGAAACCTATAACCTATGATTATGCACTTTAACTTTCCATTGATGATGTAACCTAACTTGCTAATCCAGAACTGACCAAGGGTTAGAAAGAAACTAACACCCTCATTTAGTCAGGGCCTATAAATAGGCTGAGATCCCTTTGTTCGGGATGCCTCCATCTTGTATCTCATGAGAGAGCACCCCTATGCTGCAGTATTGGAAATTAAATTGATTAAGAGCATTCTCCAGCCTTGTGTGTTTGATTGGCTATTAACGCGCCATGGTAGCGAGCCTTTAACCCATTGTTGAGGGACAACAGAACCAATTGCCTAGGGAGGTTGTGGCCTCTCCCACCCCAGAGGCATTCAAGAGGCAGCTGGGCAGCCATCTGTCAGGTATACTTTAAGGTAGATTCCTGCAATGAGCAGGGGGTTGGACTCAATGGCCTTGTAGGCCCCTCCCACTATTCTATGATCTTATGAAAGGCATTGTGAAGCGATTCAGTCTTTCCTTCCTTAATGGCTTTTCGAGGTGGGGCAGGATGAGATGGGAGACATAGTGGAAAAACGTGGAGGCTGGCCTTGTCTGGACCTCCACTCCCGCAAAATTCTACGAATGAGGCAGGACTGCACCATAAAAGCCTCATTTGGAAGCACCCAGTACCACCCGCTTGGAGAACAGACAAGATTTTTATATAGGGATTCATGAAACAGATGGGGATTTCTTCCTTACAAGAAAAGGATTCTGAAGTACAAGTCAGAGAATGGAGGGGGGGGGGGAAGGCAATTTAACAACAAAGAAGTAATTTAATCTGACATTCCACATTCACAGACAAAGTTTAGTGATATGACAACAGTCCATTTCATTTGTTACATACAACATTCTCTTGGCTTTAGGGGATCTGCCTTGATTGACCCAGGAAGAATGCTCCCCCAATAAAAAAATAACATTTTAAATAGTTGACATTACAGTCTTTTTTCCCTTTTTGTATTAAAATGCCCTCATTCTGCATGGTTGAAAAGAGATCTCGAATAGACCCAATGAAGTCATTGTGTTGTCTGAATGCATTTACCACCACAGGGTGGGTTAACACAGCACATTTCCGCAGGGTGGCTTGTTAGTCTTGCAGTGTGGTTTATTCTTCTTGAACAAGCCACTTGAGAAACCATGGCTTGTCCTTGGGTTGTTCATGGTGGTAAACAAGCCACACTGCATGGTTGATTAACTCTGTAGAAAAGGTGCCGTGTTCAGACAACACAAAAACCCATCCTGCAGAAAACCTGCTACATTGAGACAACACGATAACCCACTCTGCGGAAAACAACACAATAACCCATGGTTCACAACAAACCATCTGGGTATGTGTGTGTTAGCATGTTGTGTGAACCCAGGCAAGGAAACTGTGCTGGAACCACTCTGGGACTAAGTGGACTGCAGGTTGCAATTTGTGTCTAGCAATCTTACACACCACCAGCTTAGCCAGTGCAGCTCATCCAAGATGGCGTGGCACAATGATTTTCAAAGTGTGTTCCAAGGAACCTGGACATTCTTTGTTAGGAGCTTATCTGGTTCTTCAATGAAAAGTTCAGATATGGCCAAAAACATTTTCCTTGAAAGACAGTTTGCCCACCACTGCAACGTACAGCCACAGGGCGTGTTCAATGCAGGAGATAGATCTGAAAGGGAAGCAACCTATCTCGCATGCGATCTGCATAGTAAGTGCTCACAGATGTTACTACCTTCCCCTTTCCTCAATATAGGACGGTGTGTTGGGGGAAGTGTGATATTTGGGGAGTTGTCCCTGAAGACATTGGTTTTGCCTTCAGCCAACTGTGCAGTTCTCCAGTGGCCCTGAGCCGGTAGCTCAGTGGTCCTGTTCCTTACAACAACCCATGCAAAGAGAAACATGACAAACTTTTCTGAGGGCTAGTCAATTCTTTGTACACGATTGCACTGTCTTCTCATTCACGATCTAGAAACTAAATGCAACGCTGCTGTGCTCCATCACTTTGCTCTGACCAGCCACTGCTAGACTGCCTTAAGCCACAATCTGCCCATACAGGGCGTGGTAGAAGCAAGTTTATAAGTAGGCCTTAAGACTGGGCTTAGAATAATTCCTCTGGGAACTGGCACCAAAGATCTCCCCACCCTCTGCATTTGGATTTCTAAAGCATAGGACAACACTGCGATGCGTTTTAACCCACTGTCATGCCTGTGGAGGCGCAATTTATCATCAGTAATACTGTAAGTCATTGCTTTAAATTACCTTTCACTACTTTGTATCTACAGAAAAAATAAATCAATATAAATAGGCTCCCTGCTGTAGTCTAGTTCTTTTAAGCATTATTGTGACATTATCATGTTTTAGATGGAAAAAAATGTCAACACTAAGGTTTTCATTTCTCAAACGTACTGGGTAAAACATTTGCACAAGCTTCCAAGGGAATAATTAGTGTTGTACATCAATCTGAAAAAAAACTTGCAGCCCTGTCAAGGGCTGTGCAGCCCCCATCCATGTGATGCCTCCCAAGGTCTAGCACTGGAAAGAACATCTCCCTCATCTGCGGAGTTGGGGTCATCGCATGAAACTGACTGGCACTTGGGATCAGAGCAGAGAAAACTCAGGAAACGATGCTCTTCATACAACATGCTATCAGCATATGGAATCCATCGCCTTTATGGCGTCCTGCCCCCCCCCCCCAGATTCCTTATCATCAGAGGACGGGTGAACTCCAGCAGATCCTGGGGAAGGGACTAGCAGGGGTGCAGGGGGCAGGCAAGACCCATTTGAAGCCCCTCTAAGTCCGACAGGGAAGAAAGGGATCACGAGGCGCCTCCAACCCCAGCTGAGCACAGGCTCATGAGAGTCAGGGATCACCATTGGCAGGCTGCCAGAGCTCTGAAGCTACAGGGCGAATTGCCAGCACCTGGTGTCAGGTTGCTAAGGGCTAAAAGGGCCTATGCAGCCCAGGGATGCTGCTGGAATCAACGTGCAACCCCCAACATTTGGTCCACCCAGCTCTCCATGCGTTTGGACGCACTGGTGGACAGAGCCCCCCCCCCCCCCAACTCTGCCTGCATCTAGAAGCTCTACTCTGCGACTCCAGGACTGCGTTAATTCGACTCTGCCGGTGTCCCAGCCAACTAAGGAATCTGCAGTGACTCTGGCTTGGCCTCCACATTTGATAAGGACAGCCATAAATCTCTGCTCTTGACCAGAAAACGCAGACAGTTGGGATGATAGCGAATAGCTTGGACATCAGGGAGTGTTGAACTTCTTCTGGCCGGAGAGCAGAATTCCATTTCGGGGAAGGTCTCAGGGAGCCGCATTCTAGTGGCAGGCGAGGTTGAAGGCAAAAAAGGGACAAAATACCAGCATGTTTTATTTTAAAGCTCTTCCTGCCAGTTACTAGGCCTTTTAGAGGCCTTCCGACCATT
This sequence comes from Elgaria multicarinata webbii, assembly GCF_023053635.1. Lineage (NCBI taxonomy): Eukaryota > Metazoa > Chordata > Lepidosauria > Squamata > Anguidae > Elgaria > Elgaria multicarinata. Next base: position 12,726,746 of record NC_086180.1, read on the forward strand.
TAGAATGGGGGGGGGGGGGGGGGAACTGCGCAAAAGCCAAGAACCCCCCACAAAACCAGTGGTGGGGCCAAGAGAAGGGAGCATGGCCATCTGTTGAACACTGGAGGGCTGGATTGGGACCCCGGACCTGAGGTTCTAGACCCATTGTACAGCTTTAAAAATGGCTTAGAAGAAATGAGGCTGGGTCTATCAGTAGCTGTTGCCGTGTGACGTAAACAGAGCCTCCACAGTCAGCAGTGAGGTGATTTCAAGTACCAAATGCTGGGGAAACCCCAAGGGGCGGCCGCCATCTTTATGCCCTCCTTCTGCACTTCCCAGAGGCAGCTGGAAACAGAATGCTGGACTAGATTGATCTCTGATCCGATTCAGCAAAGCAATTCTTAGGACTAGTTCAACGGCTCCTGCGCTGAAATGAACAGTTCAGCAACAGTTCTCAGTGAATACATTGTTCGTTACAAAAACGACGAATTCGACACCAACTCCAAAACAGACAGGCAGAACCCCTTTTGCTGCAACCTCAACTTTTCCAATGAGCGAGAGAGAGAATGTCAGTCAGAAATGGGACAGTGAGTCATCACGCATAAGGGGATTTGATACATATGCTATAAATATTTGATACATCAGCTCTGAAAAAGGAGAAACAAAACATGGATTCTTCTAACTTCCATTGTTTACCACGTAGCACCCATACCTATAAAAAGTGTGAGCTGGGCCTCTCAACGGAAACTCAAGTAGGTTCTCCGTGGCCTCTCCTAGCCAAATCAGTAAATGTTAGCTGGCTGGCTTGTTCCCTTCATTGCAGGTAGACTGCAATCCTACTGCTCCCTCTTTCTCCTATAGGAGCACCTCTAGCAGACAATGGTGTGGCCGTTTTCCATAAGCTTCTGCCTCAGTTGCCTTAAACTCCTCACTGGGCCACATGGCCCCTCTCTTCTCTGATTTGCCCCCCCCTCTCTGATCTGCCCCCCTATTGTGCAGGAGATATGGATGAGAAGGATGAGACAATATGAACCTCACTCTTTGTTATATTTAAGAGAGGTGCACATCTTTTGTCTTGATCAAGGGGGCTCACTCTAGGGCCTCATCTACACCAAGCAGGATATTCTACTATGAAAGTGGTATGGAAGCAGTATATAAAAGGCAGGAGCCACATTACTGCTTTATAGTGGTATTGAAGTGCACTGACAACTGTTGGGGCCCATGACATATACCATATACTGCTTTCATACCATTTTCATAGTGTTATACCCTGCTTGGTGTAGAATCATAGAATAGTAGAGTTGGAAGGGCCTAGAAGGCCATCGAGTCCAACCCCCTGCTCAATGCAGGAATCCACCCTACAGCATACTTGACAGATGGTTGGCCAGCTGCCTCTTGAATGCCTCTAGTGTGGGAGAGCCCATAACCTCCCTAAGTAACTGGTTCCATTGTCGTACTGCTCTAACAGTCAGGAAGTGTTAGGATGTGTCAATGGGCCCCAACAGTTGTCAGTGCACTTCATTACCACTATAAGGCAGTAGTGTAGCTCCTGCAGTGCACTTCAATATCACTATAAAGTAGTAGTGTGGCTCCTGCCTTTTATATACCGCTTTCATAGTGGAATATCCTGCTTGGTGTAGATGAGCCCCAAGTCACAATCAGAAGCCTCCACTGGAGAGGTATTTTATCATTAAAAAGCTGTACATTGGATTTGGGAAATAGACTTATTATGCACAAAAAATTGCTAAAGCCAATACATTCAAATGTATTACATTCAAATGTAATTCCTTAGTGTTTCTAATCAAATAGTTGAGATCTGGATCTCCACCAATGTTTTCTGTCCATTGAGTGGCTTTCAGGTCGTATTTTCATGGGTGCATGCAGTGGAAAAGATTTCACCCAAACGGGTAACTGAAACAGCTTTTTCAAAGACAGGGGCTGAGCTGGAACTTTTTAAAAATGCCAATAACAGCAACCCATTGAGTTGCACTGATGGCTCTGCCCTAGAATATTTTCACATGTATACCTTCTTTACAGGGAATTTGGAAACCGTTCTAAAATCCATCCAGTGAATACAAAGCATTATAGTACAACCAGTGGAGGTTGATGGCTTCGATCTCAGTGAGGTCATAAATCCGCTCCAGGTTTCCGTCCAAACCAGTCAGAACTCCTTTAGAGTTCTGACTGGTTCAGACTGAAACCCGCGTAGTGGATTAACTGCCCCACTGACATAGAATATCGGCCTCTGCTGGTGTACAACCACCATGCGGAGTTGATTCCATAGCCGCACACCCAACAATGATGGCTGAGGCTGGAGATTTCTAACTGCCTTGTAGGATCAAGATCATGAGCTAGTCAGACTGACAAATGTTTCCCACCACTCCTTACATCCTGGGAGTTCCATCTAGTAAAAATCTAGCAGAGGCGCTGAGTGTGCAAAACCTGAAAGAAATCTAAAAATGTACATGAGGGGACTAGTAAACTTCCTTGTATGCCAGAGACACCGGCCGTTTCTACACCTGCCTTTCCCCCCAGGATCATCCCTGTACATCCAAATGACACACAGGGGATCCCGGGAGCAGGCAGGGACGATCCCTCCATTTTCCTGGGATAATCCTTAGGTGTAGAAAGGGCCACTGTGTCCTATAGGAAGTCAGTTTACAGAAGGACAAGAGTCTGCTTAGTGATTCTAATAAATAAAAAGATGGGTCACTGTAGCTTAAATCAGCTTCTATGGCCTGCCATACAAGCAAACGCAAAGGGGGCAGTCCACAGCCACCAACACTGTTGTAGACCCACAGAGGTCAATGGGACTACACCAGTATAAGTGCCCATTGCCACACATATTAAAACACTGCTGTTTGCATTCTTGGAAGACAATGGCAAATCATTTTTACGCCAGTCTTTTTAAAACGAACACACACTGTGGTAACCTTGCAGCTTGCACCCTCAATACAGCAGTCCAGTTTAACAAACCCATTCCTGAATTCCACAAAAAGAAAGCAAGAGTATTAATAAATATGTAAGTTGCGTGGCTTCAGCCATCGAGATCTTTGTGTAGTGGTTGTGGTTAAGAGCAGTTTGCATAGTTCAGTCATCACTACGCTCATTTCTGGAAAGTGGCGTCGTTGGGGGTATGGAGTCAAGATGTCCGAATAAGGGGAGCCCTCTCGTCTTCAGAACTCTGCAATGAGAAGGAAAGGTTTAAGCAAACATGCAGTGAGTTAACTTCCGTAAGACAGAGAGGAAGGACAAAAAATAGAATTACTTTTCTTTCCAGAGGGGCGTAATCTTGAAAGTTATCGATGGCCCTGTTCAGACAACACACTAAACCATGATGGTTAAGTGTTGCTTAGTATGTTGTGTGATCCATGACTTAAGCGAGTCATGGGAACCATTCCTAACCATGGTGGCTACATAACCATGGTTTAAACCCGCTCACTAACCACTTGCTGCAAAAGGGTTAGCAGCCTAACCATAGCTTAGCCTGTTGTCTGAACAGGCCCAATATGTCAATCAGGGCCAACCAACATATATGGTCTCTTTCCACCTACAATATAAACTTGTATGTGTTTTATGCCAGTCTAACTGTCGTGGCATCTCCCAAAGAATCCTGGGGCTTGTAGTTTAGTTAGGGCATTGACTGCTAACAGATCCTCACAGAACTACACTCTTTAAATATTTAAAAGGTTGTCACACAGAGGAGGGCCAGGATCTTTTCTTGATCATCCCAGAATGCAGGACATGGAATAATGGGCTCAAGTTACAGGAAGCCAGATTCCAGCTGGACATCAGGAAAAACTCCCTGATGGTTAGAGCAGTACGACAATGGAACCAGTTACCTAGGGAGGTTGTGGGCTCTCCCACACTGGAGGCCTTCAAGAGGCAGCTGGACAACCATCTGTCAGGGATGCTTTAGGGTGGATTCCTGCACTGAGCGGGGGGTTGGATTTGATGGCCTTATAGGCCCCTTCCAACTCTACTATTGTATGATTCTACAGTTTCCTGCAGGGAGAGAATGTTACTAAACCAGTTTAGTACAGATGTGCCCAGTAGGTTTGTCACTCATTGGATCACTTTCTGAAATGATCCTCTCAGCACATATGTTTGGCAATGTCTGAATAGATTGCTCATGTGGCTTTTCTGAAGATAAACTCAAGCAGAATCCTAGATGTCCTGTTCACAAACTTGTACCGGAAAAGGTTGCCAGACTTGCTTGCTTGGTGTTGATCTACATGTGCAGACAGATCGTATGGTACTGCGTTCTCACATCTGAACCATTTCAGGCTGCAGATGGGGGGGGGGGAATCACATATCTGAATATCCCATTATATCAATACTTTCCTGCTTGTGGAAGATTAGCAGCACAGCAAAGAGGCATTTAGCTTAGCCATCTCCCTGAAATGTTTGGCTTTCTATGGGCAGGTTTCTATTTCCTTTGCTTTCCCTCTGATTTTCATCTTTGACGGCTAACTAAGAAATCCAAAAGTAAGCCAAGACCACATCTCCAGTAGAATTCTTGAATACACCTCAGTCCCCAAGCCTTGGACGAGTCATGGGTCTTTTAACCTCAACTCCGAATCTGTAAAATGGGAATTGCAGCGACCTACCTCAGGGTCCCGATGATAATGAACCAGCTTTTTTTTTTTAAAAAAAAAAGGCTTAATACTTTTTGCTTTTTGAAAATGCTACATAAAAATGAACAACCAGCAGTAAAATGACCACCACCATCACCACAGCCACAAGACTGAGCTTAAACCAGGTCCATGCAGACTGTTAGTCAATCTTTAAACACAGTATTATAAAAAAAAAAAACCCACCCTTCCAAGACAAGCAGAGTGGGGAAGACAGACAGAAGCAACAGCTTTTCCAAGTGAGTAACCAACAGCTGGTTAGCAGCAGAACACCTCGACTTTCCTTCCCTCGCTTGTTTTGGGCAAAACCTACTACCGTGACCAGCTGGATGCACACACAACGGCACAAAGTTGTGCTCGCTTCTGCAGTCTCTGTCCACCACTCTGCCGCTAAGATCATCTTCTTGGCCCGCCGCTCTGACCATGTCACTCCACTTCTGAAATCTCTTCATTGGCTTCCAATTCACTCCAGAATCCAATATAAACTTCTCCTGCTGACCTTCAAAGCTTTTCACGGCCTAGCTCCTGCCTATCTCTCCTCTCTCATCTCACACTATTGCCCCGCTCATGCTCTCCGCTCCTCTGATGCCATGCTTCTCGCCTGCCCAAGGGTCTCTCCTTCCCTTACTCGGCTTCGTCCTTTTTCTTCTGCTGCCCCTTACGCCTGGAACGCTCTTCCAGAACACTTGAGAACTACAAACTCAATCACTGCTTTTAAAACTCAGCTAAAAACCTTTCTGTTCCCTATAGCTTTTAAATATTGAGTTTGTTCTGACCCTATACTGTCAGCTTCACCCTACCCGGTGCCTGTTTACACTTCCCTGTGCCTGTTTGCATTCTCTTTCCCTCCTTATTGTTTACTACAACTTTATTAGATTGTAAGCCTATGCGGCAGGGTCTTGCTATTTACTGTGTAATCTGTACAGCACCATGTACATTGATGGTGCTATATAAATAAATAAATAAATAATAACAACAGTTGTAAGCACTGGTTTAGAAAAGAAGAGCACACAACAGCAGCAATAGGCAGAGGCAGAGAGAGAAAAGCCTTCTAGCGCACTCTGGTATTCTCCTCTCGGTGGTTATGGTAACCCCAACTGCAGCCTTCTCCAACCTGATGCCCTCCAGGTGTGTTGTAGTCCAACACATCTGGAGGGCACCGGGCTGGAGAAGGCTGCCTGATTGTGTGGGTACTGTTTAGACTTGGACCGGAGATACTTGAGATCCGGTCCTTCCCAGCCATGGAAGCTTGCAGGGTGACTTCCTCCCCCAGTGTAACCTACCCCACATGGTGCTTGTGGGGTGGAGATGGGATAATCCCATGTATGTCATCCTGAGCTCATTGAAAGAAGAGTGGATAAAAGTTATAAATCTAATATATACAAAGTGCCCAAGGCACGCAACTATGTGATATACATATAGTGATAGACAGTAGTAATAAACCTTATTTGTTTACAAATATACAATAATCTACGGTGTTCAGCCGATTCGTCCTGGGTGAGTGAATACAAACTTGGTCGGAACTATGCGCTCATAACTTAAGTTGATAGATTTCTATGTGGCGACAGTGTATCTTTTTCAACAAAAAAATATGTTATCTTATCCTTTCAGGGTTTGTTCTGACAAAGCTCTCACGAAAACAGGCGAAAAAACCGCAGAAACCTGTCAATAAAGTCTATAACGCTGTTAAGTACTATTATAAATATTATAAACATATGTTAAAAAGGTGTCATTACCAGCATTGTATCGTGTCATATAAATATATGTTAAAAAGGTGTCATTACCAGCAATATACTGTGTCAAAAACACTGTGACTGTGGTTTATGCATATTATACATTGGAAATTATTATTGTAAAATGATTATTATATCAAGAGTATTTATTATTGAAAAATGACGATTATATCATGAGTACTTTTCATGCACAGTTTTGTTAGGAACCAGTAGTGGGCCAATGATGATAGTGCAGGTGTTATGCACCAATTATATATTTGTATATTTGTAAATAAATAAGGTTTATCAGTTACCTAGGGAGGTTGTGGGCTCTCCCACACTAGAGGCCTTCAAGAGGCAGCTGGACAACCATCTGTCAGGGATGCTTTAGGGTGGATTCCTGCATTGAGCAGGGGGTTGGACTCGATGGCCTTGTAGGCCCCTTCCAACTCTGCTATTCTATGATTCTATGATTCTACTGTCTATCACTATATGTATATCGCGTAGTTACGTGCCTTGGGCACTTTGTATATATTAGATTTCTTATACTACTGCCTTCCCCCTTTTTTGAATGCATTTTTAAAAGTTATAAATCATCATCATCATAATGGCTGCTATCTGATTAAATAAATTTGAGGGCAGGTTGTCTATATGTCTTCAAAGCCCATGGTTGCTGCGAATTGGCACTGTATCACTTATACGATGCAGCCGCCGATTCGCAGCCACTGTGTGCCTTTTCCCCGAAGCTGCGCATTAGAGAATTTGGGGATTTGCCCCGACTTTTTCCTTCAAAGCGAGGTCACCACGGCCCACCTGCCGCATGACCTCGCTCCGTTGCCGATCTGGGAGGCGTTCTGAGGCAGTACCTGGATGACCGCTGGGAAACCCTGTGGCCCCTCCTGGCATGGGGATTTCCTGTCCCCACCTCACAGCAGTGATACTATGTGGTTTCAGGGGGAAGCAGTGGCGCAGCGGCACCGTGAAGACAGGCCCCTAGTTGAGCAATGGGATGGGTTTTGGTCAATCAATCCATCAATATGGGAAAAACAGTCATTGTGAAATGGGGGAGGACATATTCTCTTTGTTTTTAGATGCTCTAGTCATGCATTACAATAGGCATCGTCACAAAACTGCGCACTTAAAAAGTTGCTGACTTAGGCCTTAGCAAGACCTATTTCATAGTCCGTGACGGAGGAGGGAAGATCTCGCATTGTGATTAACGCGAGGTCCCTCCTCCGTTTACATGTGAGGCGCGATGACCTCAGGAGGAGAGGCGTCATGCCCGCCATTTTTGTTTTAAAGAGGAAGGTGCGCACGAACGCCCATGCGCTAAAGGTAAGGTTTTTTTTTTAATTTTAATTACTTTTCCTGCTCCCCCCACCCTATCCCTGATGGGCGCAGTGCTCCTGGCTCCACGTGATGAATCGCGCAGGGCCGGGTCAAACCGCGGCAACGGGCCACACGTTCTGCGGGATCAGCCCAGGACTGCGGAAAAAGCAGGCCCAAAGGGGAGGGCAAGATCTCGGGGCAAGGGAGGGATCATCCCTCCCTGATCCCGGGATCCTCTGTGCATCATGTGGACGCACAGGGACGATCCCAGGATTCGCCCTGGGATTTCGCCCAGTCTAGCTAAGGCCTTACTACGACTTTTCCATTTACTCTGGGTTATCCAAGGGCATTGCCAGAGAGGCTGTCTTTTGTTGAGATGGGGAAAAGTAGGAATGCAGGGCAGGGGACTGGATTTTAAGGTCCGGTAGCCCACACTCCCTCCTTTATCGGGTTAGCCTTGCAGCAGCGATGCTGCGGGCAATTGATCCGCCCTTCCAAGGCGGTGGCGAAGGTGATGTGAAAGATGTGCCGATGGTGATTAATCAGTAGAGGGTCACTCCCTCATGCGAGTCATCACAGCTAACGCGTGACGATCAGACAAGGCGAAACCACCCTTAGACTTCAGAGTTCATTAGCCAGGCATCTATTCGGCACTAAGATTCGCAGCTAGCAAAAAAGACTAGGAAAGAGGTAGTCTAGGCTGATCTTACCATGTATCTCACGCCAGCAGCAGAACTTACTCTGGATCTATTAAACCTTCTCTGCCCTGGAACAAGCATTTCAGAAGAGACAAAATAAAAGAAACAGGGACAGGAATAAAACAAAGCACAAAAGCATTGGGGAGACAGAAGAGACACATCTCTTTATCTACAGATATAAAAAACATATACCAATAACCACAAGCAAATTTTAAAAAAGAGAATGATTTATTAATTTATTTATTTCTAAAAAAAAAAGGCCTTTTCCCTTTCCGCAAAAATGGAAAGGGAAAAGATCAGATGTAAACACTACCTTACCTCTTCTGTCGCCCGTAAGGGCTTGTAAACCAGGACAACAAATATGACTCCAAGGACAACGCCAAGCACCAGGATGACGAAGGGAACATTGGTGAGTGCAGAGCCTTCAAAAATAGCAGTCCTCAGTTGGCTGGCAGATGCTTTATCCAGCACGATACTCTGGAGGAACAAGGCGGAAATGGGGTGGGAAGGAAACACGGGTTCATTTTGCTGACCATGACCGTCTATTCAAATATCATCTGTTTTGCTTCCAAACGGTGGACTCCTAGCATTAACAATGAGAAAGTGTTGCACAGAAGTGTCGTCTTTTTATTTATTTTTTACCCTTAACAGATTTTCTGCAGCAAGGAAAAAGACAGAAGAAGTGGCGGGTAGGGTGACCCTATGAAAAGGAGGACGGGGCTCCTGTAGCCTTAACAGTTGTATTGAAAAGGAAATTTCAGCAGGTGTCATTTGTATATATGGGGAACCTGGTGAAATTATTTGAAGGAACGCCTCCTCCCATATGTACCTGCCCGGACCTTAAGATCGTCTACAGGGGCCCTTCTCCGTGAGCCCCTGCCAAAGGAAGCGAGGCCGGTGGCTACTAGGAGGAGGGCTTTCTCCGCTGTGGCACCTCAGTTGTGGAATGAGCTCCCCAGAGAGGTCCGCCTGGCGCCTACACTGTACTGCTTTCGTCGCCAGCTGAAGACCTTTTTATTCACTCAGTATTTTAACACTTAATTTTAACTTAAATGTAAATTTTACTGTTCTAACTCTGGATTTTAATCTTATATCAATTTTGCTACGTGGTTTTATCCTGGTTGTGCCTTTTATACTGTATTTTGTATTTGTGCTCTTAACCTGTTGGTTGTTTTAGTATGGTTTTAATTTTTGTGAGCCGCCCAGAGAACTTCGGCTATTGGGCGGTATAAAAATGTAATAAATAAATAAATAAATAAATAAATAAAATTCCCTCTTCATCGCAACAGTTAAAGCTGCAGAGCCCTGCCTTCTTTTCCATCTGGCCACTGCAGCTTTAACTGTTGTGATGAAGAGAGAATTTCACCAGGTGCTGCATGCATACAAATGACTCCTGCTGAAATTCCCTTTTCTATGCAACTGTTAAAGATAGAGGAGCCTTGTCCTCCTTTTCATACGGTCACCCTAGTGGTGGGAAAGCACAGGAGGGCTGCCAGGGAAAGTCCGCTTTATGAGCGCTCCCATAAAATTCTGTGAACGACACAGGACAATGTCAGGATAAAAGCCTCGTCTGGAAGCAGCCTTAGACTGGCAAAGCGCGTCTCCAATGCTTTGAACTTGGGCCCCAGTTCTGATGTTGCTCTAGAAGTGGAGGTTCTCCAGTGCACTTGTGTGCAGCCTGGAGATGTGAAGGCCCAGGGAAAAAGCAGAAAAATTCAAGAGGAAAAACAGTTCCCCCCACCCCTGGAACCATTTTTGTTTTTTCTGAAAAATTGGAAGAACACGTTGGGATTATGAAATGTTTACTTTTGGAATTTAAGGCAAGTTGTTTATATATTGTTACCTAGGGTGACCATATGAAAAGGGGGACAGGGCTCCTGTATCTTTAACAGTTGTAGAGAAAAGGGAATTTCAGCAGGTGTCATTTGTATGCATGCAGCACCTGGTGAAATTCCCTCTTTATCGCAACAGTTAAAGCTGCAGAGCCCTGCCTTCTTTTCCATCTGGTCACTGCAGCAAGACATGCCCAGGGAAGTTATCATGAGAATACAACAGCATCTCTTCTTTCTTACCAAATCAGGTTGGGATGATGGGAGAAAAGATGGACTGTGAATGTAAGTCACCCACCCACAATCCCATGCGGATCTTCTGCCAGAAACTGGTGCGATATCATGTCTAAAAGATGGGAGCTACAAACCAGGAGGAGCCCGGTTTAAATATCACCACTGCCAGGTGGCCTTTGGGAAGCTATTCCCTCTCTCTCAACTGTGCCTCCTTCCTCTGACTGCCCCCAGGCAATGCAAATTCTGCACCAAGAAGAGATGAATTCTGCAACCTGCAAAAAGCAGGCAAATGTGATTTTGCATAATTTATGCTGTTTTTGCTAATCGTGAAGACAAAGTTCTGTGCAGGGTACGGATGCTACTCGTCAGCTACTCCAGCTTGCTGGGATTCCAGCAGGCAGGATCCACACGTCGCCTGGGACTGCAGAGCTGAAGAGAGGCACAATCTGGCATCATCCATCAGCAAGGAGACCAAAGGCCACTTTGCACCCGCTGCCTCCTAGGAAGAAGAACTTCATGGCGAGGCGGAAGGCCAACTTGGTCCCATCCATCAGCCAGAAGTAGCTACTCTGATCCTTGCCTTCCTCTTCTGCTTTTTGTATCATGTCTCATTAGGTTCTGATCCTGCAGTCAGGTTCTGTCTTAACATTCAATATCTGCATGGTACACAGCAAACGTTAGGTGCTTTATGAGTTGTTGTAATTGTTGTTGTTGTTATTAATAACACTAAATTGCAAGGAAAAATGATAGATGATGTTGCATGATTAGATAAACATCACTTTCTCCAACCATTCTAAATGTGTACCTATGAAAGTGTTTTTATAAATGCTTACCTCATTTATATACATCACAGGGTAAAACATTGTTTTGATCTTGCCCGTTTGGCTAAAAGAAGAGACAAAAGAAGTTAAAAGAACGGACGTCGTGCAGCGATCTCATACAAGACATCGCCATTTCAACACCAGGTATTATTATTTGCTATATTTATATAAGGCAGCCCAATAACGTTGTTCTCTCGGCGGCTCCCAACGTAAAACAAAAACAGCATAAACTTTTCTAGCACAGAGAACTGTAACAGCAAAAAATACACAGCGGTACAGAACACATGTGTATGAGTTTAAAATTGATCCAGGATTTGTTTTACAGTTCGGCTGAATGCTCAAAGTTGTTTTTAGATGCAAGTTGTCTCTGTGCTTTTAAAGTTTGCATACCTTTTTTATGTTTTTAATCTTTGTAAATCGCCCAGAGAGCTTCGGCTATGGGTCAGTATAGAAATATAATTAATCTAATCATCAGCATCAGCATCTGGAGATAAAATAAACCTCTCTGTGGAACCATCACTGAGAAGGATCCTGGAAGCCATCCATTTCACTTCACTTGGAAAGGAGCCAGAATGAACCAAGAAGGCTGCCCACACGTTCTGCGGTCTCGGGACAATCCTGACACCGCAGAAAAAGTCAGGATTAAAGCTGTCCCGGTTATCCCAGGGAAAGGGAGGGATCATGCCCCCCCTACCCCCGGGATCCCCTGTGCATCATGTGGACGCACAGGGATGATCCCGGGGCAATCCCTGGGATATCGCCCCATCTAGACATGCCCTAAGTGTGGTCGCACATAGATTGGTACAATGACAGTATGATACTGGCAGTTTTATTCTCAGTTCCTTTTCTTATAAACCCAAACATGGAGTTTGCCTTCTTTACAGCGGCCGCACACTGGGTGGACATTTTCATCGAGCTGTCCACCACAATCCCAAGATCTCTTCCCTTTTGGTCACCGCCAGCTCAGATCCCATTAGGTTTTACTTGAAGTTGGGTTTTTTTGCCCCAATGTGCGTCACCTTACACTTGCTTCCATTGAACCGCATCTGCCATTTGGACGCCCACTCTCCCAGCTTGGAGAGATCCCTTTGGAGCTCTTCACAATCCCTTTGTGTTTTAACAGCCTTAAATAATTTGGTGTCGTCGGCCAACTTGGCCACTTTACTGCTCACTCCTAATTCCAGATAATTTATGAACAAGTTGAAAAGAATTGGTCCCAATACCAATCCCTGTGGGACCCCACTATTTACTTCCCTCCATTGGGAGAATTGACCATTTATTCCTACTCTCTGCTTTCTGTTCTTTAACCAGTTACTGATCCATAAGAGGACCTCTCCTCTTATTCCATGACTACTAAGTTTACTCAGGAGTTTTTGGTGGGGGACTTTATCAAAAGCCTTTTGGAAGTCCAATGTCCACCAGATCACCCTGTCTACATGTTTGTGACACTCTCAAAGAATTCTAGTAGATTAGTGAGACAGGACTTGCCTTTGCTGAAGCCATGTTGATTCTTCTTCAGCAGGACCTGCCCTTCTATATGCTTACTAATTTTGTCTTTAATAATGCTTTCAAGCAATTTACCCAGAACAGATGTCAAGCTAACCGGCCTGTAATTTCCTGAAATCCCCCTGGATCCCTTTTTGAAAATTGGCATTACATTGGCCATCTTCCAGTCCTCTGGCACAGAGGCTGAGCTTAGGGACATGTTGCATATTTTTATGAGGTTCGTAATTTCACATTTGAGTTCTTTGAGAACTCTAGGATGGATACCAACTGGGCCTGGTGATTTTGCTTTCAATTTGTCGATAAGGTTGAGAACTTCATCTTTTGTCACCACTATTTGCCTCAGTTCCTCAGACTCCATAGACTATTTTTGGAAATCTACCGCCACCTAAAGGACACTGTGACAGAGCAAAGACTAATAGGCCACGTCTACACAGCGTTCCGAAGGCGCCCCGAAGCCCCTTTAGTCAGCAGAGCTCCCAGCAGCAGGGCTGGGTCGTGGGAGGGAAGAGAGCGGATGGGCGAGGAAAGGGGAGGGTGCCTCCCATGCCCCCGGGACCGCGCAGGGGCTGCTGCCGCCGCCGCCGCCCCTTTCCTCGCCCGTCTACTCTCTTCCCTCCCACGACCCAGCCCCACTGCTGGGAGCTCTCGCAGGGCCTGCTGGCTAAAGGGAAACGGAGCCTGGAGCAGCCCGCCCGCAGTCTGCGCTGCCGAAGCACGCCTCCTCCTCCTCCTCTTCTGGGGACGATTAAGGTACGTACTACACGAGCGTTTTCGGGGTGCCCTCAAGGGGCTTCAGGGTGCCTTTGGAACGCTGTGTAGATGTCCCCATAGACCAAAAAGAGGGTTTTTTGGGCTGTTGTTTTTTACAGAAAACCTTTATAAACTGGGCTTAACAAAACACATCCACACCAACATCCAGAATGCAGTTGTACTTAAAACATGCTCAATAGTTAGGAAATTCCTGAAACAGAAAAAGACAGCATGACCGGGGGGGTGGGGGGGATCTACACTATTGCTTTTAAAGCGCTTTAAAGCACTTTGAAAACGTTTTGAAACCTGTATATGCAGTGTGTCCTGGGCCCCAACAGTTGTCAAAACTGTTATAAAGCGCTTTAAAGCGCTTTAAAGCAGTAGTGTAGATCCCCCCTTGGCAAAGCCTGTCATGTCCACCTAGAAAAATTGCCACAAGCAAGAAAACAACAACGACAACAACAATCATTTAACAAGCCACTGAATACTTACAAAAAATCTGGTAGTTGCTTAAGGTAAACATTGATCTGCATTCGCTTGGCTGCTTGTACCAGTATGCCTGTCAACTGCAGAAGAAAGGGCATTTGATTTAAGTTTTTTACACTGACATACATTTCTTTTAACAACAGCAACCTCACAAATTCAATATGGATTTACTCTTGGGTGGACAAAGAACCCAAAGCGACAAGCTGGGATGGGAATCTAGATTGTGTGGGCTCAGGCATTGATGAGAAAAGTGACAAAGCATAGAAGAAGGCCAAATAAATAAATAAAAGAGTAACAGATGAGCGGCCCAATCTTACACATGTCTATTCAGAAGTAAGCCCCACTGAGTTCAATAGGGCTTACTTCCAGGATAGTGTATATAGGACTGCAGCCTCCGGCTCCGGAGACTGTACTGCGAGAGTTAAAGCCAGAGCTAGTGCTTTAGGGGAGAGAAAGGAAATATAGAAAGTGGAAACCGAAAAAGAAAGCGCTCGGTAACATTTTTGTGCAACCAAGTTTCAGAAAGTAGTTCAGTCTCCATCCAGCAACAGATGCTGTATGCACTGAGGAAGAAAAGGAAGGGAATTCTGTTTGATGCCACTGTAAAGTCGGAGGAGCTTAACTTTCCAGGATTTAAAAAGAAAATCTGTTGGCAAGGAATTATGGAAGTTGCGGTCCAACACCTCTGCAGGGCGCCATGTTGGGAACGGCAGCTCTAGCTCAACTTGGGACTCAAGCATTTTAAGAAGAGAAATTGAGAAAGGAGAAAATAAAATGATAAAAGGTTTAATGCGTGAAATATATAGAATATTGGTTGGGAAGGGGGAGCCAGAGAATATGGGTAAGATGGTGTGGGAAACAGATTTGAAGATACAAATAGGGCAACAGAGTTGGGAGGGAATATGGAGACAAAGAGTGTTGAGAAGTATGTCAGTGAGGATAAAAGAGAATTATTACAAGATTGTATGGAGGTGGTATCTAACCCCGGGGAGACTAAATAAAATAACCAAGCTGAACTCAGCAAATTGCTGGAGAGGATGTAAAGAAAAAGGAACGTATTTACATATGTGGTGGGAATGTGTATTTGTTCAAAAAATGAGGAAAATGGTGTTTAAAGAGATAAATGATATAGTGGGAATGGAGACTGAAGAGACACCCACAGTGGCATTGCTATCAATATATGGAGATTTAAAATGTAATAAAGAAACAAAAGAACTGATAACGAATTTGCTGACAGCAGCAAGGTTGATTATATCTAGGAACTGGAAACTGCAAGTTCATGTTGAGGACTGGTATAAAGAGATTTGGGATATTGCTATAAATGATAAATTGACATGTAATATAAAAATAAGAAAATAAGAAAAGGGAAAAATAAGAAAAGGGATAACAAAAACAAATGATTTTGAGGGAATTTGGAATCAGTTCCTAGAATATGTATTATCTAGGGGAAGTGGAAGACCACCTCCAGAAGAATCAATGAGATTTTGGAAACAGGAACAGATCCCGGGGTGGGGGGGGGTGCACTATATGTTATGTAATGTTATAAAATATTAGTTAGAAATGTTATAAGGATAAAAAAGATTGTATCATGTATTTTTTTATTCTTTTGTTGTTGTCTTGTGTTGTGAATATTGTAGTATTGTATTATATATCTTTTTTAAAGGGACTCGAACAGTTTGCCAATCAGGAATGTACCATGGGCTTGTGAACTCCTGCGATGCAGCCAGCAGCTCACAGCCACCACAGGCTTTCCCCCTGAAACTGGGCGCTTTAAAAGTTGCTGAATTACTGCGCCTTTTTCTTTTGCTGCGAGGTCACCACCTTCTTTCCACCGTCTATCGGTGGTGGTCTTACTTCAGGTTCAAGCTTGGGGCGCTCCCAGGGGCAGAGGGCAAGGCCCAGGGTAGGACAGAGGGTGGGCTCAATGAGCCGAATGACTGCTGGCACAGCGGCTTTTTCAGCTGGAAAGCCCCACTCCCTCCTGCAATCAAGATTTAGCATTCCCGTCTCGCAGATGCGATGCTGCAGGGTTTCGAGAAGAGGAAGGTAGCGTCAAAACAAGGCCCTGTTTCCCTGGGCCTTGCTAGACAGCAGGTTAGCCCGGTGTGAAGCCCAGGCTTGTCCTTGTGTGTCCAGAGGACGCACGGGGGAAGATCCCAGGCTCAGGCAGGGGTCAAACCTCCCTGGGATCGGGGTAAACTGCACCACTTTGGGCCTGGTTTTTCCCGCAGTCCGGGCTGAGCTTGAGACTGTGGGCGTGTAGCCCATTCCGCCGCTTTCCCCAGCTACCGCAGTTACTCCTGAGTAGCCGGGAAAAGCGGCAGACGGGCCGCAGCATTCCACAGGAGCGCTACAGCCATCAGGGCTAGGGTGGGGACATGGGGGGGGGAATCGGAGCTTAGGGAACATGGGGGGAGGGGAGGAATCGCAGCCCAGGGGACATCGGGGGGAAACGGAAGCCAATGGAGATGGGGGGGCGGGCAGGAATTGGAGCCCAGGGGACATCGGGGTGTGTGAATCACGGCCCAGGGGAGGTCGGGCAGGAAACGGAGCCAGAGGGCGGAGCGGGGAAACCTTTTTTTAAAAAAATACACCTCACCTTAATCGTTGGTGCACACATGGCCCTTTAAGACTTGAACAA
The DNA here is from genome assembly GCF_023053635.1 of Elgaria multicarinata webbii. Lineage (NCBI taxonomy): Eukaryota > Metazoa > Chordata > Lepidosauria > Squamata > Anguidae > Elgaria > Elgaria multicarinata. The sequence goes on from NC_086180.1 coordinate 12,743,365, forward strand.
AATGGAGGATGCGACAGGGCTTCCCTGCAGCCCATCGCATCTTACGTCTGGATTGGAGAGACGGCCCACGCTATTTATTTATTTATTTATTACATTTATTATATTATATATTATGTAGCGTGGACTCGCCGCTCCTCCAGCACCGATTCCCAGGTAGGTCTAGCAAAGCCCCCTGTGTGCACGCTGATTCCCTCCTTCACTTCCTGGTTTGCAGTAACTATAATTTGCCATGGCACCTACATTTGGTTCTCCTAACCATGGTTTGCCTCCACGCAGAATAAGAAATCATGGTTTGATGGAGGCTCCAACTCTGGTTTGGAGGCAAACTGTGGTTTAATGATTTCAAGAAGGGTAGCTGGATTCGCTCATTGCAGCAAAAACAACAAGGAGTCTTGTGGCACCTTAAAGACTAACCCTTTTTTTCTGGCATAAGCTTTCGTGGACAGTGATTTCATGGTAGCCATAGTTTGCACAACCGAGATGTCAGAGCAAACTACTGTGAACCAGGAAGTGGAGGAGGCATGCATGACAGAAGGAAGCGGAGGTGGAGAAAGAAGACCAGGAATTCACCAGAGGAGATTTCTGACAACAAAATCATAATGTTTGAATTCAACCTCTATGGAATTTGAGAGAGAGGAACGTAGCCATGTATACATACTGGGTTAATGTCCAAGAACGTCTCATGATCCTTCTTATTTGGATGCATGCCGTCAATGGCCTTGACGTACTTCTCGTCCGATTGGTAAAAGTGTGGGGGTGATAAAAATATTGGTGCACCTGCATCAACAATGGTTAAAAATCATTTATTTAACGTATTTTTAGCCTGTTCCTCAGCCAAAAGGTCTCCTGGAGAAGTTTTACATGCAATCATGTCACTTACGAAATTTTAAAATACTTCTTATGCATTAAACCAGAGCGCAGTATCATTGCTCAAACGTAACGGATTACAATCTTAATGTACCTGACTGATCAACTGATTAGAAAGTCAGATGTCTAATTTCTGTATTTAAAATTTCTATAATAACTGGTTGGTTTTTCTATGGCACATTTCACGTTTTCACAGGTCTGCACATGATCTCAGTGGTTGTTACAACGGCCCCATAAAGTAGGCCGGTATCATTATCCTCATACTGCACATGTGGAGCTGAAAGAAAAGCAGTTTTCAAGTCTGAGGTTACATTTGAATCAGGGACATCCCAACGATAGCTGTTTTTATAAGGACACTGTTGTTTTTATGCTTTTTATGTTTTTAAACTTTGTATATTTGTTTTTAATGTTTACTGATTCTAACTTTTGTAAACTGCCCAGAGAGCTTCAGCTATGGGGCGGTATATAAATGCAATAAATAAATAAATAAATAAATAAATAAGTGAGCTCTCTCAGTAGCGACTGGTGCCACAACAGCAGGTGTAGGGATAAGCGGGGCTGGCAACAAAATGTTGCAGCGCAGAGAACACCTTTTTAGGGCTCCAGCCACCCTTTTCCAGGATACCCCATTCCGTTCCATTCCATTCCATTCCATTCCATTCCATCTTACCTCTGGTTTTCTATTCCTCTCCTCCAAAAGTTTACTTTTACCATTCCTTGCCCACTGAATATGCTCAGTCCCCATTGGGCTGTTTTGGGGATTTCTCCCCCACTCCCCTGGGGGTTCTGAAAAACATCTTCGGTACTTTTGCAAACCTTGGGTTTCCTACTAGTTCCTCCCTCTTATGCATGGATGGTGCTGGTTTTGTCAAATTAAGGATCCACATTCAGAGAATGAGGCTGCAATCAGTATGCAGGGATGCCAGCCAGGTGGCAGCCAAGATGAACACAAGAAGAGAATAATCTCAGGACGCTATAAACAAATTTATTGTAGAAAAGCCAAATGCGTTTCGGCCTCTTGCTTTTTATTAGGCCTTCTTTGAGGAGCTGTAACAATGTCTGCAGAAATAATTTACAACAGATTGGCTTGTGTTTAAACACTAGCGACTAGATTGTTTTGTGTTTAAACATCTACTCGCTAGTGTGAACAGAGCACGCTTAGAGGGGAAAGTATTCAATTCAAACCACAGGGTTGCTCCTCTCTGACCATGTAATGCAGTCCCTCACAATCATGCCAAAAAGCAAGAAGCATTAAAGCCCTGGGTAAGCAAAACAAGTTCCCCTTTATGTAAAGATGCCTCAAATGGTTCTCCCCTTCCTGTGCCTTGGCAGCAATGTGTGTAATGGGCCCAAAAATGCAGACAAAGCCAAAGAATGATCCGGAAAGTGTTTTTCCTTTTCTTTTCTGACCTGTCATAAAGGTAGGGAGCAGCAGGACTTGCGTTTGCCTTTCTTGCAGTGCGATACGCCTGCAAGAAAGGCAAATGCTATTTTGGGCTGCATTAATAGAAGTATAGCTTCCAAATCGTGTGAGGTACTGGTTCCTCTCTATTCGGCCCTGGTTAGGCCTCATCTAGAGTATTGTGTCCAGTTCTGGGCACCACAATTCAAGATGGATGCAGACAAGATGGAGCGTGTTCAGAGGAGGGCAACCAGGATGATCAGGGGTCTGGAAACAAAGCCCTATGAAGAGAGACTGAAAGAACTGGGCATGTTTAGCCTGGAGAAGAGAAGATTGAGGAGAGACATGATAGCACTCTTCAAATACTTAAAAGGTTGTCACACAGAGGAGGGCCAGGATCTCTTCTCGATCATCCCAGAGTGCAGGACACGGAATAACGGGCTCAAGTTAAAGGAAGTCAGATTCCAGCTGGACATCAGGAAAAACTTCCTGACTGTTAGAGCAGTACGACAATGGAACCAGTTACCTAGGGACGTTGTGGTCTCTTCCACACTAGAGGCATTCCAGAGGCAGCTGGACAACCATCTGTCAGGGATGCTTTAGGGTGGATTCCTGCATTGAGCAGGGGGTTGGACTCGATGGCCTTATAGGCCCCTTCCAACTCTACTATTTTATAATTCTATGATTCTAAGTCTACACCTGTCAGGCGCTGCTATGCGCTCGCTTACCTTCTTTGCAGGCACTAACGTTTAGGAGCCCCGCCCCCGGGCAGTTTCCTGATGGGACACAAAACCCAGCGTTGTCTGGATTCACAGAGGCATTGGCGAAGATCTTCATGGGAATCACAAACCGGTAGGCTGAGATTCCCTGAGTCGTCACATAACTGTCAAAGGTTAAGTACAAAGACCTGGAAGGGGCAGAAAGAATGCAAAGTCTGTCATCGTGGGCTTAGATTAAACACACACTCACATGCATACTGACTTGACAGCCAGAGTGTTCGTTGTTAAGGGCGCAATCCTATGCATGTTTAGACTGAAAAAAGTCATACAACTCCCAGAATTGTATCTGGGCTGGGGAATGCTGGGAATTGTATAGGATTGCGCCCCAAGAGTGTCATGACAGGGGAGTCCCAGGTTCAAAACCCCTTCCAGCCATGAAGCCCACAGATGCCCTTGGGCTGCTTACATTCTTTCAGTCTACCTCACAGGTTTCTTGCAAGGATAAACTGGAAGCGGGCAGGGGAAAACCCATGTGCCCCATCCTATGCTACTTCAAGAAAAGGTGGGCTATAAATGCCCTAAAAAACAATTGCATCTTTTCCCCTTCCGCAGCTATGCATCTCTGGGGAAGCCCTTGTCAATGGACACTGGACGATTCAGTGTTGGGGTGGAAGACGGCTTTCCCATGCACCACAATAGGCTATTCTACATGAGGCTGTTAATCAGCTGCATCTACTTCTGGTTTTGTCGCAGAATTGAGGTGCATTTCCTTTTCTCCTACATAACCTCTAGGTGGCATTGTGGTATAGCAGAATATACCACAAAATATACACAAAAGGAAATTGCACTTTCTTTGCCAATCAGAAATAATACCTCGTTTCCCTTGCTCTAAAAAACCCATGTGGAAAGTGATGTTTACAAACAGAAGCAAAACTGGAGGAGTATGACATGTCTAAAAAAACCTGTGAACAACTGTGAGTAGGAACGATAAGTGCAAAACAAATGCCCCATGTAGAAAAGCACAATGCTCTCTACAATGCCATGGCTGTACTTTCCCCTACATGACTGAATAGCAACCAGCGGTCAGTCATTTATCAGGGAAAAGAAAAAACAAAGAGGTATATTTGGGGATATCAAGAGTTATATTGTCTAACAATGCCCCAGTTTCAGGGGAGGACAGATATTGCACCCTCTCAACTATGGGATTGCAGCCCATTTAAATTAAGCCAACCTCTATTCTGCATGTTCCAATTTTTGGTGCAATGCTGGAACGCAACACTAGAATGAGGTGGATGCTACGAAGTAGCTTTCATCTTCAGTGGTTCTCAACCTGGGGCGCTCCAGATGTGTTGGACTACAACTCCCAGAATTCTGGGAGATGCAGTCCAACACATCTGGAGTGCCCCAGGTTGAGAACCACTGATCTATATGCTTGTTTCATATCTGTGACCAATTGTAGTAAATTACAGTTGGGATCTAGGGAAGTTTTCCAAGGACATGGTATTTTTCCATGCATTGCTGTAGGTCTTCATTTCCATGCACGTGCTACTCGTGACTGTACATGGATAAAAAGCCCTTTATGGACCCTTTAACCTGACAGAAAGCCTCTCCCAACATGAACATGAATTATTGCTTTTGCATTTATATCCCACCTTTTTTCCTGCAAGAAACCCAAGGCAGTGTACATAATCGTCCTCCTCTCCACTTTATCCTCACAACAACCCTGTGAGGTGGGCTGGGCTGAGAGTCTGCGACTGGCCCAAAGTCACCCAGTGGGTTTCCACGGCCAAGTGGGGACTAGAACCCGGATCTCCCAACTCCCAGTCTGACACTCTAGCCACTACACCACACTGGCCCCACACTACACCGGTACACTGCGCTCAACATCTAAGGTCCTCCTCCGAGTGCCTACTCCAAGGGAAGCTCAGAGGATGGCAATGTAAGGAAGGGGTTAAAGCGTACTCAGAATTATTGTTTTTAGAAATGCATTCTTGTCCATTGTCTGTTATAGAAATGCAAAGCGGCCGCTTATCTCCCCACCTGTTCGTAGGCGGAAAGCCATCTTCTGGCTCTGTTGAGGCGAGAGCAGTGGCCTTGGGGCAATTTGCAACTTGGAAAGAGGAACTGGCCCATCTGGAGGGAGGGGGAGGAGTGAGCTAGTCAGAGGCCTTAAAAGTATCTATCAAAATGTCAGACGGTGGGCTGAGCTGACGGGCACCTGGCTGCGGTGAAGTATATTCTGTAACCATGTTTTAGTTGCTGGTTTGGGGTTCGAAGTTTATGTGTCAATTTTAGTAGTTAGTCTGATGTAATGCTTGCCTCATACCCTGCCTGTATCAATAAAAGGTTTGGGCTTAACCCTTTCAATTTGAGAGCTGTGTGCATTATTCCTAGATCTGTGCAAAATCCAGTGACCAGCCGGTTGGGCTGAGTGTGGTTTCCTTTACAGGCAACAAGGGAGAGGGCCTTTTCAGAGATGGCTCCCCAATTATGGAATGAACTCCTCGATGAAGCTCGCCTGGTGTAGGGTGACCATATGAAAAGGAGGACAGGGCTCCTGTATCTTGAACAGTTGCATAGAAAAGGGAATTTCAGCAGGCATCGTTTGTATATAAGGAGAACCTGGTGAAATTCCCTCTTCATCATAACAGTTAAAGGTGCAGGAGCTATACTAGAGTGACCAGATTTAAAAGCGGGCAGGGCACCTGCAGCTTTAACTGTTGTGATGAAGAGGAAATTTCACCAAGTTCCCCATATATACAAATGACACCTGCTGAAATTCCCTTTTCAATACAACTGTTAAAGATACAGGAGCCCTGTCCTCCTTTTCATATGGTCACCCTAGCCTGGTGCCAACATTGTTATCTTTTTGGCACCAGGTCAAGACCTTTCTCTTCTCCCAAGCATTTAACAACATATGCTAAGTTTGTTTGTTTTTTAATGGACCCCAGAACTGTTGTTGTTTAAAATGGATACTGTTTTATACTGTTGTTTTTATATTTTTGATGGTTTAAAATTTTGTATACTTTTGAATGTTCATTGTTTTTAACTTTTGTAAACCGCCCAGAGAGCTTCAGCTATGGGGCGGTATGTAAATGTAATAAATAAATAAATAAATAAATAAATAAATAAAAATATTAACCTGAGGTGTAGTGCGCATGATGGATTTATGCCCTCTGCTCTCACTCAAATGGCGAAATTGCTACTTCTCAGTTGTGGAACTTAATTCAAACACACTTTTAAAGTGTCGTCCTAATTTGGGGAAAATAGCTCACCTAGCCTAGATCTACACTACTGCTTTATGGCGGTATTGAAGTGCACTGATAACTGTAGGAGCACAATCCTAAGGAGGTTCACTTGGCACCTACATTATATGCTTTTAGACGCCAGGTGAAGACCTTTTTATTCTCCCAGCATTTTAACAGTCTATAATTAAATTTTAACTTGGTGTTTTAAATTTGTAATTTTGCATTGCTGCTGTTTTTATCTGGTTGAGCTTTTATATTGTATTTTATACTATGGTTTTATACTGTTGTTTTATACTTTGAATGTTTTTAATTTTTGTGAACCGCCCAGAGAGCTCCGGCTATTGGGCGGTATAGAAATGCAACAAATAAACAAATAAATAAATAAAATCCACATTCCATACACTGCTTTCATTGTGTTATATCCTGCTTTTTATTCCAGATTCATAATGATTTGACACAAGGTGTAGTTCTGGCCCCACTCCTGCTCAATTCAGAACAAAGCAGGATTTGTTCCCCTACAAAGGTTGTTCTCAAACAGACATACACACAAACATTACGGCGGAGAAAAATGGCTCAGTTAGTATACCCACTCCTCTACCATACGGGATGGCATTCTGGTTCTAACAGACTTAATTAATTAAAAAAAAAGAAGACTGGGGAAATTAGCATTGCTGAAGAAAGAAGTGAAGGTGGCACAAGGAAGAGTCTATGGCCTTAGCTAGACCTACCTGTTAGTCCGCAACAGAGGAGTGAAGATCTCAAGATGGTTTTATCGCGAGATTCCCCTCTCTGTTTACACACGGCGTGCTCAGAGGGAGAGGTGTTGTGCCTGCCATTTTTTATTTTTAAAGGGACAGCAGCGCATGAACGCTCATACGCAAAAGGTAGGTTTTCTTTTTTTAAAAAAAACTTTCTCCGCTCATCCCACCCTCCCCGATGGGCGCAGTGCTTCTGAGGAGCTCTACGCCCCGTGTGGAGGTCCAGCTCCTCGCGAGGAACTATGAGGAGCTGGGACAAACCACAGCGCCCATCCACAGCCTGAGACCACAGAAAAACCGGGCCTAAAAGGGAGGGTGAGATCCCGGGGCAAGCGAGGGATCATCCCTCCCTGATCCGGGGATCCCCTGTGTGTCATGTGAATGCACAGGGACGATCCTGGGGATCGCCCCGGGATTTCACCCCATCTAGCTACGATCTAAATGACCAGAAGAAGTCAAGTGCTGTTGAAAGTTGGACTGCAGGGGCAGAGATGGATAGAACTGGCAAGGAAAGGAAGGAAATTGAGCAAGGAATAGCTACAGTTACGTGATTCAGAGGAAGGGGACCCCGGTGGACTGCGTTTCCAGATTGGTTGCAAAAAGTTAGTAAAATGTTGAGGGCACAGATTACTCTTCCTAGCTCAGCCTCAACCATTTGAGTTAAAAATAGATTCAGAGATTCCAACAGAATCCAAAGAGTTGAATGCTCCCTTAAGCCTGTTTAGGAGCTGTGCTAGTACCTTAGATCATTTCTTGACCCTTCGGTCCAGAGCTGGCCACTCACATGGACTGAAGGTTACAGTGTAAGCCAAACTGTGTTCCTGATCCTACGGAAGCCAACTCTAGGACTTAAGGGGCAGCTGACCAAGGGTGTACAAGATCTCTTTAGGTAAATGCGACAAATAAGTGGTTCAATAGGAAAGCCAAAGGGGACTCCTGTTCCTAGAAGCATGGGTTTGATTGGAAATCGTGCGAGTAAAGAGTCACAAGAAGCAAGGATGAGAGTCAATTGAACCCAGGTTTATTCTAAGAGCTGAAACACACCAGGGTGGAGTCTGCCGAACACTAAGAACAAACAAAAGCTACTTAAACTTCAAGGCAATTACAGGGTTTCACACAAGGACCACAAAGGTTTTGATTGCTCAGAGGCTTCGCTCAGGAGGGTCAAACCTAAGTTTGTTTCAGTCTCCTGAATAAAGGGGTGCAAAACGAAAAGTGTAATTAATGCTTCTTGGAGTAATTGGCCTCATCGTTTGACTTCCCTGAACTGGAAAGTAGGTGAGGACAATTCAGGAATGGATCGTTCATCTTGTCAGGGTGTTCAATAGGCTAATTCAAAGGTATCCTTGTGGATTAGCTGGGTGGGTGGTGACATGACAAGTAGGTAGGCAGTTACCAATTTTTTCCAGTTCCAAGAAACACTCCCTTCAATTAAATTGAGGAGCACTTACATACATGGCTCCTAATGAACCAGGTCATCTGAAGCTTCCCTGTTATCCATGTGCCTCAACATTACACCAAGAAAGTTTACATACAGTCGGGGAATATTTTGGGCTTGTAAGCAAGTGATTGTGTAGATCTCCCCAAGACACCCAATTCTCTCTAAATCTGCCTTATTTTGGATCCTCCCCATCTCCTCCACATTACAAAGATGTTGTATAGATTTATATCTTTTCCCAAGCCATTCTCACATCAACCAGCTGTCTCTTTCACTTAATCTGAAGTGCACTGCAGTTAAATGGATTGTGCAAAAGGGAACTGTGATTCATTGCATGATTCTTTCCTTCGCAGTCCCAGAAAATGGCATTATCGTATTACAAAACGGTGCTGCCCTGATTAAACCGATGATAACTCTGCTGTGGCAGCTTCTCAAGCAGGAAAAACAAGACAAAACAAGGAGGCCCTTACTATACCATAGTTTTTTGGAGGGATCATCCCAGGATCCCGGGATCAGGGAGGGTGATCCCTCCATTTCCCTGGGATAACTGAGACCTCAGTTATCCCGGTTTTACATGCAGTCCTGGGATGATCCTGAGGACCGCGGGCAGTATGGATGCCCGTCCTGGTTTCTTCCCTCTTCCCCGTGAGTAGCAGGGGTCATCAGACGGAAGGAGTTGGGATGGGGGGAGTCCAGGGCCATTGGGGGTGGGGTAGGGAGCAGGGCTTTTTTTTTTTAAAAAAAAACACCTTTTAATTTTCGCTGGAGTGCAAGTGCACTCCAGCTCTTTCCCTTTAAAAAAAATGGCGGCCACGACAGGTGCGACACCCGTGAGGTCGTGCAGCCCATGTAGACTGAGGGCGACAATCCTGGAAGCAGTTAAGTCCGGGATCACCCCCTCTCCCTTCCTCTACACCCATAGGTGTAGAAAGGGCCAAAGGAGAATAAACAAATGCTCTATATTCATTAGCTCTACTCCCACTATGTGAGATTTTAGAAAGGTGTTTAGGTAAAATAAAAGAGAACATATTTGGCCCACTGGAGGATTTTAGGCAAAGCCAATGCTCACTTGTCCAAATCCCAATATTCTTCTTAGTACCAATTATGAAGGATGCAAATTCAACAACAATGAGGATTATGAGATCAGATGTTCAAGCAGACCGTAAGGGATGTGAATCTGGATGGTGCAATACAATGCAATGAATAGTCCAAACCCATTCCTCACTGGTACACGCTGCTAACATGGGCCGGTGCGTTCCGAAATTCAAAGGGGCACGTCTCACCAGCCTTACCTGCAGAAATCTGAAGCAAAGACATAGAGGAGTTCATCTTTGTCAATCAGGGGGTGAAAAGTAGACCCATCCGTCCCATTTATCATATTACTCGTTGCTGATGTCCACCAGTCTAGTGAGCTGTAGGGAGAAGAGATAGGGAGTGGGGGGGGAAGGGTTAAAATCTTCAGAGTGAGTCGAAATAAATGTTTTCCGGTGACCTCATATGAAACAGATTAGTGCTAATATTCCAAAGAGAGCACTTTCTCCCCTTTCCCCATCATAGGTCAAAGTTCTGTCCAGATGGACCTGAGGGACAAAACACATGTGATGTTGAATATGTAGCCTGCAGCTCTGTCGCCAAGGCCTAATCTGCACTTGCCATTTATCCTGGGGTGGTCAAGAGGTCATCTGTGCATGTCCAAATGATGCTGGGTTGAACCAGGGACGAGCACTCAGTCCTCCCGCGATAGCTGAGACTGCTTTTCCCCCGTTTTTTTCTCCAGTCTTGGGACCATCCCAAACTTTGGGGGCAGTGTGGCTCTCCCTTCCGGGGTCCTCCCTCTTCCCCATGAGTAGAAGGGCTGAGGAAACTGTTGATGTATTCTAGAAAGAAGGACTTCTAGCATCAGACTTGAAATGGACTTGAATTGGGTGTAAGCTTTGAATCCAATTAACTGCATCCTTAACTGCAGGTGTTTTTGATCAAAGTGAGTAAAAGGGAGGTGTTATGTATTGTTTAAAAGGCTTGCTTGGTATTTTATCTCTCTTTCTCTCTCTGGATGGTTGTGAGGAGCGGTAAGAAGAAATGCTCTGTATATAGTTTTATGTTTTATGCTTTACTTTATGGAATAAATATGTTTGAAGAGCCTTGATAAATGAGGCGTTTATTCCTTAATGAAATGAACTCCTACAACCCTGGGTTATTCTACTACTGCTGGAGCTACTGGCTTTGCTAAATAATGAAGACTAGCCAGCTAAACACCTACAGAAACGGGCACGGAGCTGTGGGGAGAGAGTCCGTGGGCACCGGGGGAGAGCATTTTTGCCATCTCTGGGATGGCACTCAGTGTCTCCCAACGTTGAGTTTGTTGTGTGTGTATTTTTTTAAAAAAACCAATCGTTCCTTCGCACAGGATCGCACCCACACAATTGCGCGAATGTCTCCTTTAAAAAAAAAAAAAAAAGTTGCCCTGGGAACTTTTACTTCCGGGAAAACTCGCTGGCGGGTGGCCCCTGAGGGACAATCCCGGGAGTGGAAAACTCTGTGATCGTCCTTCTCCCACTCCCCAAAGGGCTGCTGGTGTAGGTGAACCCAACTTTTCTTCCGCTAATCAGAAGAACTGGGGGGAGCAGACTGCAGTGTGCTGAGAGAAGAGGTTTATCCTTCCCCACCCCAGTTGCAACCCCTGAAAAAATAAACTTCAATACTCCCCCTTCCATGGGGCTGGTGAGGACATGGATGTGTGTGGAAATAACTCCCATTGGTGCCAGTTCATGCAGCTTTAAAATGGGACAAGGGGTTGAAATTTGAAACATGGCTTATGAAATGCAGACTTTGACACACACTTTTTTTTAAAAAAAAAATAGAGAACGTTACCGTTTCCCGTTCCATTCAACAATCTTTGTGAAGTCAAGGTAGTTCTTTTCTCCACTTAGCATGATGTATTTGCCATCATCCGTCCCATTATCCTAGAGAAGAAAACACGAGAGAGAGAGAGAGAGAGAGAGAGATTTCAATCTCTTGGTGCTTTTGCAATGGATTGATCGATTTCTAATATTTATATACCACTCCACATTCAAAAGATTTGGAGTGATCAACAGATAGAACGAAAGAATAAAAACATGATGTTAAAATTGCTAGTTTTAAAAGAACAGAGTTCTGATAAAACCCAAGTTCTGGTCACTCAAGGAGAGCTTCCTGAAAAAATGATGTAGGAGACACCATTGGCTCCTGCCTGACCTACAAAGGCAGGGAATTCCAGAGGAAGGGGGCCACCACACTGAAGGCTCTTCCCTTATTTATTTATGTATTACATTTATATACCATCCCATAGCTGAAGCTTTCTGGGCGGTTTACAACAGTTAAAAACAGTAAACATTAAAAAGTATACAAAATTTAAAACCCATCAGAAACATAAAAACAACAGTATAAAAACATTAGTATCCATTTAAAAACAACAGTTCTGGGGTCCGTTAAAAACAAACTAACATTGTTAAATACTGTTAAATGCCTGGGAGAAGAGAAAAGTCTTGACCTGGCGCCTGAAAGATAACAGTGTTGGCTCCAGGCGAGCCTCATCGGGGAGATTATTCCACAGTCGGGGGGGGGGACCACAAAAAAAGGCCCTCTCCCTTGTTGCCATCCTCCGAGCTTCCCTCGGAGTAGGCACTCGGAGGAGGACCTTAGATGTCGAGCGCAGTGTACTGGTAGGTTCATGTCGGGAGAGGCGTTCCATCAGGTATTGCGGTCCCAAGCCATGTAGGGCTTTATAGGTTAAAACCAGCACCTTGAATTGGGCTCGGAAACGTATAGGCAGCCAACGCAAGCGGGCCAGAATCGGTGTTATATGCTCAAACCTCCCTGTTCCAGCTATCAATCTGGCCGCTGCATTTGGTGAAGTCCAATCGGACCATAGGTCAATGTGGAACCACCAGGAACATGACCTCAGTGACCGGGCCAGGTGGTAAGGTAGAAAGCACTCTCTAGAGTATCTTGGTCCCAAGTTGTTTAGGGCTTTGTACACAAGTATTAGAACCTTAAACCTGGCCTGGTAGCAAATAGGTAGCCAGTGCAGTTCCCTCAGCAAAGGAGTTGCATGCTGGAAAGGGGCGGCTCCCCACAACAGCCGAGCTGCTACCTTCTGCACTATCTCCAGCTTCTGAGCAGTTTCAAGGGCAGCCCCACATAGAGCGCATTGCAGTAATCCAGACTTGTGGTTACTAATGCCTGTACCATTGTGGCCAAGCTATCCCTGTCCCTGGCAAACCAGGCAAAGCTGGTAAAAGACACTCTGAGCTGCTGTGGCCACTTGGGCCTCCAGCAACAGTGATGGATCTAGGGGTACCCTAGAATGGGGTGGAATGAAGTGGGAGGCAAGAATTCCCGAATGCTTCACTGTGTTACGAGGCAATGGAGCAACTCCACTGGGAGGGGAGATTTGGTGGCTGTGGACTCACTGAAGGGGGAGCACTTTATAGGAGTGAGGCTGGAATAACTTGACAGACAGGTCAGAGGCCTTTCAGCCTTGCCAGATGTCAAACTCAAGGATGGGCTGAAGTCGGTATGGGGAAAGATCGCATGGGCAGATGAGATGCCACCAGGAGCAAAACACGGCTTAGCTGAGCAGCGCTTTTAAAAGACAAACAGATCTTGATCTAATTCCAGAGCTATAAACATCGCGAGCACCCATGACTATCTAGGCTAGCAGTCCCCATATTCCCCAATATGCCAACAGGGCGGAGAAGAAACTAGCACAGTAACCACAGGCACCCTGAGAAAGAAAAGAATAAAAGCAGTGCTATGTTCTGTGGACGGTGGCCTCGTGGCACACATTCTCCAAGTCAGCCACGCAGTTGCGGTTTGTGGCACTGCTAAGGAGGGCCTATCGGCCTAGTGAGGACATAGTCAGGCCCACATGCCATCCTGGCACTCAAGAAGGCTATCAATGGCTCCTAGCCCTGATGGCTATATGCCACCTCCAGTATTAGAGGCAGTGTGCCTATGTACACTAGTTGCTGGGGAACATGGGTGGGAGGGTGCTGTTGCACATATCCTGCTTGTGGGTTTCCCACAGGCAGCTGGCTGGCCACTATATGAACAGAACGCTGGACTAGACGGACCCTTGGTCTGATCCAGCAGGGCTGTTCTGAAGCAAGAAGAGCTTTTTTCTTTCCTTTCCTTTTCTTTAGAGAGCCTCGTGTGGCGCAGAGTGGTAAAGCAGCAGTTTCTGCAGCTGAAACTCCCCACGGCCTGAGTTCGATCCCAGCGGAAGCTGGTTTCAGGCAGCCGGCTCGGGTTGACTCAGCCTTCCATCCTCCCGAGGTCGGTAAAATGAGTACCCAGTTAGCTGGGGGAAAGGTAATAATGGCTGGGGAAGGCAACGGCAAACCACCCCACTATAAGGCCTGCCATGAAAACGTCAGCGAAAACTGGCGTCCCTCCAAGAGTCAGTAATGACTCAGTGCTTGCACGAGAGGTTCCTTTCCTTTCTTTAGGTTGTCCTTTCTCTCTCTCTCTCTCTCTCTCTCTCTCGTTCTTTTCTTCTTCCCTTTTCTTCAATTGGATTAAACAGAATGAAGGCAGGAGAAAAACAGAGACAGCTCCTTTGAGTTGAATCCCATGGTCCCACACAGCACATTTTCTTAGCTGTCCCTCAAGTGTGTCTCTCTCAGGGCTCATCTACACCAAGCAGGATATTCCACTATGAAAGTGGTATGAAAGCGGTATATAAAAGGCAGGAGCCACACGACTGCTTTATAGCGATATTGACGTGCACTGTAGGATCCACACTACTGCCTTATAGTGGTACTCTAGTGCACAGACAACAGTTGGGGCCCATGACGCATCTACACCAAGCAGGATATAGCACTATGAAAGTGGTATGAAAGCGGTATATGGTATGTGTCAATGGGCCCCAACAGTTGTCAGTGCACTTCAATACCGCTATAAAGCAGTAGTGTGGCTCCTGCCTTTTATATACCACTTTCATAGTGGAATATCCTGTTTGGTGTAGATGAGCCCTCACACACGCAATGGAACAATCGGAACCAAATACAGTTGCCCTGAAGATTTGTATACTGGGATTGTGATCTTGGTTACTGGTGCAAAGCAAAATACATGATGGCTGACAGGTTTTTCACGGCCTTACTCTACTGGGGCTGCAGGAGGTGGAAGAAAAGTTGGCATTGACCCCAAATAGCAAAGGAAACCGGAAAGATCCGATCCCGGTCTTTAAAAAGATGAAGCTTACCTTTTTAAAAAAGCCAAATTCCGAATCAATTTTGGGATTGAACCGGTGTATCATGCTGAGTAATTTGTCCGTGTAACCCCACAACAGTTCATGTGCCGAGCGCATCGTGAACAACTCTTCTTCGTATAGCAGGAGCAAAGCTTCTACAGGGAGACGTAGCTTAGTTTTTGTCACCATGTCCATTGCAGTCTGATATAGAAGGGGAAAATATATATGAACATAGGGCAATACTTTAGTGAGTGAGATTATTAGTCCATCTAGCACAGGATTGTCTATTCTCAGTGATGGTGGCTCTCTACGCTACTGATATCTTTTCTGACTGATAACAATAGGAAGCAAGGACCTTCTATATGCTCTAATTCCCCCTCCCCCAACACATACACCCCAGGTTTCCAAAATCATGGCAGACCATAGGATATGAACTTATGACAGTGTTAACATACCAAGATTTCATGATCTAAACAAGGGGTGGGCAACTTTTTTGACCCCCCCCCCCCAGGGCTGCATGTGGCAATTTGCAGAGCTTGGGTTGGTGGTGGGCACAGCCTGGGTTGGCATACCCATCACTCCTATCCCACCCTCCCCATGCCCTTCACCCCATTCACGCAACCAATTTGCAAGATACCAGCACATGGCCATTGGGCCATGGGTTGCTCACATATGGTCTGTTTTTTTCATTTTATTTCAGTACCGTCCAATAGCTGAAACACTCTGGGCAGTTCACAAAATAAAGCTTAGAACCATATAAAATATACCACAAAAAGCATATTACACACACACACACACACACACACACACACACACACCTAAAATAGTTTAAAAAACAACAGAATACAACTAAATTAAAAAAACTCAGCAGCAACAGAAGAGCTGAAAAGCATTAACACAGTTTTCAAAAACTGAACAAGTAAAAAAAAAGTCTGAAAGAATAATCAGGTCTTTACTTTGCACCATAAAGACCGCAATATAGGTACCAAGTGAGTCTCTCTGGGGACAGCATTTCACAACCAGGGTGCCACAATTTCCAGGACATAATATGGGCAAAATAACTTTATTTATAGAATTTCTATATTTCCTTTCTATGTAAAGAATGTAGTAACAGCCAATATTGGTTCAGCGCTTTCCCCATGGAAAGAAAGCTGAAGTCAAGATGTAAGGAGCAAATTTCGAAAGCTGTATTGACAGAAGTGCTATTAATAGTGGAAAGGGTTAAAATCAAAGATTTGTAATTACAAACCAGACACTTATACTGTTAGCGACCTGGAGATTAACACGCTGAGCTTGTTTGCGGTTATCATATTGCATCACATGGTTCCTACCAACGTCGTTTAGAGAAAAGTGATGGTGACTCAGTTCAAAAGTAAAAAAAAAAAAGTCTCTTCAAATTGATGGGAACAATCCTTAAAGGGTTAAATTGAACCATGAGGCCACCTCTCACTTTAAACTGTGATGCATCCCCCCCACCCCCGAATGGATAAAACACGAGATCTAGAGCAGCTTTTAAAATCTCAGGGTCTATATTCACCCTATTTCCTCCCTGACCGGGTATTGTATCAAGGGAGCAACCACCGAAGCAGGCCTCCGGATTATGTGAACCTCTTCTGATGGGAAGAGGAGAACAACGAAATGAGAAGATTTCACATTGGGTTTGGAGGAAGTGGGGTCACTCCTAACCCTGTGTCATTAAAGCCTATTTTTAACTCCTGGTTCAGTCAGCCATTTATTTTCCGTTACGGGAGGGGAAACAGAGGCCGTTTCTACACCAGCCTGATACTCCAGGCTGGTCACGGCTAAGTCCCTGTGCACGCAAATATGTGCAGGAACTTCTGGGGGCAGGGGTGTGTGGACACGGGTTTTCCTAGGGACAAACAAACCCTGGGAAAACCTGATTCTTCCCACAATCCTGGGATGATCCCCAGAACCGTGGGTGGTGTGGGCATCAGGGGAGAAAGGGCCAGAGTAGAAAGGGCCAGATGTAGAAAGGGCCAGAGAGACAGTATGAGATCTAGAACCACTCCTGATTTCTTCTTTTGTATTATTGTGGGGTGGGGGGAAGAATATCTGAACAGGAATATAGTTTGAAACAAGTCTCAAACTTCCACCAAGTTTCTCCAAAGGAACTGATCATAGAATCATAGAATAGCAGAGTTGCAAGGGACCTACAAGGCCATTGAGTCCAACCCCCTGCTCAATGCAGGAATCTGCCCTAAAGCATCCCTGACAGATGGTTGTCCAGCTGCCTCTTGAAGGCCTCTAGTGTGGGAGAGACCACAACCTCCCTAGGGAACTGATTCCATTGTCGTACCACTCTAACAGTCAGGAAATTTTTCCTGATGTCCAGCTGGAATCTGGCTTCCTTTAACTTGAGCCCGTTATTCCGTGTCCTGCACTCTGGGAGGATCGAGAAGAGATCCTGGCCCTCCTCTGTGTGACAACCTTTTAAGTATTTGAAGAGTGCTATCATGTCTCCCCTCAATCTTCTCTTCTCCAGGCTAAACATGCCCAGTTCTTTCAGCCCCTCTTCATAGGGCTTTGTTTCCAGACCCCTGATCATCGTGGTTGCCCTCTTCTGAACACGCTGACCAACACGACGTTGGTCAGGTACACCCCAAACAATGTATCTTTTAGCTACGACACTCCTTGATGCCTACAAAGGAAGGTGGTTTAAAAGTCCCAAACATTTTAGGCATGAGAAAAATACCAAGTGGGGTGTGCGAGTCTATATGCTCTATTAAAACAGCAGTGGCTGTGCAGTGGTGCGGCATTGGTCAAAGTATGCAGCTGGCAACTCACAGCCACACTGGGATTCCACAACCCGAAACTGCACATTTTCAAAGTCTTGATTTACTTCAATTTTAACCTTTGCTCCAATGTTCCCTCCAATTGTTTCTGGGCTTTGGTTTGGACTATCCAACGGGCGTAGCTTGGGTAAGCGCAGAAATCAGGGCAGGGACTTGACAATGGAATGGCTGCCAGTGCTGTGATTTTTCCAGCCGGACAGCCCACGCTCCCTCCTGCCTTTTCAATTTTGCACTAGAGCAGCGACGCTGTGGCCTTTGATCCCCTTCCAACACGGTGTTGTATAGACACCCGCCTGATTCCTTAACAACGGCACAAGAATGCAGATTCTTTGCAGTTGTTCTACTCAGATCTGCTCTTTTAAATTCATACTGAAACACACTATAGTTCAGAGATGTGTAAACCACATCCTTATTACTTCCTGCAGAGGCAGCCATCTAGTACGGACTTCTGACATGCAACAGCTGCCTTAATGAAAGAATAGCTTTGCTGGGTCACCCCAAAACTCCAAATGGGCACTGCGAAGGGAGCTGTGAAAACTGGGAGAGGGGGGATAGATCTCCCTTAAAAGCACTTGTTGGAGACTCGGGGAAGTGTGGAATGGAAGCAGGGCACCCCCAACACTTAAAACCCTGGGGGTCACCTTCCTAAGGGGGTGATCTTGACCCCCTTTCCCCACCTGTCACCATCAGTGGCTGTCAAATCAGCCTACATGCAGTCTCTCCTTGTCAATTATCTTGTAAGTTTCATACTGCAGTTGGTTCCCTTTGACAGCTGAAACATACAAAGCAACAGGAAAGGCAAAGCTCTCTCTATATTTGACATCCACAACAGTGCAGTTGCGCAATTGCGGAAAACCAAACCCCCAAAACAATAATGAAGACATTTTGGCAAATTCCCAGGGCCAAAAAGTAATTAAAAAAAGTTCTAACCCTATTTGTGCAAATGTTGGGGCCCAACTTTTTCTTTTAAAGGGTTGACGAGCAAGTGCCGTTTGAGCATCAGAGGAGGGGCTGTCACTGCAGCATGGGAGAGATCATTCAGGAAGAGCACCAGGGCTCCCCCCCCCCATTTTTGCCGAGCTTAACTGCTGCAATCCACGATAGGTTGGCTCTGTTGGGTTCGGACAACACACCGACCCATCGTGGGTTAAACAGCCCCAAGAACACGCCATGGGTTAACAGGCGGGTCCTGTTTCAGAAACGAGTGTTTCTGGTCCCTACAGGAAGAGTGAAATCCCTGTTGTGCAAGCAATGGGTGCCACTTGTACAACTGAATCAGCGGTGACTCCTCTTTGCATAATGGCCCATTCAGATATTGCCCAGAGGCTCCAAGTGGAAGACTTTTTATTTTACAGTTTTCATCCACCCCACACATCCCTTTCCAAGTTGTCTTACTTATTTCAAGTCATTTCACCATCCTTCTCCTTTCACACTTATCTTATAATTTCTCCTTCCACATTACCAATTTCTTTCATCTCTCCTCCTGCTGGAATTATTGGGTGGGCTACAGCACCGAGGCCCACCTGAAAATGATGTGAGACCTCCAACCCACAATTTGAAAAACTACAACACTGAATTAGATGACCTTGACCTTTAGTGTAGTTTTATTTGAGTCCACACAGTGTAGTGGTGTACCAATTAAGAGTATGAACTGAGAGCTGGCAAATTGAAATTGAAAATGATTATAATTTAATTTGAACTGGTTTTATTGTGTTTTATGTAATTTATAAACGATTTGTAAGCTGCTTTGAGTTTATTTTATAAAGAAAAGCAGTGTGTACCTTTTTAAATAAATCATCTAAATATAAATATAAACTGCCAGTTCAAATCCCAACTGAGCCCTGAATTCACTGGGTGGCCTTCAGCAAGCTGCCATTCTTTCAGAAGCACACGTGCAAAGTGGAAATAATGACACTGGCCTACTTCACAGGGTTCTTGTAAGGAATACCAAGATAATGCACATGAAGCTCATGAAATGTGCTACTTAAGTGCTAATAATATCAGGACCAAACAAACATAATGAGGGCCTGTATACTTTGCGGTTAAATTTTTGACAACACCCAGGTTATTGCCACAGAGTCAGCTGAGTTTGAGAAGCTGACACAGCAAGCTTTAAATGAGGCTTCTTCACTGACAGGAAGCAATTTGTCCCAGCCAGATCACAGCTAAATAACACGCAGTCATGGACAAACTCAACAGCCTCCCTCGATTGCTCAATGGGGTAACAAGTGTTGAGGCATCGCTGCAGCCATAAAACTCCCAGGCTAAATGGCTTCACGCGCAAAAAAACCCAAGTTCTCGGAAACACAACTTTGACCTTTACACATAGTAACAAGGATCTGAGCCTTGTTGGACAAGTTTAAAGTTGTGCATTTGCTACCTGAGGGCCTTGCCAGACCACCTTTAAATCCCAGCGTGTGGAGGGGCCAGCCCGCCCTAGAAGTAGCGCAGGCTGTTGCTCCTGTCTACATGTGACACGCGACGGGGTAAAGGAAAGCCCCGTCACGTCGGTCATTTTTTTTTTTTTTACATTTAAAGGGGCCATGTGTGCAGGAACGCACCAACGATAAGGTAGGTTTTTCTTTAAAAGGGTTCACTGCTCCCCCCTGCCCCCGATTCCCCCCCGATGTCTGATGCCCCCCCGGCCTCAATCTCCGATCCCCCCGGCCTTGATCTCCCTCCACCCCCGGCTGTGATCGCCCCACCCTGGCTCCGGTGTTCCCCCCCATCTCTCCCGCTGGGTCAGCTCTTCCCCCCCCCGCTCCCATCTCTCCCCCCCCGCGATTTCCCCCCTTGGCTCCGATCTCCCTCCCCCCGCGATTCTCCCCCCAGCCCAATGGGCACAGCTTCTCCCGGCTACTTGCGAGTAAGATGCGTAGCTGGGAAAAGCCGTGGCACCGGCTAGACCTTCCGCAGCCCTGGGCTCAGCCTGGGGCTGCGGAAATACCGGGCCACAACCAGTGCCGGTTTTCCTGGGCCAAGGGAAGGTTTAGCCCAGGCTGACCTTGGGATCCCCTGTGTGTGATCTGGACGCACAGGGGTGAGCCCAGGTATCAGCCCAGGCTAAACCCTCGTCTAGCAAAGGCCTGAGTCTCTCAGCTGTTAAAGGACACAGATAACACTGTGATTTCACACACCTGGGGGGATAGCAAGGAGGAACTGAGATTTGCAATTTGTTATATTTTTTCTGAGACACGATGATTTTAGATTGCTGCAATTCTACAAAGTATAGAACAATCCATTAATTTTTTTAAAAAAGAGGCTGTTCATATAGTTTCATCTGCACCGGCGTCCAGTTTGTTTCTAGGTGCAATTCAAAGCGCTGCCTCTTCCCCAACCTGATGCCCTCCAGATGTGCTGGACTTCAAGTCCCATCGCTCCCCAGCTGTTGGTGGAGGATGATGGGAGTTGTTGTCCAACCCAGGTCGTAGAACTCTCACCCTTGAGAGATTTGATTGGCCCTGTGCTGTTTTTATTAATTAGTTCATGTGAGATAAAGTTCTACCTTGCTGTTTTTATACTCAAATATTTTATCCATTTTTTGTTTGTTTTTAATGTATTGAACTGTTTTATTGTAATCTGAACTGTTCGTTTTGTTTCTTTGTTTATCTTATAATGAAAAGTAGTTGCCGGTCATGTGATGGAACCCCTTGCACTGGTTTTCTTACCCCGTCCTGCTCCAAAGTTCCCTTACTCAGCCTTCCCATGTGCACATGTGAATGGGGCCTTCCTGCATTTTTGTGGTTAACAAACCTTGGTTTGTTAGTGCAACTGGGCTTGCACATCACAACAACCCAGGATTCAACAACCCATGAGTTAAATAAACCATGGGCTAGCATTATGTGTGAACCCAGGCCACTGGCTTGCCTAAGGTCACACAGTCCAACTCTCTAGTTTAGAGAGTGGGGATAGTTTAGGGATCAAACTGACCCTCAGTATATGTTCTTTCCTTTGCCAGCTACCAGACTCACCACTGCAGGCACGTTCACGGTCCTGAACTGGTCAACTTCTGGGTCCCCCACTGACATCTCTCGTTCAAAGAAAAACGTCCTTGGATTTAAAGAAGACACTTTTGTGCCATTGTCCAAAATATGAACATTGACTCGGGGTCTGTGTTCCCTGCAATGAAAGAGAGAGAGAGAATTAGTTTCTCAAAGCAGCTTCAAAACCCTTACACAGATAAAGTCAATACACAATTTCACTCCTTATAGAATGATTAACCAGGTAACCCATTGTGGTACTTGCGATAGGGACCCACAAATGGCAGAATCGAAGGGCTGTCAGATGGGGATGTTCTTGCAACTTTTCCCATCCTGGCAGTCACTTGAAATAATGACGTTATGGTGCCAACCAGGGGTTCTTGCCAGCTCAGACCAGGTTAACTGGCACTAGGCTGACTGTATGGAAAGGAGGACAGGGCTCCTGTATCTTTAACAGTTGCACAGAAAAGGGAATTTCAGCAGGGGTCATTTGTATGCA
The DNA here is from genome assembly GCF_023053635.1 of Elgaria multicarinata webbii. Classification (NCBI taxonomy): domain Eukaryota; kingdom Metazoa; phylum Chordata; class Lepidosauria; order Squamata; family Anguidae; genus Elgaria; species Elgaria multicarinata. The sequence continues at coordinate 12,765,321 of NC_086180.1, forward strand.
TGCAGCACCTGTTGAAATTCCCTCTTCATCGCAACAGTTAAAGCTGCAAGAGCTATGCTAGCATGACCAGATACAAAAGACGGCAGGGCTCCTGCAGTTTTAAGGGGATTTCACGAGGTGCTGCATGCATACAAATGATGCCTGCTGAAATCCCCTTTTCTATGCAACTGTTAAAGATCCAGGAGCCCTGTCCTCCTTTCCATATGATCACCCATACGGAGCTGAGGAGAAACTGAGGGAATCATGGGAGTGGTTGCACACAAACATCTCCTATTACTTCCAGGTTAACAGGAAGCACATGGAAAGGCTTGCAGTTGCCAAGCAGCAACACCCCAACTCTTCCAATTTGCCCATCGCCTCCCTTTGCGGTTTTTGGCTTGCTAGCCCAGCAAACCTAAAGCTGCCTGAAAAGAATGGAGGCCCCTGGAGCAACACCTTAAGGTGACAGCATGAACACTGCTATCCCCACTTCCCTCAACCAGCGACTGCCCTGGAAAGGTCTCCCTAAGCACAGAGTGGGGAAAAAGAGGCAAGGAGTGATGATGGTGGATCAGACCTCTTGCTTTTCATACTTTCAGCTTCATTTCATTGATTACATTTCTATATTGCCCAATAACTAAAGTTTTCTGGACCATAATTCATGGGCAGGTTCATACCAGGAGAGGTGCACCGTTAGGAATTACACCTAATGGAACCATCAGCAGGTCCATTAATTAGAACAAGATGCTTCGAACTTTGATGTATGCACCCTTCCCAGTAGAACCAACAGATGTGTGTGTGTGTGTGTGTATATAAGTATATTTCATGACTGCACCATACAAATGCATAAACCCCCTTTCTTTCATTTTTATTTAAGAAAGCAAATCATCAAAACATTTCTTTCCAGCATTACATTCTTTTAGTATCAGTTCAAGTATAATGTAAATTAGTATCAATCCCCAATCCTTTGGCAAACTCTAGCCAAAAAAATTATAATTCACCCCAGCAATCCCCAATTAAGAAGCCATTCCCTAGCAGTCAGAATAGAAATGAGTTTCCAATCCTAGGCTTATACAGTTTTTTTGCTGTAATTATGCATTTCTTTTGTAGATACAAATCAATATAGTATTTGCAATATAGTATGATGCCCAAATTTGCAATATAGCATTATTGCAATACAGTATGATGCAATATAGTATGATGCAAAATAGTATGATGCCCAAATTTGCAATATAGTATGATGCCCAAATTTTTTGTTGTCCTTATACAAGCTCAGTAACCTCAGTTTGATATATGTTATCAAATGGACAACTCCACCAGAAGATATGTGAAGATATTTAGCATGATCTTATTTCAAATATGTATACATATTTGTTTGTTAACATTCTGTTCAAACTTACAGGTATAATATAGCAGTCACAAGGGTGGAAAAATGTACCGAATACAAAAATGTATCATTCCGAGAATTTTCATTTTGAAAAAGATGCAAGTTTCAAACCCTTAAGGTTTCTAAGAACAGCAGCAATGCTCAGTTAAATATCAGAGGCGCGTGTGCGTGTGTGTGTTGGAGGGCGTGGGGAGAAGTCAAGTATGATTTTTAGTAGTAAACTGACTTCACTGCTGCATAGGGTGACCATATGGAAAGGAGGACAGAGCTCCTGTATCTTTAACAGTTGCATAGAAATGGGAATTTCAGCAGTTGTCATTTGTATGCATGCACCAGCACCTGGTGAAATCCTCTCTTCATCACAACAGTTAAAGGTGCAGGAGCCCTGCCCTCTTTTGTATCTGGTCATGCTAGTATAACTCCTGCAGCTTTAACTATTGTATTGAAAAGGGAATTTCACCATCTGCTGCATGCATACAAATGACCCCTGCTGAAATTCCCTTTTCTATGCAAACGTTAAAGATTCAAGAGCCCTGTCCTCCTTTCCATAGGGTCACACTAAGCAATCTTGCATATTGATCTTTTATCTTTTCCATACCTAGGAGAGACAGAAGAAGTTATACTTTATGTAATTCATATAGCTGCAAAATCGAACTTTCCATGAAAAAAACGTAGTGACTTTCGTTTTGTTTTTACAGTGGAGCACATGCCAAGCCCTGACCGTAGCCACAAAAGGGCGATTCAGCTTGGAAAACAAAGCGAGCCTGAGTCCCTAACATCCCTTTTCTCATCAGACCAGATGCAATGCAACCTAATCCTGTCTTGGTGAGTCAGAATGAGGCACAAGGAAAAGACAGAGCAGGCAGCACAGGGATGGCTGCGCTTAGAGCAGCCTTCCTCAACCTGGGGCGCTCCAGATGTGTTGGACTACAACTCCCAGAATGCCCCAGCCGCTGGGGCATTCTGGGAGATGCAGTCCAACACATCTGGAGCGCCCCAGGTTGAGGAAGGCTGGCTTAGAGGCTAGCAAGCAGCAGCAGGGGAAAAGACCCCAGGGGGACAGTGGGGCAGTGGTGGGAGGAACATAAATCAATAAAAAGAGCAGCCTGCTTCTCTTTAGCTCGCTTAGGAAATCAACGGGGGATGTTTGAACTGCAGTGGGCCTTCATATTTGTTCATTTACAGCATTCATACTCCACCCTTTAGCCAGCTAGGCTCCCTATATAGGGCGGCCCTATGGAAAGAAGGGCAGGGCTCCTGTATCTTTAACAAGTCCACAGAAAAGGGAATTTCAGCAGGTGTTCTTTGTACGCCTGCAGCACCTGGTGAAATTCCCTCTTCATCGCAACAGTTAAAGCTGCAGGAGCCCTGCCTGGTGTGACCAGATACAAAAGAGGGCAGGGCTCCTGCAGCTTTGACTGTTGCGATGAAGAGGGGATTTCATCAGGTGCTGCAGGCATACAAAGGACACCTGCTGAAATTCAATAAAATTGTTGAAGATACAGGAGCCCTGCCCTCCTTTCCATATGGTCACCCTATGCCAACCCTGTTAAAGAGTCTCTGTCTGGGTTCAGATGCAATGCTAACCCACCACAGGTCACATTTGGGAGCGATCCACGGTAGGTTAGCCTGTGGGGTGTTTTTTTCCTCCCATGATGGGTGCTTTACCCACCCCCAGTATCTACCCTGTACCCCAGGTGGGTTCCCATGTTGTGTGGCAGGAGCAGCATCAATAGATCTGGCTGCTCCATGGAAAAAACTTGTCGACCACGGAGGAGGAGGCCAAGAGCGTCTGGAACTTCCGCCGATGCTCTAGGCAACGTGGCCAGACTCTATAGCTGCTATTGCATAGTGATGGATGGAGCGGCCGCCACAGCCTGATTCCTGCCCCTGGGCCACCGGGTTAAGCAGCGGCAGGAGGATGGGGATTTACCAACGGAGCAGGGATGGGTGAGTCAACCACAGCGCACCACATAGTTCCCAGTCGTGTGAGGAGCAGGTGCATCACGCCTTTCCTACGCCTCCCCGCAACCTAGTTCCCCCACCCACCCACGGTCATGTGAATAGTGCCATTGGCTGGCTTCACATGTAATGCTAAGACATGATGGTTTATTTTCTGTCGGAATCCATGATTTGTATGTTATCTATGGGATGTTTCCATTATCCAGGATAGGTTAATCCATCCAATCACCCCTCTCTCCAAACCCATGCTCTGCAGAATGCGCATAGTGGGCTGTTTGCGTAATCTTCTACGTATTGTGGTTAGCAACCCATCATGGCTTAGCGTTACATGTGAAACCAGCCAGTGTTGCTTCCATACACACCCCAGGAACCTTCTTTAGGGACCCCAACCACCAACTCCCCAAATACTGCTTGTACTGTTGAATGTGAAACAAAAAGAATTACCTGTAAGTGTATGGTCCAATTTCCCTCACTATAGGAGATTCACCTTGAAGCACTTCTAACGGATTGGTCAAATTAAAAAAATAGAACTGCATATAGACAGGTGGTGGAGGCTCCTTCCATGCCTTGAAAATTTCTGAACCGTTTCTTAATACCGATTCCTAAAAAGCAAAAAAAAGCTAGTTGTTGACTTCCTGAAGGGACATCATTCATGGAGAGAGAGCTGATTTAAACCACATGATGCACTTTTCGTTTTCCATTAATACTTTTATTAATTTCCCCACAAAAACAAAACACATAAGGGAAGGTAAAAAAACACACAATACAGACTATACAAACTACATCACAACGTAAACAACTACGAAAATGATCACAAATACATAAGGCCATATTCCATTTAAAGCGATCTTCGTGTCAGATGGCAAGTGTCAATTATTTCTAGTTTACCAGGTCCGAATTTCACAAAAACAAGCAAGTATATATAACAGAGACAAGAATACAAGTTATATATAAAATCCACATACAAATAAATCATCCTTTTGCAGTTCTTTTATATACTCAATAAAAGGTTTCCAGTCCAATACATATGAAGCTATTGTTCTTTCTTTTACTAATGCCATTAATTTCGCCATCTCGGCCAATTCCAATAACTTGGAAGAGCCATTCTTCCGTTGATGGTACTTGTGTTTTTTCTCAATATTGCACATATAGTAATCTTGCCGCCATTACCATATATTGGAATAACAATCCTTTATCTTTCAGTTGATCATCCATCAGTCCAGGCAAAAACATTTCTGGTTTCATTTCTACATTTATTTTAAATTTATTTTTGCATTAATGCATGTGTTTTAACCCAGTAAGCCTTTGCCCTTTTGCAAGACCACCACATGTGGTAAAAGGTTCCTTCTTGCTCTTCACATTTCCAACAGTCCCCCAAACAACCACTGTACATTTTTGCTAACTTTGAGGGGGACATATACCATCTATACATCATCTTATAAAAGTTCTCCTTTAGTCTGGTACTTAATGTATACTTTAAACCTTTTGTCCACATGTTTTTCCATAGTTCTATTGGAATTTTATGCCCCACATTATTTTCCCATCTGACCATACAATCCATCATTTGTTCTTTCTCTCCCTCCAACTTTAACAATAGTTTATATACTTTGGCAATAAGATGTTCTTCATTAGTACATAATACCTCTTCAAACATTGACATTGACCCCTTGAATCCTCCCACTCCTACATCACTGTTAAACTTCTCCTGAATCTGTAAATACAAAAAACATTGACATACGTGGCCCTCTTTTAACAACTCCTCTCTCGATTTTAGTTTACACTCTCCTTGGGATGTCTCCAAGACATCCCTGTGTTTTAACCATTTATGTCCACTCGACAGTTCTCTTCTGTAAAAGGCTTCTTGGGCTGAAACCCACATTGGAATCTTCTGACATAATCTCAATTTATATTTCTTCCATACATTCAATATTGTACGTCTTACAAAGTGATTATTAAAATCCACATTGACCTTGGCTTTCTCATACCACAAATATCCATGCCACCCAAATCTTATGTCCCTCCAACTCTAATAATCATCTGTTCTCCAGCACTACCCGTTCTTTCAACCACACCAAGCAACAGGCATAGAAATACAATTTCAAATCGGGAAATCCCAGACCTCCTCTTTCTTTGGCATCTTGTAAAACTTTAAGTTTTACTCTTGGTTTTTTACCTTGCCAAATAAATCTAGAGGTATCTCTATGCCATTGCTTGAATGGTGCACACCTGATGCACTTTTCCTGGACTGTGTCATAGGACACATGGGAAAGGAAGAGACACTTCTGAAAGCTTTTGGAGCTTACCTGTACACCGATAACGAGCATGGATGAGAAAGGCTTTCTTTACAACCATGTTCCTGACATTCTAATGATCTACTCAAGGGGATTTGATGTCCCCTTCTATAAGGAACACTATACCCATATCACTTCCAGTGGGACAGCTACGTTAATCTGTTGCAGTAAACCAACAACAAAGAGCCTTGGGATACCTGAAAGACTATTGAGTTTATTATTGCATGTAGTGGGTGAGTCCACTTCATCAGGTGTTATAGACAGACATACCTATGCATGCAAGCGTAGAGAAAAACCAATCTAAACAGCAGGGTCAAAGGACAATGAGATGTAAAAACGACAGTCTGTGCAAATTCAACTAAATATATACAACATAAGCTCAGCAACAGCAGTAATTTGCGATACCACAATCATCCTAGCAGTGAGTAGTGAGATGCCAATATAAGTTCACTGCTACGTTAAACACCTTGCACTTGGAAATCTAGAAGCAGCTAGCTTTTGTTTGTTTTTTAAAAGCTGCAAAGGTAAGCCTGGATGTTTGTAGGCAAAACGAGCCAAATTTGCAGAAAGGATGACTGAATAATAGTACTAGAATCACAGAATCATAGAACAGCAGAGTTGGAAGGGGCCTATAAGGCCATTGAGTTCAACCCCCTGCTCAATGCAGGAATCCACCCTAAAGCATACCTGACAGATGGTTGTCCAGTAGCCTCTTGAATGCCTCTAGTGGTTTAAGATGTGGCTTTGGTGACCCTAAAGATCTCCTTGACATATTCAGATGATCACGGATGTTTGGGTGGGTAGGGGAACTACAGAGCTGGGACGGATAGGAAAACCACAATGCACGCATCCCTCACACAATTCACATTGTCCTCCCACCACCGCCACTTATTACAGCAGTCGCTGAGGTGGGAAAGGACATGAGCTGGCTGCTCCAGCTATCGCTATGTGACAGTGACCATCGAGTTCAGATGTGCTGTCTAAAGTTGCCAGAAGTTGCACAGGCGCTAAATGGGCATCTCCATGGTTGCCGAGATCTTTCCACAGAGCGACCATCTTTATTAAGGGAACCCCTGTGACACCACACAGTAAGCCACTCAAGGCCCCTCAGCCCCACTGCAGAGGGTGGGTACCCAGAGTGGATGCTTTACCGATCATAGGTGGGGATTTCACCCCTCACAAGGCAGGCTAACCCACCATGGATTGCTCTCAAATGGGACCCATGGTGGCTTAGCGTTACATCTGAACCCTGCTTCTGTATGACAAGCAGAAGCAGGATAGATTATGCTAAACATTGATCTGTTCAATATATAGAGATTATGGGCTAATCTACACCAAGCAGATATTCCACTATGAAAGCAGTGTATAAAAGGCAGGAGCCACACTGCTGCTTTATAGTGGTATTGAAGTGCACTGACAACTGTTGGGGCCCATTGACACATACCACATATTGCTTTCATACCAATTTCATAGTGTTATATCCTGCTTGGTGTAGATGTGTCATGGGCCCCAACAGTTGTCAGTGCACTTCATTACCACTATAAGGCAGTAGTATAGATCCTGCAGTGCACTTCATTACCACTATAAAGCAGTAGTGTGGCTCCTGCCTTTTATATACCGCTTTCAAAATGGAATATCCTGCATGGTGTAAATGAGCCCTATGTCTATATAAGCATTTTGGATTTGTGTTGTTTGTTATCGTTATGATCATAAGAGAAAGGGCTTTCAAATTATACCTAACACAGGTTTCTGATAACACTGTCCCAAAGCAGACATCACACTAAACCATGGGTAAAGAAGCTTACTTATGAGTTGGTGTGATGTGAGAATTGGCAAACCATGGTTTGCGAATGGCCAACATACCAGCATCAGAAAACATGCTTTGAAGTGGGATTGCAAACCACAGGGTGATCATATGAAAAAGAGGACCGGGAAAAGGGAATTTCAGCAGGTGTCATTTGTATGCACACAGCACCTGGTAAAATTCCCTCTTCATCACAACAGTGCAAGCTGCAGGAGCCCTCCCCACTTTTGTATCTGGTCACTCTAGCTAACTATGGTTTGGCATGATGCCTGGACAAACAGACCATGGTTGTGGCAGCACTCCAACAGAGGTTGCTTCATCACAGAGATGGAAAGGAAGTTATAAACCTGAATGCAGCTAGGATGGGCAAAGAAACCAGAGAAGTGACTCTAAACCATGAGATTGAAACTTGAAACATTATTTCGGTTCTGAACTATGGTTAGTGCAAACCATAGTTTAGTGCAAAGGTAGACAACCTTGGTTGGCTCACAGGCACATCTAGAATTGTAAAACCATGAAACTAGTTTTCTTGAAGTATTAGTACCCTATTTCTTCGATTCTAAGACACACTTTTTCCCCCCATGTAAACATCTCTAAAAATGGGGTGCGTCTTAGAATCGCGGGTGTGTCTTAGGTTTTTTTTTTCTGTTGGTGGTACTGAAATTAGTGTGCGTCTTACAATCGATGGCGTCTTACAATCGAAGAAATACGGTACTTTTTAAAACTTGAGTCTTCTGCTTGAACTATTCTACCGTCCATTTATTATTTATATTTTAAGTATCTTTGGAACACTTTATTTGAATATTCCACCCTTCCAAGTAATTCTGAGGGAAGCTTGAGACTTCTGAAAAATGTGTGCTGAGCATCCAAGAATGCAGATATTAGAAGGCTGAGCATCATAGAATGCAAATATTCTCTATCTTCCAAAATATTCCAAGGCCATTTTGCATTTTGCTAATGCAAAAACAGATCTAGACGCCCTAGAGGCCTTACATTACCATTCTGTTTCATGTCTATTAGACGCCGCAGCGTCTCTTTAATAAGGGTTTATCTACGTCAGCTAATTGTTGGAGGTGAACTGCAGCTAATGCTTCTTTTAAGCACACTGTATGTTTTGGCAATGCCCAGCAGTTGCTCCTTTTGGGGAGGAGGCCATTGTAAAGAACTCCCATTTTCTTTTTGTGTCCTAACAATCTGTGAATTTCCATTTCGCAAGGCTGAAGATGCACACAGTGTGTGTGTTATCTCATGAAATCTGTTTACCCAAGGTCAGAACAAGGCCTAGTTAATTGGATTAAGTGATCTCACCTACAATCCTGTGGGACCCTTCACCTCCCTTTAGAGGCCTGAGAAAATTATTCTAGTCAGCCTGTGATTGGCTAACAAGGATCACCTTAATGTTGCCAGGGGCTTGAGCATAAAACTAGGGAAGTTGCAGCTGCTTATTGTCTTTGTCTTGCCTTCGCTTCGGACTATAAATATCTCTGTTTGGGCTCTGACCTATTGGAAGACCTGTGCTTAGGTATGTATAGACAAGTTTAGGTAGCTATGATATTTTTGCCTTGAAGTATTGTTTCCACACATTACTCTGGTTCCTCAATAAACTCTCTACCTCTTATGCTGAATCTACACATGCCATTTATCCCGGGGTGGACTTGAGGTCATCCCTGTGGGTCCAAATGAAGCACAGCTGATCCCAGGGTGAACCGGGGACGGCCACTCAGTTCTCCCGAGATATCTGGGACTGCTTTTGTCCCATTTTTTCTCCAGTCACAGGACAATCCCGAGGTCCACGGGCAGCGTGGCTCTCCCTCCCGGGTCCTCTTTCTTCCCCATGAGTAGCGGGGATCAGGAAATGGGCAAGGAGCTGTACAGTCCATGGGTAACGGGAGTGAGCATTTTCACCATGTTTGCAATGGCTCTTGGCGCCTTCCAGCACCAAGTTTGTTGTGGGTTTTTTTAATTGTACCTTTGCGCAGGATCATGCCCATGCTGTTGCGCAAATGTCTCGGCTTGTAAAAAAAAAAAAGGCACCCCAGAATGGCCCTCTACTTCTGGGAAAACTCGCTGGCATGTGGTCCCTAAGGAATGATCCTACGAAGTGTAAAACCCCATGATCATCCTTCCCCACTCCCAGAACGCCTCCAGGTATAGATTAGGCCTTGGTTGTCACTGTGCTTCATTTTAAACTGCCTCAGTACTAAATCCAGAGACTTTCTCTTGCTTAATGTTTACTGTTTAAGGTTTCAGACCTAAGCCTTAGAAATAGAAGCCAAAAAAAAAAAAAAAACCAAAAAATATCAACAGAATTTAGCTTAAAGCTTTTACTGTCAGCAACTAAACTTTAGGAGAGGCATTTCAACCTTTTAGAACATGGAAAAGAGTATACAAAAACGAAGAAATCACCAGTAGTTTGGCGAAAGGCACTGGGACCAGGAGAAGGAGGCTGGACCTTCTGGAGGGCTGAATTAGAATCACCGGAGGGCCAGATTTTGCCTCCAGGCCTGAGGTTGCACACCCCTGCTCTAAGAGATGCAACTGATGAAGTGGACTACAGTCCACAAAAGCTTATGCCAGAATAAATTTGTTAGTCTTTAAGGTGCCACAAGACATATTAGCCTATTGTAGTAAAAACAACAACAGTCTTGTGGCACCTTTGTTTTGGAAAAACAAAGGCCTCTTTCCTAATATGATGCAGGAGAAACCACAAACAATTTCCTCCTACAGATAGCAACAAAAGGCTGTAAGGCATACTTGCTTCAGTTAGCATCTGAAGCTAACACACAAGAGACGCATTAGATACATGGCTTGATCCTGCACAGAGCAGGAATACATGAAACTAAGTAAAGGTGATAGACAAAGAGGTACACGCCTGAGAGCCCAGGTTGAGTTTAACAGCTATTGCCCCCACAAAGTACACCTGAACAGCAGAATGGCACTTTACACTTCAAAGCTGCTTATAAGTATGTCTAAACTGTATTTGAGCAGCTCAGAAATCAAATGCAAATAAAGCCAGAGCCACTTTAAGGACACTTGAGAAATCCCCTAATTCTTTGATCTCCTTCAGAGATTCTGGAATGTTTCATGATAAAAATCTATTAAGCTGGAGTCACCGAACAGCATGTACACACTCCAATCCTACACGTTTTAGGGATGGGTGAGAAACTCCTTTGATTTGCACTTTAATTTGAACTTATCAATTTGCATTTCCCAAGCTACATATCAACCAGACTGCAGCTGTATGATGGAATTTGCACATTACAGAATGCAGTAATGCAGTTCACAAATTCAAAAAAACAAAATGCATGCAAGAATGCATCTGTAAAAGTGTGCACAAAACACTTTATTTTATGGGGGAATTGTTCATCAAAATGTGTTTATTTGGGAAATTATATACATTTTGAGAAGTGCATTAAAATTCTTATATTTTGAGAAACGCATACGAAAACATTACCACATTTTGTGCAAACTTTGTTTTTTGAAAATAGCAAACTTGCAGAAAATTGGAATAGAATGAATTTAACATTGAAAAACTGGGAAATTGGGAAATCAAGTTTGACAGATTCATCCATTGCTATGCACGTTTAGTCATCATATAAGTCCTGTTGCATTCAGTGGGACTTAATCCCAAGTATGTGAGCATATGATTGCTGCCTTGGAAGTTGCGAGATCCAGTGGCAGAGGACTCGGACCTGAGTTCAAAGAGGTAGTGTGATCGATAGAGTTGACTTTGGAATGGAGTTCCAAATCCAGCTAAGGCATGAAGCACACTGGGCTACCTTTGTCAAGTCGGTATCTTCCATGCATCTCTAAAAGCAGCTTGTAGGAAGGGTGGAGTACAAATGGGATGCATACAACATACCTCAATTATAAGCTGATGGGTTTGCTCAGGGTAATACACCTGCTTTCTACCGCAATGTCTCATTTGTAAAATTTATGTGAAAGAGCAGGAGTCAAGACTCCACCAATCTAATTGCCGTAGTGAGCATAGCAAGTTGCAGTTTTCCTCCCAGGTTTGTGGGGGAGACAGGAAGTTGGAAGATTGCAACATGTTCCCATCCTTCATGTAGCTATATTGCACCTACTATGACTTTGAACAAATCCAAATTACAGCACAGCTATAGGTAAGGTGACCATATGGAAAGGAGGACAGAGTTCCTGTATCTTTAACAATAGCATAGAAAAGGGAATTTCAGTAGCATCTGGTGAAATTCCCTCTTCATGACAATAGTTAAAGGTGCAGCCCTCTTTTGTATCTAGTCATTCTGGTTTAGCTCCTGCAGCTGTAACTGTTGTGATGCAAAGGGAATTTTACCAGGTTCTCCATGCATACAAATGACATCTGCTGAAATTCCCTTTTCTACGCAACTGTTAAAGATACAGGAACCCAGTCCTCCTTTCCATGTGGTCACCCTAACTATAGGTGCCAATTCAGGTGAGATTGATGTCTCTGACGTTAGTGGAGCAGTGAATCCTCTCAGGGTTTCAGTCAGAACTCTAAAGGATCTATCCAAGGTGCTCTACACCATGAAACCAGGAGTAGATTCACTGCCCCACTGGCATCAGAGTCACCAGCCTCCACTGGGCCAATCCCCTGTCACTTCCCAGGTGTACTCTCAGGATGAAGGCTGGGGCTTTTATCCCTCTCTGATCTGGAGGCACTCCACGGCCTCATCTACACCAAGCAGGATATTCCACTATGAAAGTGGTATGAAAGCTGTATATAAAAGGCAGGAGCCACGCTACTGCTTTATAGTGGTATTGAAGTGCGCTGACAACTGTTGGGGCCCATTGACACATACCATATACTGCTTTCATACTGCTATATCTGGCTTGGTGTAGATGTGACAATGGGCCCCAACAGTTGTCAGTGCACTTCAGTACCACTATAAAGCAGGAGTGTAGATCCTGCAGTGCACTCCAATATCGCTATAAAGCAGTAGTGTGGCTCTTGCCTTTTATTAGGGTGACCATATGGAAAGGAGGACAGGGCTCCTGTATCTTTAACAGTTGTATTGAAAAGGAAATTTCAGCAGGTATCGTTTGTATATATGGGGAACCTGGTGAAATTTCCTCTTCATCACAACAGTAAAAGCTGCAGGTGCCCCTGCCCTCTTTTAAATCTGGTCACTCTAGTATAGCTCCTGCAGCTTTAACTGTTGTGATGAAGAGGGAATTTCAGCAGGTTCTCCATATATACAAATTACCCCTGCTGAAATCCCCTTTTCTATGCAACTGTTGAAGATACAGGAGCCCTGTCCTCCTTTTCATATGGTCACCTTTCTGTTATATACCTCCTTCATAGTGGAATGCCCGGCTTGGTGCAGATGAGCCCCATTTGCCTTGGGAATGTGGCGTGCATGACGTGGGCAAGCCCAAACTCTCCTTCTGAACTCGGAAAGGCATGGCTAGTAATTTACCCTGTCCTGCTTGATGCTTATCACAGAATATACTCACATCAAGGCAGGGCAACTGTGGATAGAATGCATATTTGTTGAGTTGCTTGTAGTCCTCAGACCATCACAACTAACTAACAAACAAAGGAGACTATATATCTGCATAAAAATAACACATTAACATAAATCAAATTAACACAAACCTAAATCATACAAAACCAACTTAAAATTCTGGATCTCCAGGGCATTTCCCTTTTAAAAAAGTCCCTATTTTAACACCAGTATATAATTGTATATAGGTTTGTAACAAGCCTATATAAAATCATATAAAATAAACCACAAACGTAGAATTCCTGACAAGGCCCAACATTCTCCCTTAAGAATTAGGTGGATTTTCTTTTCTACTCTGTAACCAGTATTGCCCCCTTCCATTCAGTTGGAACTGTTCCTGAACCATCAGTCTAACTAAAGTGAAGCCAATACTGGTGCACACCATTCAATAAAGGCTTTTAGTAACTTGGATGGAATAAAGTTTTCTCTTGGGGGGTGTATTATTTTGCGTCTTTATGATTAGTGGCTTAATTTCATCAGTTGTCACAGATGGTCAATTGCCAACAGATTCTAACAAAGGAAGGGGTGAATCAACAGATGAGAACATGAGAAGGGCCGCATTGAATCTGACTAAAGGCCTCACCAGTCCAGTATTCTGCTCGCACAGTTGCCTGTGGGAAGCCCACAAGCACAACATGAATGCAACTGCACCCTCCTGGTCATTCTCTCCCACACTAGAGGCATTCAAGAGTCAGCTGGACAACCATCTGTCAGGGATGCTTTAGGGTGGATTCCTGCATTGAGCAGGGGGTTGGACTCGATGGCCTTGTAGGCCCCTTCCAACTCTGCTATTCTATGATTCTATGTTCCCTAGCAACTGGTATTGAGGGGCATATGGCCTCCAATACCGTATATAACCATGTATAGTAAGAATGCATCTCAGACCTGATTTGCTCCAGGTACCTCTAAAGCTCAACATGACATCAGAGACAAGACTCTGCTTCTCCAGAGGAGAGCCAGGATCCTACTTGCAGTAAATCTTGGTTAGTGATAGATCAGGGTGGGCAGAAGGTCAATTGGTTTGCTGTATGATTTTCAGTAGAGGAGTGGGCAGCAAGCCGCTCGCCAGATATTTTAGGGTGACCTTATGAAAAGGAGGACAGGGCTCCTGTATCTTTAACAGTTGCATAGAAAAGGGAGTTTCAGCAGGTGTCATTTGTATATATGGACAATGTGGTGAAATTCCCTCTTCATCACAACAGTTAAAGCTGCAGGAGCTATACTAGAGTGACCAGATTTAAAAGAGGGCAGGGCACCTGCAGCTTTAACTGTTGTGATGAAAAGAGAATCCCACCAGGTTCTCCATATGTACAAATGACACCTGCTGAAATTCCCCTTTCAATACAACTGTTAAAGATACAGGAGCCCTGTCCTCCTTTTCATATGGTAACCCTAGATATTTGGGATTTCAACTTCCAGCATTTCTGACCATGGGCTTCCGGGAGCTGAAGCTCCACCTTCTGCCCACTTCTGCAGCAGATCAGCAAAGGCTTTTGATTCCCAATAGTTTAACAAAATCAATGAAAAGGCTCCCTCCACAAACTCAGATGTAGGTTTGTATTTGTATATGCAGGTCACCCCGGTGTAGGACTCCTGGGGAGCAGTTGGTAATTCGCTCCACCTTGTGAACCACCATTCTGCTCCTGACTCTCACTGCTGGATCTCAGGGTTCTATTAAAAAAGCAAAGTAGATCTCATGAGTCTGAAGTCTGCCCACACCTGGGCTAAACACCAGCTAATGTCTGCAGACCTCTAATCATGAGAACGAACAAGGTAGAAGACTGTAAAGAAGTCCTATAAAAACAACAGATTACTAGAATCATAGACTAGTAAAGTTAAGAAGGGGCCTATAAGGCCATCGAGTCTAACCCCCTGCTCGATGAAGGAATACTCACAGCCAGAAGCCAGAACATAGCCAGGAAAGAGTAAATTTAGGCAGGAACCGAGTTGGAATAAAAAGTCTAAACCAGTATGAGATTTAAATCAAGTCTCTACCAACCACAGTTTATACAAGACTGAACAAGAGGACAAGCGATGATAAGAAAAATGGGGTTTGGACGTATAGTTGTAGAAAGTAGAAAGAAAGATGTTCGTTGTTCATTTTCAGAATGACTTGTAATGGTGAATAAATTAATACAAAAAACAGGTGGGTTTCAATCCTGCTGTAGTATTAATTTCTCACCTCCTACCGTATTTTAGGGCAGGAGCTTGGTACTACGTAGGACCAAAAACAGAAATTTGCATACAAAAGGACAACTTCTTGCATGAGGATGAATTTGGACAATCGGTTGCTCTTCACTTGAAGGCAATCTCCACAATGGCATAGGCAACGCCTGTGGAAATAATGGTATCAGTGATGGGATCTGTCTGCCTTTGCCGCAAAGATGCTTCATAAAGATCTGTCCGGTGAATATCATACGTTTAATGGGTCTTTCGCCATACAGATGCAACAATGCAAATTTACTCATGATTAATCTGATTGAGCTCATTGCTCTGTCTAGGCTGTGAGAGGCTGGTTTTTCCCAGCTGATCTGCATCGACACACATGCAGACAAAAGTGAAATATTTTTGCACTAAGCTCCTGCATTATGTTGGCCTTGGTCCAGGGTTATCTTAGGAAGCATCTTCTAGAGATGTGAAGGCCTGGAAAAATTAGGGGGGGATATTTTTCCATTTTCCCCCAAAGACTTTTGGGGGAGGGGTTTCTGAAAAATTGGAAAAAATGATGAAAAATGGATTACGGGATGTTTTATTTTATCATGATGAATAAAATGTTTAAGACAAGGTGTTCAGATATTTACTTCTCCAAATGATTTCTAAAAACTGTACAGTATCAGATTATTACAATTTCTGTGCACTAAGGACAAGCAAGTCCTAGGTTGCAAACTGAGACTACAACTCTCAAATGCAAGAGCAAGATGCGTTTCTGCCTCTCGGGGGCACTGCCATTGAAGCAGAGACTGAAACGACCATATTTCTTCGATTCTAAGACACCATCGATTGTAAGACACACGCTAATTTCAGTACCACCAACAGAAAAAAGCTTTGATTCTAAGAAATAATAAACACACCCGCGATTCTAAGACACACCCCGTTTTTAGAGATGTTTATATGGGGAAAAAAGTGTGTCTTAGAATCGAAGAAATATGGTAACAGTGATAGCTATAGGTCAGAAAATGAGTCTGATTAAATTTCATGCATATTCATTGAATCTTGCCCCCCCCTTTTTTTCTCAGCTCTTTTTATGAGAATGGGTGCTTTATGTCTGCTTGACACAGTGGAGGACTAGCAGAGACATAAATAATTTTCTTTGTTACTAATGTTGGTGGTTTCTTCTTCTGTTGTTTTTAATTGTTTTTTGCCTGCTCCTCATAAACTGGCAGTACCAAAGAGGTTCCTAACAGTTCAGGAGATTGTAGCTCCATTTGTTACCAAAAAAAGTTTAAAAAGTAAAAAAGTAAGTTAAATTTGTAATAATTGTTTGAATACACTGCACTTTTAATATACCAAATGTAATAATTTTATGCCAAACCAACTTGGACATAATTACGTTTTATGTTCCTAAAGTAACAAAGTGACTTTCAATCTGTAAAAAGTGCTAATATTGCATTATTTCAATTTTTCCAACCCCCCCTGCCACAGGCTCTGAACACCAAGCCTGGCCGCGGCTACTCCCTGCTCAAGCCAAGCACCACTGCTTGATACGCCTGAGGCAAGGGATAAAAACCACCTTCTTCCAAACTATGTGGAGAAAGGGGTTTAAATGGAGAAGGATTTCAATATATAAAATAAAACACTGTGAGTCATATGTGCTGAGGTTAATTATTGTCAGAGTGGGTGCTAAATGTGTAAACTTCAGATGATAAATGCCAAACAGACACGTGGGATTTTTGTGGTAGTTAAAAACAAAATAATTAAAATTTATTTTAAAAGTTCACAAGCTTTGTTTCAAATAAAACCTTTAAAACCTTTTTGAAACCTTTCATCCAATCCTTTCACTCATTCACATATGCACTTTCCTTTTTCTCACACAATCAATCTTGAACTTTCTTTATTATCAGTATTGATTAATATACATCAACTATGTGCACACCACACTCCAAAGACACCACTCTCTACCCTGAACCTCAAATTTCCCAGAACTTAAGTACCCTAAACACAGAGAGCACTAAAGACTCTAAGAGTACCTAAAAAGTCCCTCACAATCCCCTCAGTCCTTCCCTTATATATCACTCCTCCCCCCTCCCCAGACATTCTAACTCCGCCCACTCAGACCAACATTCTAAAACCCACACTTACAAACTGCAGACATAGTTTTGGGAATTGACTTGTGGGGTGTAACGCCACACACACACCCAAAACTTTTCCCCCCCATGGCTTCAAAATTTCTGGTAATTTGACATCTCTAGCATCTTCTACCATGAACCACAACCCCAATTCTCCTGATACACAAAGATCTTCAAAGGCAGCCTTGCTCTCAAATCCCTCCCTTGTCAAAATTGAGAATGAACAAGGTAGTACATTCTTGTACAAGGTAACAAAGCCCGGGGCCTTCTTGGTGGCTGCGCCCTCTTTCTAAAACTCCCTCCCTAGGAATGTCGATCATCCAACAATTATTTTATTATCCAGGAAACAGTCTTGAATATTTTTCTTTTGGCAGGCATTTAAGAGAGGATGGTAAGGCTGCTTTTAATCATCAGGTTGTTTTATCTCATGTTTCTATTATCATCTATGTTGTTCACATAGTCATTTTCTTCCCCCTAACATTCATACTGTTATTTTAACACATCTATGCTTTATTATTATCTTATTGCCTACTACTTAACTACTACAATACGCATGCTTTATTGTGGTTTTATTGCTCTTTTTATTGTGTTCCTACTGTTTTATTGCGTTTTATCAGCTTTATGTGTTTTAGCGTTGTACGCTGCCTCGTGAAACCTTCTGCCCTGAAAAGGAGCCAAGGAAAATTTAAAATACATAATAATGGAATGGGCTCCAGAACAGTGCTTGTGAGGAGCATTAGAAGACTTGAACCCTTGCCTGGACAGATGACTGGCAACTGGCAATCCTGGGCGGTACGGTTGGGGGTGCTGTGATGTCATTGTGCATATTGTGTGTACTGTGATGCAGGACGTGTGCTCGGGTGTGTGTCCCTCTTCTCGTTAGTTCATTGGCTCTCTCCATGTGTGGCTGATATATGGGTGTCCCTGACTGATAAGCTTTGGCAGCATTTCCATGGAGATGGGATCCTGGCAATAAGGCTGCCCTCATTGGATTTTTCAAGCTGTATGTTTCCCCCCTCCCTTCCAGGGCTGAGCACATATAGGATATGGCAGGGGTGGGCAGGCTTTAGGCTTGCAGGATCTGCTTCGTTTTTTACTAGAAGCCTGAAGTCCACCAACTGGAGCCAAGTGCAAAACTGTGGCCGGAACTACACTACTGCTTTAAAGCGCTATACAACTGTTATAAAGCGCTTTAAAGCAATAGTGTAGATCCAGCCCGGAACTCAGAAACGACTATTTAAGAATTACGGAATAGGATGCCTAAGACAATACGCTGAGGTCCAGGAATTTCTGATCAGTATCAGAACCAAACACACAACTCTTTACACAGACAAATCTTCTCCTGGCTTCTGTACCTTGGATAGATCCTACAGAGTTCTGACTGGTTTTGAAAACCCGGAGCAGATTCACTGC
Source organism: Elgaria multicarinata webbii (assembly GCF_023053635.1). NCBI lineage: Eukaryota > Metazoa > Chordata > Lepidosauria > Squamata > Anguidae > Elgaria > Elgaria multicarinata. The sequence goes on from NC_086180.1 coordinate 12,783,950, forward strand.
CCCACTAACATTGGAGCCCTCAGACCTCACTAATCTACACAGACTGGTAGCAGCTCTCCAGAGCTTCAAACAGGCGTCTTCCCTAGCCCCACAGATGGAAAAAAAACCCAAATCGTCCCTCTCCCATTGCTGGCACTTGGAGAGAAACGTTTACACACACTTTTGAGCACACCTAAATGCTTAGTCAGGGGGTGAGAGTCCATTAGATCCATGGCTTCTTCCTCCCAGCCAACCACCATCACACTCCCACCACACCTGTTTCACCCCCTTCCTGAGGTCGGAGTTCTGGCATCTAGAGCGGGAGCTATTGTGGTGGTTGAGAAGGGTTTGGAGACGGTGTGGATCCACAGTCGGATCTTTTCCTCCAAGATCGGAGTTCTGTCCCCAGCCTTGGAGGAAGAGATCCACTGTATCCTATGGCCCCTGGGACACTATGTATCTGGGAGGGGTGTCATAGGATTTCTCTTTTTCCCTTTTTTTCCCTTTTCTCTTTCCCAGCTAGTGTAGGATGATCAGGGGGGTCTGGAAACAAAGCCCTATGAAAAGAGACTGGGCATGTTTAGCCTGGAGAAGAGAAGATTGAGGGGAGACATGATAGCAGTCTTCAAATACTTAAAAGGTTGTCACACAGAGGAAGGCCAGGATCTCTTCTCGATCATCCCAGAGTGCAGGACATGGAATAACGGGCTGAAGTTACAGGAAGCCAGATTCCGGCTGGACATCAGGAAAAACTTCTTGACTGTTAGAGCAGTACGACAATGGAACCAGTTACCTAGGGAGGTTGTGGGCTCTCCCACATTAGAGGCATTCAAGAGGCAGCTGGACAACCATCTGTCAAGTATACTTTAGGGTAGATTCCTGTATTGAGCAGGGGGTTGGACTCGATGGCCTTATAGGCCCCTTCCAATTCTACTATTCTATGATTCTATGAATTTTCCTATTTCTCTTTCCCTATTCCTTTTGGCTCATGTTTTTGAGATGGCGAACCTGAAGGCAGAGACCTTTTTCTATTTTTGAACATTGCCCAGGACAAATTATTCTGATGATGGTGATGAGTTTATGGCAGGGATGAAATTTGATATGGATTCTTCCCTTCATAGTTCAGGCTCTTAACCACAATACTGCACCCAATCTACAGAAAAGCACTATGCTATACCAAAAATATGTTAACAGAGAAAACTGTGCCAACGAGCATGTACTGAGTACCTTTCCCTGTCAAGTAACTCAGATGGTATCCAGACTGAGATTCACACACACACACACACACACGTCCACCACTTGGTAGCTACAGCTCATGTACTGAAAATGAGCCTTCACAGATCAAACACCAGGGACTAGAACTTTCCACTTGAACTGGTGCTATTTTGAAGTCAGTACTTTTCAGTGGAGAGAATTCACACAATTAATTCCCCATTAATCATCAAATATTGTGTAATGATGATAAAAAATCAAGTAAGGCACACGTTGCGCAAGCCAGATATTAGGATGACAGGACAGTGTTTACACTGCGAGAAGTGAGACTTTTAGAATTGTCACACACAAAGTGTGTCATGCAATAAGAGTAGGGAGTGGTTACTCTAGTAAGGGAGGAACAGTGGTTGCTAGGAAAATGCAAGTGCTTTATTCATGTATTTATTTTATTTATTTATTTATTACATTTTTATACTGCCCATCAGCCGAAGCTCACTGGACAGTGCACAATTAAAAAACATAAAATACAAGCATAAATTTAAAACATTAAAAGTTTAAAAGGCAATATAAAACCAGGGCTGGTTGCCAGGGGTGATGTTAAGGGTAGGAATGATTGGACATTTGCCAGGGGCCGACAGCCAGCAGGGGTCCTTGACCACAGCCCCCCGAAACTACTACTCCTCGTCACCATGGCAAGCTGCTTCTTCACCTGCCTCTCGCTGTGGCCCAGAGAAGTGTGAGGGTGAGAAGGTAGATTCCATTACCTATTCACTCACTGGCTCTGTGCCTAATTTTTGTGAACCGCCCAGAGAGCTTCGGCTATTGGGCGGTATAGAAAGGCAATAAATAAATAAGCAATAACTATCAAGCAAGCGGGAGCAATGACAAGTAAGTGGATAAGGAGCATTTTGCTTCTTTAAAAATCTATTTTAAAGTGTTTTATTCTGTTTTTATTTTATCTTGTACACTGCTCCGAAATTTTCAATGGGGAGCGGTATATAAATATTGTAAATAACTAAATAAATAGCAGCTGGTGACAGTGGCGATGAAAAGGTAGATTTATTGAGGGAGAGGGGCCCATTGCTGGCTTCTTGCCCAGGGGCCCTCAGAAACTTGGCGCCAGCACAGAAGAGGGCAACTGAATAAACACACAGACACACACAGCTTTGGATATTTTGTTTCTTTGTTCTCTTTTGCAGTTAACTTTTTCAATATCTGCCCATAAACAGCCAATTTCTCGCAATTGATACATGCAGTTGCACACATGCAGTGCCATCCTATGCACAACCTTAATCGGAATCCATTTCCACCGTGTCCAATAGGGTCCCCATGTACCGTATTTCTTCGATTGTAAGACGCCATCGATCGTAAGACGCACACTAATTTCAGTACCACCAACAGGGGGAAAAAACCCTAAGACACACCCGCGATTCTAAGACGCACCCCATTTTTAGAGATGTTTATATGGGGGGAAAAGTGTGTCTTAGAATCAAAGAAATAGGGTAAGTCTGCATATGAGGATTGCTGTGTCTTGCTATCTGAAGATAGTTTTTTTTAAAAAAAATTGGCCCACGAGTATCATGGTACCTGTAAGGGGGGGAGGAGGAGGAGCAGGGTCTCTTCCAAAGTGACAAATTGCAAAAAGAAACAAACAAACTGGATGAAGAGTGGGAGGGAAAGAGAGAAGTCTTTTTAAAGTTGGGTTTTTAATTATTATTTATAAAGTACCGTATAAAATGTGTCACAATTCCCAGGTAAACAACCCTTAAATAATAATTGTGAAAAGCTCCTGCGCGCTACCTGCATCTCTGCCCTCGTTGAACGTACCGTGTGAACACAAATACGCACGCACACAGAGAGGAGATGCTCTCTCACCTGCTTGACTTGAGAATCCACGACTTTGTCCAGGACGTGGGCCACGAGGAGAGTAACGCTGGCGATAAGAAAGGTTATGGACAGCCCGCCCACGACACTAAGGCAGAATCTCCTCATGACTGCAAGTTTGGGGGGGGGGGCAGCCGGGCGGGCAAGCGAGCAAACGAGCGAGCAGCTAGGCCGGAGCTCGGGCTAGCGCGCTGGCAATTCCGCCGGGCAGCAAAGCGAAGCGGCGGCGTCCCTCGACGGCTGCGGCTGCTTCCGAATGCGCGCTCCCCTGACAGCCGCGGCGCTGCCTCCTGGGCTCTGCCGAAGCTCCTCCTCGGTCCAAGGAGGCGGAGGAAAGCAGGGATCGGTTCCTTTGTTTTTGTCGGAGGGCGGCGGGGGGAAGCGAGGCGCGGTTTAGTTTCAGTTTCCAAACTGGGTTGTTTTTGTGCCTTGAGCGGCCCCTGGAAGCAGCAGCAGCAGCTGCTTTGATCCCCGGTGGCGCTCCTCTGACGCGCGATGAGCAAAGCGCTTGGCGAGGCAGTCAGCTGGTCGGGATGAACCAAGCTCCCGTTGTTGACACAGGGTAGTACACGAAATGCATCCCCCCTCTTTATTTTACCGGCAAAAATATGGGTATTCCCCCACCCACCCCAAATTTTCAGCATATTTGCAGATTAGAACATACGAAGTGCCATGCTGAATCAGATCAAGGGTCCATCTAGTCCAGCACTCTGTTCATACAGTGGCCAACCAGCCCTCGACCAGGGATGAACAAGCAGGACATGGTGCAACAGCATCCTCCCACCCATGTTCCTCAGCAACTGGTGCACACAGGTTTATTGCCTCGAATACTGGAGATAGCACACAACCCTCAGGGCTAGTAGCCGTTGATAGCCTTTGCCTCCAGGAATTTATCCAACCCCTTTTTAAAGCCATCCAGATTGGTGATCATCACTACATCTTGTGGTAGTGAGTTCCATAACATAACTGCGCTGTGTGAAGAAGTACTTCCTTTTATTTGTCCTGGATCTCCCACCAGTTTCATGGGATGACGCCAGGGGGAGGATCTACACTACTGCTTTAAAGCGCTTTATAACAGTTTTGACAACTGTTGGGGCCCAGGACACACTGCATATACAGTTTTCAAAACGTTTTCAAAGTGCTTTAAAGCGCTTTAAAAGCAATAGTGTAGACCCCACCCCCAGGTTCTAGTATTTTGAGAGAGGGAGAAAAAGGTCTCTCTATCCACATTCTCCATACCATGCATCATTTTGTACACCTCTATCATGTCTCCCCTTAGCCTCCTTTTTTCCAAGCTAAATAGGTTGCATTGCAAAGATTAGGTTGCAAATATTGTAGATTTTTTCTCATTGAAAGCCAGCATTGATTAAAATGAAATAAAATAGAGATCAGGGGGTGTAATGTGAAGCAGTGTTTAGTCCTGAACATTGTTTTGAAGGTTCTGAATATGTACAGCCAAGAAGAGGATGCCTCTGAACATGTGTGGGTTGCCTTTTGCTCACCACTGTGTAACAGCACCTGGCCTTTATCTGGAATGAAATGATGGGTTTTCAGGATTAAAAGATGTAGCTCCCAGGCAAATGTGAGATTGGGCATTCTTGGTACCTAAATCACCCCCCCCCCCACTGAATTTAAAAATGTTGACCTAATTTATGGATTGTCCCATGTCAATTCTCAAATGCTAGTTGAAAGCTCACTATTATAGTATAAGTCTTAAAGCAGTCTTTCTCAAACTTGTTGAATTTGCCTTCATGCCTATTATTATTATTACTATTATTATTATTACTATTATTATTATTATTATTTTATCTCTTCCTCGCTCATGGCGGTTTTTCTAGATGGACATGACGGGCATTGCCAATGTCTGGTGGACATTGTTTACTTGGACTTCCAAAAGGCTTTTGATAAAGTCCCCCACCAAAGACTCCTGAATAAACTTAGTAGACATGGAATAAGAGGAGAGGTCCTCTTATGGATCAGTAACTGGTTAAAGAACAGAAAGCAGAGAGTAGGAATAAATGGTCAATTCTCCCAAAGGAGGGAAGTAAATAGTGGGGTCCCACAGGGATCGGTATTGGGACCAATTATTTTCAACTTGTTCATAAATGATCTGGAATTAGGAGTGAGCAGTGAAGTTGCCAAGTCTGCTGATGACACCAAATTATTTAAGGTTGTTAAAACACAAAGGGATTGTGAAGAACTCCAAAGGGATCTCTCCAAGCCGGGAGAGTGGGTGTCCAAATGGCAGATGCGGTTCAATGTAAGCAAGTATAAGGTGACGCACGTTGGGGAAAAAAAACCCAGCTTCAAATATAACCAAATGGGATCTGAGCTGGTGGAGACCAAACAAAAAAGAGATCTTGGGATTGTGGTGGGCTGCTCGATGAAAATGTCCACCCAGTGTGCGGCCGCTGTAAAGAAGGGAAACTCCATGTTAGGCATTATAAGAAAAAGAATTGAGAATAAAACGGCCAGTATCATACTGCCCTTATACAAATCTATGGTGTGACTACACTTAGAATACTGTGTACAGTTCTGGTCACCACAGCTAAAAAAGGATATTATGGAGCTGGAAAAAGTGCAGAAAAGGGCAACTAAAATGATTAAAGGGCTGGAGCATCTCCCCTATGAGGGAAGGTTACATCAGCTGGGATTGTTTAACCTGGATAAGCGGAGGCTGAGGGGAGACATGATAGAGGTGTACAAAATTATGCATGTTATGGAGAATATGGATAGGGAGACATTTTTTCCCCTCTCTCAAAATACTAGAACCCGAGGTCCTTCATCTCATGAAGCTGATTGGTGGGAGATTCAGTACAAATAAAAGGAAGTACTTCTTCACACAGTGCATAGTTAAATTATGGAACTCACTACCACAAGATGTAGTGATGGCCACCAATTTGGATGTCTTTAAAAGGGGGTTGGATAAATTCCTGGAGGCAAAGGCTATCAGTGGCTACTACCCCTGATGGTTGGGTGCTATCTCCAGTACGCAAGGCAGTAAGCTTGTGTGCACCAGTTGCTGGGGAACATGGGTGGTAGGGTGCTGTTGCACCATGCACCATGTCCTGTTTGTTCATCCCTGGCCGATGGCTGGTTGGCCACTGTGGGAACAGAGTACTGGACTAGATGGACCCTTGGTCTGATCCAGCAGGGCTCTTCTTATGTTCTTCTGCTGTCTTTTACAGATTCAGGAATTTCCTGACAATTGATCATGTCTTAAGTATGACTGCTTTCTGGATGTGGATGTATTTTGGTAGGCCCAGTTTCTGAAGGTTTTCTGTATAGTTTTTTGATGTGATGCCAGTGACTGATGTGACTAACGGAATAATTGTGACCTTTTCATGTTGCCATAGTTCTTTGACTTCTATGGCCAGTGCTGTATATTTTTCTCTCTTAGTGTTACTAACTAAAAGGCAATGTGCAACTATTTCATCTTTTCTTCATGAATGTTTTTTAATTTTTTTATTGGAAGACATTGAGCATTATCAGACAAGCGTTTTATAGCATGCTCATTACTGGCCACACAGAGATATTTGCGGGTCCTTTTAAAGACACAGTTCGCCTCCCACGTATCTCCTGCTAGTTCTGGTCTTTTTTCCATCATAAAATAAGACAGAGAAAATCTGGAATTTGGCGGCCTATAGCGAAACTCGCCGTCATTACCTGCTGTGTGCAGGAGAAGCAGTGCGATAAAAACACCCACTAAATGGGCCATGTGGTCATTGCTGGCTTCCTCTTTCTTCCCTGTGTGAAAAAAGACGAAGCTGTTTGTCTCTATTGTGGGACAGAACCAGGAGGCAAAGTGATGGTAGGGAAATGCGATTTTTACCACTTCTGACGAGGCTCATATCATCTGATTCTCCTGTAAAATATAAGACTTTTATTGTGCAATCACACTGCCCTGTTCACTGAATTTTACAGGAGAATCAGATTATATAAACGTGTTTACTCAGAAGTAAGTCTCTCTCTGTTCAATGGGGTTTACTCAAAGGTAAGCATGCGTTGGATTTTAGTATGACGGATATAAATGCAGTTGAAATCAATGGGATTTACTCTTGAGTAAGGGAACCATCAAATCTCTATTTTATAAACTGGAGATGCACAGTTTCACATGATCAAATTAAAGGAAAATAGATCCTTCACAAATGCAAACAGGTAGACTTTTGCATCGGTGGACTATCAGGAAAAGGGTTTAAGGGGGGAAATTTTTAAATTCCTTAAAAAAAGGGGGGGATGAACTGGTCTGATTCAAACTTGGCATGCTGAAAACTCTACTTAAGAGCTATCAAGGTCCCAAGTTTAATCTCTTTAGCTTTAAAAGTGAGTGAGCTGCGGGCAAGGAGGGTGGGGTTGGAGCAGTAAAAAGTCCATTCATTCCAACATTCCACATGGAGTGCTGGAGGAGAACTGCTCCACCCTTCCCTTTCGTCAGCAAGACTCCATTCAAAGCACACTCTCCCAAGGTGACAGCACTACAAGGAGGTTTAAGGGCACATTAAAGTCGCTTGGGGAAAATAATCCAGAATTTCCCACTCCAAAAAAGAAAGACAAATGGAGGGGAAGAAGCGAAACGAGTGCAGGACAGAGACGACATCATGTGAGTACTGGGCTGCAAAACCACATACCAGGCATGGCAAATGTGTGATAAATCGCTGGTGTGATGGAGCTATTAGGCTCATTGGTAGAAATGTGGGATATAAATGTAACAAATTTTTTAAAATGAATAAAACAAATACAAGGCAGACATAGGGGCTGAGCTCCAAAGCGCAAAACCATTCTTTTGTATCCATAGTTTTCTGCACAAACTGTTGAGGCTCAGAGACAAGTGACTTGGCCAATAATGCTATATTGGGCCCAGAGGCACCCGGTGTGTCACGTAGCACTATTTCACTGTTTACAGACAGCTTCTTCTTGCAAAACTTGTAGGTCTAGTATATTAATATGAGCAGCATAAAAAAAAAAATACAGAGGCCAAATAACCTGCTCGTAAATAACATAAAGTAAGATAACAAATTATTGCAGCATGGGTGGGTGAACACGGAGCATGTCTAAACAAATGATTTATAGCACTCTCGTGATTGCCCACTCACAGAGGTTTATGGGTCCATTACACAACATCGTCATTAGGCAGAACGTCTCTCATGCTATCTCCTGGAAATAGCGCATTTTAAAAAACACACAGATAATGTGGAATATCTGGATAGTGTGGGTTCTCTCTGCCACTAGATGGCACTGTCTCATCAAAACTCAATGGGGCCTTACCGAGAAGGGAGCAGACCACATTGTTGCATGTGAAGGAGCGCGTTGCAGTGGTGGGAATACTGTGAGAACGTAAGCCCTGGTAAAGCGTGGGATTTTTCCTGTGTGTAGAGAAGTTCATAGTAGTCAGACAGATGTCTGTACATGTTGTAATTCCACAGAAACATAAGAAAAGTCCAGTCCAGAATGCGATACTGGAAAATCCCTGCATTGATTTTTTTTTAAAGTGCCAAGATATGCTTGAAAATGTATAAGTAACACTTCCTAAGCTCTCAGAACTCAGTCAGATGATTCCCAGTTATTCAGTGCTCTGTGTAACACCTTGCCCTTCAGAGAGACAAACAAAACCACAACAAATTAAGCAACACATTTTTTAAAAATGCAGAAAGTATTGTAGAAAATAGGAGAAATTTTGCAAATCTGCAGAACTTTTAGAAATCATAATTCAGATTGCTTGAGCATATAATTTTATATCATTTTTAGCAGGGTGAACGCATTGTCTTCTCATATTGGGTCATCTTCAGAATCAGGGAAGATCCCACCCACCCACCCACCCACCCCGCAGGCTACATTAGCTAATGGGGGTTATTTTGTCTTCAACTGGAAGAACATATGGATTGGTTTTCTTGCCTGGATCAGCTTGAACTAACAGCTTTGCTGGATACCTTAGTGTGATGGATGCAGCAATAGGCAGGGGTGCTTCTGCATGTATTAGGATTTATTTTGCAGAAGTGGGTATTTTGGAGATGCGTCTTTTCTCTCCACACCCGCCCCACTCAAGCAGTACAATATGACACGCTGCACCTCTGAAAATGCCCATTTTGTTCAATGACGACAACAACAACAAGATATAAACCAGGGTTTCCCCAAAATTCAGGTTCCGAATCCTAAAGGCAGAGAGCATAAAGGAAGCTGTCAGGCTGGAAGAAACTGCAATTGCCTAGCATTTGCACATCACCATAAATCTTTGCTGAATGTTTACGAGAATGGGAGACAGCTGCAATGCAGAAACAGAATAAAGAAGACTTCAATACTGCTTGAGTGGGAAGATTGGAAAAGCAGGGTAGGGTTCAAATTAAGCAACATTTCCTCATCCTCCAGAGTTACATAAAGCGTCACATTAGGCGTGGACCACTATTTTCTTTATTTCCTGCCTTCCTGACAAAAATGGCACTCACGGCAGCTAACAATAACAAAATACAGGATACAAACTCAATCTTAATTAAAACATAACATCAAAACAGATCTATAAAAACACAATTATAAACACATCAGTAAAAGAATTCGATAGCATTACAACCAAAGGAAAGGTTCCCCCTAAAGTTAGGGTGACCATATATAGGAGAACACGGGCTCCTGTATCTTTTCACAGTTGTATATAGGGTGACAGGGCTCCTGTATCTTACAGGTGCATAGAAAAGGGAATTTCAGCAGGTGTCATTTGTATGCATGCAGCACCTGGTGAAATTCCCTCTTCGTCTCAACAGTTAAAGCTGCAAGAGCCCTGTCCTCTTGACCAGATACAAAAGAGGGCAGGGCTTCCGCAGAGCTAGTGTTTTAGTAACTCTGTTCTAAGCAAAGCGAAACAGTTTGCTTTAAATTAAGCTCTGCTGGATCACCATAAGGGGAGAAACAGTGCTGCAATCTTATACCCACTTACCTGGGAGTAAGCCCCACTGAAATCAGTGGGACTTGCTTCCGGGTAGACATGAATAGGATTGCACTTGTAAGATGGGGGCGAGAGTATTGTCAATTGTTTTCTTTCCGTCACCAGCTGAAGACCTTTTTATTTTCTCAGTATTTTAACACCTAATTTAACTTAAATTTAAACTTTTCTGTTTTAATCTCATATTTAACCTATATTAATTTTTGCTGTGTGGTTTTATTCTGGTTGTGCTTTTTATATTGTATTTTGTATTTGTGTTTTAAATTTGTTGGTTGTTTTTATGCTCTGCATGGTTTTAAAATATCCTATCCCCCCATAACTAATGCATTAAGGTATCATATTGTCACTCATAAATCTTGGCTGGTCCTGCACTCTGATTGTTGCATATTAATAGGATCCCTTGAAGGATGGTAAGTGCTAATATAATAGCATGATCTTTTGACCTGAAAGGAGGTTTTAGATGGAAGTGATCTGAAACTTTCTTCTGTCATTTCATGAGCTATTAAAATAATGCTGAGCAATCTCATCACTGGAACAGATTTGCTGGGTCTCATTCATTCAAAAAGTTAAACAAACACCCAATCATCTTCATGACACAGTTGTTCACTTATTCCAGGAAAGCTCTTCAGGAAGAAGGTGACAACTAAATCTCCACTCCTGCCATCACTGAACTCACCTCGATGTCCCTTAGCTTGATGCCCAAGGGGAGCAACCAGCAGTCCGCCCTAAGGCCAACTCTTCTTGTAGGATGTGTCCACTGTCTAATGGGCCATTCCAGACACTGCCCTTTTCCAAGGCAGATATTATTCCTAGGGAGAGATACAACTGTGCTGATTCCATAAGCACAATGCCCCAAATACCACCATTCCTTCCTTTTTTAATCCGTGCTATTTGGAATAATCCAACAAGTTTTAAATACTATTCTAACATTTTCTCTCTTTTATTTCTCCCATTTTTTCCCTTCAAAAGCTGTGAGATTTTCTTTGCAGTGATTGAGTGTATACCTCTTACAATTTTTGCCATCTTCCTGAAGCCAGCCTATCTCTTGGAAGCAAAGCTAGCCCTGACTTCTTCCAAGAGGAAGAAATGGAGATGGTTTCAAATAGATTCTACAGTACTAACAGCAAGAACACCATATCAGCATCCTATTAAATATTGAAATTAAAGTTACCTCCATTTTTACAGGCTCTATTCCTATGCCTCTAACAGTAGCTTGCCATATGGAAATTTAGCAAGAGAAACTTTTGCCACCATGGACTGTTCTAAACAAGGCATTTATCATGTTGCTCCACATACTCTACTCACAGTTGTTTACGGGTTCTTTAGATGATGTCATGATCCTACAGTTTTGTTTTTGTCTAATCAGCACCTTCGGCAACTGTTTTTAGAGCAGGGAAAGCGCAGTATTTAATTGTAAAAGCCAAAAAAACACCTTTTTTACTTGTGTATTTGCGCTATTACTAGGGTGACCATATGACCGGATTCGCCCGGATTTGTCCGGGTTTTTGATGGCAAATCCGGGAGGGGAGGGGAAATCCGGATTATTTTTCAAAGAGCAGCTCTAATGGGAATTAACAAAAATGCTTATAACTCCGTCATTTTTTAAGATAGACATGAAATTTGGCACAATGGTAGCTCTTAAGAAGGGCTTTAGTCATACCAAATTTGAAACAGATCCGTTCATCCACTGATTTTTTAGGAATTTTTTAAAAATTGAGGTTTTAAAATTATTATTTTTTAAATCGTTATTTTTAAAGATAAAGGGATGAAACTTGGCACCATGATAGGATTTAGGTAGAGCTTTATCCACACCAAATTTGAAACAGATCTGTTCATCCATTGATTTTTTAGGATTTTTTTAAAAAATTAGGTTTTAAAATTATTATTTTTTAAACTGTCATTTTTAAAGATAAAGAGCTGAAAGTTGGCACCATGAAAGCTTTTAGGTAGCGCTTTAGCTGTACCAAATTTGAAACAGATCTGGGGGCAGTAGCAAACCCTGTTAACAACAACAGCAGCTTGCAATGAGTGAAGATACAGTCAGAAAAGATATTTGAGGGAAGGGGAGAATATAACACACAGAGTATAGCAAAAGCTTCAAAGTACAGCAAAACCTACAAAAGTAGGAGTGAGTGAAGTTAATTTCAGATACATTGAATCTCTCACGTTCTTTATTTCAGTGATTTTAACAGTAAGATGTTATGTAGAACAGATTTGTCTTAAATGTGTGCTGTAAAATCAGACATGTGACCAAGGCTATGTTCGGGTGGGCACGCCCCCTTGGTACTGGACACGCCCCCTTGGGGGCAACCATGTTGTCCTCCTTTTTGGTTTCCAAAATATGGTCACCCTAGCTATTACACTATACCACAGTGCCTCCTGGAAGTTATATAGCGGAAATGCAGGAAAGGAAACACTTCTTGTGTGCTGCTCGAATCTCAATTCTGTGATTGTTGGAAAAGTGCCCAGCTCTGAACCAGAGTTGCTATGGTAGTTGCTAACGAAATGTTGCAAAATGTCTATGAGAAGAAATTCTTAAGATAAGCAAATTCAAGTTAATGTTCTCTTAAGGAACAGTGAATACCTATCTCTTTGTGTTGATGCTTGCCAAAAGAACATGCCACGTATTCTCTTTTCAGCTAGAAATTTCCTGTTGTCTACGTATTTGACACCAGAGAAGATAGTGTATAAAACCTAGCTACCTCCCTTGCTTTGCAGCAATTAGCTCCTTGTGTCTATTTTATTCTGCAGAATAAATATTGTTTGACCCATACTTCATCTCCTCTCCTCCTTTGTGTGCTGAATTGGACTTGGTACACCAAAGAACGAGCAACATGATGAAAATGAAAGTACATACAGCAGATTAACAGCCTCGTGTAGGAAAGCTCCACATCCCTATGCTAGGAAAAGTTTCACTGGTGAAATTTCTCTTAAGCTGCTGATAAAGACACAGTAAAAGCAAAGATGGCAACTAGAGTTCCTGGTGGAACCGCGGGCTCAATTGAAGACGGTGACGGACCACGGACGGAGGCAGGTAAGGCCCCCCTCTCCCTTGGTCCCTTACTGGGCTCTGCCTCTGTCGCCGCATGGGCGGCGACGGCGGCAGGGTCCGGTAAACCCCCCCTCCTCTCCCTTACCTGCCTCCGTCCGCGGTCCGTCAGCGTCTTCAATTGAGCCCGCGGTTCCACCAGGAAGTCTGGAACCGCGGGCTCAATTGAAGATGGCGACGGACCACGGACGGAGGCAGGTAAGGTCCCCCTCTCCCTTGGTCTTTTACCGGGCTCTGCCGCTGGGACTGCCTTGAGTCTTGGCGTGCGTATGTATCCCTGGACAAGCTATCATGGTGGCGAGTTTGAGGTTTCTAAAGTGCAAATTGACGGAGCTATGGAAAGGGGTGTGAATGGGGTGCCCGGTTTTCATAAATTCCCCCAAAATCAGGGGATGATGGGACTGCCTTGAGTCTCGGCGTGCGTATGTATCCCTGGACAAGCTATCATGGTGGCAAGTTTGAGGTTTCTAAAGTGCAAATTGACAGAGCTATGGAAAGGGGTGTGAATGGGGTGCCCGGTTTTCATAAATTCCCCAAAAATCAGGGGATGATGGGACTGCCTTGAGTCTCGGCGTGCGTATGTATCCCTGGACAAGCTATCATGGTGGCGAGTTTGAGGTTTCTAAAGTGCAAATTGACGGAGCTATGGAAAGGGGTGTGAATGGGGTGCCCGGTTTTCATAAATTCCCCCAAAATCAGGGGATGATGGGACTGCCTTGAGTCTCGGCGTGCGTATGTATCCCTGGACAAGCTATCATGGTGGCAAGTTTGAGGTTTCTAAAGTGCAAATTGACAGAGCTATGGAAAGGGGTGTGAATGGGGTGCCCGGTTTTCATAAATTCCCCAAAAATCAGGGGATGATGGGACTGCCTTGAGTCTCGGCGTGCGTATGTATCCCTGGACAAGCTATCATGGTGGCGAGTTTGAGATTTTTAATGTGCAAATTGACGGAGCTTTGGAAAGGGGTGTGAATGGGGTGCCCGGTTTTCATAAATTCCCCCAAAATCAGGGGATGATGGGACTGCCTTGAGTCTCAGCGTGCGTATGTATCCCTGGACAAGCTATCATGGTGGCGAGTTTGAGGTTTCTAAAGTGCAAATTGACGGAGCTATGGAAAGGGGTGTGAATGGGGTGCCCGGTTTTCATAAATTCCCCCAAAATCAGGGGATGATGGGACTGCCTTGAGTCTCAGCGTGCTTATGTATCCCTGGACAAGCTATCATGGTGGTGAGTTTGAGATTTTTAACGTGCAAATTGACTGAGCTATGGAAAGGGGTGTGAATGGGGTGCCTGGTTTTCATAAATTCCCCAAAAATCAGGGGATGATGGGACTGCCTTGAGTCTCAGCGTGCGTATGTATCCCTGGACAAGCTATCATGGTGGCAAGTTTGAGGTTCCTAAAGTGCAAATTGACAGAGCTATGGAAAGGGGTGTGAATGGGGTGCCCGGTTTTCATAAATTCCCCCAAAATCAGGGGATGATGGGACTGCCTTGAGTCTCGGCGTGCGTGTGCACCCCTGGATAAGCTTTCATGGTGGCGAGTTTGAGATTTTTAACGTGCAAATTGACGGAGCTATGGAAAGGGGT